>NW_024356838.1:660878-1260878 GCF_014805655.1 Passer montanus | reverse complement strand
TACAGAATCTCTCCTTTTGTGTTTTCCATCCACCTGTTTAAACAGAACAAGAGATTGCATAGGGCTGGCCACTAATAACTATAATTTTGCTCCAGGTATTAATGCCAGACTTTTTTCTTGTCAAATCTACATCTGTGAATTTCCAACATTAAACATCAAGATTTTTTCCCAATAAATTTGCTATTGGTGAAGTATGGAATGTATAACTTGTAAAATTTAAATGTACTGAGGATAAAAAAGAAATACTAACAGCTGCAATGGCAATGGTTTAAAAATTATACTTTACTAATGTAACAATATCCTCTTACCTTGAATCTTGTGGTTGCCCTTTCCACAAGCAAAAACTGAACATTTTCAACATTCTCTAAGGCAATATCAACCCAATGAGACAGCTTTCCTCGCCCAGCTCCAAACTCAACAAAACACCTTCCTGGACCAAGTAAATGCAATTGTTCCATGTTACCTAAAATTGAAGCCTACAGACATCAAAAGATTATTTGTGAACCAAGAAAATATATGCCCTGTGTTTTGTAATGCCTTACAGAAAAATTATTCTTTCACCAAACTGCAGAAGACTTTTTTATATCCTCCTTTCAGTGAGGGATTAGGGAAAGGATGATGTGTGTACAGAGGAAAGGGGTTATTTCTGTTTTACCATATCACATTTCCTCTGTGGGAAGCAACTGGAATTATGCACCCAGTCACCTGTAAATATACAGCAGCAGAATTCCATGTCCAAACGAATTATGCACCCAGTCACCTGTAAATATACAGCAGCAGAATTCCACGTCCAAGCTCTATAGTTATTAGTAAATCAGACCAAACCTGTTGTTTCAGGTGTTTGAAAGCAGATTCCCCATTCTTTGGGTCACTTAAGGCTTCTTGTAAAGCCTGGTGGGACAGTATTTGTTCCTTAAGATGGAGTTCCAGGCCTGGAGGCAAATGCAAAACTTTTAGGTATAGCTTTTGAGTTTCCAAGGGTTCCTAGTTTGTAACACACATTATTACAATTGTGACATGAGCTCAGTTTGTAGCACTAACAAAGCAGTCTGCTGGGAGTGTAAAGCTATCTTCATATGTTTATAACAGAGCTGTATTGTTATCTGTAGTGATATCTGAGTAAGAAACAAAAACAAAAACAAAAGGAAGGGAGCACAGGATTGGAGTTTTATCATTCTATCAATCCAGTTTACTTTTTGGAGTAAAATTTAGCTATTGCTAAATTATCTGCCTGATAATTATTTCAGATGTGTTTTATGGCACCTGTCTCATATTTTTATAGGTATCTAACAACAAAAATAACAATTAAATATTTAATCAATTCAATTTAAAACATTTTTAGTATTTAGTATTAAGCTTACCATCACTTGCTTTTTTCAACCTGGTAATTAAATTCTGCAGCTCTTCAATAGATAGAGAAGATAGGGGAACCTTTTTAAGGGAAAAAAAGTGACACCAATAAATATGAGACCTTTGAAATTTTCTGTATCTTTGTCACAAATTGCAACATGTAATGTAAGGACTGAGCCTAAAACCAAATAATGTACTCACTTGTTTTTCTGGTATTTCTGCTACATCTTTTAAACCAGCATTAATATCTTGAACAAAGTAGACCTTAAAAAAAAATTAAAAAAAAATTATTCAGGTAATTACCAGGAAGACGCAAATAGCTAAATTCTTTGGTGTTCTTATGGTAAGGTATGCAGCAATAGGAATCCACTGCAAAGTAAGATTTTCCAAGTAATTTTCCTTCCTACAGTGTGATCCTGAATCCCAGCCAGAAACGACTCTTCTGACACAGTTTTACAAGATTGAACATGTTCATAAGAGTTAAGCAGTCAGGGCTTACTGGACAGATTCCAGAGACCATTTTCAGGTTTCCCAGGGAATACTAAAGGTGCAATTCTAATAAGGCAGAAAGACAGGCAATAAAGAAGCCATCTCTGCTTTATTGAAAGAGCTGTTTAAACACGTCCTGTTGCTCTTCCCTCAGCAGCTGTCAGCCAAGCTTTCCCTGGCTCGCTGGCTGCACTGGGCAGCTGGCTGGGACACCCAGAGCTTCTCTGCAGGTTTTGCTTTCCCAGGAGAACCTCTCACCCAGCTTCTGAAATGAATGGCATTGGGAGAGCCTCTTCCCTGCCTGCATTTCTGAGAAAAATTAATTAAATATTTTCATTTGTAACCAAGAGCTGAAAAAGTGTACCAAATTACAGTGAGAAGGGGCAGAGAATATGAGGGGGCTGGAAAGTGAGTTGCATTTCAGCAAGTGCTTATAGAGCTTCCATCCTGCCTTACAGTGGTGCCTTGCTGGACCTGCTGCCCTGCAGCTCACAGCTGCTGTCAGCACACAGAATTCTCTGCAATGTTCAAGGTCTTAAATCCGAGAGGATGTGCTGAAATTACACTGCACTTACAGGCTTTGGCTTCTCTCTTGAGTTGCATTTTTTTAAATGCTTTTGTAGCTGGTCTTCATATACAGTGCTAAAAGCCAAATGGAGAGAAAAGTAAGTATCATGTGAATACTGACAAAGAACGGGAAAAGCATTTACATATACTCACTGTTTTGGATCAAGAGGACAGGGAATTCTTTTTCTGTCATTTTGTTCCTAGTTAGAAAAGTTTTAGAAAACACTTCAGCATGTATTCAGCGTTTTGTTTTAAAGAAGCTGTTGAGGGACATCAGCTTCATAAAACATCTATTCAGAATAAGTGAGTTAACCAGAACGGAGAAACGGAGACGAGAACTTAATACTTGACTGCATCCTAAAAGAACAAACCCCTAATGCAGGGTGAGGGCTGCAGCGAGTGCCGGCACACGGAGGCTCAAGGGAAGGCACAGGCACTGCCTCTCCCACCCGAGCCCGCCCGCCCTCCCGGCCCGAGAGGATCCCTGCACCTCCTCGTGCCCGTGCTCCCCGCAGAAGCGCCGGCCGGGCGCCGGGATCATCCTGCAGAAGCGCCGCTTCCTCAGCACGAAGTGAGCGCAGCGCCCCGGCCCCGGCCCCGGCTCCGCCATCGCCGCTCCCGGCGGCCCCCGCGCCGCCATCTTGGGCCCCTCCCCGCGGGCGGGAGCAAGATGGCGGCGGAGCGGATCTTCGACCGGGCGGTGTCGGTGCGAGTGCGGGGCTGCGGCTGCGAGGAGCGGTGAGTGCGGGCCGGCTGCGCGGGAGCCTCTCTCCGCTCCGCTGAGGGGCTGCGAGCCACAGGCGCTTCCCTCCTGCCTGCTCGCGGGGCCGCGCTCTGCGGTGCTGCGGGCACCGTCCGGGTGAGGGAGGGACCGGTGTGGCGAGGCTCGGGGCAGCCGGTGAGGGCCGGGCGGTGCCGTGGGTGCCTCGGCAGCGCAGCGAACTCGCAGTGGCTCGGCGGAAGCGCCGCTGTGCCCGGGGCTGAGGCGGCCGGGCCCGCGCGGTGCTCGGCGTCTCCCGGGCCTCGGCGTTGCCGCCGGCCCTCCCGCCGCTCCCCCGGCGCAGCGCGGCCTCCTGAGGCGCGGCTCCTCCTCAGCGCCCCGCGGCCCCGGACCCGCGGGTTTGAGCCGCCTGTGCGAGGGTGCGCACGGCAGTGGTGCCTGGGAAAGCCCGGACATTCCCCGTGTGAAGCGTCTCTGCAAAACAGGACGGATTTCGGCGCTGTGGGTCCTGTCTGGGTTAGGCAGTGTGAGAGGCACGGAGAGGCTGAGGTGTGTGGTGTGCGTTGTAACAAGTAACTTAGTGCTCGATAAGAAATCATTGAAGACAAGGTAGCACTGTATAAATGATTATCAGGAGTTTGAGCACTCGTTAATAAATTTCAACGGACTTTTGCAAAAGTTGTAGTTTCTGGACAAAGTTTCAAAGCTTCTGCCTTGCTATTTAAAGTCTGGTGGATAACAAGCAAGCAGCAAAGAAACCAGCTCTGAGGAGCTGCAGTGACTGAAACTTATATTTTAAGTGTAGTCTTTGGAGGGAACTTTCTTAATGTTTCTGCCTAAATTTTTATTTTAAAGATGTCATTGATTCCTTTAATGCAGCTGTGAACACATGTTATTTGGAGAATGTTTTCTTGATTTATTACTGAGTTTCATCTTTTTGTACACAGGAGATTAAATGTTCGTGTGAATATTGAACTACTGTCAATTTCTAATCCTGTTCATAAAAAGGTTTGTAAATTAATCATATTTCTGTCATTAGGTATTACCTGAACTTCATTTTATGGAAGTATAAGTAGAAAAACGAAAAGCAAAGTGGGATTTTAGTGTTTGCTGTTTGACCTGATTTTTTATACAATTTTTTTTTTAGTAACTTAGTTGTGTTTTTCCACCCTTTCCCCCCAGCCTTTTTTAGCCCTCTATTTTAGTTTGCCTGTTTATGGGTCTTAGCAAGCTTGCATATTAAAAGTATTTGGAGATCCTCAGGGGAACGTAACTTAGAGCTTAGGAGTACCTTTGGTTCAAGGTTCTAAATTGGGAGTAAAAAAAAACAATCAGGGAAAATAACAATGAGAGTGCTACTGGAGACTTTGTTATCTCTTCTGTTGTGTGTCTGGTTTGTCACTAAAGTGTTCATCCCCCCAGAATGATGTTAACCTTGGTTTTGGTGGTGTTGGGTAAAGATTTGTTTGTATAGGAATGCAGCAGTTTTTGGTCAGGTTCTGCTGCTGGTGGCAGTGGTAATGGATAATGGAGCTTCCGCTGGGCAGAGGCACTTCAGTTGGAGTGTGTGCTGAGCTGCAGCCTGTGCCAGGAGCAGCCTGGAAACTGGAAATGCAGTTGAGTCCATCAGGGAGTGATCAGTCTAAAGGAGAACTTCAGTGCCTCATCAGCTAACGGACATCACACCAAGCTGGCATTTGATCCACCCCAGCTGGCTTGGGGTAGTATTAATTTTAACTCTCTCTCTCTGTGTAAATTCATCAGCTAACGGACATCACACCAAGCTGGCATTTGATCCACCCCAGCTGGCTGGGGTGGGTCAAATTTAACTGTATGTGTGTAAACCCCTGAGTTTGTTTATGCATCTCCAGCTGAGAGTTTTTTTGGTGTTACTGGCACCTGAATTACTGAAAAAAGTTTCAGTTCTGTGTCTGTACCGTGCTGTGTCACACTTCACTGTGTTGGAACAGCTGACATGTTTCTACTTTCCTTTAGTACCTCTGCTAGGGAATAAATATCCTTGCCACAGGGGTGAGCCTTGTTCCAGGGAGCAGCTGCCTGAGCCTAATGTGCTGCACAGCCCCATCCCTGGGATTCAAGGCTTGATGCTCATGGAGAGGGCAGGTTTTCCAAAACACTGTGCAGACCTGCAGTGAACAAATGAGTGTTTGTTTCAAAGCTGAGCAGCATAACCCTGCAGTTTGCCATGTGGGATTCCTGGGTTCAGCTGTATCCCATCTGCTGAGCTCTGTATCTTGAACAAATGAGTGTTTGAAAGCTGAGCAGCATAACCCTGCAGTTTGCCATGTGGGATTCCTGGGTTCAGCTGTATCCAATCTGCTGAGCTCTGTATTCCAGTATATAAAAGCAGCTGGTGGTTTCATAAACTTCAGGAGCAGCGTGCTCTGAAAGGCTTCCAGTTATGGGAGTGGTGTATTAGTAAACCATGACAGTGGGCTGCTAGTGCTACACTTATTTCATGAGAAAAAAGAGCAAATAGCTTTATCTCTGAAAAATTGTGGATACACACTGAATTTCAAAACCTTTGCTGCTCAAAGTTTAAGGTTTTAAGATTTTGGCTTGGTTTGTTTTTGTGGAAGAGTTTTCCTTGTTTTCCCATTATAATATTTGAAGTTGTATTAAATGGTAATGTTGTACACATTCTGAATCAGTTGCCACAATTCTACTGTATTTTTGACTAAACAATGAAAGCATTCAATACTGTTTGCAATGCTGGTTTAAAAGATTTATAGTATTTTAATCTTATTTAAATGTACATCTTTTCAGGACTTAGCTGTTCGATTGACTGATGATACTGATCCTTTTTTCCTTTATAACCTTGTCATATCAGAGGAGGATTTTCAAAGGTAAGTGAAATTACAGTATTTTCTCTGTGAAACATTTCTAAATGGCAATAAAGAAGGGAATATTTTTAGCTTAGAGTGGTCTGTGTTAGAGTTCAGGTGTTGGCAGTTTTCATTTGTGGGTTTTTGTCAGTATTGTTCTCTGACCAGTTGGTGAAACAGCCAGCTTCAGGAGGGTGCCCAGCTCAGGTTACACAGAGGAATACTGCTGGTGTCTTCTGTTTATCCTAACTGCTGCTTGCAGACTATTCTGTGTGTGTGTGTGTGTGTGTGAGCTAGTTCAGGAAATGATTACGAGAACAAAGTCTGTTTGCATGGACGTGGTTTTACAGACCTGTGCCTGTATCTTAGGGGTTTCTTGCATAATTGTACTGTTGGGTCTCATTTACTTGCTCTGAATTTGAGCAAATCATCAAATTTGGATTCCAGGCATGAACAGATGAGCAGTTCAGTTTTCTGCTTTTTTAGGTATTTATTTATTTATTTTTGCTTTGTTTTGTTGTGGTTTTTTTGGTGTGTTTTTTTGGTTTTTGTTTGTTTGGGGTTTTGGCGGGGGGAGTGGCTTTGGTGTTGTTTTTAAAAAGGGAGGTGTGATCAGTGTGTGGATCAGAAAGCAAAAGCAAAGTAGCGTTTGCAGGAGAGTTGTGCTGCACAGGGGCACAGTTTGTGCATGCACTGTGGGATGTTTGTCTGAGTTTGCTGTGTCTGTGCAGAAGGGGGGCAGAGATGGGCGAGTGGGGATCGAGGCAATGGCTGAGGCTCCCCTCCTTGTCCTGTGCCTGTCCCATCACTGCTCCACACTGTGCTCTGAGGGTGATGCCTACTCCAAGGAACACGTTTGTTCACCACAGCAGCTTCTGGTTTTTAATTAGTGCAGCCCATTTGCAAGAACTCTTGTGATCAGAAGTATCCTCTGGGGATTATTATCCAAGATGCTGTAGGATGACCCTGCTCAAGCAGGGAGGTTGGAGCAGCTGACCCACTGGGGTCCCTTCCAGCCACACTTCCATGATTTTGTTATATGTGGACACACTTCTGGTTGAAAGTAACATGCTAGTAAACTTTAATGATCAGAATTGGTTCTTTCTACTAGAGTAAACAAAATATTTTATAGGAAATAAATTACAGGTCTCTGTATCATTAACATTTTTTTTCCTCTCTGTTGATGTAGTTTGAAATCCCAGCAAGGTCTCTTGGTAGACTTCTCTGCTTTCCCACAAAAATTTATAGATCTGCTTCAGCAATGCATTCAGGAGCAGAACAAGGATATCCCAAGGTAGGTCACAAGTGTGTGCCACGTTACTCTGTGTGTACCTGTTGGGTTCTTAAAATGCTTGTCAGTCACTCAGACTGAGAAGAGTCAGTAGAAAAGGATAATCTGACCTGCCCAATCTGAGTGTGTTGGTGGATGTGGCAAAACCTGAGTCTTTGGAGGAGAATTCCTTATTGAGCAAAAATTGGAAAGCCTTTTACTGCACATATAAAAATATATTTTATTGGGAAATAGTTTAGGATCTACAGGTAGTTTCAGGAAAAAAAATGCTAAACATTTGATTATCTTGGTTTTTCCTAGGTTTTTGCTGCAGTTAGTTTCTTCAGCACCTGCTCTAGATCACACACCTGTCTCTTTAAATGTAGTGGAGACCAACCCTTTCAAACACCTCACCCATCTCTCTCTAAAATTCCTGCCAGGAACTGATGCAGAAATAAAGAAGTTTTTAGCCAACTGTTTGAAATGCCTTAAGGTAAAATGAAAGTTTATTGTGACTGCAACTAAGCCTCAATGCTGTATGTACTTAAGCATGTTTTTCATTCTGAGTAATTCAGGAGTATGTGCCAAGTTTGTATGCTCTGGTTTATTTTACGCACCTCACCCATCTCTCTCTAAAATTCCTGCCAGGAACTGATGCAGAAATAAAGAAGTTTTTAGCCAACTGTTTGAAATGCCTTAAGGTAAAATGAAAGTTTATTGTGACTGCAACTAAGCCTCAATGCTGTATGTACTTAAGCATGTTTTTCATTCTGAATAATTCAGGAGTATGTGCCAAGTTGTATGCTCTGGTTTATTTTTCCTTTTAGCCCAAATATGTAATTAATTGCATGCAGCTACTTGGGTGCATGCTGTAGAATCAGAGTTGTTACCATGCCCCAGCAATGAGGACACTTCTGTATCCTCAGGCAGGAAGGGGGAGAGCAGCTGCATGCTCTGGCTGCTGCACTGCCCTGCTCACAGCCTGTGCTGATGGCCAGAGAGCTGCAGGACCTGCTGGAACCTTCAGTCTCTGTCCTGCACTTGGCTGCAGGACAGCACAGGCTGCTGCTAATTGTGAGGTTTGGTGGGCTTCAAAGGACTAAGCTATAAAAAGCCAATTAAAATTGGAATGTTGATGCAGTTTGGTAGCATGCTAGCTTTGATTTTGTGAGGCATTAAAGGTCTCATAGTTTGACTGCTGTCTGTTTCAGTTTCATAGCCTGGGTTTGTCTCTCCTATTGTGCTGTTGTATTTCTGGGCACCTAATAAGCCATTTTAATAACATGGATTTTCATTATTTCAGTTGATCTCTTGTTCAGGTAACTCCTTTGTAAACATATCTTGTAAATAAGATACTATTTCCTTGTAGAAATTTGGTAAGAATTTAATTTGGGGTTTTTACATTGTGGGCTAATACCTTTTCTTTTGAATTTACTAATTATATCTTATTCAGTATGACACTTATTTAACAAGGTGATCTTTTCACAAATACAGTGAGTAAATGGGTGCTTAGGCAGGCTGTGCTGATTAACTGGGACCTAAATGCTACAGGTATTTTGGGAGCTGAGGATTTGACTTGATGTCAATTTGTGCACAGGAGGATAAAATGCTATTGGAAGAAAAGCTTAAAAGAACTGAAGAGGATCTTACCAGGCAACTGAGCTACACTCAACAGGTAACATAAAATTTTCATTTTTGTGTGTTGCACTTTTTTTGATTGATGGCAAATAAACCCTTTTTGTGGGCTGGTTGGTTAGCCACTACCCAGCCAAGGTAACTGACTTGGGACTGAGTGAAGAGAATAGTCTAGTGTAGCTTTTCTAGAGAGTGCATAAAACCAGCAGCTGAAGAATTAAATTGAGCTCTTGCAGCACTCAAGCAGAATTTTACTTTATTTTGTGCAGAGGTCTGTGTGTACACACAAACTGAATACTAAATATATGGTCATGTGAAGATAAATGATAAATATATTTCATATATTCCATGAATCGTTGGGAATTGTTTTATTTGGAAAAATTGTGAAACAGTGGTAAACAAATTGGAAGTCTTGGACTTTAATTACTCCATTTTGGTTTTTGCAGTCAGCATAGTAATTCTGTATTTCAATCATATATTCCATGAATCGTTGGGAATTGTTTTATTTGGAAAAATTGTGAAACGGTGGTAAACAAATTGGAAGTCTTGGACTTTAATTACTCCATTTTGGTTTTTAATTACATGCAGTCAGCATAGTAATTCTGTATTTCAGGAGAATGATTTGGGTCAAATTCTGCAGTTATCAAGGTGACTTTTTTGACCATAATGAAACAGAACAATTCCATTAAAACTGTTAAGAATTATTTTTGGAATGGAATATTTGTTTGCCTCATGTCTGCAGCTTCAGTTTGAGTTACTGGAATGTGTTTGCTGAATTGGAATGCAGAATTACAGATCAAAAAAAGGAAAAGATGCCACTGAAGAACTTTATTTCTTTTTTTCCCCTAGTAGGCTGCTCTGTGTTACAAGGGCAGAGAGCATCAGCAGGCTGTTTTTTCACTCTTGAATAGCGGTTGGAAAAAATGCAATTGCAAATTAAGATTATTTTTATCCACAGCATTAGAACAGTGCTCTTCAGCTTCTCAGTGCCTTACTTTTCCTGGTTACAAAATTAACATATTTCAGCATCTGGTACTGAAATTTGACTTTATTTTAATAATTCCATGTCCTTTTAGTAAGTAACAGTAAAGAGTCAGTATTGGCTGAAATGCTTATATTTAAAATCCTGTGCTTTGTCAAACTTAAACAGAGCTTGTCAGAGAAGAGCCGGGAACTTGACAAACTGAAAAATGAATGGACATCCTACACTACAGCTCTGAGCAACAAACACTCACAGGAGCTGACAAGTGAGAAGGAAAGAGCTCTTCAGGTAGAGTGGTTGGCAATAATGAACAAGATTCTTGTATGGGAGTAGTCAGAGTCAAATAACTGCTTCATTTCTTTGCTTCTCGCAGGCACAAACTCAGTACCAACAGCAGCATGAACAACAGAAAAAGGAATTGGAAAATTTGCATCAGAAAAGTATTCAGCAGTTGCAGAACAGGCTCTCAGAACTCGAGGTCATCAATAAAGACCTAACAGAGAGGAGATACAAAGGAGACTCCACAGTCAGAGAACTGAAAGCAAAGCTTTCTGGATTAGAAGATGTACGGCTTCCCAATACCCAAAATTAAGCTTCCTACTGCTAGGGCATTAACAGTGCCTGCCTGGGCACGCCATAGGAAATACAGCATATTCAGTTCATTTATTTCCTTCTTATTCCATATTATGCTTGCTATTTAAATGTGTCTGTTTAAATTACTGTTACAGGTTTTCTTGAAGAATAAAATTCAATTCCTTCCCAACATTTAGGAATGTCAAAGAGCAAAGCAGGAGGTGCTGTCCCTGCGCCGGGAGAACACAACTCTGGATGCTGAATGTCATGAAAAAGAGAAACTCATTAATCAGCTGCAGACACGAGTTGCTGTCTTGGAACAAGAGATCAAAGACAAAGATCAGCTCGTCACCAGAACAAAAGAAGTCTTAGATGCGACACAGGAGCAAAAGGTTTCTGCATTAATTTTTTTTAACCTTGTATGGCTGGTTCCTTGTGAGGATAGTACTCAAAGAATTATGAGTGTTCTACTTGAAATCATAAACAATGTGTATCACAGCCTTATTGTGTTTTGTAACATTCTTTTCAAGGTGATACTGGAAGAGAGTACAGAGGAAAAACAAAGGCATATTGAAAAACTAGAAACAACAATTAAATCGCTGTCAGCTGAACTCCTTAAGGTTTGTTTGAACACAGCACTTCCCTTGTGCAACATCTCCCTTATTCTTAGGTGTTTATTTTTTTAATATATGGCTTGGGGTTTTTTTAATAGGCAAATGAAATTATCAAGAAGCTACAAGGAGATTTGAAAACTCTAATGAGTAAATTAAAATTGAAAAATACAGTAACAATTCAGCAAGAAAAACTATTGGCAGAAAAAGAAGAGAAGCTTCAAAAAGAGCAGAGGGAATCACAGGAGATGGGACAATCCCTTCGAATGAAAGAGCAGGAGGTATTGATGGGTTAACCTTGTGTGCTGGAAATGCTGGTGTGTGTACTTTGTTGGGTTCTGTGGGTTTAACTTAGAGAAATAAGGTCTTAAATCTTTCCATGCAATAGAATATACTTATTTGCTTATTAACATATTTGTTTAAATGTGTCATCAACTTTCAGATTTTTAATGTTAACCTGATTTGTAAAAGCCATCCATTTATATGGAAGGCAACCAAAATTGTTCTAAGAGAACAAAGCAATGTAGTGGATGAATCAGCACCCTTTAGAAGGCACATTCATATGTAAGTTGGTGAAGGGAATATAATGTTAACCTGATTTGTAAAAGCCATCCATTTATATGGTAGGCAACCAAAATTGTTTGAAGAGAACAAGAACAGAGTGAACCTTTTTCTTCTATTCCATTAAACAGGATATTCCCCTGTTTAGAGTCCTTGCACTATTTAATCATAGAAAAATAAAGGTCAAAAAGGATTCTGGCTGTCACCTTGACAAAATCCTAGCTGAAAGTAGGGGCTTCCTTTAAAAGAATTACTGTGTTGCTTTTGTGACAAACTGAGTTCAGACTTCTTTAATTTTAGAATAACTTCATAAATGCTTTTTTTGTGTTTAAATGTGTCATCAACTTTCAGATTTTTAATGTTAACCTGATTTGTAAAAGCCATCCATTTATATGGTAGGCAACCAAAATTGTTTGAAGAGAACAAGAACAGAGTGAACCTTTTTCTTCTATTCCATTAAACAGGATATTCCCCTGTTTAGAGTCCTTGCACTATTTAATCATAGAAAAATAAAGGTCAAAAAGGATTCTGGCTGTCACCTTGACAAAATCCTAGCTGAAAGTAGGGGCTTCCTTTAAAAGAATTACTGTGTTGCTTTTGTGACAAACTGAGTTCAAACTTCTTTAATTTTATAATAACTTCATAAATGTTTTTTTTGTTGTTGTTTGTAGCTTGTAGTATAACACTGCTGATAGTGTTACAATTATTATGGGAATTACAGGTTTGCAAGCTACAAGAGCAGCTGGAAAGTACAATACAAAAACTCGAAGAAAGTAAGCAGTTACTGCAAACCAATGAAAATGGTAGGTTTGTACAGCTTGATTTCTCCCCCTGTAAAAATGACCCAGTGATCTTATTACTGCTGAAATTGATAGAAGCAGTTTTTGGGGTTTTTGTGAAGAGCTGCCATTATTGTCATGTGTGGAGAGCCCTCCCTTGGGGCTGTGGGGTGTGTGCTCAGAGGCCTGGAGGGGGGGAGGCTTCAGCAAGTGGCTTTGTGTGGTGCTGGGGAGGAAAAACACCCAGTGAGCTGTCACTTCTTGTGAGGAGGGCTCCTGGCCATTTCAAACAGCTTCTAAGAGGGAGCAAATGGACTTGAGCTTTTTCTCCCTCTTTGCAGTTATCACGTGGCTGAACAGACAGCTGAGTGAAGTTCAGATGGCAAAGAAGCTGGACAGTCCTGCCAGTGCCCATGCTGGGGGCAGGGCTGCTGTTTCACCTCTCAGCATGGTAAGGTAGAGCTGTAAATAACGGGCTGGTGAGGTGGGCAGCACTTGCTAAAAAGCAGGGCCTTCAAAGGGGAAAAAGAAAGTGCTTTCATCTTCTTCTGGCTTTACAGTTTTGGGTGGGTGTGGTTTGGGTTGGTTTGTTTGTTTTTCAACAACATAAAACTGTTGGGTGCTTTTGATGCCCTGAGCCTTGTCGGTGAGAATCTTCCAAGCTCTTGTTTACATAAAATACACAAAGCAATAACAGAATTAGTTTGGAAAAGATGAAGTGCAGAGTGAAGGCAAAAAAGGAAGGCTTTTTTATGGTGAGAGGTTTGCTTACTAATTCTCTTTGTAAAGGTTAAAACCCAAAGTGTACTATTTCAATACTCTAACTAATGATTTTTAGAAACAGCAAAGTCAGGTGCTAAGGAGCACTGCCTGCAGTCATTGTTGAATAGTGCAACTTGCTGCTTCTCACCCTGTGCTGTACAGAGCTCTGCTGCCACAGCAACAACAGGAATTGATGAGCTGCTTGTTCACAGTGGCAGGGCTGCTCATACACAGAGGTCTCTGCATTTGTAGCTGGATACATTAATTGCTTTAATCAAAGACAGGGTCTGTAGCTTATTACTAGCTGAGAGTGCTCACCTCATCTGACTTTTTTAAAGTTAGGTTTTCCTTTAGTGTGCAGATCTTGGAAAAATGATGTTTTCTTCCCATCAGGACAATTCACATAAGTGTTGGCTTTGTAATGGCAGTTAGTTTGTTAATTTTGGAATTTATAATCTCTACAGTTACTTGTAAAATTATGTTTCTTATTTATGGATGAGTTTTTCTATTTGTTTTACAGCCTGACCGACCATCCTTTCATAGCTCAGGAATCAGTCATCCCATTTCTCCTCTCTATGCCTTCCAGAACTTTCTGGAACCGATACACAGCAAAAATGGAAATTCCCAATGTCCAGTATCAAAGGCAGGCACTTTAAATTTTTTTTGTTTGCTTAAGAATATATGAAATAGTATAAAATTTTATTTATTGTATAAAATTTTATTTAAATTGTATAAAATAGCAAAGCACAACATTCTGACTATTTCTCAAAGTGTGTATTTACTGTATTTACTCTTAGGCTCTCTGCCTTGAGCATTATGAGTGTTATTCATAGCTAATGTTTGTCTTTAGGCTGTTTCTCACAGGCTTTGCTGCACAGCAAGGCCAGTGAGGTGTAGAAACAGGAATCTGGGAATTTGGCTCTGTGAATGCCCTGGGGGAGGGGACTTTCAGATCTGGGGTAACTCTTAACCTGCAGCTCTTTGTCTCTGCAGGTTCAGTTGAACTCCCAGCTTTTGAAAGCCAGTCGGTGTTTGGATGCTCACACAGTGCCTGCAGCTGGTCACACAGCCAACAAGGAGAAGTGAGTGTCAGCTACTGCAATTTAGTATTTTCGTTATTTCACTGTAAAGCCCTTTGTCAGCTTGCTGTGTTGGGAATTGACTGAAGGTTCCAGTATTAGCCTGCTTCTAATTACCACGCTAACCAATTTTGTGTAGGTTTGTTGAAACCAAAGGAAGAGCTGTGCTGGCAGGAGTGGGCCCCAAGGAACACCAGTTCAGTGTTGCTCCTGCTGACAGACCTAAGCCATCAGGTGCTGGGGCACTGAAAAAAAATCAGTTCTAGGCTGTTCTTAACCCACTCAGTGATGGTTTAACTTTACATGGTAAAGGTCATGAAACGCAGTAGTTGCACTTCTAGTGAAGGTTCTCCTGACCAAGGCTGTAGCTGTCCTCGCTATAATGCACTGATGACAAACTGCATTTGCTTTAGATTTTAATTTGCCTTTCTGTTTCCAGTGGTGATCAGCTGGGGCTGGAATCAAAGTATTTCAAGAAAAAAGATGACAGCATTCCTTTACGAGGGCTTAGTCAAAACACACTGAACTCGGGTAAGTACGAAACAGAAGGTGTTATTTGAAATGTCCTTGAAGGGCAGTGACAGCTGTGGTTTAATGCAGTGTCCTGTGCTGTTCTGCAGAGTACCTGAGACCATACTTGCCAGCCAAAGCACAGCCACAGCCAAAAGCTGCTGGAACACCAGCCTCGGCCTATTTTCCTGGATCATAGACAGGATTATTTACTGTAAGAGTCCTCTTTTAACCATTGGGGGGATTTTTGAACGTCCTGCAGTAGTGTGTTAGTGAAGTATCACTGTGAACTGACATAATTTTATGAGCCAGTTTTCTTTGAGGAAGGGATCTTGACTGACTTGGATGATGCTTCAGGGTGCTTGAGCCTAAGGAGAAGAAGATAAAGCCTTAAGGAGCCTTAGTGGGAACAACATCACCAGGGCTGTGCAGAATTTTCTCAGTATATTGTTGACCCTGTAAATCCTAAAAACTCACCAAAGTGCTCTGACTTTTTAATAAAAACCAGGTGAAATGTACATTCCCTGAGTGAGAACAATTACCTGAATTTCTGTTTGACTCAGAGAACAGCTGGGGCAAAGGGAAAGCACAGGAGAACTGTGCTATGCTGTCCATTTTAGACTGGTCAAGCTCATATGGAGGCATAACTAACCTCCCTTACAGTTTAGTTTTTGAAACTTGCTTCATTTTGGAACCAGCTTATTTGAACTGCATATAGACTTAAAAATAATCCCATACTAAAAATGCTACATTATTTCACTGAAGGTAGAAAATCAAAACTTAAAATTCTCAGTCCTGGTTTCCCTAACGTTTCTGTTAATCTCTTACATTACATTCCACAGGCTGCCATGCATAAAACATTAAAAGGTGAAGTAGCTGAACAGTTAACTGTTGACAAGTATCAACATCTTAACTTTTATAAAGCATACATTTCAACTTTTAAGACCACACAGAAATTTCAGGTACAGCTGTGTAGCTTGTTCTGCTACGATAACCCCTGAGATCTGGTGTCCCCTGCAAAATGAGCATGCATGGACTTAAGCCAGGCAAAGTATCCTAAGAATGACTATTCCTTGCTTTAAGGTAAAGATATTTCATTCCTCTTGCCTTAGTTACTCAAGTGCACCCAGAGGACTGTACATTTCAGTGGTTTGTTTTGCTGTGTGAGATGTGTACACTTGTTTATAAATTAGTACCATGTTAATGTATAGTGTCTGGTTTTGTCATGTGTACATTTTAATGGAAATATTAAATGGTTTTTATCAAAAGCTCTGATGAGTAACTGTTTCAGGAGTAGTACTAACCCACATCTCCACTGTCCTGGAATTCCCAGCTGAGGTAAGCACCAGAACAGCTCTCTTTTATTTACCTTTCTCTGCAGTTTTCTGTGTGGCTCATTGCTGCCCAGGCCCAGCCCTGCAGAGCTGCTCTTTCCTGCTGTCCTTAGGGGCCAGTGCTGTGCCCATGTCACCTGCAGAGGAGCTGCTGTCACAGGAGTGTGGCAGCACCTCCCAGGCCACTGCAGTCCAAGGTGCCCACCCGTGCCGTGGGCCTGGCAGCCCTGGGCAGGCAGGCTGTGTGGCACTGACTCGTTCCTTGCAGCCTGGATCTCTGGTCGTGCTGTTCCACGGGTCCCAGGAGAGCAGGAGCAGCTGCAGGCAGCCTGTGCTGCTGGACAGCCGGGACCCTTCCTCTGTGCTCAGGGCTGCTTTAGCTAACACATAAAGCTCCAGGCTGCATCACTACTCCAGATGCCTTTTTCCACCTGCTGAAGTATAACACACATGCAACTACTGAACTTCACTTAAGGTTTAAAGAGACATTCACAATTATTTAAAAATTCATTAAAATATTCAACTTTATTAACAGTATATTTACATTTTTTTTCCTGCTCTTGGTCAACCATGGTGAATGTTCAAAGGTAAAAAAGCATTAAGCAATAACCACAAGATGAAAACATTTTAAACCTATACAATACTTTATACACAAATTTATACAAAGGAACACTTAAATAATACAACTGGACACAAAAATATACACTTTTAGAGAAATTCACATCAGTAATTGTATAAAGCTCTCTTCTGTACTAAGGGTCCTGAAAATTTAGGACTAAAACTTTAGTTCTGTAATGCAAAAGGGTTCTTGTGACAGTCCTCAAAGGCCACTATATAGCACACAACAGATTCAAGGCTATCAGCTTATAGAGTTCAGTCTGTGTATTCAAGTTTTGAGGTCCTTTATGATTACGCAAACATCAGAAATAGAGTGGTTTAATAAATGGTACAGAGGAAAGCAGAGGTTTAGAGCCAGTATTAAAATTTGTAGGCCCAAAACACCCACTTTGTATTTCAACAAGTGTTTGATACGACTGTTTCTTTAAAAATAGAAAGAGTAAATGCACTTACATAAAAATAACTTTTACTGTTCAGCAAGCGTGCTCGAGTGATTTTTATATTAGTACAAACTTAAAAAAAATCTGCCATGTGACTTTTAAAAGAAATGATACCAATTCACCTCCCTACTTAAGTACATTTACATTAAGGCTTTGAATCAGCTGACCCAAGATTTTACAACATTAAAACAAATGGGTCCACATGGATGCCAGTCTGTCTCATTGAGACGTAGCATGACTAGAATTAAAGCTCACCACCGTAAGGAAACAGAAGGACACATGCTCATGCCTTGACTCTATTGTTTGTCTCTGAACTAAGAATGTAAAGTTTAGCAGTAACAGTATTTCATGGCAAGAGACAAGTATGTAACAGTTTGTTTATAAAAGCGAGTAAGTTTTTAGTTCAATGGCAACATCTTTGGAGAAAGCTCCTGTTTCAATTCCTACAGATTTCATGCAGAGAGATGCTTCTTAAGATTACCTTAAGAAATTACATTTTGATGGAGTTGGAATGTGTATCCCAGACTGCTGATGAAAGAGTCCAAACGGTCTTCCTGGATTTTCGTCATACATTTGTGTCTTGCAGTAATGGTTCTTTAGCTTCACCAGGAGCTTGTGGGCTGTGGGGATGGCCGTGGCTGCCACAGTGTTTCTTCCAGTTGCTGGATCTTACATTTAGGTTTGTATGTTCAGGAATAAACAAGGCAACAAGTAATGCCAACAGCACAGAGCACGCTCCAAATAAGAATGGGGGTCCAGGAATTATGGAGTTCTGAAAACAACAACAAAGTGTTAACAAGCCTTTCAACACAACAGCCTACTATTGCTAATTACCCACTCTCAAGAGTTGTTGCCTGACACATTAGTGAATACAGTGCAGGCTTTGAGAAGGAATGTGAAAGAACATTACATCCTAAGATTTAGGACAAGGGAGCACATGATTCTTATTAATGCTTGCCAGCTTTCTTTTCTGGTGCAAGTTCTTCCTGCTGAGATTCCCCAAAAACTCAATTAAAAAAAAAAAAGCTCGGCAGAAGGACAACAAAACAAAAACATTCACCATTGCTATCTGTCCATCCTTCACAAGGGTCACAGTTGTCTATGACTGTCAGCTATAGTTATTTGAAAATTAAACTAAACTAGTGCATGCAATTAAACAGATCAGTTAAACAACCCTCCCCTAAAGGGACTTAGAAACTTCTTTCTACACCCTCCATTTACAGTCAGCCTAACAAAATGTACCACGGCATCAAACTGGAGAACTGATGAGCACAGGAGCCCTTCCTAACTTCTTCTGGAAGCAGTAAGTACAAAAGAAATGTACCTGTTGTAAATGGTATTGTGCAACCACACTACCTCCTGACGATGATTCGGGCATGGGCAGTTCATTCAATTCAACGTGAAATATATAGAATATAAAACCATAAAGCGCTGGTCCCAAACCATTACACAGGCCTCGAATTCCTGTAATCATCCCTTGAACAACACCTGGGAAAAGGAAAATATGTGTTCTTCTATACCTATAGTTATACATATATAATTAACTATTTCTAATGCCTTAATTGACTTGAAACTAATGCAAGCAGAAAAAGCTCTAACTGGTGTTGCACTATGGGTATCAGTAAACAAGGGGCACAAAGAGCCTGTCATTATCACGTATTTGAGTGGCAGTGCCTGCCATGCTAAGCTAGTTCAGAGGCCAGGATATGCACTGTCTCACACAGGAGAGAGCACTGCATGCAACAGTGAGGAACAGTGCATGGAGTTCTCTGACTGGTTTGCAACTGTGAAGCCTTGTTGAGTTTTCCCTCTGCAGCAGAAGTACACGGTACACACACAGTGCAACTTCCAAGCAGCCTGGATTTCATGTGGTGCCCTAAGCTCAGCTATCTGGGCTGCCCTGCCAAGAGTCAGCCTGGTTGACAAGCACTAAGCCCAGCATGTCTGTCTGCACAGCATTCCTCAACTGGAATTCCAAGAGCCAGGAGCAAACCTACCCTGCTGGTCGGCATCAGCAGTTCGTGAGACCAGGGCGCTCACCGCTGGGAAAGTGATGCTGGACATGGCGGCCACAGCACCGGCTGCCCACATCATCCTGCAAAACACAGCCTGCAGTGACTGCTCTGGGGCTGCAGCTCTGCCCTGGGAGCTGCACTGGCTCTGCACTCACACCCTTCGAGGAGGGACACAATGCAGACCAGCCCTGCATCAGTCAAAGCAAAGTGAAAGTGCATACCATGGCTCTGAGCCAAAGCCGTACCAGGCCAGCTGCAGAATTTGGAAGCCCAGGCCCAGCAGGATGGTGTTCTTGTTTCCAATGGACCGCATCAGTAAACTCAACACTATTGTCTAACAGAGGGCAAAAGCAAAATGTCAGAACAATAACATCCTTAAAGGCTAAACACAAGTAAGCTGATGAATTAATGAATTAAAAAAAAACAACACCTGAAAACATTTTATTCTCCATGTCAAATACATGCAGAAATATTATTTTAGTGTTTCTCAAAAGTAGTATTTGCCTCTACCAAAAAAAAAAGCAGTATTTAGCAAGTTATGTGACTAAACCATCATCTCTTCTTTGATGCACAAAGGATTTAGTTTTCCCTTAATGAACCAAACACTTGTTTTCAAGTGTTTTCATCCAAGTTAGAGTCTTAGCCAATTTCTAGAGAGCTAGAAAAAAACAGACACAGAAAAACTGAGCTACAATTATGGAACCACAGTGTCCTCCATTCTCCACAGTGCTTCCTTTTCAGCTTGTCAAATCAAAGACACACAAAGCAATAACTCACCTGTGCAATAATGGAAAGAATCCCAAGAACTGCTATGAATGCTGCAACACTTTCAGATGAAAATCCCATTATCTATATTAAAAGAAGGCAATTTGATTATTAATCATAAACCATGCATGATGATGTCACAAACCCCAGTGAAGGAACACACAATGCAGAAGACCAGTATTCAGTTCCTTGTCTTGTTTCCATTACATCAAACAAATAAATGAAAATTAAGGGGCATAAATAAAAAAATTTAAATTGTTCCCTCAAAAAGTAACACCAGTTTAACATATTGAACCTCATAGTCCAAAAATAATGCAAATAATTACAAAATACAAGAAATTGTTTTATAACTCATTCATCACTTCTTTTTGCCTGTCTAAAAGAGAAAACCAGAACAATAAGGGAACTGACATCAGTTCCTGGGAGCTTCTAAATTACATGATTTATCTGTATTTTCCTTATTAGTTCAGTAATACTGAAAGCTTTCTTAAGCCCTGTAAATTTACTTTTGTTCAAATTCATAGCAAAGTGTTACATTACCTGTCTGAGGTATAGGAAGAAGCTGGAATATTGGCCTGCCTCTGGGAGGTAGGAAAGAAAGACTGTTATGCAGATCAGCAGCACAATGGAGTCCTGGCCGACTTTCTTCAGGGACTACGGTAAGAAAAAACAATTACAAAACATTCTGCCTTCATTTCCAAAAAGCATCCCTAGCTGGGCTCTGAAAAGCCTGACAATTAATGAAGTTGTTATGTGGCAGCACCAAAGAATTCTCTGTATGTTTAACAAGACTGTCAGCAAAAGGATCACCAGTGAAGCAAGGTTAAGCTTGAAGAAATTGAAGGCTTTGTTTTGCAAGCCTGAACTATTGTAAAAATTGAGTCTTTTCCCTGCGTCCAAAGCTCAGTATGTACAAATAACAAAATCTTCCCAATTGAAGTAGCTTACTGCAAAGGGGTCAGCCTGTTCCCATGAAATGGGTGCTCCCCAGGACGCTGGCCTCATCTTCTCTGGCAGCGACTCCGGTACAGCAACAAGGATGAAGCAAATGTCCAGCAGGGCGATTGCCGTAGCCAGCACCACCACCAGGCTGTCGCCGTACGCTCGGCCCAGGTAGGCGCCGATAGCAGGGCTGGTCACTAAACTTGCTGCAAAAGTTGCTGAAACCTGAAGTAAATAACAGCTGGTAAGATTTTCAGTGAGACAAGTCAGCAGTGTTATTACCCACATTCTCTCCTCTCCAGAAGCCTACCCATTACAATCACACAGTGATTAAAAGTAACCTTTTTCCTATGCCTATGTGGTAGCAGTTGTGTATTTTAGACAATCACAGTTTTTTAAGAAATATTTTCTTTTTCTGATAACTGGACAGGAATGTGAGGCTCACAGCACTCTTGCATGTACTGACATAATTAGGTTTAATTAACTGTAGATTCCTCTGGGAAGCAATGAGTTGTATTTAATCTTCATATTAGTGAAATAGGCAATGTCTGTTAAAAAAAAGCACATGCATAAAGGGTATATTAAATGTAATATGCTGGTTAATCAGCTGGCCTTGTGAAAGATATTAAATCAAAAACAGAAAGAACTTTCTCAACATATCACAATCCCTGATGTTTACAAGCACAAAGAAAGTATTTAGTTCTATATCCATTGCTTTCAGCTCTTCCTGCCAAATGGCAATGGATTCTGTAACTTAAACACAACAAATAATTTTGCTAATCCATTATAACTTGAAGCTGCCGGGGCTCCTGGGACCCGGCAGGGTATCAGGAGGTAACAGAGAAACAGAGCTGAGTTGTAAGAACTAAAAACAGCCATGTAACTCAGCTATGTTTGTACTGAACTGCAGCTCAGAAGAGTGGCTGGAGACACGGGCATGGGCAGTCAAGTATCACACAATGGCAGTTCCAGAATAAAAGGTGAGATTTCTGAAACAATGACAGAGTGGGCAGCAATGCAGGAATAACTAAAACTCCTCAAATTGCATCATTAAGACTGATAACGGCCCTTAAGACAGGCAGGACAGCTTTTATGTTTTGCTTCATTTAGAAGCAGAATATTCAAGAGATACAAGACTGGATGACAGGAAGAATTAAACAGAAAAAACTGACTCCAAATTAAAATCAACTTGCCACAGAAGAAACAAAAACACAGCTTTGAAAAGCATTACAAACTGAAGGGCTTAGTACTGAATACCACAGGAAAAGAGCCCAAACAATACATACCAAACCATAGGCCATGCTCCTCTCGTGTTCTTGGGTTATGTCTGCTACATATGCAAAAACTACAGAAAATGTCACTGCAAAAACTCCAGACACAGAGATTACAGCGAAGTACCACCTAAGAACAAGATAAAAAAGATTAGAACAGCTAAACAGAAACAAAGTCTATTCAATTCAAGCATAGCTAAACAGTAAATCACCCTGTCCAACTTATGACAATTTGTTGAGATAATCTTAAAGCCAATGTGACTGTGTCTTGATAGAACTGTGTAACACATATTGCACCAAGTACAAGCAGCATGATTTTATAGCATCTACAAAAAGCTGCTGTGATTAACTCCTACTGAGAAATGAGGTGCTCAGCTAATAAACTTAACTGGCCTATGACCCAAAGCAAATTAGGAACCTCAGTATTTTGAGAACTTGGTCATTGAAAGGCCTCCACATTAGCCATTATATGTATGCTATAGACACTAGCATTTGAGACCTTAATGTACACTTAGAAAACAGGCTCCTTCTGAAGAGGGATGAGCAGAGAGGAAACGGGAAAGGCTGACAGAGCTGCCTGAGCAGCTGGCACTGGCCTGTGTCAGTGCAGGCTGTGCCACTGCTGCTCCACCCTCAGCAACTGCATGGGGCAGGAGCAAGCCCAGGGCTCCGACTGACTCCTGCCCTACCTGGGCAGCGTCCCAGCCAGTTAACTGGTCAGCAAGGTGCACACAGCATGAAAGCTGGTCTATTTTAGAATTTGAGAAACAGAAGTGTAAAAGTGCTGCAACACTGTACCTTACAGATGGTTACCTCATGCACCCACATTAGGTAAGGTTTTCATTTCAGTGTCACTGGCTGGTAGCTGAGTGAGAACTGTGGCTACAATCCAGACCCACACAGCTCACTGGACAGCGTTCTCCAGCTGTGGCAGATGTGCTGGACGTAGGGCTTACAGCACACAGATCAAAATCAGCAGCTACTGAAATTCTGACCAAGGCCTCTGGCCTCCTGGCAGCTGCCTCAGGTTGACTGTACCCCCAGCTTTGCACAGAAATAACCAACCTTCCATAAAGCACAAAGAGCATTTTATTAACGATGCTACACACACAAGCATTAGATAGCAACCTTGAAAAACAACAGCCAATTTGGCATGAAACAATTTACTAACCATGGGCTGATCTTCATTAGTGGTATTGGTGCACAGGTGAAAAATACTGTTAGCAGCAAGAAGGACTTTCGTCCCCACACATCAGACAGGGCACCTATGAGTGGGGCACTGAGGAACGACAATAAGCCCTAATGAAACAAAACATTTGGAGTTAGAAGCCAGAGGTCAGACTCGTGGTAGCTGACCATGGCACAGTGTGAGAGCAGCCCGTGCTCTGGTTTCATTCAAGCCCATGGCTACAGTGCAATGCACCAAAGGCAACGTGGCCAAGCATACTCATCTTCTATCCCATGTCTGACTACATAAACTTGAGATCTGTTATCTAGAGCTACACAAAATTCAAAATGCAGATGATCCAGTCCTACAAGCAGTTCATGAGCTGTGCTTTATAGTCTATTGGAGCAACAAACTCCAAGTGAAAAATTATCCACTTTCAGCACCATATCATCATTTGGGATTAAGGAACTGCCTTTTTATTTGCTGAACCCAAACAGTAGATACACACCAAGCAATATCTTACTAAAAGTAAAAATATGCACATTTGCACTTCCAGCAGTAATTTATTCCCATTTTATTCATACTGTGAAAGCCATATTGAAAAACCTCTTGACTGTTTCTTTCAGTTGGCAGTTATTTCCACATTTCTCCTACCATTCACTTCAAATTGTACTTGTGATTATCTTCTGTCAACTTACCTTTACTCCTTGAATTAGACCATTCATTAGAAATGTATGTTTCGGGAAGGTTTCATGCAAAACCTGGAGAGGAAATATGAATACAGTCATTTACACAGTATGAACTACAAATATTGCTCATGATACATCCAACTTTATCATGCACAGCAGTTTTTTTCATTTTCATAGAACATAGAAGAAAAAATAGAAGAAAAAAGGGCAAACCACAAATAATGTGACTAATCTTTAATTTGCATGGAAGGCATTTTTAGATTGCAGTGCCTGAAATACCACAAATAATGTGACTAATCTTTAATTTGCATGGAAGGCATTTTAGATTGCCTGAAATATAAATAAACCACAGAGAACCTAGAAAATTATCTCTGGCCAGATTCTCCAAATGCTACTGTGTCATCTGTTGGGAACTGGAAAGAGATAGAGGAGAGATGTCACCATCCTGAAGTGGCTCTCAGTTTGGTGAGCAGAATCCAGAAATGCAGCTGTCTCAGTTTGATTTGTGTTTAGATGAGAGGGATTCCATTCAGTGACAATGTGCAGTTCATACCCAAGACATTGTTGATGGGTAACATGAGCTTTCAGAGCAGCACCAAGAGTGCTTTTAAAGTGGAGTTGGCTTGGGAGATTTTTAAGCCTTCACTCCCTTCAATTTGTCATCATGCATCATTCACAAATTAAATCCAAATTTAAAAGCAACGAACTACATGAGAAAGTACCTTGGTACAAACACATTGGTGTGACTGTTTCACAAATCTGGAGATGCTTTGACTGGTGTAACAGACTGGTGCAACTGGTTACCACATTTCAAGTATATTTTTGTCCTTACATTTGTAATATGCCAATATTAGATGGCATCTTGAAAGAAAAGACAATTCATTACCACCTTACTGGTTTCAATCAGAAACTATTTACATGTAAGCTTGAGTGTTAGCAGACTCACATGTAAACAGCTGTGCCACACCATTACACTGCTACAATGAAACAAATGAAAATTCTGACACCATCTAAAAAGACAGAACTTCTCACTTGCACAACAGAGTAGCTCAGTGTTATGTAATTTTCATTTAATGTAATTTAGAAGATGCTCAGTGCCTTTGCAGTAATTGTCCCAGCTCCCATACAGTGAGAAAAAGCTCCTGAGGATCACCTACCACTAAAGTGGGAGCTGTCAGGAGTCCCCAAGCAAAAAACTCCAAGAAGATAACGATGACAGCATGGTAGACACTGGGTGAACCTATTCCTTGAGGCTGAAATAGGAGAAAAGAAGGTGATTAAAACATCTGATCATTCATCAGTCATGAGAAATGCATCTGAACACTATAAACAGAACAGTTAATAATGAAACAAGACTCAAAACTTGAATAGTCACCCATCTAACTGGTATGGAATGAAACTCCTTTTTTTAACTCTTTGATGCCAATGTCCTGAAGTGTCCTACTCTTACTCTCCAGAATCCTTCACTGCCATCTCAAAAAATAAACCACTTCATCTGCCAGTCTGGGAAACAAGGATGCTACAGGGAAAAGAGACTCTACTTCAGAGAACTAGCTAGTTTTCCTTGAGAAAAGAAACTAAAGGTACACAAAGCCACATGGAACAAAGTTTCCATGCAGTGCTCACACTCAGCTATCCCCAGTTCTCACTACCTGGCCTACCAAACAGCTCTTCTGTTACTAAAAGGCACCACTGCTCCACACAAAACAAAGCTCTAAATCAGGAAAGAAACTAAAATAGTGAACACCAGAAGCAAATGTCAGGAACAGCACTGATCACTTCCCAAATACTGAGTGCAGGCCTTAGTTACAGTGTGCTTCAAATGCAGGAAGAGATGCAGATAAAAGATTTGACAAAAGGAACTTGAAATTCCCAGTGATTTGGTAGAATCAGAAGCAGCTTTTGAAGAGAACAAAAAGAGAATGGGTGGCAAAACCTGTTCATCTCGTAGACTCTGTAAATGCTGTCAAACAACATGCCACAGTTCAACATTTGCAAATTAAGGACAGGGTTCAGTAATTATTCTCATATGAAAGCTGCATGAATAACTCCTCAGAAATTTCATATGTGTTCTTTCAATGTAGAAGCGCTGCCTTAACATCTGCTTTGCTGGTTTTGTGCAAAGGTGAGTTACTAACAGCGTGGCCCTGACGTGATCAGACTGGCATTTACACTGAGCACACACACAGGCTAAGGACCTCAGCTGCCTCCCAAGAAGGCTCACTGGGATTTTATCAGTGTGTGTAAGTAGCTGATGGAGGAGTAAATACAAGAGCCAGACTCTTCTCAGAGGTGTCAGTGACAGGACTGCAGGCACAGACTGAAGTACAAGAAATTATACCTGAAGCTCAAAAAAGCAACCCTTCCTGAAAAGGGCTGCTCAGTGAAGTGTGGAGTTGCCAGCCTCCAAACCCCACTAGACGCAGCCCTGAGCAAACAGTTCCAGCTGACCCTGTCTGGGGTAGCTGGATTAGCGATGTTGGAGCTGCCTTCCAGCCTCAAATACACACAATTTTAACTTGCAGTTAGGTAATACTGGAGTCGTTCTTTTATTAGGAGATTTGTGCAAGCCATACCTAGCTTTTCTTTCCAGAGTCCAATATTTCCAAATATTGAAAAAATGTAGGAAATAAATACAGAAAACCTCACTGCCTACTCACTCCTATTGCTAAATGAGATCATACTTTTCAAAAGTAGCCATAATAGTCTGTAAAAGGTGAAAGACAAAAGTACCTCAGCTATTTTTCTTTCCCAAGCCGTCTTCAGTAAATACAGACATACCATACCAATATTTCTGCTTTTTTCTGCCCACTCTCCCAAGGATGTAAATTAACAGTCTTTGTAGGTACAGAGAGTGGCTATAATTATCCTCTCTTCCCACAATTCCTTTCCCTTTCCACCCACAAGCCTTATTTTAGCTTTGGGTTAAAAACTTATCCAGCTCTGCACAAACTGCAAGTATCAGTGTTAGCTGTTTGACTCAGTCTCATGTAATCAGGGTCTCTCTGATAGCCCCCAGATTCCTGTCACATTGCTGGCTTGTGACCCCCTGAGGCCTGACAGACAGGGAGAGGTCACAAACCATCCCACCCCTGCCAGCACGGGGGCATCAGCACCTGCATTCACAGCAAACACTCCAAGTGACTCCAAGGCCATCGGTGGCCGTGCTGCCTTTGTCCAGCTCCGAGACCACCCGCACAAAGCGGAACAGCAGCAGGACAGCAGTGGCTGCTCTGCCCAGGGGAACACTGCTGACTTCAGAGGTCACTGCTGCCCTCTGCCATGTCACCCAGCTGTCAGCAACACCAACAGAGCTTTCCAACACGCTGACAAAAACAAGCAGAAGTGACATTTAGATCACTATGGTGCAACTTCCCTGCTTTCTTGTTGCTAGTACTGACTTATCATATGTACTGTTATTTGTTCCTATCTATTAAAAAAATTATACAAGTAATTTAGTCACATTTAGATCATCACCTCTATAGTAATTTTTAAAGGTGGTAGCAACTATCAAGTAGCAAAGATGCTTCTGAGGCGAGAGAGCAAGGGGAGGATGAGCAGTTAAGACACATTACAAGCATTCAGTCCACAAGGTTCCAGTGCCAGCCTGACGCACTCTCAGAGCCCACAGATGCAGGGCAGGTGCCGGGTGTCCAGCCCTGCTGCACCCTACAAACCTGCTCCCTGTGCTAGTGCAGTGTAATGCAATGGCTGAAGTGCAACTGAAACAGAAGGCCCCAGACCTGGAAAGAAAAGATGAACTGCTGCACCCTACAAACCTGCTCCCTGTGCTAGTGCAGTGTAATGCAATGGCCTAAGTGCACTAAGCAGAAGGCCCCAGACCTGGAAAGAAAAGATACAGAGCCCTTGTGTGAACAAGCTGCAACTGAGATGCTCCAACCACAGTAACAGCAACCCTCCTCTGTGACCAGCAGCCAGAGCAGAGCGCATTTGTGCCTGGCTAAACCCGCTGCACAAACAGGGCTCCAAGAAGCCTTTTCCTCTGCTTATAGAGAAGATGCCTTTAATCAAACACTTTGTACTGTCAGTCATGTCAGTGATAAGAAGTGTACATACCAGGCAAGCCCAAGAACACACACCTGACAACAGCAGCAAAACCATCAAAGCAACAAAGCTATCGTGTGGAAGACCACAGCTGCTGCTCCCCTGCTGGAATGGAAAAAAGTACCCAGTGAAGTTCTAATCTCTAGTTCATTTCATGACTGCTTCAAAAATGCATCATTGTGCATAAGATGAATACATAAAGGAAGGAAAAATTAAAATTGTTGGGGGGGGAAAGTGTTGAAACAGAAGTTGTGGCTGCCCCACCCCTGGACGTGTTCAGCGGCAGGCTAGGTGGGATTTTGAGGAACCTGGCCTATGGGAGGTGTCCTTGCCCATGGCAGGGGGTGGAAATAAATGATCTTTAAAGTCTATTCCAACCCTAACCATTTGTGATTCTATGCAACCACATCACTGGTGTTGCTGCCTCCCCTTTGGGGAAATCTGACAACACACACTTGAGTACAACACGCCATTACACATTCTTTCTGTGATACAGCTACTAAAGCTGCAAACAGAAAAACACAAAAATGCCACCAAGCACCAAGCCAAGCTCCTGCACCACCCACTGCCTTGTCAAGGAGACCCAGCAGAAACTGCAGTGGGAAATGCAGAAACAATGGGTGGGTTTTCCTTTCTGCTTGTTTGGTTTTGGTTTTGTTTTTTTTTTCTATCAGAGACTCTTTCTGCCTGTGCTACTGCCTCATTAACCATCTGTACATTTGTTCTGGCTCACGCAATTTTTTCTGATTTCAAACAGTTCCAAAATAAACCAATCAGGCTGGAAAGTTTGCACAAAGATGCTTGATTAATGACTGGTTTGCCAGTGGGAAATATTGAAGACCAGGCCATTTTCAGGTACCTGTTTCCCACAATGTCACACACCACGCTGATGAGGACACTGAGCACTGAAGGCCAACCTAACATTCCAGCAAATATTACAAAATTCCACTCATGAAAATTCTGCTGCTGTTATAAAGAACACTGACATAAAACTTCATAACCAAACTTCATAACTTAAAAATATGTATTTAAAACAAATAATTTCCCAAACATTTATTTGAAGGCAGAAAGTATCACAAGTGGAAGTTTTTGTTGCCAAACAATCTACATACCTTCATCTATTGTTTATGGCTCATTTCTATGTGACTTCCAAAAATTAAATTAATACAGAACTCACGGGAGTTGGCACTCAGCTTCTGAAACTGGTGGCAGGCATGGAAGGGTGTACTAAAAGTATCACAGAATGCAGTTAATTGTAACATACTTTCTCCTCTCTTGGCAAAGGAAAGTTAAATTTGACAGGCTGGGGACGATAGGAAACACACTGTATCTTAACCAATGCTACTGCAGAGAGAAATGATGAAGCACCATGTCCCTGAGTAACAGCATTTACTCTGCTTGTACTACTCAATCTAAAATACTTGCATTTAACATTTGTACAAGATAATCACATACATTTATATCTTTACAAACAGCAGAAACACATCCTGAAAAACACCAACAACCAATACCAGAATTCATTTTGCTTCCTGAAACTTCAGTAATCCAGCCAGCTGGCCACTTCGATGAACAAGTATAGTGACTCTCACACCTGTCTCTTCTGTTAGTGCTCTAAAAAGACAAACCGAAGGGCCAACAATTGCTAAATCAGCAATTCAGTCTGTCAAGATGTCTCTTCATTTGAAATAAAGGCACTGTATTTAGAACAGGGCACATCGAAGCTACATAGTGTTATACAGCGGAAAAAAATCCAGGGGCAACGATACGTTGGAAATAATGTAAAGGCACTGTATTTAGAACAGGGCACATCGAAGCTACATAGTGTTACACATTGGAAATAATCCAGGGGCAATGATACGTTGGAAGTAATGGCACTTATCAATACAAAAAAAAAAAAAAAAACCCAAAAAAATGAAACCAAACACCACACCCAAACCAACTCCAAGCTTCAGCAGCCCAAACACTTAACAACTTCCTTTCTTCTTTGAATTCATGTATTTACGAAGAAGCAGAAGAGTGGGAAGAACCGCAAAACCTTTCTCCCAGGCGCCCTTTGCGGAACCGCTCAGGCGCTGTTCCCCTCTCGGCCCGCTCCGTCTGACCGCGGGCACCGCGGGCACAGCGCGCCCCGGCCCCGCCGTGGCCCTCCTGCCCGCGCCCCGCGGCCGCCGCTCACGGGAGCCGCGCTCGGCGAGCCTGGGCTCGGACATGCTCCGCTCACCTCGGGCGGCCCCAACGACCCGCCGTGCCCCAGGCCCGGCGCCTGTGGCCGCACTCGCTCCCGCGACCCAGAACCCGGCCCACACGAGGAGGCAACCGCGCTCACGGGCGGAGCGGAGCAGCCCGACGCGCTCACAGGTGTGCTGGGGCAGCCGCCCCGCGGACACCGGCCCGGCTGCCGAGCGCGGCTGCGGCGGCCGTGAGGGCACCGCGATCCACCAGCCATCCCCCGGGCCGCGCCGCGCCGCGCCGCCGGCCTCACCGTGCCGCCGTCCTTAATGATGATCTTCTTGGCCAGCATGATACTGCGGTTCACGGCGCGCTTCTTCTTCTTCCCCGCCTGGGTCATTTTACCATCGCACCCCGGGGGCGGCACCAGCGGCCCCTCCCGGCTCCCTTCGGGCCTCGGCTCCCTCCGTCCCTCCGGCGCGGCCGCCGCCACCCCTCACGCGCCCGCCGCCATCTTGCGCACCCCGCCGCGCGCGCAGCCGGCGCTGCGCATCACGCGATCGCGCCATTGGCCGCGCGCCGCTCACGTGTGCGGGGCGCCCCCCCCGCCTGCCCGGCCCGGGAAGTGCGGGCACGGCCGGGAGAGCGGCACCGCGCCGGGACAGCGGCGCCTTTGGGCGGCCCCCCAGCCTCCGGCACCCCCAGCCTGACAACGCCACGGCAGAAGCACCGAGCGCGGCCCCGCGGGAGCCTCAGGTTCTCCAATGGCCCCGCAAGCATCACCCGTCCCTCCCGAATGAAAACACCCGGCCCCTGGAGCTGCTGAGGCGCCCGGAGAAAAGGACCAAAGGAAGGCAGTTAGAACGGGATATACCTGACATTTCTAGAGCCAGAGTACACGAACAGATATAATCACCCTAATGATCCAGCTCGCAGACAGATATTCTTCTTTCTTACTATCAAGCTTTAAACGAAAGCTCTCAGACCTTCAAACGGGCAGGTCATCCCAGGTTCTGATTTACCACAGCGCCTGCAAGTAACAAGATAACAGGGATCAGCTTCCCCATAGCAGCATGCCAATTAGTGGAGACAATCTTTTAGTAACATGTTGCCGGCATTATTAGGCTTTCTGTAGCTTACAGATTCATCTGCTGTTGATGTCTGGCATCACTAAGGAGCAACAACTGTCCGTGCTACAGCATTACAGCCATGATACAGACACAAGCCTCCATGGCTGTATCCATTATCAGTCCCTATGTTCTTAGTCCTCTGTCTTTCAGCCCTCTCGCTGCTTATCTCCATCTCCCCAGCTCCTGTGACATCCCCGTTTCCCCCAAAACCTCAGCTACACAGGAACAGCTTTTTGTCCCTGCCAACAGTGGAACTTATCCCTGAGGTACAGACGGCCCCTGTTACCTAACGGGTGTCAATCACTCACCGCTTAAGACCGTGTGGGCTTAGGTTAAACCCTCAGCCTTAAGATCAAGCGCCTCTTATCTCATCATAATGCACCTTTAAAGGAATTTAGAACTTGCCGATGCTCAGCCCTACTCACACCAATGGATCTAGACAAAGACAAGCCGACTCCAGCTCATGAAACCAAGAGGTGTCTAGCGGGTCTAGAATGTTTGCTATTATCAGTCATTTGTTACAAGTATCAGGGTGTCACATGAAGTATTTGACAATTCTGTCCCAATTCTACTTGAAAAGGAGAGGGGTCCAAAAATGCTGACACAGTTTCAAGTCTATTCCTCAGAGTGCTGTTAGATTTTGGTGGGAAAGTCACACACAGGCATGTAGGTGACATGTAAGGGATTCATGTAAAAAGTCAACACAACTACAATGTCAGCAAAGTCATTTGGTAACCAGGCTGACAAGATGGTTGTCTATCCATACCTTCATATTAGACCAACACCTGATATTGATGTCATTACTCAAAATGCATTTAACTATCAAGTTTGCTCATGTAGACAGAGTAGATGATTCAAATAATGAGAATGTAGAATAAATTTGCTGTTGCTGTCATGAAATTCAGCAAGCTACATATTTTCAAATATTAAACTCCACTCACCTACACAAGTCCCGACATAACCTGCTCTAACATTATTTAACTTATATATTAACATAACATTAACCTTAATATTTAACGTTATTTAACACAAACTCCTGAGGAAGAGAAACAAGAATTGTCTGTAACATCTAAACACCCCCAGTGTTCAACCCTCTATACTACGTAAATACTACTACCTGCTAGCTGTAGAAGACATTTCCATCATTTTGGAAGAGGGATCAAAAAGGACAGAATACTTATCTCCCTAGGGGTATTCCAAAGCACAGGTAGATGATGCTTTCACTAGTTTCAGGTAAGATTCCTCAGGGAGTGCCTTTACACCAGTCTTGAAGAACAATGTCCCTAGATAAGGAATCATTAATTTGTTACCTAATAGCATAAAATTTTCAGTTTAAATCATGTTGCATGTTAACATTCAGAGCAGGGCCAAATTGACCAAAGAAACTGATAGACATTAAGTGTCCTGAAAACTGCTGGTGAAATGACCCAGTTACAATAAATGAATCTGCAGAACGGGCAGAGAAACATGTTATCCATCATCTACAGAAACTGCTTGTGAACTCTGCTCAGGTCTTTGATACACTATAAATTACAGCCATTCATAGCTCCTTACAGTGTTACAGTGTTTTACAGCCACAGCCCACACTATAAGTCGGTATTGATACTCAGGTGCTCCCTACCACCCCTGGCTCAGGGCACAGCTGGGGTTTCAGACCAGAAGAGCATCACAAGAACACTGCAAGAAGTCATGACAAAATGGTCAAAAAGAAGCACGTCTCAGTCAAAATTAAATTGCTGGCATCATTCAGTAAGATGTATGTTAAAAGATACCATCAAAAAAACCATCCAATAACCTTAGAATTTATAGAAAATTATACTAAAATTACATTGTGAAATAATAAGCATTAGCTAAAATGTTGTTTTATTTCTGCAAAAATATGCATAAGACAAGCCTCTCCTTTCAACAAAGCTCTCAAACAGTTTAAAATCATATTCTTAATAAAGCCACTGCTTAATTTCAACCAGTTTATTACTATAGTGGCGTTATCTACTCATATAGAAGAAAATAAAATACAGTATTTTACCTCAACATGGATTAAAAGAAGGACTGTGTTAGGCCATGTAAGATGCATTCCAGTGTTCAGCAGTGTTAGACCAAAAAAAAAACCTTTTCCAAACTGCCTGGAATCACCATATATTGGAACTGTATTCAATGTAATCACACACAAATATCAACATATAAAAAACTAAGACTACCTTAGAAATTTTGCTACAATGTTTGAATAATATATTTGGGCTCATATATTGACAATAAGGACAAAATTTTAAAAAATCTAAAAAAATCATACTCATGGCAGCAAACACAAACATATGCTTAGCATATAAGCAATTCTTACTGAGCTATAAATCACTAATGAAGTGAATATGGCTAATTACAGTCAGAATGATGATGGGAGTTTGCTGACAAGTTAATGTGCCACATCTACTCTTGGATGCAAATGTGCAGCAGACATTCAAGAACAAGAACAAGCACTGAATGGCAAGTCAGTCACTATTTTTTCTCCTAGAAAGTTATAAATTCAGCTGAGAAATACTTATAAAAAGGTAAGAATTCAACTGAACAGAACTTTGGACAATAACTGAAGCATATGATCTAATCAATTCCACGTATTTTGTCGCATTTTGCCCCAAATTTTTCTTTAGTAAAATGTCTTAATTCTAGATACCTAAAAACATACAATGAGCTTACCTGGAAAGGGCAGGATTCTCTTCCTGTGGAAAATAATCAGCATTAAAAATGAAAAGAACAATTAAAACAAAGGCAAGGAAACACTATTTGGTCTTTCTCACAGTAATGCACCGTTTCAGGTTACACATATATGGTATAATACCATGCTATACATAACTGTTACTTTTCTAATACACACACAAAGAAAAAAAACCCTTACTGTTTTTTAATAACTCATTCTCACAAACATAGATTCAGATATGAAAGGAATGAATAATCCTCCTCAACACAATATCCAGCAAGAAACATTGTCACCAGGAGGAAAATGAGCAACAAATTCAAATCTGGAAAATGACAATTGCTTAAATACAATAGAACATGCAGGGCTGACCAGGAAATACATTCAAATATGAAAGTTACTGACAACAAAAACCAGAAGAAATGCAATGTTTCATTTCTCAATTTTAAAAAATTAACAAAATCTATTACAGTATTTGGAATTACAGCCACAAAAATAAGTTAGAAACACACACAAAAGAATTATGTACTACTAAGAGTCTCTGAGAGGCCTGTATGTGCATGGAACATGAGCAAAATGGGATTGTTTTCTCTTCTTGAGGAAAAATAAAACAATAGTTAATAAAACATTGTAGTAAAAAAAAAAGTATTACACTGTACAAGTTTAATCTAGAACATTAATCTAACCTTTACTGAAACAAATAAAAAGGGATGTTTTCTTAAAGTTTGTCTAAAACAATGAAGTTGAATAAAACTACACAATTATCTGAATTCTTTGAGAAAATACATTTTTGGGGACTTATGGATTGCTTAGAAATACAATGTTGAAAGACAAATTTATCTTACTTTATTAGACTCAAGTTTTTTTTACCACTGAACTGATCTATTTTGCTTTGAAGATAGTCCTAAGTTTATAATTATTTGACCATTTACCATGTATCCCAGAGATTCTCAAATAAAACTACCAAATATCCAAGTATTCAATAAATACCAGTATACCCAATATATGTCTAGAAAGAAAAATCACATAATTCAAGTTATTGCAAATAAATAGCTAGCTATAACTTCTATAACTTTATAAATATTTAAACAAAATTCTGCTAAGTATAGGTTAGCTTCCTAAACATACAACTAAAGTAACAAAACCATTGTCTAAAAATCAGAAAATAGTTCAGAAAGACAAGTTTATTTTTGGGAAGTTGCACTCCTACAGCATTTGCTTTCAGGGATAACTCAAAGCTCATTATCCAGTACCTCCCAAAACTCTGTGCTAGCTATTCCTCTTTGGTTAGTTAATGAGTTATAGACTTAATGCTACTTAAAAAAATAAAAATCCAAATACAAAAGTATCTCAGTGAGAAAATGTGCATATGGTCCCCGATGCAAAGGTTACAGAAATCAGTCAGCCCTCCTCAAATCCCTCCTGTTCTCACAAAACACGTGCTACCTCCCCTTGTCCAGAGTCACACCTCGGAGAAGAGCTTTTCCTCTCTGTGAGGAAACACAGAGAAAAATTCTAATTCACTCTTCCTTTTCAGCCACAAGTCTGTGACGAGATCTATCCTTCTGCTGGAAAACAGAATTGGACTGTCAAGTGAAAGCATGGAAGTCACTGATTTCCAGACAGGAGTTACTGTTCCTTTACAGAAAGGAGCTACTGTTCCTTAGTACAGCAGACAGTTTTCCAAAGCTGCATGGCATCCTATTCCAAAGCAAAGAGCACATATGCCTGGTGCTTCCTTTAAACATCCTGGCAAACATTGACAGGTGCACCTGAAATATTAAAACCAGGCTACATATCCCAGAGTTCCAGCCACGTGGTAATTATTTGGCTTTTTTGGTTCCTTCCTGTACAACTGGCTTTAAAGTGTTCTCAGCCTGCCTTTTATGTTTTTTGGAGACTTTTCTTAAGAAAGTAACCAATTATATCACTTGAACACTCCCACTACTGTGTTTTACGAAATCAAAAGTATAACTGTGTAGGGCCAAACTCCAGCTGAGAGATTACTACCAACACCTCCCACCTCATTTCAGAGCTGTGCAGGTCCCGTTCTGTACTTGGCACCGCCGTGAGCCGCTGCTCTACGCACACGTCTTACCTCAGGCTGCACTGCAGGGGGAAATGGCTACATGGGACTTTTCAAAGATTGTTACATTGCCACATTGAATGTTACATGTAAAAGATTTAATATTAACATAGAACGCCCATTTAGATAGTTGATCACCAAGTAGCAAAGCTACTGCAATTACAACATGCTGGGAGAGATTCACAGTTCACAAAGCTTAGCAAGCCCTAGGCAGAGCTCTGATATTTCTTTAATGTCTTGCTCTGATAAGACAAACAAACAGAATGTTGATAAAACATGTAATTGCCAACAGAAGAAAGAAACTATTTTTACTTGACTGACATAAGTGGAATTCTTCCTTTCTAATTTACAATACTTCACTAAGAAAGCTCAGAGCACTCCTACAGAATCTCCTTGTCAATCAAATGAGGTACTTTGGTAAACATTTTAAAACACGTTTCTATCACACATTTTGTTTAGTACAAGACAGATGTGAGAAACAGCATGGAGGAGGTGGTGGCATGGAGAGAACAACGGAATTTTTACCACTTGCCGTTCTACTGGTAAGGGACTCCTGAAATGCTTTTATATAAATGCACCATCACAGGTGTCACCCGACATTAACATCCATTGTGAACCTGAAACCCAATGATTTTTAAGACAGTTTTTTTTTTGTTTATTAGTTTCATTTTTTTTTGTGTTTCTGACTATATGCAAATTCTTCAAGTGAAGTGTTCATAACAGTCTAACTGATCTAATTGCAGCAAAGTTTCTTTGTGAAGTTTTTGTTTTAAACAGAATAACAGCATGCTTTTGTATTTACCTATTGCACAATTAATTGCTTTTAAATTATATTTCCTATTAAAGTAATTCCACTACTAGAACAAATAGGTCTAGAGAACCCATTTTGGTCTGTTGGCTCAAGGACTCTCAGAACAAAATAATAATAATTTAAAAAACCCCACCAAAACTCTAATTAAGCCATTACATAGAAATATACAGAAAAAGCCTGGAAGAGTTCATGAGTAAACAACACTTGTTTAAAAAACACCTCTGTAACAAAGTACAGTACAGTATACAGATGCCATACCATAATATCTCCAGATGGAGCTGTTACAGACAATTGATAACGCCTTTAAAATGCTTATTATGAGCTCTTTGATTTCGAAATAATGGTTTAAAAAGTCTTCAGAGGCTATTTGAAGCACAAAAACTACTTTTAAGTTTCTACTAAAAAGTTGATTTATAATTAGTAAAAAAAAATAAAGAATTAACATCACATCTGAGCAAGCACCCATCACAACCCTACTGCTGCTCTCACATTAGTGTGGTAACCTCCAGCCTGGGTTCCCAGAGTTATTCCATCTGCTCCAACACTACAGGCTGATGAAGGCTGGAGTATTCCTCCCTTTGTACTTCAGTGAGAATGTTAACATTCTTACAACAGTTTTATAGAAGCAACAGAATTATAATATTATAATTTAATAACAGATTTCTGTTATTAAATCAGCCTTCTAAAAATATAAAAATATTTGATATTGTGAAAGTGTCTTTCAATCATACTTCAATTTTCAGTTTTAATAAGGAGTACCTAATTAGAACCATCACTTTAGAACTATGACTTTCTGCTCATTTCACGTAAATAGACAAACAGTTAAAAACATATTTACTGAGATTAAATAGAATTGAATAGCAAAAACATACAATCTGACAATGTTGTCGTGTGCTCTTTCAAAGAGTGCATAGGACACATTTCTGCAGCAGTCAATACAGTATTCTTTTGATGCAATCTCAGTCAAAAGCTGTAAACATTCCTAATTGTAGTTTCTTGGAAACTTTTGGCTCCTTTCAAGTTTTTATTAGCAAGTTGCACTGGGCATTCCCCTGACATTTCCCCCCCATCAGTTGCAGACAGCATCACCCTCCACCTGTAACCCCTCTGGCTGTTCAGAACTGCTCTTCAGCATTTCTTCCATATAATCAGGGCAGTCATCCTTCCCTTGCAGTGCACAGTGACACTTCCCACATGCCAGTGCTAGCAAGGCCCCCAGTGCATGATCTCCAGAAGCAGGTTGATGAGAAGTCTGCTATGCCTTAATGGGATTTCCTGCAGGTTTGGGATCATAACCGTATAGAAAAGTAGCTGCTATTACAAGGATGGCTCCGAGGAAAAAGACACTGAATAGAATAGGGATGAAAAAAAAAAGTTTGTTTTAGTTGATGTAAATTTATTTATGCAATACAATCAAAAGAAAGGACATTTTTCCATGAGGAAAACAGAAAGATAAATTATATTTGTCCAATGCATTAAGAGCAAAATAATTTGTGTGTATATATTTTAGAGGGATGCAAAAAGTTGTTGAGGTAAGAAACTTGTAACCACAATTTAAGGTGTCATTATACTAACATATTCTGAAAATTAAAAATACACTTTCATGGAACAATTTCCAAAAGCAACCAGATCAATCCTTTTTTTCTTAAACTTTTACCTAAAGAATGTGTGCAAAATGGAAGCAGGAGCTGAAGAAAAGCAGCTTCTGTGGTTACCCACCCATTCTTATACTGCATTGTTGGAGCTCTGTTTGCTTTCAAGTGCAAAGCTTATGTCGAAACAAATTACTGCTGCCCAAGAACCAGTTTGCAAGTCAATATAATCTAATTTTTGCCAGATACAGAAAGATTTGTCTCATGAAAACACAATAAAGGCATCTTCCTTATTGTGACATTTTGGTCTTTCAAGTCGTTTTGATAGTTAAAGTCTGATACAAAATAACTGAAGCCAGGAGATGATCAGTATGCATTTTAGAAAAGAATCTCCTCACAGACATGACAACATCAACAATTTCATCTTCTGAACCAAATGCTAAAAAAACTGTGGCATATGACATGATAATCCTTCAGAGAATACATTTAGCCCACTTTGGGACATGGCCCCTTGCAACACATTCAAGCATTTAGGTACTTTAGATCTATTACCCCTATCAAAACTGTTTGTTATGTGACGGAAACAATTACACAGCTCCAGTTCAAATGCACTGTTAGCATAAGCACGGTGCTAAAGATTAAGTTTGATTAACTCAAGTTAGTAAAGTCTTATTAAATGGGATCACTTCAAGTTCTACATACTGCTACTTGGCTGTATTTAATTTTCAACATGTTTGCAGAAGCTGTTAAGTTACTTATTAATTTTCCATTTAAACATGCAGAAATTCTTAAAGCACTTTCTACATTTGTTTTAATGGGACAAATATAATCTACTTATAATTTAAGTTCAATGTCTTCCACTTCTTAAGCCTAAACAGCTATCCATTTCCTTTTTTGAATGCTTAAGCCCTGATAATACAGAATCACAGAATGGGTAGGGATAGAAGGGACCATAGTATTGCAAATATATGTTTTTAGATAAAAAGATGTTTCTTTGCACCAGATACAAAAGTCGTAAATATTATTAAAAATATTTTTATGTTATGAGTACTTGTAACATATGCAAGGAGTGTTGGTCAGTCACAAGTAAAACCCTATTCCTACACCTGGAAGTGGAATTATTAATTCTACACTCCATACAGGAACATGCACTGCCAAGACAGCAGTGTTCTCAACCCACCCTTGTGCAAACCTGTGGCACACAGAGGCACCACAGTCTGATCCCCAAAGCATCAGGACACTGTACGGGGCCTAGAAGAACGGAGAAAGCACTTCTTTTTCTTTCTCGGCTGTTCTCACTACTAAACATGGCATTGCCTTTAGAAACAGCTCTGCCTTTGAGCTTCTGGGTGTCCTTAACTCAGAGGTGGAGCATCACTTCCACAGTGCGTGACTGCAATCACCTGTGTTAGAGCCCGTGGTGCGGGCGATGAAAGGCAGCACAGAGGCCATGTCCCTGTCCCGGCCCCGCAGTGCGGGACACGGAGCGGCCGCAGCCCCGTCCCGGCCCCGCAGTGCGGGACGCGGAGCGGCCGCAGCCCCGTCCCGGCCCCGCAGTGCGGGACGCGGAGCGGCCGCAGCCCCGTTCCCGGCCCGGCCCCAGCGCTGGGTGCGGTGCCCGCGCGGGGCCGCAGGGGGCGCGGCCGGGCCGAAGAGCGGCCCCGGGCACGGCAGCAGCCGCAGGGAGCGCGGCCGCCGCGGAACCCCGAGCCACCTCCCTGAGAAACTCCGTCTTAGTCACGGGATGAGGCTAAACTTTGGTGTGCAAGCTGGACCTAGACATTTCGAAAGTGTGGCTTGGATGGGATTTGGTTTTTATTTATTTTCGCAGTTACATCTGGTAAGCAGTAAGTTTTGAACTAATTTTTTTTAGTATACGTGGAAAATAATTCTTACCTTGTAGGGACAAAATCTTGCAGCCAGAAATAGGAGATCAATGTTGACAGTATAATGGAGAGAGAAGTTGCAAATCCCTTTAAAATGTTGTCCGCATATTTTATAACAGCAGCAATCACCAGCCCTCCAAGTGCCTGGAAAAATAGCAAGGTTTGGATTCACAAACTGATAGTTTGACTGAGAGCATCTGCTTTAAAACCATGCACCTACTTTAGGAAATGCTTTTGTCTATGTGGAGGAGCAATACATTTATTTTACATTAGGAATATGTACTGTTGAAAATAAATATTGGAGGAGTACTTCTTAACCCATTAAAGAAATTGTTGATCACATTACCACCATTAAATGAGTGGAAATGCTCATACTGTACATTTTTAGCCACATGAGGAAGGTCATTTAGAGAGATAATTTTAAATATCACAAAATAAATAATGCTCACATGTTTTTAATTTGCACAATTCTTAATTACATACTTGCTATATATTTTCCAGATTTTCATTTAGAGTATGATAATGATAGATCAGACTTTCAACTGTAGGATTCTCAGCACCTTCAAAAACACCCATTAGCTTCCCCAGTTATTTATAGAAGAGTAAATCTCTGAGTGCCTTCACAGAAACATGCAACACAAGGTCTCACCTGTAGAACAACCACCACCCAAGTAAGTTTATTGTATCCTTGAAAAAATCCATTCTTTGACAGCTGCTCTCCATCATAAATGTAAACACCCATCAGTCCAAATATGCTACCAAAAAACCCTGAAAGCACAAGATTGATTTAGAAGCTTTAGGTGAAAAACATGCAAATGGGTTCCTCATCCTTAAAGGCTGCTCATGTATTTCTGATTTTAAAATTGGACTGTCACTTGCAATATCATCACATCCAAATGCAATCAGTTTGCTGTTCTCTTTTAAAAGCTATTCTCCACACTTGAAACAAGTTTTGATTGTTTCCATTACGATATCCTTATATACTTATCTTCCATTGCTTTCTACTGGAATGGAGTGATTTTTGTTTATGGCATAGAGAAAAATTCACTTATATGCTATTTCGGTTTTCCTGAAACTAGTCATGACTGAAGGCTGGAGTCACCTACAACCTGGAGAGAAAAACAGGGAAAACACTCAGGGGAAGAGAAGGTCTCTGGCACAGCAGGAGCAGCAATTAGCAGTTTGCCAATTCAGACAAGGATTTTTGAAATGGGATTCTCCTGAGCCAGTCTCAAACACCATGAATTTTTACTAGTACAGACATAATGTCAAAAGTGAATCTGAGGTGAGACTGTGGTTTTTAATTTGGTGAGTCCAGTGTTCTTCTATCAAATGAGAAGCTTTTCCTAATTCCTCAAGCAAGTAAAGCATGTAAGCAGCTCTTCTGCGACTGATGTCTGCTCTAGTCCAGAGCAGGAAAGGGGCAACACTTTTTTCTATTCCTTCTCTGTAAAAAGGTGATTTTCATCACATTTCTGTGCATCTGAAAAAGCCAGAATTGTTTTGAAGAAAATAACACCTTCTGTTTGACAAGAAATAATTCTTTTTGTAGGCAGATTGAAAAATGTAGTTATCATTCAGATTAAACCATTTGTAAACTTGTATTTTCCAATTGATCTGTTAAAATAAAGAAATACAATAACTTATTCATACACCCTTATTATGGTATTGATGTGCATTAAAAACTGATTTTTAAAACAATTCTGATTTATTTCCCCATTATTTTCTACAGTTTTAATAATTCTCTATGGATATGAAAATGAAAACCTGGTTGGACATACAGGTTTTTTGTTTGTGTTTTAAGAAAACTCTATTTCAGAGTTCTTGCTTATGAATGTCTGGCTCCTGAATAATACAATGTCTGAAGTGAGTGACTACCTTGCACTTGCAAAAAGAAGACACCAGTGTATTTTTGAAAACGCGATTTCACATTTTACATATTTTATGAAAGCTGTACTGTAAAAGCTGTGTTTATTTTTATATGTATTTAATATGTATTGTTTAACTGTATTTATGTATTTAAATAGTTTCTAAAAAACTTAATGAAATATGACAGCATTATTTTTGAACTGAGAACAACCTCAGTAATAAACACATTCTACTGAACCTCCTATTGAGGCGTATTAAGCTCACTACAAAAGTAAATACAAGACTCAGGTATCTGATTCTCACTATAATCAGGCATTTATGTCTTCATATATCTCTGTCCTAGTCATTCATAACCTTGAAGAGTCAGCATTCAGCAGTCTGTTCTGATCTCCTTGTTTCACAAAGAATTACTGGAACATTCAATATATGACCAGGCCAGCTATCAAACTAAGTGTACATGCTTCTGTGTGCTGTAGAAAAACATGAACAATACTTGAGATTATTGATTTATCAACAATTATGAATTCTCACTTGAATTTATTTCAGATATCTGTTGCTAATGTAGCATAGAAACTGAGAGTAACAATAATCAGCTTTCCTTGGCAATGGATTTTATATTGCAGTTCCACCCAAAATACCAAATCTCACCTTAAATCCTGGACCAATCCCCAGCTAGCAACACTTCTCTGCCCCCAAAATTCCCTAACATAATGTTTCCTGTTGTATTCCCTACACTCTGTTCAGGAAACTTAGTTTGAACAGACACTGTTTCCATAAATACAAGCATCTAGTAAGGAGAAGTTTTGATTCCTTCCACTATACGCAGTTTCAAAACACTTATGGTCACGTAAACATGATTTAAGGCATTCAAAATTAACCTCTGCTTTTTAAACTGAAACCACTTATAATTAAAATACAGTAGTAGGAAAATAGAGGAAAAAAGATGGCTTATTGACCAACTAACTAATTACAAAAGAAGCCACACCATCTCTGTTGTTACAGTACTGCACTACATTCCACCAGACTCACCACACAGCTCTGATCCACTAAATCATCTCATGACTTAACTTTACACTGTGGATTTGACCCCTAGTCCATCCTAAGGCACTGGAAAGGCCAAATTCTGCTCAGTGCACTCATTCAAATATGCCATAAACAGTTTTTGCCTACAGGTGAAGACTAGAGTGGTTAATAGATGTTAATATAGGTGATGTTCATATAATGTGATGCACACTGATAGGTGCACAGTAGGTACAGCTGTACAAATAGTTAAAATGGACTGGTCTTTTGCATATGCCTCTCCTCAGTGATTATGCACACAAAAGACTGACCTTTGGTATTGAAATAACAGTAAATAATTATTTCCACTTTGTTCACAAACAAAGCAGAATTTATAGTTTGCACTTTTAATACAAAAAGCTGCCTACCCAGGCACAAGAGAAAAAAATACATTACTTTTAAAACATCTCAAAACACTGACTTAGAAATATATTTTGATTTAATATTCCTATATTCTCTAAAAAATAGTAAAAAAAAATCAATTGACAGTTTCTGCACAAATGTACAGATACTCTATTAACAATGTAAATGAAGAACTAGACCGAAACCAGAAAGCAACTGCTATAATTCCCTCTAGCAGAGTCTGACTTTGTTGGTTATAAAACAACATATATGCAGCATACTAAAATGTTGGTGGTATTTTTTATTTATACATTTATTTTGCACAATTGTCTTAATGCTTCAGAATACAATATCTCTAACAGATGATTAAAAATAAACTTACCAAGCTGAATGTTTCTGATCCACACAGACTGCTTAGTTTCCTTTAAAATTTTCTCAAAATAAACTCCAGCAAATCCACTAGAAAAGCACGCTATGAGAACTGCAATCAGGCCTACAAACTGTGATCCTGCTGAGTGCTCCTTAGCAGGTGTTGCTTGAGAGTCTGAAGGCCACTGGATGTAAGAACAAGTACACAAAATTCACTGATGAAATCAAGTCATGAGCATCTACAAAATGCAAATTTGTTTTCCACCAACAGTAACAGTTGCTAAATACACACAATCACATGCTTGAAAAGTTTTGTATTTTGCACCATAAATACTTTTAAAGGACTGCAAAGCTACAATTATTTTTCTATGTATTTGTAAGCAGTAAAATTGTGCCTGAACTGGGAGAATACTCATCAATTTAAGCAGCTGCAGCATTTATATTTTATAAGCAAGAACTGGTTTTGAATCCCAGTGTGATTTATCATGGTCATTCTCTGTCAGCAACTTGTGCCACCCAACAGTTGTTTACCTTACAAATATAAACACAGCTAGAAAACTACTTACACCAGCTGTCTTTAAGGTAGGATGAAATGTCTATTTCATGTGTCCCTCTTTGGTGATTGTGCAGACCAGTCAAATCTTGCAATGTGTCTATGGCTAGCTCAATAAAATGCAATGCCATGGACAAAAACTTTCTGAGAAATCTGTTAAATACTGTCAGAGTATTTTGTTCTCTTTTTTCATTATTGAATTTAATTACCATATCTCTTCCCAAATCCTTAAATTTTAAAATAAAGAATTCCAAGTATACTAAAATCTGCTAAAAATTCTTAGAATAGTCTCTTATCCTATGATCCTGGCCTCTGAAAACTATGAACTCTGATACCTGCACTGTTGAGAACTGAGGCCAATTTAGGTTTTTGAAATTAGTCCAAAGTAAATTTGCCATGAATCCATATGACAAAGTGAACACAGCCTGTCCTGGCAGAGAAGATCTCTGAATTCCTAATGCCTGAAGAAACGTGCTAATAAAAATTGCTATCATTATTACTTGCAGGTTGCTGCAGAGGCCCTGTCACATTCTATAGTAGAGCACTGGGTTGCAAAAGAGGTGTTATCTTCTGCCTTTGAACCATTTCTGGTGTCCTCCAGACCTGGCCAGTTGTGATTCGTAGCTCCTGACTATACTCTGGTGCTCGTGTGCAGCTGGTGAATCAGAAAGCTGGATAATCAGTATAGAAATCCATGTTTCTTGAATAAACACATTAAAACCCCACAAAACACCTGCTAATATTTACCTGCACAAATGCCACTCCTGTCATCAATATTACTAGTGACAGCCACTGGTATACGCCCAGTTTCTTGCTCAACATGGACACAGAAAACAGTGCTGTGGTGAGAATTTTCAGTTGATATGTAACCTAGAAGAACCAGGAACAGTTACTACTACTACAATTCAAGGGCGTTTTTTTTTTGAAGCTTACAGAGAATTCCAAACATGCAATACCTGGTATGTTGCTGCATCTAGGTTTGACAATGCTACATATAGCAAGTTGTTCTGAAGAGTGTAAATTCCTGAAGGAATGGCGAGTTTAAGGGTTTCCATTGGTTTGTTAAGGATTTCATCACGTAGCACTCTGTTCAGAGTTCGTAAATTGCATTCTACCCAAAGAAACAGTAAAAAAAATTAGACATTCACTAAAAGCAAAGGAGTAGAAAAAAAGAGAAACAGCAATGTTCTGTTCTTAAACTGTAGCCCCTTTTTATAGCTATCACTACACCAAGACCTGAAAATACCATCTATGTTTGTTTCACTTTCACAGGCCTTGTACATGTGAAATATGGCTGCAAGTGTCCTCCGGCAGCCTGGAATATCAGAACGAAAAAAAGTATTCAAAATACTTTGAGTTAAACTTATTGAAATCGCCTCAATAATTTAAGATAATGTATCAAAGACTACCATATAAAAAGTACATATTTAGAATCCTATAGTCGTCAATATTTATATATAGACTGACATTTTTAAGCTGTTGAAAATCAAACACAAACTAGACAAATTCAGTTTTAAATATACAAAATAAGAACTGGAGTAAATGTGAATACAGTTTTCTTTTTTTTAGCTTAAAACTATGATTCTTCATGTAACAATGAAATTGCTTCTTCCCTTCTGCATCTGCCATTTATCACAGGTTTCTAAATTATCATTCATGCTTTGGACATACTTACAGCTTTTCATTTTTTCCTACTTCTACATACAGATTTCTTAAAATGTCTGAGCAAACACAAACTTTGAGATGTTAGCATAAAATTCATTCCTGCCCTCCTCAGTATTCATTCTCTCAAGCAAATATGCAGTATGATTATTGTCTTTCCAAGACTATTTCTTACACAAGAAGGGAAATGCTTTGTTGTATGCCTGTACTCACATGGCTGCTTTGCAGTTGCCACTACAATACAGCATATTGATTAGGAAAATTACTTGGTGCAAAATTTGACACATACTGCTGTCTTTGTAGACTAATAGAACACAGGCCAAAATCTTCAGAAGTTCAGCAATAACTACTGCAGTAGAGGATAAGTAACGAGGTCCTTCTTCTTTCAGTGTCCGAGAATAGCGCATGGTCAACACTAAACTTGTGGTCTGAAAAACCAGGATGCCCAAGGAAAGGTACTTTAAATGGGCAGACATGTCTTGACCTTTTCCTTTCTGAAACAGAAAAAAAGAAACAAACCCAAAGGTAATATTGCAGATATTGGGAATCACTGATTTCTTTATGTAGGTGAAAGCTCAGAAGGTAGTTTCAAGGTGAAGGTGTTTTCTGCTGGGGTACAGCAGAATGCCCAGTACTGCTGCTGCAGTGAGCTGTTCCCAGACTGAAGAGATCCTCCCACTCCTCCACCTCTCCCAAGGCTGTCAGGTTGCAGTGTCTGCCTTGCCAGGTGGCACCGTGCCAGCAAAAGCAGGGTGAGGGTTGGGCTGCTTTAAATGAGAATGAGAGGTATGCCTGGCAATGAAGGGAAAGGAGTTGGAAAGGAAGACATGGGAAGGAGAAGCTTTGGGGAAGCAGCACTAAACCTGTACTGCTGATTATCCTGCTCAGAAAAAAATTCATTGAATATAGGTGACTAGGTGACTGGAACTGATTTCCCAGGCTGCACTGACTACCACAAACTTCATATTAATACAGCTGTACCATCCTCACCCCTACCAGGAACTTCCACCAAGTGGACACAGTTTTCTTTGCAATTTGTCACCAGTACAAAGGATTAACTTATTGCAGAAGACTAACAGAGACAGTAATTTTCATTTTGCAAGCACAGTATATGACAAGGAGATTTAAAAAATCCTTGCTGCTACTCAGACTATCACATAATTTTTGCTATGCTTCATATAAAGAACTTTCATACACAGAAACTATTGTTTTCTACAAAAGCTTATCTTCTACTCCCTTCATTGCCCACTTATGCAAAACCAGCCATTTTTTATAATGCCAAAGTTAAATCAGAACCATAACCAGAAGTTTACAACTATGTTTACAAGCAAAAGAAGAGTAACAAGCCAAGACAATGCATGTGGTTAATTTCAGAAGTCAGGACACAGCCACTTGCTGGGTGCATATGGCAGAGCTGTCCTTGTGTTTTACACCTGCAGGCACACAGCTTCTGAGTCATTAACTACACAGCTTTGTCCACGCTGCTCAAGGATGTGCTGCTACCTCAAAGTATTCGTGGCTAGAACTAAAGCAGTTTCTTGCTAACTGCACTTCTCTAGCTCAAGATGCATTTCATTGCTGGTTTTGTAGATATTTGGTGAGCTACATTCTTCAAATATTTCTGATTAGTCCTTATCCTGTCTCTAAATATTTATAAGTTTTCTCCAGTCAAATATTCAAAGTCAAATTGTTACCTATATGACAGTGACACTTAAAAGACATTGCAGTAACCTGCAAACAGGAGTGAATTATCAACAGCCACAAAGATATGAAGTACACACTTGTATCTTACACAATAAAATTGTTTATCTCAAAAATCAAGCCTTTGTAAACATATTTGTAAAAGCACACTGGCAAATAAGGAAGAAAAAAATGCCAGGACGCAGAAATACACAAGGTTTCATTAAGAAATCTTAATAGGATATACTTTTGTATGAACTATAATCTCATTTAACTTCTGAAGAAACAAATACTAAAGATGCAACTGCACTGGAGCAATATGAATCAGACAGAAATATAAACCATGAACGAGAAGAAAGCTGCAGACAATGCTCAAGATTTGCTATTTTCCACTGGTTCTGGTGAAATAATCCATTACATGAGGGTGCTAACTGTGGAATTATGCACCCTAAACAACAAAACTGAGATGATCTGTTAGTTGAAGAACAACAACTTTGATGAGTAAGTTTGCTACAGCTGAGAACAAGTAGGAGAAAAAGAACAGTTCCTGCAAAGTGATGAAGAAGTGACATGCACACTCAGAGACCATGCTTTCTGGAGAAGTACCAGCAACACAGAGGAGAAAAAAGGTAAAGGAAAAAAAACCCTACTGAGAGAAGAATACTGAATGTCACTAAAAGGCTTGCCTATGATACTAGAGAAAACTGACATTTATGTGAGCCAACTTGAACAAACAGTTTCTTTCACTGTTCTCATTTACCTCATTTTTTAGTATTCAGACCTGAAAAACTGGAAATAAAAAGCAACATATTGTTAGGACAAAAAACACTAAATTTCATGAAAGCACACTTCTTTTGGGGTTTTGGTTTGTTTGTTTGTTTTTAGTTTTCAAAATGCTTCTGAACAAAATACAGATTACGGGAACACACATATCTGTCCTGACTTGGACACAAATTTCTGCATTCTGTCAGCCTGAAACGACAAACGGTTTTACAAATGTCAAAAATCATCAGATATCAATTCTGTAACCTTCAAAACAGGCAATAATATTAAAAATAATGTTCACATTATTTTTTTCATAATATACAACCATCTATTTATGAATCAGCTAAAAATGTAATTTTAAAAGTAAATCACTAGTATGGTAGGGAGCAAGTATCAAAGCAATCAGCACGAAAATAAACCAACAAGCACAACACTTTGATAAACCCATAAACAAAGCCATAAAGAATCCATACCACATCATTAACTTCTGTCTTCTCTTCCGCAGAAGTCATAATAGAAAAAGGGAACTTTTCCCAAACAATGTGTCTCAAAAAGGCACCAGTAGCAGGAAATATTTCCTGCTAATGCAAGGAAGTCTCTAATGCATTTCAGAGTTCCAGAAGTGCACACAGAATGGAACCTAAGTGTCCAGCATGATAGCTGAAATAAGGGTATTTTTTAAAAGTTGTCCTGTCAGTGATCAACAAGACAGGCTTGTAGACAGCAAATGTGTGAAGTTTCATGCTGTACTTACAAGGTGATTCACCAAGCAGGAACTAGAGCTCTGAAATGTACACAGGCCAATGATATAACCACTCTCTCCTAAGCACACAGAACACCTCATCAGCTCTCCTGGTCTCTTCTCTTTTAAAGGACCTGCTTATCAGCTCACAGACCTCTTCTGCAAACTGGGAACAATCCACAAAAGGAGCAAGATAGTGAACTTTAGTTGGGCTGTCTTCAACTGCAGTCGTACAGCACCTTTAGATTTAGAAGTGACTATCAGAGGTGTAAGAGCTCACTTGTAGCCATGAGCTCCTGCTACCCTCACAGCAGCAGCCACAGAACAAATGAACTATTGCCTCCAGTAACAGTCCACACCTGGACTGTCATAAACCAACAATGACATTGAAGTTCCCACTGCATTTCCTGTACAGATTTACAACTTGAGTTTCTTACTGGGCTTTGGATGTACTACTTTGTACTCTGCAGGATGCATCTGTTTGAAAACTCTGATTTAGATTTGCTAATTCAAAGACTGGAAGTTGAGTGGTGACATGAACTCTGATTTTTGAACTGCACCTTACACCGGGCTGTGCTAAGGACCTGCAGTTCCCTGACTGTAATACTAAATAACTCACCTCAGGGACTGGGCTCGTCACTCTTTTTTTTAACTCTTATTTTAGTCTATTTTTTTTAACGCAGACTAACTCTTCTGTTAGCCAATGTTAAAAAAAAAATCAGTTCCTTCTGTGTAATTTCTTCGGTGTGCCATGGACACACCCTCTGCCACAAGGGAGGCAGCCCTATAAAGGAGCCAATACTCAGGAAGCCAAGGTGGGATTTACAGCCACATAACATTTGGATTCAGTACACACAGCTGCATAAAATTTGAATTCTATGTGAAGAACTGTTCTCCCTGAAAGTAAAAAGAAGAAGGACCTTGGAAAGGTTTTCAGAACACAAACCAAAGCAAAGCAATCTATACAGGAAGAAATACTTTCAGCTCAAAGTACCATCCTGTCCAAAGTCTGAAGAATAACTCTTCAAAAGAAGCAGATTTTTTTGAAGTGGAAAATCACGTATTTTCAGCTCATAATATTAATTCAAAAATGAATACATTTCTGACTTGCAGATTTTCATCTCCCTTTGTAATACCTGCAACCTAGGCTAAAACTTAGTATTTTACATTTTATTTTTATTTTATCCCTACACTTTCCCTCCTCAAATACCGGTAAACTTGCAGATGAAACTAGGCCATAATCAAATTGACTTAATGAACAGCATACCAAAACTCCATGATACTAATCAGGGTTTACTACAGAGCAATAAGATTATGGGACTTTTCTTAATCTTAAAATTTTGTCTTTTAAAGATCTGATGGTATAAACTTTTGAAGTTTTCAGCTGATAAGTATCTACTGTTGCAAAATCCTATGCAAAATTAAGGATTAGTTTATGAACTGATTCTATTCTTAACTTTGTAGAAGGACTCAAAATCAGAATTACACGGAGTATCAGAGAAGCTTACAGGAAAAACTCCAAGCACCCAACACTATCTGAAGAAGTAGATGAAAGACAAGAAAAAAAATTAACAGCAAATTCCAGCAAGTCTCACACCAAAAAAGTAAAATTCACCAAAAGATTTGACAAAAGTAACTTCTATTGGCAACTGTTTCTTTACTCCTCCATACTCTGTCACAAGTAAAGTTTAATTTAAAAAAGGAAAATTAACTAACAAGTATCATGCTCCAAATCTTCAGAGTGATGTCATTACGTGAATTAAATTCCTTCCAGCCTGGCTGTGAAATGTTTTCATTGCTGACAGTTTCTTAGAGTAAAAAAGCCAAGTTACAGGAGTTCTTTTTCTTAGGTCTTATTCCATTTTATGACTAATCAGTTTAACATTGCTCAACCAACAAAAGGCATTTGTGCATCAGTTAAAATGCAAAGCCCAACACAGAAGTAGACAACCAGCCTCTCAAAACTGCCAAAGGCAAAGTTTAGATTTTCTGTGCTACTACACCAAATTCTCCATATGGGATCTGCTGGAAAATAAACACTGATTGAGCCTGCCTCTGTGTCATTCCAGTGGTACATGTATGGACAAACTTCCTGAGCACTTGGTTTGAAGTCAGGATAAGAGATTAAAGAAACAGGATGGTGTTCTCGTATTTCTGCAGTGTAATATGAACCTAGTGCTGACACCACAGCTATACAAATACAATAAGCTGTCAACAAAGGAAAAGCCCAACTGGAAGGTGGAGGAAGAGATAACTCACTGAACCTAAAGAACCTATCTTTATAAAACTTCTGTCTATGCTTCACTTACTTTCTATACACATTGCTCTCTTCCCTGTGCTGGATAACACTCAAGTAACATGTCATTTTCTGCAACACAACTACATTCCTCAGAGAAACTTCCATTACATAAATACTCTTTTTTTTTTTTTTCAGTGAATATAGCTTTGTATTTATCAGAGGTAGTACATAAATACAACATGTACTTTAAATATATAAATAAATGGAAAGAAGGAACCTCATGAAGTTCAGCAAGGCCAAGTGCAAGGGCCTGGGCTGGAACAGGCTGCCCAGAGAACTGGAGAAACTCCATTACTGTGAGTGAGTGTTCAAGGCCAGGCTAGAGGGGCTTTGAGCAACCTGGTCTATGGAAGCTGTCCCTGCTCAGGGCAGGGAGTCAGAAACAGATGATCTTTAAGTTACTGTGAGTGAGTGTTCAAGGCCAGGCTAGAGGGGCTTTGAGCAACCTGGTCTATGGAAGCTGTCCCTGCTCAGGGCAGGGAGTCAGAAACATGACCTTTAAAATCCCTTCCCAAACCATTCTGTAATTTTATGACAAATATCCCACACGGTACAGAGGGAGCACAGACCTCTCCAAATCTAGTTAAGTGCTGCTGAACTGCGTTCTGAAGTAGATTTTACAACACACAAATAATTTAACTATCATATTTGGACTGCTAAAATTTTATAATACAGTTCTTTCTCCTCTCACCACCACAGGATGAAATCTGTCATGTCACTGTAATTGTAGTAATGCATGTCCTAAATATCTTGTATTTCTCACTTTAAAATGTCAGTACTACGTTTTCCATTTTCCTCATACTGCGAACAGGTTTCTTATTTGTTCCCTCCCATAAACTGTCTACAATTGTCAGCTGTTCCTCCCCAAATACCTGGCACTTTGCAACTAAATCACTGCAAATAACTTCACAATTTAAAAACTTACCTTGCTCTTTCTTTTGTTTTCCAGTTTGTTACTCATTTTTCTTGCTGGAGACATTATAAAGTGCACTAAGTACACTATGAAAAAAAGACAAAACTGTGCTTCTCTTGGAGTTTGTACAACTCTTCAGCAGTGTGGTAAAAAGCAAATCCTCTAGCAAAGTCTGTTGCTTACTCTTTGAGCAGAAACTGAGGAAGAAGATTTTTTTTCATATGAAAGATCCTTCAGGCAATATTTCCAATTTCTCAATTTACATTAAAAAAATTTAACTAGTGAAAAGAACTGAAAACATAACTCCATTCAAATGGTATTTTAAAGACAATGTGATCAAGCAGAACACAGTAGATCACTGGAGGACCTTGCTCCTGCAACGTCATCTTGCTCCCTAGGCACAACCATATCTCATGTGCTGGTTTTGGCTGGGGTAGAGTTCATTTTCTTCACAGCAGCTGGCAGGGATTTGGGATCTGTGCTGATAACACAGGGACATTTTCACTATAGCTGAGCAGGAGCTACACTTTTCTGCCTTCCACCCCACCAGTGAGGAGGCTGGGGAGGCACAAGAAGTTGGGAGGAGCACAGCCAGGAAAGTTGACCTCAAGAGACCACAGGGATATATCCCAGACCACATGGAGTCATGCTCAGCACATAAAGCTGGGAGAAGAAAGGAGGGACGAGGTTCAGAATATGGCGTTGTCTTCCCATGTCACTGTTCCACATGATGGAGCCCTGCTTTCCTGGAGATGGCTGAACACCTGCCTTCCCATGGAACATGGTAAAAGAATTCTTTGGTTTGCTTTGCTTGCATGTGCAGCTTTTGCCTTACCTACTAAACTGTCTGTGTCTCAACTCACAGGTTTTCTCACTTTTACCTTTCTAATTGTCTGCCCCATCCCAGCAGAGGGAGTGAGCAAGTGTCTGTGTGGTGCTTAGTTGCCAGTTGGGGTCAAACCACAACTCTTGGCCATTTTAAAACCATACAGATGGTTTTCAAAACTGGCAAGTGCACCTAGGTTCAGAGCAGTTACTCATTAAATGGTAACTGTTAAAGATCAACCAACGATTTCTTCTCAACTTTGCTCCAAAACCTTGGCTTCTGCCAAAGGTAGTGGAGGCTGTATCAGTGGTTCACTGGCCATATGTATCACTCAACCAGGAAATTCCAACACTGCCAAGTTTAACAAAGGGAATGCAATTCCATATTAACTATTAACTAAAGTCTCGTTTCAGAGAATGCTATAAATTCCTTGGGACTCAGGCAGGGTTTTCTTACATGACAGAGAACTGAGCAGAAAGGGAACGTGGGTGAGCTGTTTTATGAGCTCCCAAAGGTTTTCAGTTTGTTTCTTTCTTTTGTGGGGGAAAAAAACCCCAGCATTCTAATATGTATCGGGCAGGAAGAGTAAAACATTGTGAATCTTAAAATGTGGTATCTGTGGTTAAGTGCTCTTTAAGCCTACCACCCTTATCCTTTACACCAAACCTAAGAATACAGAGATTGCATTTTTTTGACTGATGAAAATTTGGGTTGATAAATATTATACAAATCACATATTGAGTACAAATATTCTGTGTTCTGGAAATTCAGGCCCTCATTGAGCTAAATGTTAACACCAGCATTTTTTGTAAGATGAAGACTCCAACTCTGCCCAGTAGTGCAATAGTTTTATATTGACTTAACAGTCATTAAGCCAAACTCTGCCTGCCAGCACAGAAATTTGATACAAGCTGCCTGAACTGCATCTCATTTTCACACAGAACATACACTGTGCTCATTATATAGATCACAGCACAGATAGATCCCAGCAGCCACACTCAGCCTCTGCAAGCAAGGAGCCATTCAGTTCTCAGTTTCAGTTCAAATGCCCGCCCCTCCTCAAGCACACAGGAGTGCAACGCCACGAACCAAAGGACTGCTGGAATGCAGTTCCTGCAGATGTATAAGCCAATGAAGGAGCTTGATTTAAGGTGCTGAAAGGCTGAACACTGAATCCAGCTGGGGTTCAGCTGCAGCTTACACTTATGCTATTTATGAATTACAAATCAAGTCTGGGTGCTCAAGGCAACACAGTGTGTCAAACACCTCAGTCAAGGTGACCTACTTGGAGTAGAATAACACAAACTAGATCCTCCAGGGAAAATCAATCTGTAGGCACTGCAGCATGCTAGTAATTACAAACAAAATGAGACAATTGAACTGCACTGAAGAGATATAAATGTAAGACAAAGTTCAGAAACCCAGTGGCAAAATCCTGAGCTCCTAACTCAGAACCATCATGCTAGATCCTGAGAAGTACAGATGTTAAGAATCTCTCCTCCCCTCTAGAGACATCCTACACTGATGTGATCCAGCTGTGCAGCACAGGCACGTAGCCTGCACAAGCAGCTTGAATACGGTGGGAACTGAAGTAAGCAGTGAAGAATAAGCCCAGGAAGTAAACAATTCCAGAACAGTATGGGAGGAATAACTGTGTCTAGCTAGCCCGTCCCAAAGATAAGTATGTGTTGTGCTCCCTCAACACTGCCAAATCCAGAACTGGTTAAGGGGACATGTGACTTGAATTCCACAGGTACTTGGCACAGATGATCCCCGCCTTTTTCTCACTGTTGCAAACAACAGCATCACCTGAATAAGGAATGAGGCTGCGTAGGCAGCCTGCAGGATTGTTGGAGGCAGAGTTACTCCTAACAATACATTGCTCTAAAGAAAGCAAATTCATACTTACTAGAACCAGTCTTTCCCCAAACCAGTATTTTTGCTACACATACTACTTCTACCAACCAGAACATCCTGCATCCCAAACCAATGGATACTTATTGTCCAGAACTGCGATTTTCAATCACAAGTTCTTCTCACAATGCTTAACAATGTACAAGGGAACTACAGTTTCCAAAGGCAGAGATTATTGTAAATCACTTTCTCCACAAGTGTCACCTCCCTCAAACTCACCCTGCAGCCTGTAGCTCAACTCAGCTTGTGAGCACGCTGGTAAGTCAAGTGCAGTGCCTATGGAGAGAGGCAACCCCACAGATTTTGAGAAAAGCAGCCCATCACCTAATGTTAATTCTAAGACCCACCTTTTCATTCTGCACATATGGTCTTTAAAAAGCAAAGGCTGTCTTAGATCCCAATCCTCCTATGCAGAGACCACCATGAAAAATAAAACTTCCCACTCAGGTGGCTCTCAGTCAGCTTTAGAAAGGTTTGTTGCATCCCTTCTTTATGTCCCAAGTAACACTCCCCTTTTTTGCTCAAATCTGTGTCAGTCTTCTTCACTCAATCACTACCTTAAAATATTTTATCTGGAATCCAAGTCTTCCCCCCTCTGGTTTAAAACATAGTTTATAGGATTTAATAAAATGAAACAACTTCAGGTTCCTCCTGATATTCATCTTTTATCTTTCAGTTTATTCTATAATATGCATTATTACATTTGTTATCTCTATCCTCTGAGTTTCTGCTTAATCCGTAAGTACTGTACCACTAGAGCGTTTCTCATTTCAATAACTTGGTATAGAATTATGATAACCACGCAAATACTTGTCAAATGTGCATTTCTGTGAACTTCACATGCAGCACCACATCACGCACAGTGAGGATCTCCTCAGCAGAGCACCAGCACGGGAGTCACAACCTCAGCAGCACTGACAGGGCTCTGGGCAGACTCGTGCCCCTTCCCAACTTCGCACACAGCCGCCTCCCCACAGCAACTTCACCCTCCTTCCCTCTTGCCCAAGCCGCTCCATTTGCAGACATTTCTCTCGGTGTCTCTTCAATCCCACCCCTTCCCTCCCCAGCTTGCTCCCACAGCCCTGCTTCCCGCCCCATCCCCTGCCCCCAAACGTCTCCCCCAGGCCTCCCTCAGGCTCGCCCCTCACGCACAGCCCCGGCCGGGCTCCGCTCCCACCTGCGCGCCCGCCCGGCGGCCCCGCTCGCCGCTCACCGCCGGCCCCGCTCGGCTCGCTCCGGCTCCCGGTGCTTCCGGGAGCCGCGGTCCCGTCCCGCAAAGGCTCCGGCTGCAGCCGAGCCCCGCCCGCTCCGTTCCCAGGGCCGCGGCTGCAGCGAGAGCCGGGAGCGGGCGCGGGGCCCGGGCAGGGCCCGGCCGGTGAGGGGCAGCGGCGCGGGGCACGGGCGGCGCCCGAGCCGGCAGCCCCTGCGGCGCGGGGAGCGGCACGGGCCGTGACCCGCCCAAACCGTGAGCCACCGACACCAGCGTTTTGTATGAAACCCATCACAAATTTATTAGAGAATGGTAGGGATGGTTAGAATTAAGGTACGGACCTCTCAAACAGGACATTCCTGTGTTGTCCGAAGAAACAAATTATCCACCGAATTTTGAAGATCGTATATAGGCATAACTTTGTGCTTCAATTGCACGTTGATTTACCGATGGTTGGCAAAGGGTGGTGCTGCACATCAAAACCGGGTGAAATCCTGGCCCCGCGGAAGTTGGTAGAACTTGAATGGAAACCTCTCCCAGCAATTACAATTGTAAACCGTGACAGAAAAGCGCGCTACTAATAATGGTAATTTTAATAGCAGGCACATGTTCGATAACACATTCATTAGAAGTATGCTTTAGGTGAATGCGCTTTCTTAACACCAAACAGAAGGTGGCTCTGAGAGCTCCAGAAGAGTTTGCTGCAAGGTGTGGAACAGCTCCTGAACTCAAAAACGGGCCCTGGTGTTTCAGCGAGCACACTGATGTACCTGCTTGTAGATGCACTCACGACATTAACCTTTCAGACACACGAGGTATCACAGGTTAAACTAAGCACTTGAAAAAAGGAGCCAAGATGGTATTAGTTTTATGAATTTAATTATTTTTCTATTCCTTCCAAGGAAAAAGGCTTTCTTTTTCAGCAGGTTGTAGTTTATCAGCCTAATCCGGGGTATATGTGGCTCCTATGCTTCTCTACAGAACTCTAGGTATTTGCAGTTGGTTTGAATGGAGTTCATAATGTCTTTGCTCTGATCTGTTGAATTTTCCTAATGAATAAACTTTAAATAACCCCAAAAATTCAGTCTGTGGTGTTGTTTTTTTTTTGTTTGTTTGTTTTTTTTGGTTTTTTTTGTTTTGTTTTGTTGGGGTTTTTTGGTGGGGGGTGGGTTTTTGTTTTTTGGTGGTTTTTTTTTTTTTTGCAATCTCCATATTGAATTTGCATTTGATTACAAAAGACTAAAACCAATACTCTGATAGTACTTCAGCATCTTTTCTTCTGTCCCATGGAGACTGCTTATCAGAAGTTCACATCAGCCTTACCTTATGCCATGATTACCAGGCACAGTGCTCAGTTTGCATATACAACAGTTTATTTCACCTTGTCCACTTTGGTTAATAACCAAATATTTCCCTAAGTATTCATTTGTCACACCAATCATTTCAGGTAGGTGTTCATCGCATTCCCTATTGGAAATAAAAATATGTCCTATAGGTAGGGTACCATATGCTCTCTTAAAATGATGCCTAAAACACTGACACAACTAATGATAACTACTAATGACTAAAACCAGAGGTAAACTAATGAGGGGCATGACATACCAGCTAGACATGCAATATAACAGCCAAGTAGCATCTGCCAATTTGACTTAATGGTACTTTTTTCTTACATTAAGTAATCTAATAATACAGATTATAATCCGTGTTTAGGATGTCAAGTAACACTTCAGAAGTTCATATAGACCATTTTGATACAGCAGCAGAGAGAGCAAAGGCACTCAAAACACTGAATAACATCAGGAGTTGGGGAGTAGACTGTTTCCCAGCAGAGCTCTATATTAAAAAAAAAAAAAGAGAGAAAAATTTGATAAACCCATTCCTAAATAGTTCTCTTTATTGCTATTATAAAAGCATAGAAATTTTCAGAGAAATCTTTTTCTATTAGCCACGTCTATTACATAGACTTTTCTGATGTCAAAAGATCATGTGCCACATTTATATCAACACATATTTTTCAGTGACAGTCAGGGTCAAAAGTATAAAGCACCTATGTGGTCCCACTTTTCATTTTTGTTTAAGACTATTTCATTTATTATGTTGCACATGTGTTCTCAAACATTCATTCAGATGTAGGAAATTTGGCAGCTTTCAGTTTTCTGACATTTATAGAAAGAAACCAGTAGAAACTACAGAGGAAAAATTCTTACCACTTGACTGCCGCCCGAGTAAGGTGATTGCTGAAAATAAACAAACAAATACATTTATAGAGGTGTTCCCAGCCAACGGTTTTGAACAGTTTTTTCCTGTGATCAACAAGATTTTAATAGCTTTACCCACAGCATGGGTTTAAGTTGTTCAAGAGGAAGGTTGAAATAGTATTAATACACAATGTTCTCTTCAGACCAAGTCATCCCAAAATTTCTCTACCCATCACCCAGGTTTTTTGTTTACTGAGAAAAGAAGATTTAAGTGCTGTGGTGAAAGTATTCTTACCGGTTTCCCAGAGTAAGTGCTTCCTGAGCCAGAGCCACCCTGTGAAATAATTACGAACCGTTTAATTTTGTCATACAAGGCTGCAGTGAACAGTGTCCAAAGAGCACACAGCAATCTTGAAAATGCCCTGGATTAATATTGGGTCTGATAGTGATTTTAGTTTTGCCATTTTTCACTGCACTTTCCCCCCTATTTTAATTGAATAGCCTCAAATAAGCACAGCTATGTCCTTTTTATTGCAGGAAGAGTTTCAGAGGAATGGGTCAAAGCAATGTGTCTTGTCTGAACTACAGATTTGGAAACTGAAACAATTACACTGATATTTAAATGCATCATTCTTATTAGAATGGCCCAAGCATGTTCCTATGAGTCAGTAACAGAGTATATAAAAACTTTGCTATGGGAGGAATAAATGCTGCCTCATCCTAAGTTTCAACAAAATATTCCAATTCTTATTGGTAATTTTTCTCATACCTTTACCATTGTAACACAATTTAAAATTTCACCCTCATTGTTGTTACCTATCTTAAACCCCAAGATCCCCATTTCTAATTTGGTTGCAGAATACTGAAAGAAGAATATCCTTACTGGCTTTCCTTGATGACTGCCTCCTGAGGAAGAGGAACCCTGAAAAAAGATACCTGTTTTTGACTCTATGTCTATTTGTGCTTAAATAGTCTTGCTCTCTGTAATTAAAGACCACAGAAGAATGAACACTGTTTTGTATCATCATCTAAAAATCCCAGGCAAAACTTTATCTGAAATACATATATTTAACATTTTCTGTTATGTGTGTTCTTTTAAATGTTGTATTGGACAACTTAATACAAAATTCTCAAGAAAAAAAGAACTGGTTTATGGTTCTGTTTAATATATGGAATAGAAAAAATAATAAGGTCCAATTAAACCATAATTCTCCTGGTATCAGTATATAGTTACATTTGGGGAAAAAAAAAGACAGCACCAACAAAATAAGGCAAATTATAAGAGGCCTTCACTCTATAGCCCCTACTTAAAGGAAACTCTAAGAACAAAGGTAGTTGAAAATAAAAGTAGGTACATAAAAATTAGATGTTCCTAAAGCATCTTATTCAGTTTTCTGGTGAAGAGACTCTGCTTATTTGAATGGCATTGCCAACAGGAAATGTTACAACCATTAAGTTTTTAAGAAATGCCATCAAATACATACATAAAATGTCCTACCTTTAGGATTCATGTATTAGAAAATGTAACCTTTATGATCACTTTTTAATTACAAGTACATCTTTTCTATAAGAGATAAGCTAAAACATTTGTATCAACTGCCATTGAATGGCAAGAGTGAGGTCCAAATTACATAGTAAAAAGAGTAGTCTGAAATGGTAGAAGTTGAAAATATGCATAGTTAAATGGCAACTATTATTTCCTTCAAAAAGGAAAAGTGTTTTCTTCAAAGCAAGACAGAAATGCTTAAGAAAAATGCATACAAAATCAATGAGAAACTGAGCTCTGAGCACAAAGTGTATTATTATTATTAATTTAAACATAAATAGCTGTTCAGAAGTTCCTTACATACACACACACAAAAATCCAGTGGACTTATTCTGTGATTACTGGTTCAACTACACAGTAAACTGTCTCAAAACTGTGTGAAAATAAATATCATCTTTGAATTTGTTGAGAATATCCCAGATAAGTAAATCAGGTGCCACTCTTTGCATGTTAAAGTGATTCCCTGTCTAGTCTATAACTAACTTGCTATCATTTTTTTAAGCAGGTGTATAAGAAAAGAGAAAGGTAAATTTGAATGTTTTGTACTTACTGGTTTACCATGTTGTCTGCCTCCAGAAGGATATGAGCCCTGTAAAAAGTAAATCAAACTTGTATTAATTGAATGTAAAATCTTCTACCACTGTCTTGAGACAATTTCTGCAGTACATAAGACAAGCTTATTTGGGTGTTCTTTGAACAAAAAAAGGTAAATGGGATGCTTAAAATTTACACTTTGTACTACACACCACAGCAATGGCAATTTGAATCAAGAAAGCAGTGTTATGAAAAACAGCCTGGCAACTATAGTGTGTTCAAAGGAATATTTTATACTCAGAGCAGTAACTCATTGTAACCAAATCTTTTATTCACCTTATTGAAATTATTTCAATCCTGTTTAAACTTAATAAAATGGCCAAATTAATGTGTCTGTCAGCATCAAGTAACTGACCTGATTTAGAGACTATGTTAGGAAAGAGTTTGAAGTGATGGGATGGAAAGAGAATACTAACCTGCCCACCATATTGGCTGCCTCCTGAAGGATAAGATCCCTATTAAAAAAATCACAGAAAATGAACAGTGGTTACTTTTTGTTATTCTGTGCAAAATGAAACATCACTGGACTTTTTACAGGAGATCTCAGTCATAATCTGGAAAGTATATTAATCTAAAAAGATGCAGTAAAAGACTTCTGATCTAATGCCTTGAAGTTCTTCAACAGCTGAAAGTAGTAAATTGGGTGGTCACAAAACACCTGCTGAGACTGTTCTGTTCCATAAATAAATGGATCAAAAGTGTCTTAGATATGGCTCCAATCAAGAGAAAAAAACCCAATTTACTCTATTTGTGATTTTCTACTATGTCAGACATGTTTAGAGAGCACCTTGTGTATTATTGTAAAGACACTGTTAATATTACCAAATAGGTAGTTTGGGGGGAAAAAAATATTTGCAGCTGTTAAGAATCCTCTCCATTCTAGGTGAGATTATCTTTTTAATAGTGATACTGAACACCAATGCTTGCCAGTGGAGTAAAAAGCAATTAATTTTTTTAGTATGGTACAGTGAGACACTGCAAACACAGTAATACTAATGAAAAATAAGCTCCATCTTTTGAGTTAGTCATGCATTTCATCTGTCAGCTATTTGCACTAGTAACATTTCTGAATCAGTGGCAAGCAGTCTGCATAAAGGTACATGCTTAACAGGAAGAGTCTTGAGGTGACCTGAAGAGGTTAAAGTAGTGTTACTGTGTGTAACACACGAATTTATATTTTTAAAGCAGTATCTATTGGTTTATTCTGTACCTAATTTTCCAAGTATTTAATGTAAATATTAAAATAATCACTTGAGATAAGAGGCATTCTGAGGTAAAACAACTAAAATAATGATCTATGGAATTTCTTTGCATGGAAATTTGTTCATGCTACTCCATTTTGAGTAGACTCCAGCTACTGACAGTACCTGTTTTCAAATATTTATTAGGAGTACAATGACCCTAAAAACTGTCAGTATATGTACTGCATGATATTTTTTCAGCTGATAAATTGCAAATAGAAGTAAGATCTTGAAAACAAAGAAAATTTGCTTGCCTGTCCACCATACTGATTACTTCCAGGATATGAACCCTATAAAAAGAATGCAAATTTTTAATAACCTTTTTTTTTTTTTTTTTAAATAGCAACAAGTTTTTAAATGGCAAAAAAAGATCCTGGACTTAATATAATATAAACAATACTCATGACACTAACTAACTGGAAGAATTTTACACAGTTACTAATGCAGTGGCAGATGGCTAATTGTGCATACTTCACATTGTTGGTTTATGCAGTGAGATGAACCCTGTGAATGATTCTTCAGTAATTTTTCAAGGTAAGAAAGCTTCTATAACTACAAAGTAAAACCTTGGCTCTTGTATATAGAAGGATATAACTGAAATGTCAAGAGTGATTGAGTAAAAGCCCCGTTTTGCACTCTGAAATTATTGTACCTATCTCTGTGACTAAATTGAGCTCAATATTTAATGGCTGCTGGCACATATGACAACTGAGCCATGTTTATTCCTGAGGAACTAATCTATGTAAATGTGAGAGACAAACTGCCTACCTGTCCACCGTGGTAGTTGGTTCCTGCGAAAGAGCCCTGCATTCAACAGAAACAGCAATGTTTACTCTGTCCTAACCTCAGTGTCACACAGAGGAAATCCAAGAGAACACAGTGACCTACTGCAGTGATCAAGTCATTTACACCGCTTACTGTTATTCTGATTCATCTTGATTTATATGTCAAGGAATATATATGTGTATATATATAATGTGTATATAATTGACTATTATTATTATTATGTAATTTCTGTTTATATAAATTGTAATTTATATGTTGTTTTCAACACTTTTGATTCTCAAAATTGGCATATATACCATGGGTTATATACTCAGACGTCATTTTGCTTGATTACACAGACCAATAAAGAGAAGTAGTGATCCAAGCAATTTTTGACTGTACTGAATGTGTATTTGGGGGGTTTTTGGCTTTTTTTTTTTTTTAGAAGTTTACAGAGAAATAGGAAGTACACTAATTAGACAGAAAAATGGAAATAGCTTTAACTTTTTCAAATGTGTTTCTCTGCCCCATTCTGAAAGAATTTGGAGTCAAAATGTTAATCTAAATTTCACTAGTTCAATCACACTGTTAATAACTATCATAAGAGCAAAGTCCAAAACCCAACAGGTACACAATGAGATATTTGTGACACAGATTCTTAGAAAAGTCCCAGGCCTCTCTTACAAACTGAGTAGTTTGTATTTTGAATACAATACTATGGTTGCAAGTCGCTTAATATTTTTGCATTTAGCAGGTTCAAAATTGATCATTTTAACATAATGTGGAAAAAAGCTTTCATCATACATAGAACTTCACAGACAGAATTATTTCAAGAAGTGTAGTTCCTTGGGAATTTTCCAGTACATGTACATACTATGAAAAATATATAAAGACAAAAAATACTTACTGAACCTCCACCGGGGCACACACACCCACCCTGTACAAAACACAACCAAACTTACTTTCCTGGGTCTGTGATGGGAATAGGCCTCTGAATTAGTAAATCAAACTCATATTCTGCTACTCTAAGAAAATGGACTATAAAACACTGTTCATCAACATATCAAGCTCCATTGAAAAAAGCAGTTTCTTTATCTCTCCTCTGCCCTTTTAAGCTAGCTGCGCACTTACTGATCAAATTTTAAAATAGAATCTTCTAACTTCTCATTTAAAATCTATAGTAAAACCTACTCACAAAAGGGTAAGTGCTCTTTAGATGACTTCCAGTGGAGGCCAATTAGGTAACTTCTACTCTGATAAAATTTGGAGGTGGCCAGGTGTTTACTATTCATTGCCTCATTTTCCACATTCAATCTGGATAAAATGTGTAACTGGAAACAGTTTTTGTGAATGAAAGTTACACAAAGCAATTTGTGAGTATATGACACTAGCAGTACTGAACAGTGCAGAGAGAGACAACATACCTGTCCTCCAGACTGTCTGACCCCTGAAGAAAAGCCCTGGAAGAAATGAGTAACTTAATTACTTCTGTGTTACTGAGTAACAGTCTCACTTGTTCTTTGTGGTTCTCAGAATTTCAAATTGCTTCCACTTAAACATAACACAAAAATTATCTTCTTAAACCGTGATATGTTGAAGAAACATTTCTGTGCAGTGTCACTGCTTCCTGTATCATTTGCTCTTAACATTATCTGATATAGACAGACTCAGACTGCTTCAGTATGGCTTGATGCTATTCTATCTCAGAATGCTCCTTTTTTGCAAAAAATACCCATCTGTTTTCCTGATGAGCTGTGCACCCAAACTGCAAGTACCATGAAAGCAGAAGTTTTACCTGTCCACTATACTGGCTGCTTCCCGAAGAAGCTATACCCTAAAGAAATGAAAAAGCATTTGGATTTGTTGCACATTCTTTAGCTCATGACCTGTCACAGAAAAACACATTTATGTCTTCCTTGGATTTAAGAGCCACAGAGACATGAACATTTACTTTATGACCATACTGAAATCCACTGAAAGCCTTTACAGGGGCTGCTGTTTAAGCAGAACAATGCAGTTTGAATCAAAGTCAGCTTCAGGCAGGTGTGAGTAGTGCTGCTGCCCCGGACTGTGTGCTCACAGCAGCCTTCCATACTTTGCTTATATGGCCTGGCACAGCAGAATCAGATATTCATTTATTCTGTCTAAACACTGTTTTGCTGTAAGACACTCCTTTAAAAAATATTCTGATTTTCACAAAACCAAAAAAAACCCAAAAAACAAACAAACAAACAAAAAACCCACCAAAAAACAAATAAACAAACAAACAAAAAAACCAGAAAAAAAGGCAAACAATGGAGAAAACACCCATAAACAGAAAAACAATTCTCACCTGTCCTCCATAAGGTCTGCCACTTGAGAAAGATGAGCCCTGTAGCAAAGGTGCCAATTATTTCTCAAATCAAAAGGTTAAGAGCTTTTAAAAGAAACACTATGTTTTTCCTCTATTGCACAATGACAGGAAGGTAAATACTCAGCCTATTGCTTTCTGTGTCACTCCATATTAGAGGCTATACCTGCAGGCAGCACCAGGAACTTTGTCATCTTTCATTTCACAGGGGCATGAGGAGCCAGTAACTCCTCACCTTCTCCCCTCTTCCTATTTTAAACCATATTGCTTTTCAGATATCAACTCTCATACTGCATTTTTCTGAAGGAAATGAGGTAGAGGAGGGATGAATCTCCTTCCTTATTGTTAGAGCTAAGAAACCTTGACAGCAACACGCCAGGTTGGAGGGTAGAACAAGGCCAGAACTGCATTTAATACAACAGAAGCAGCAGATTTCCATAATTTTTGTATTGCTTCAGATCATATATATTTAGATACCTATCTGTTATCAGATAAACAAAACATTTTTCACAAAATATTTTTTCAGTCAATATAAAAGTACCCAGTTTTGGTGTGGAAGAAGAAGAGATTCTCACCTGTCCTCCATACTGGCTGCCTCCTGAAGAAGGTGAACCCTGAACAAAAAAGAATTGAATAATCTCTATATCCATGACATTGTAATCCTTTAAACCATGATACATATGAAGGAGTACCCGGTTTCCTTCACTCCAGAACTGTGAGTGGACTGAAGCAGACTGTGCCAAAATGGCTGAGGCTCATCTGCATTTACCATGATGCCTCAGAAGCTCCATCTTAAAAGCTCTTCTGTGGCTTGGCATCCCGATTTATAACCATTATATACTTAGCAACAAATTAGATAAAAAATGGACAGAACCCCCCAAACCAAACCCCAATCTCTTTAAAACCATGATGCCTCAGAAGCTCCATCTTAAAAGCTCTTCTGTGGCTTGGCATCCTGATTTATAACCATTGTATACCTAGCAACAAATTAGATAAAAAATGGGCAGAACCCCCCCAAACCAAACCCCAATCTCCTTATTCTTTTACCCAGAGAACTACCAAATCTCTTTGATAAAGTAGTAAATGCAACAAGGGAAGAATATTCACCTGTCCACCATATTGGCTGCCTCCTGAGGAAGGTGAACCCTAAAAATAAACAAAAAATGGAAACTGAAACCTTGTTACACCTGTTTCATAAGCTCATAGAATCATTTCATGAGGCTTTAAAAATTCTGGTTAGCTTCATAAAGTACTAATTTATTTCAGAGAGACATGATATCTAGTCCTGCAAATTTCAAGAGTCAATTGAGTCAACCAAGTATTTCACGTTCTATTTTTTTTTAGTCTTAGATAATGTTCTTCATCTGAACTTGTTTAATTACAGTAGCATCAGAACACTACAGAGAAAGATTTACTGAAAAGATTTTAGATTAAATTAAAGCTAAGATAGAGTCAATCAGGTGGACAGTAAATAAACTACAAAAATGGGGACTATTAATGCTTACTTGTCCACCATACTGGCTGCCTCCATAAGAAGATGACTCCTGGAAAACAATTGAGAATTAGTTATTTATGAATATCTAATTGGATTTTTCTATGGAAAGAAGTGGCAAAGACACCTGTATTTTGCTATTTGAGTGTTTGTGTGTAATTATCCCAAAATAAACTCTGTTTTTTGTCTTCCTTGAATTCACAATATTACTACAGAGTAAAGACCACTGTCAATTTTTGTGATATATTAAATTGAGATCCTTAACAGGAGTTAAATATTTATTAAAAATGTAATATAAAATATTAAAAGAAAGAACTTACATGTCCTCCATACTGGCTAGCTCCAGAGGAATATGAATCCTGTAAAGAATACCAGATGAGTGAATTACCTGCATTAGGATTTCCTTAAATAAAAGCATGACTCTTCCAGGACAACAGGAGCAAGAGACCAAGGTAAGAGTGAAGACAGGTGAGCAGGACTTTCAGAATGCTTTAATAACTAGGATTTAAGTTGAGCAAGCTAATTTGGGAAAATACCTGAGATACTTAGCAAGAGTGGCAGGCAAAGACACAGTGCTTTGCTTGTGTGACATGTTGGGAAGGTTAAAGTGACATTCTTTCCTGTTCTTTCTCTGCTCATTTCTGGAGAATGACTTTTTTTAATTTGGAAAGCTGAATGCTGGGCCAGAGCTAGCAGTAAAATATTGGCTACCTAACAGGACTCTGAAAACCAAACTAAGAAAATTTGCTGAAACCTCATACAACAAAAGGTCTCTTTAAAGAGGGGAGATTGGATTTTTTTTTTCTTCGTAATCGAATAAGGTCAAATAGGAATAAAAGATGAATTTCACTTGCTGGGCTTTTGCTCTTTTTACCCAGTTCCTATATAAAAATTTAATTTATTGAATGAATTAACAATCATTTTCAGAAGTGGCAAACTGCCTCTCTTTTTGGAATGAATGCTTACCTGGCTGTTGTACTGGCTGCCTCCAGAAGAAGATGTGTCCTGGGGAAAAATGCAAACACCAAAACCACCAATTATTTTGCTCTTAAATAAGTCTTTTGTAGCAAAACTTCTTGAAAGATAGTAGCACATAAAGACTAGTACTAAACTTTCCTGCAGTAATAATCTAAGAGGAATAAAATAACATAAATGCATATCCTTGGGTGATATTTTTACATAATTCAAAGGAAGCCAATGGAATTGACTCCCAATGTAAAGACTTATGCTGTTATCTACCTGTGTTTGTACAAAAATTTTCATTGTAAGGCTTCTCTTTGAATGAAAACTGTTTCAAATGGAAAGAGAAACTGAGATCACTGCACTAATGTCCTGTGTGCATTTTTTAGTTACAATTAAAACGAATGTCCTGTGTGTATTTTTAATTGTAACTAAAGTAGGTTATTTTCACAAGTGTATGACTTCTATTAGACACTGACTCTTTTTATCCTCTCTAGCCATTACACTGATAAAGCAAACAGAGGACACATTTAAAAGCTGATGAACATTTCTTACATTTGCAGAGGAATCGCTTCTGACTAAAGTAGGGGATCCACCCTATAAAGGAAAAAAAGAAAAGAAAAATTACCGTTTGTCTTTGGTCATAAACTATAAGTGAAACAAAACCTTAGAATGTCTGTTCCATAGCATTTCAATGGAAGAATATCTCAGCCTGAAATAAGTTACACTTATACTTCACTTACTTTTATCAATTTGCCAATAGAGAAAATATCCCTTTTTTGTCCCACAAGACCATAAATAATGAAGTAACATATTGTATCTACCTATAATTCATTGCCTAGGAAAGAAGAGTATTTCCAAGGTGCAGGAATGCCCTTTACAAGCTACATGTTGATAGGCCACATATGATTTGCTTTGGAAAACAGGGATTACCCTATTTCATAGTCCTTAAGAAATTTAATATGGAATTAAAAGCACAAGTGAGAAGTCACACCCTTTTTTGTTTTGTTTATGTTTTCTATTTTGTAAACATTGCTTTTTGATACAAATTTTTATGATTGGCAGTTTTATAGACTGGATATTATTTTAGCTTTCTTTCATGATAGATCTTTTGTCAATTAACTCTGCTATTTAATGCAATATTTTTTTGGCTTTTTGAGAAGAAATACACATCTCTGTAAATATTGTACAGCAGCTGACATCACTGCTCAGAAATGCAGCTCACTGCCAGCTTTAGAGCTTTCTGCTTTTATCAGAAATAATGTGGCCAGCAAGCAGCACTAGGGAAGTGATTGTCCCCCTGCACTGACTGGGCACTGATGAAGCTTGAATCCTTGTTCACTTTTGGGCCCCTCAGTAAAAGAAGGGCCTTAAGGTGTGGGATTGTGTCCAAAAATGGCAAAGGGGCTGGGGAAGGGTCTGGAGCACAAGATGTGTGAGGAGCAGCTGAAGGTGCTGGGTTTGTTTAGCCTGGACAAAAGGAGACTCAGATGGGACCTTATTGCTCTCTACGACTCCCTGAAAGGAGGTTGTAGCCAGGTGGGGGTTGGTCCTTTCATTCAAGTTACAAGCAATAGGGCAAGAGGAAATGGCCTCAAGCTGCTCCAGGGAAGGCCCACATTAGATTTTAGGAAACAATTTCTTCACTGAAAGGATTATCAAGTACTGGAGGGGTTGCTGAGGAAGGGGCTGAGTCACCAGCCCCAGAGGTACTGAAAAAACATGTACATGTGTCACTTAGAGACATGGCTAAGTGGTGACCTTGGCAGTGCTGTGTTAATGGTTGGACCCGAGGCATTCTCCAACCTAAATTATTCAATGATTCTGTAACACTGAATCTTGGCATGATAAGAAATAACTCCCACCATATCAGAACCATCTAAGTCACCAAAAGAACAATGAATGTAAAATTAAGAGTACATTCAAATAAGTAAGTTAGAAATAAATAGCATCTCACATAATTTTCCAGTTAAATAGTTTAGTAAAGGAAAATGTATAATGAACAAGTAGCACTTACAGAATTTGCCCCAGAACAATCACATCCACCCTGTAAAGAATGCAGAAAATATTTAGGATGTCAAGAGCACAGGACTGAAATGGGTTCTAGTTACAATTCAAATTACTTCTACCATCCCAGGCATGCAAACCATAAAGCCACATTTTAATTGCCCAGCTTCAAGAACTGAATCTGTTTCATCCCATGCAACTGTTCCTGCACTTATTGCTCCAGTGGGGCTACAAAATGCTCATTTTGTAATCTTCAAATTTTATTACCTACAATTTTTACCTTAAAAATAATACTCAGCAAAAGGATGAATACAACATTCTGAGTAGTACCACAGAAGGCAATTTTTTTTCTAAACAGGCCAGAGCACCTGGAGTACATGCAGAACTGTTTCGTGTTACAGATGATACAGAAAACAGGTGATTTCTACTCTGATAAAACTAACTGACAAGTGGCCATGAGTTCACCATTCAGTGTCTCACTTTACACTTTCAATATGCATTAATTTTGTTTAGTACCAAAGCAGGTACAGAAGCTGACATACACATGCCAAACAATTACTGCTGGTTACTCTGGCTTGCAGGATGCCCAAATGACAAATGGCAAAAGAAAACAATGTGTTGTTGAGGCTTTGGGCAAAAAGGAGAGTGGTGAAGGAAAACAGTTCTTGTAAAGGAAAGATGAGAGAAATAAATCAGGGTGCCTGACAGTAGCCCAGCGGAAGACTGTGGACAAAGAAAGTCATACCTGTCCACCAGACTGGCTGCCTCCTGAGGAAGGTGAACCCTGTAAATGTTACATTCCTGTTTAAAGATTTTTCTGTGACACATGCATTTAAATACAAAATATTGTCTTTTACTTTTTTGACTCTGTTTGGAAAGAGCCATTTGGTTGAGAATGCAATTTTAGCTATAGAAAGATTAATGAGAATAAAATAAACCACAGAGTAGTCTGGAAATTTAGGTATTACCAGTCTGGTAAGATTTTCTTGAAATATGTACACTGGGGGGTAAACCCCTCACAATAACAACGAAGAAGAAAAATTTCCCACCTGCCCACCATACTGGCTGCTTCCAGATGAGGATGAGTCCTGAAAAAAAAATTACTTACTTTATATTTAAAATAAGATATAAATTCATGCCAAATATTTATTACTTTCATGTTTCCTGGTGTTAAAATATCAGTAAATACATGAATTGTATTTTGATTACTCTGCTTGCATTTGAAATTTTACATAGAGCTATGTAAGGAAGAATAAACCAATCTTTTTAATTCACAGCTTAAAAATTGCTGCAATACAATATGGAGCCTCAAACTTTTGTATGACTGATAAGATTGATTCTTCAGGTCAAAAATACAAAGATTTATTATTTACCTGTCCACTGGAGTAGCTACCACTTTGAGAAGATGACCCCTGCAAAAAGAAGGCCCAATTTATTTTTGTTTGAAATGGCTTCTGGAGAACAAGACTGTTGTACACACAAAATTTTAATTTTTTTTATTCAAACAGTTTGCAATTTGATTTCACAAGACATGATGCCAGATGTCATGATAAATTCCAGGAAATTAATGCTTTGGTGTCATTTATTCATTGGGATAATTTTTAAATACTACAGCCATTTTGAAAGAGAACTGCAAATAATAAATAAAATAGATGCTTACATGTCCACCTGACTGGCTGCCTCCTGGGGAATAAAAATCCTGGAAAAATGTATTTAAGATGAAATTACATGGAAAAACCAAACCCCAAAAACTGGAAAAATCAGAGTGGAAGAAAAACACTCCTCCTTGCTTCTCCACATGCCTTAATTTTCTGTCACGGATTGTTCAAGAAAAACAAAAAACCACTACTGTCTTTCTATATAAAACAGCACATGCCCTTCATGTCTACTGATAACTGCTCTTTTGGTGGAAGATATTCTCTAGGATACAAAAGTTGAAAGAGTTAAATCTCCAACAAAATAATTTCTCATTCTGTGTCATTAGAATAAATACAATATGTGCCATTTAAAATGATAGGAAAATGGAAGCCTTCATAAGTAAGTCATACAGCACAACAAGCAAAGGGTTGCATTTAGAATAAGTGCTGGAAAAATCATGGTATTGAAACTCTTTGCAGAAAAATCAATTATTTAAAAAGTGTAAGGACCTGAATATGCAAATTGTGCTATCACATTTGTGATGTGAGTTTGAGATTCAAGAGCACACCTCAGCATCACTGGGATTTCTAGCAGCACTTAAACTCTTTAACCATATCCTCATTCCTGCTGTGCTTGAGGGCTTTCTGTTCCACACTGGAGCTGCCTCAGGGTTTCCACAGGAGATGTAATTTAGGTGCTGCAGTTGCCAAGCACTGGGCTGGCACCTGGCACTAAAAAAAGGAGGGGTTGCTTACCCGTTCACTCTGGCGGCTACCAGACGGTGAGGAGGGATCCTAAAAAAGATTAGAATCTAGTTAGTTTAGATTAGAGTCTAGTTAATTTAGCCATGGCAAATATTACTACTTCTTTCTAAGCAAGGGTGGGAAGCAAAGGGAGGTACTGCTTGTGGGAAGGTTGAAGATGTAGGATAAGCAGTCTACAAATTCTTTCTCTACTCATTTCTAGAGAATGGCATTTCTTTCTTTTGAAAGCTGAATCCTGATAAGGAATGAGATAATTTCTCAATATATTTTATTTCCAGACTGTTTCAGGGAAAAACATCATCATTTGCAAAGCTGTCGATTTTTCAAAGGCCAAGATGTGGTACATATCTGTTGTTACACCTTAGTTTCTTTCAGAGGGTTTCTTAGACCTTCTGTAGTATCATATTTTAGCTTTCTTGAATATCCATAAGAAGATTTGGTTCAGAAACTGCATTGAAGCTATTGACACAGTATACTTGTGACTAAAGTCTAAAGTATTAAAGTCACACATATATTGTGACTAAGTACTAAAGTATTCAGCACAGCTGAATTTGTAATTATTTGCAGAGGGCAATTTCCTACTAACCAAGACCATGGAAAAGACTTAAAAATTGTAAAGTTTTATAAATAGCTTCAGCAGAGTTAATAGAACATATACTTTAGTCAGGAGAAAAGGCATTATTTTAAGAAAAGCAGGCAGTTTTCACCACACTATATGAAAACAGACCATTCCTATGCAATATGTAGTTGAAGGAACTTGAATCATGTGTCTGGCATTTGGAAAAACAAACAAAATGTAGTGCGAACTGCGGATGGAAAGAGGGAAGTAGTCATATACAAATACTGAGTTTTGATGGAAATTGTGAAATAAAAAGACCTTTCTTTGTAATTGCTACTTCTAACAACAAATTCAAAAAATGTTTGATTGTTAGAAGCTGGAACTGTTGTAACTGCAATTTTAGTTTGTGAAGTCCTTGTCATGTATAGCACAATCATGTGACATCAGATAAGGTAAAGGTCCATGTAAGCACCTAGATACTTTAAAAGGGAGTGAATGAAGATATTGATATTTTTGAGAAGAAATGCTTACATTATCTTCAGTTTCACTGGCTCCCATAGAAGGTGAGTCCTGTAAAATAATGTAAAAACATTAATTTTCATGTGAAAATGTCTCTTGCATGTTCTTAATTGTGGGGAATATAAAATAGAAGAATAAAACTAACTTAGCACTTAGAATCTCAAACTTTACCTAAACTAGGGAACGTGCAAGAAAAGAAAAAATATTTAACTTTACCTGTTGCTTAAGCAGAAGAGGCTGGGAAAAAGCCCTCCTTGCAAACATGAATTTTTATAGGGAGAAAGTTTTCAATGAAATTAATTTGCAAAGTTATCATTCTTTATATTAAAAAATCCCATTAGTTAAACTTTCAACAACTTCTGCATAAGTATGTAAAGTAAATGCATGAAGTATTTACCTTTTGAACGAGCTAACGTATGAACAATAAAATTGTTAAAGCACTGAATAGTCACAGGGCTAGTCACAGTTAAAAACAGCATACATAGTGCCTCATATTCTCTACATTATGGAAACATTTTGAGTTGTTACAAAGGTAAAGACAAACAAAAGTTAAAATGGCATTTCTGTGGTCATGGCCACTTAAAAATAACTGAAGCATAGAACCCAGTACATGTAAGAATCAACACAGCAAGCTTAAGCTTTTGATGTAGGAGATAAACTTTACCTGGCCATAAGCCTCAGAACCACTATATGCAGAAGATCCACCCTGTTAAGAAAACATAAATAATTTTCATATTGCAAACAGGCTTTTTTTTTTTTTTTTTTTTTTTTTGCTTACTGTAGGGATCTTCTTCTTGTGGCAGATTTAAAAAATATTATTATTTACTTAGTCATCAGAACTGTTCAGCAACTCAGACTTACGTCACTGTAAAATACTAATGTTACATATTTTTAAACTCAATTTCTAATTCCACTTTTGAAGAGACCTGCATCTTATGAAGAGACCTTATCTTGCAGGTAACTCGAGATCTTGACATTGTTGAGAAGATATTGTTGAGCTCAATATATTGTTGAGAAAAATAACCCTTAAAGGTTGGAGGCACCCCACCTTTTACTGCCCTGTAAGCAGCTACTCAGCTTAAAGTACATACAAATTTACTCATTCCTCAAATAAAAGATCACTTTCATTAGAATATAGTGACAGCAGAAATACAGATATAGCTGCATATTTACTTCAGCCAGGGTATTGGTCCTCAGCAACATTTACACAAAGAAGAGTATTTACCTGACCATAGGATTCACTGCTGCCATCATAAGCAGAAGACCCTCCCTGCAAAGAAAATTTTAAAAAGCTGATTAATTTGCTTCTCCAAATAAAGTGTTTTCCATCTTTCAAGGACAGAAGAGGAGGAAAATAAAAGAAGTCTGTTATCTCTACAAAGAGGGGCACCTACCTGTCCATAAGATCCACCAGAATAGTAGGAAGGCCCTCCCTGCAGAGAAAACATAGAAATTTACTGGTTTGTAGTTGAATGTTCTCTCCAAGAATACTTCTAGGCTGCTCCTGAACAGGCACAGTGACCAGAATATTTACCTGGTTGCCAGAGTAAGAACTGTGGGAAGAACCTGGGTCACCCTGAAAGAAAAACACAGAGCAGCTATTTTCTTGAAGATGAGAGTTTAAATACCTGCACATGTGGTTCACACTATACCCTTTCTCCCAGTTTTGAAGTAATTTTTATATGCCTAAGTAAAACTCAAAGCCATTCTTTTTAAATTGGAAGAAATTTTCTGGTAGCAATTTGCTGAGACTTGAATTCTGCAACGAAACTGCAACGAAACCGTTTTTTACTGTTCTCTGTCAAGCTTCTCACCATCAGGCTACACAGGGTGGATTTAATTTTTCTGCTCTTAGGGATAACAGGTCAGGTCTGTAATTTAATATATCATAGCACCCACAATACTGGGCATGAAGGGACCAGGAGGATGGAGTCTTTATTATCCTGGTGAGGGAGGAAGAACTACTACCTGTCCATAGGCTCCTCCAGGATAGAAGTAAGGCCCTCCCTGTGCAGAAGACAGAATGGGTTACTGGTTTATATCTGGCTACTCCTTCAGGGAAGGTTTTAGATGGAGTTTCTGAATAGGGCATTTTATCTGAATGTTTACCTGGTTACCAGAATATGTGTTGTATGAAGAACCTGGGGCTCTCTGAAATGAAAACACAGACTGGCAATTTACTTGCAAACAGGATGGTGTAAATACCAATGTATCCAAAACTCAATCCAGGCCAATACTCTTAAACAAGAAGGGGCTTCTTATCACTAATTTTTTAGTTAGATGAAAGATCATTCCATGGAAGCTCGAAGCACAATTTAGTCTTTCTCTGTCAGATTTCATATTGTAAGGTACAGACAGGTAATACAATTATTAGGTGTTGTGATAGACTCAGCTCTTGGGTGTTATATTTCGCAGCAGCCACTACATGGGAAATACAGGAATGAAGGTAGAAGTCTGTTATCTCTACAAAGAAGAAAGAGCACCTACTTGTCCATAAGATCCACCAGAATAGTAGGAAGGCCCTCCCTGCAGAGAAAACATAGAAATTTACTGGTTTGTAGTTGAATGTTCTCTCCAAGAATACTTCTAGGCTGCTCCTGAGCAGGCGCAGTGACCAGAATATTTACCTGGTTGCCAGAGTAAGAACTGTGGGAAGAACCTGGGTCACCCTGAAAGAAAAACACAGAGCAGCTATTTTCTTGAAGATGAGAGTTTAAATACCTGCACATGTGGTTCACACTATACCCTTTCTCCCAGTTTTGAAGGAATTTTATATGCCTAAGTAAAACTCAAAGCCATTCTTTTTAAATTGGAAGAAATCTTCTGGCAGCAATTTTCTTGGCCTGCTGAAACTTGAATTCTGCAAAGAAACTGCAGAGACCATTCTGTACTGTTCTCTGTCAAGCTTCTCACCATCAGGCTACACAGGGTGGATTTAATTTTTCTGCTCTTAGGGATAACAGTCAGGTCTATAATTTAATATATCATAGCACCCACAATACTGGGCATGAAGGGACCAGGAGGATGGAGTCTTTATTATCCTGGTGAGGGAGGAAGAACTACTACCTGTCCATAGGCTCCTCCAGGATAGAAGTAAGGCCCTCCCTGTGCAGAAGACAGAATGGGTTACTGGTTTATATCTGGCTACTCCTTCAGGGAAGGTTTTAGATGGAGTTTCTGAATAGGGCATTTTATCTGAATGTTTACCTGGTTACCAGAATATGTGTTGTATGAAGAACCTGGGGCTCCCTGAAATGAAAACACAGACTAGCTATTTGCTTGCAAACAGACATTTACATCAATGAGTCTACTGTGAATGTCTATTCTTTCAAATAAAACTTTACAGTAACGACTAAAAGAGAATACTGGTTCATACTTTTTTTAGAGATAAGGAAACCTGTAGCAGGTTCTGTTATTTCCTGTTCAGGGTAAAAGATTTGAAAGTAGTATTAACATTTAGTTTTACTTTTTCTAATGGCAGAATTCTATGTTGTAACTTGCAGACTCTATGTTTTTATATATGATCATGACCTTGATGGCCATTTTAAAAACTGCCAGAATACTGGACTTCCAAAGAGTAAAGATTATTTAGGAGAGGATGTTTCTCAGCTCACGACTTAAAGGAGAAGACTATTTACTAGCTCCTACATTCACTATAACTGTCATTTCCTCTTTATATAAAAAGAGGGGAAGCATTATTCTATGGTTAGAATGCTTCCTCTGAGACTATTTGTAGGCTAAGATCTTGTCTTTAAATGAAGCTTGGAGAAAAAGCAAAATAATTGCAGTGTGATGAATTTGGGGATCCACATGCACAAACCCATTTTTCCTTTGAAACAAGCTGGTTTAAGTATGTATAGCTCTGACTCTTAATTTATAATACTGTCCAGATTTGAAGAGACTTTAGTGTAACTCACAGCTTTTAAATTTAGAAGAATGCTTTTTGCAAGAATTTTTCTATTTTACTGAAGAATCTTCAAGGAATCAGAAAAAAACTGAGTTGGAAGGGACCCAAGAGGATTATCAGGTTAAACTTCTGGTCCTGCAGAGGACCAACCCAAGAGTCACACCATGTGCCTGAGAGCATTGTCCAAATGCTTCTTGACCTCTGTCAGGCTTGCTGCTGTAACCACTGCCCTAGGAAGCAGATCACTCTGTCTTTTATTTATGATTTATGAATGGTAGTTTATTTGTATGTATACAACTACCTAGAGCTTGCTTTTTTACTATTATTAGCATATAACCTGTCATGGCCAATCTGTTCACACACTACTGTAAGAACTGTAGCTGCCACATGTAGAGGGCCCTGGACAGAAAATGAAGTTAAGACCATGAAAGCAAAGATCAAATCTACTGCTACATAATTTATCATAAATTAATTTGATCAGCTGATCGATTACAAATTGGAAAATAAGTCTCTTGTGTATCCAAGTTGACACAACTGCATTGAGAGACAGTTTTCTCATCTGTCCTAGTTTGACATTTTATTTTCTTCATGTTGAAAATTTCTTGTTGATAGGAACTAAATACACACTCCTCAAGCAAGCTGTGCTAGATTTCTGTTAAAAACCTATTTTGCAACAATTAAAGCATGCAAAGTAAAATGTTTATTAGAATGAAAAAACTTGCATAAAGATCTCCACCTTTTTCCTTATAAATGGATTTTTGTACAATCACACAACAAATAAAAGGATTTTTTTCCTCAATGAAGTTTCAGTATTATTTATTTTAGTGGACTAATTTATATTTTAAAGCATGTAAACCATGGTTACTGCTTAGCCTCAATTATATGAAAGAGGTGGTATTGTATCTGAGCAAAATTTCTGTTGCTATATTTTAAGTTAATGAAGTTAAGTTCAGAAAGCAGTAACTTTTTTATACAATTTGTTTAAGTTGTACAGAAAGATTAATTCATAAAATTCTTCTTGTTGAAATTGAAAACTAAAAAAATACTACACCTTTCAAATGGGTTTATGTAAATACACCTTCAATAAAAGATTCAGAAATATGTATCCTGATAGAAGACAGGTTACTTTACAATCCAAGGTGACTTTAAAAACCAGAAGCCTGGTAGAGCTAGTCTATAATGCCCACATAAGCACCTTTCTTGGCCTTTTTCCTGGCCCAGAGGCATTACCTAAGAGAAAAGTTTATTCAGTGCAACTGACATTGAAATTTCCGTTATTCTCTTTACAGGGAAAGAACAGTTTAAATGTTGATTTAAGAGATTATATTTTGAAATGTTTAACAAATTTGGGGTTTTTTTGTCACAGAAGAAGGAAGTATAAACTCAGAAATACAATTACCTGTGTGTGACCACTGCTTCCATCAGGACAAATGCAACCACCCTACAAATATTAAAAAAAAAAGGGAAGAATTATTGCTTTGTGGAAATTGTAGAAATTAAAAATAAAATCTTATTTCAGATGCAAAACTATTTAAGGGAAGAAAGTCTGTGGGACTACAGAGAAGGTATGACCTTTGCTGTACCTAGAACAAATGAGGGGACAGATGTGTGCTGTTAATGTTTGCTTTGGAAGTCAGACTGGTAGTGCCTCTCCCAGTGGGATGTCCCAATGACAGATGTCTCAGCAGGAGAGAAGTATAAGGTAGTCAGGAGTATCCCATTGTGCTATCACCAGTAAAACACATGTTATGTTGAAACAGTGCTAAAAAGTGATTTCAGAGAGCCATTTCTGATAAATTTGATATGAATAGGGCCACTTCATTTACAAATTAATGGACAACTCCACAAATCTTCCACGTAAGACTACTTAAACTCTGATTTCTGATTTTAATTCATTTAATAGGAAACTATCTGAACAAGACCAGTTAAAAATAAAGAAAATCCTGACCTGATTACTTGATCCGCTGGTCGCAATAAATGATCCACCCTGTGAAGAAAACAATTATATTTTATTAAAGCATCTAAAGTATTAAACTATGTAATGAGAAATGCTATTACAAACTCTATTACTTCCCTGCACCTGTTGAATTTTTGTGAAAACATAAATTAGCATGAAACCTAATTAAGTGACTTGATACAATTCTCAGGGAATGGGCATTAGAGAAACTAATTAAGGAAACCTTTACCTTCCAGATTTCTGAGATCTGTCTGCAATACTGAATTAAACTCCAAACTCTCTGAGACAGAGGAGTATGCTACTGTAAAATCTACTTAATGCTGGGTGCAGCAGGATTTCAGACCCCTGGGATGGGTACCAAACCAAGATACTAAGAAAACCAGAACAAGGTGCTACTCTGGATCAGTTAAATTTCACATAATTCTCTAATATAAACACTGCTGAAGCATATATTCTGTATATCCTACAGAATATGAAAGTTGGACCTACTTTTGTAACAGAAGTAATCCCTAAAATGTACCTTCTTACCAAATACAAAATGAAAGAATTATATATATGGCCATTACAATGAAGACTGCAAGAATGTTTCTAAAACAAGAATCTGAAATTATAAAGTTTGTGTTTTTCAAATTAATTTTACAAAATGTTATGTAAAGAAACACCTGCAATTCTTACCTTCTTAGTGGGTTGAAGGAACAGAAAAAACAGTATTTTCTGAGCCTAATATCACTATTTACAACTGTGTGAAATTATAACCTCATAAGGAAAATGCTGTCAAATCAAAATAGCATCCTTCAGCACAAAAAAATACTGGAACCAAACTTTGAAAATGAAATATAATTTATCAGGAATTCCCTTGATATCATGCAGTTGACACTACATTATTACCTGCATGTCAGAGTGGCTGCTATTTGAAGAAGATGCATTCTGTGAAGAAAAAAAAAAAGACACACATCTGTAGAGGTAATAAAATAAAATACATTGTTGTATTTGGAAAGAAATAACTAACCCTAAAGAGAATTAGTTGTTCTTTGTGGACACTAGATCCTTCTTTTTTTGTAGGTAGTACACAAGGAAACATAAACTTACTACTACCAGCAGTTGGTCAGAAAAAGGGACAGGAATGGTTTACCTGTTCATCATAGGCTCTTTTGCTTAAAACATGTGATGTGTCCTGTAAAAAAATAATAACATTTACAATGAGGAGATGAAAATTCCTTGATCAGAGATAGATCTTTTTTCTTTCCTTATTATTTGTTTAGAAGAGCACTAGACCCGTTATTTTGTACATTATGTAGGAATGCATTATTATAAAATAAAAGACTATTTGCACATAATTTTTATAAAGCTACTACTGAGTCTGACTTGCAACTGTACAGTACAGATATCTGTATCTCCTATTATGAACATAATAAAATAGGAAATATTATTCCTTACTTATTATTCTATCTTTCTTCAGCTACAATGTTAGCTCTCCTTTGTTTGTATGATACTCATTTAATTTTAACTTTAACTTGGATCAAAGTATGTGCTTAATGAAGAACAGGAATTCGAGCTACCCTATACTTCAAAGCATAATTTAAATGTTTTGGGTTTTTTTCATATATATATTTTCTCTAAAGAGACTCATCCAAAGAACAAATACCCAACTAATTTTATTTTACTTTTCCCTTATGTAGGAAGATATTGACTACTATAAACATAATTAGGGAAAAGTTAGGTATAATTAAGACAGATTAGGTATAGTTAGGACTAAAATCCTACAAACAGACAAAAATTAAAAGAAAAAAGGTGTTACTTACTCGGGCAACAACTTTCTTCTTTGTACAACCAGAACGCTGCAAAGGAGCCACAAGCCTGTTAGTACTTTACAGCTGTACTTGTCTACATGAAATACTTTAACAAAAACCTACTACTTGTCAGGGTGATGTTTGGAAAAGGAAGATGTCCAGAGATTTTGTTTTATTAGCATTAAGATTCTTTAAAAGCATATTCTTTATCTGTTTTCAGTTTATCTTTTTCAACAGAAGTTCCTGCTTGGGGGAGTTTCCCTCAGTTGAACCACTGTAGTTTAGTATGCAATCTGTATATCTGTATAAGGATCCCTTTTCTCCCTCTTTTTTTTTTTTTTCACATTCCCCATCCTTCTTTGTGAAAGGGTTTAGATGCCAACTCTTTTCTCTTTTACAAAGCAGTCCAGCCATCCAGACTGGAGAGAGATAACCAAGGGAATACTAACATGTTTCATGTACAAAGGAGGAAGTGAGGAGGCTCCTAAACAGGACTTGCTGCTGAAGGAATTTTTTTTTCAGAACATTTTGAATTGGACCTGGTGCAATGAATTCAAGGTAAATACAAGCCAAAACAAAAGATGTTTTCAGAAGGCCTCTGTACGTTCTAGAATACTTTTGATGCAGTACTTAAGTGCTATAGAGGAAAAATAGGGACAACAACGAAGCAGAGTAGTGAATGGCTGAGAACTGAAAAAGCAAGTAGCTGATGACAGAAGGTTACTCTAGATGGCAGTAAAACAAAAGGAGGCTGTGACAGATGGAAAAAGCTTTTCTATGAACAGAAACAAGTAGAGAAAATGTAATTTATTTACACATAAATTATTTACACAACAGTGTATTTGCTTGTCACAATCTATTCATGGTAATCACTGTTTCTGCTTGTAGGACAGATGGAAAGTCTTGACAGAGTAATACTGGGGAATACCAAGCATAAATGTTACTTTACAACAACAGCATGTAAGTGACATTAAATCTGAATGACTGCAAAAAGCTTGATATGGCTACCTGCCTCATGTACACAGGTGATGAATTCCCAAATTATCTGGTCAAAGTGGACATATTAAGAACAAAATGTATTAGCATATATTCTTAGAAGTATTGTGCCATTTGAAGTAATTGTGCAGCAGCCTTGAGTATAGAGAAATAATTAACTTTTTGAAGGGTAGTATAAAGCAATCATATACTAAAGGTCCACAGGTCTAATATAGAAGTGTTTCATTACTAACATTGTCATTAATCATTAGAATTTGAACACTACAGAACACACAAAGTACTTACCTGGTTATTGGAACTGTAGGTAGTGTCATTCTGGAAAAGAATACATGATTTCCTTTTTAAAAGAATTATTTAAATAAAACAAGCTTAAAGAAAACAAATTGTTTCTGATACTGTATACAGACATAACAAAAATTACTTGTTGCTCCCATTACAAAATGACTTATTGCTCCCCTTCTCCACAGTCTTGTCTAAATTAGTTTGAAATTCTACCATTGCAGTCTGAAAGTCATTGTAATAACAACCTTAGATTAGTACAAATGTAACATGAAAAGCAGTGGAATATCTCTCCCTTCTTCTTGCATTCATTGTATCTACTTAAAGATTTTATTGCAGGTTGTTTTTATTTTTTTGTAATTAATGTAAAATGTACCCTTAGATTTTGAGGAAAATATCTGTTATTGCAAAGCCATTGAAGTATTTTTATTCATCTGTAAACATATATATGACAATTTTCAGCAAGAGAAGAGACAGTTGCTGAAACAGCTGTTAGTGTGGAAACTCAGCATTCTTTCTGGATCATTTTGCTCCAAAGACTGCATATAGTAGAGCAATATTTTCTCATCTACGTAAAAAACATTGTGATAAAAATATATTAGAGAAAGCATACTCACATCATCACAAGCATTGGGATTATTATCATATGAGGAATCTTGTGACTCCTAGAAGGACATCAGATATCAGTTATTTCTTCACAAAAATGAATTGCTAAAAATACACTTTCATGTTTACTCTACCAGAGAGAAGAGATGCTCATGCAAAAAAGAAGCAGAATTAAATTAAATTAGGATCTTTATAAGAGAAAAAGGAGCCAAATCCATAGCTGCAATAGTGGCTGACAGGGAATTTTCCAATCTTCAGTAAAGAAAAAAAAAAAACCCAACAAAACAAATCCAAACCAAGAAGAGCACAGAAATAATTATGTTTTATTAGATCTTTGAGTTGATATAGGGACTACAAAATTGATGCAGGGACTACAAATATTATGTAACTAGGAGAAAGAAAGAACTACTTACCTGATTATCATAATAGGTGTCTGAGGAGGATCCACCCTTTAAAACAAACAGAAAACCCAGTCAAAACTGGAGAAAGCTACAATATAGAAAACCTGATTTTGAGCAGAGGCTAAAGTTTATATGGAGTGATGTATAAGCAGTGAAATAGAGTATTACTTACTTGGCCACCACCATAGTTTTGTGAGTAGGATCCATCCTGTAAAACAAACAAATATAAACTCTGCTTCAGAGGAAACTGTGATTTGGTTCAGAGGCTGTAAAGCTGGAATAAACAATTGCCTAGGATTCCTTTGAACAAATACAATTTTCAAGATATGTGGATAAATTATCAAACATTATAAAAATTCTTACCAGGAGAAAATCAAGGTCTGCCTACCTGGTTGTCACCATAATTCTGGGAAGATGATGATCCACCCTGCTAAAACAACAAGAAAATAATTAGAATTTACATTACCATATTGCCGGTCAGATATTGATCAGTCATTACTGAAATTAAAACCATAATAAAACCTTGGTGGGAGGCAATACTTACTTGGCTACCACCATAGTTTTGTGAGGAGTACGAATCACCCTGTGAAAACAAAACAGCAGCAGTCATAATGCTGGAGAGCTGAATTTTATCTGAGTGAGTACAGCTGACCTAGGTAGCTGAGTTCTATGAAAATTCTGTGTAACTTCCACTTTTACATAAGCGGAATTTCAGGGCTCATAAAAAAATATGTTTGCAGAGAATGAGTTACAGACTGGACATGGAGAGACTCTGCAAGAGTCTATATCCCCATGTGTAAGAAAACTGTGCTGTGGATTAGAATTGCTTGAAACATTTTTACCAATGGATAGTGAAGATCTACTTACCTGACCACCCTGTGATCCACCCTGTGATCCACCCTGTAAATCAGACAAAAAGGCTTTAGACACCCACTGTTTGACCATGGAATATTTTTGATAAAGCTATGATACTTGCTTAGGAAGAGTAAGAAGTAGAGGCAGATATAAAATATGAATATAATTTTTAATGTAATGAGCACAGATTGCCAATAATGCAATGGTAAATACTAGATGAGACATAAATCAAGGAACCTCAAACATTTAAGTAATTTCTAGTGCATGCATGAGCTCCATTATGAACACTTTCTAGAGAATGTATCTTGTTTTTTTCTCCTGTAGAAAACCTAATTTATACAAATGGAATGAATTTATATAAATTCTCTTGGTAGCATTATCATACAGGAAGCTGTGACCTCTGACAGACAGTGGCCTTGAGGAAAAGGTTTTAAATAAAACACTCAGTATATTTCAATGTGCCCTCTTCCAAAGAGGAATGTAACTCCTTCCAGTGAATCAGAAGAGATATTTCTAGAAGTATTAGTGCCAAAAGTACATAATAAGAATAGTGAAATACTGAATTATTTAAGTGAGTTGGATATTTGCCATTCACTAAAATGGGACTAAGGCTTCATTCATAACAAAGAAAAATGAAATGAAAAGTATAATCTTTCAATGTTCTAGAAGATTTCAGAACAAAATTTAAGCATTCTCTTTGGTCTTAAAAAGAAATAGGTTCTCTTAAAAAAAAAAGCTGTTATAAAATATATGCCTATTAAATATATAATTATACCAAGTTATAATATATTACATACAATGCATTGTACATTCTGACCACATAATAATAATGCATCATAGCAACATCTATGCTGTTTGCATATTTATAAATATAGTATATATTGCTAAAACACAGTGTTTGTTGAAGCAATCTATCAAATTTTTCTGTTTCTTATGAAAACTCAGTAAGAATCAAAAGAAGAATTGTGAATAAAAAGGAAATAATTTGTTGCCATTTTCTGCCTAATTTTTAACATCACAGAGATGACTTCTTTAAACATAGGTGACGTCTTTTAGGATAGTGGTTTGTAGAGTTCTAAAACCTGAACTTGCAACAAATACACATGTGGCTATCTATAGTTCACTGCACAAACTTTTTTTCAGGGACTTCAAGCGAAGTTCTAAAATATTTTCTGGCTTTTTGATAGGAAAAGAGAGGTTGCTGAGCTCTAGCCCTGATTTAAGTCACCAGTTAGGCAACTCTGCAGCAGACTTTTTCCAGAATCTGTCCTTAATGTCCCATAGAATTAGACATTTCAAAACATAATGCTAGGAAAAAGGGGCAGAAAAGGCTCCAAAGTCCCTGTGATACTCCTGTGTATAGGAAGAGAGTGAGTTCTGATCTCAAAATTTGTAAGATTATATGGATTTTCGCAATATGAACCTGAATTTGGGACTAATGAGTTAGTGGCAAAAAATAATTTTGTATGCATCTTAAAATAAGAGAAGAAAGCCCATTTACCTGGTGGCAAGGATTGCTATCATAGGAGACACCCTGTCAAAAACCAACCAGACAAAAAAGTAAATGCCATTTTTCTTGCAAAGTAGTTTCCTTACAATTTCCTATGTGAGAATTAGTGTTACAAAATTCAACATCTAACTTTACAGAAAGTGAGTTTAATTTTATTTAACCTTTTAAGTGTGTGGCTTTACCCTCTGCCACTCTCATACCCCCACACAAGCATCAAGACACATTCAAACAGATGATCAAAGGAATACTTGTGAGCCACATGGAAAGCGGTAGGTTGGTAATTGATGTATCTCTGTATCATCCCTTGATTGGGATGATCTCTTGATCTCCACTTGATTGGTAAAGATGTTTGTGGGTTTTTTTTGGAAGTAACTGTTACTGTTGGGTGACCTTCTATGTAAATGTGGCCATCAATCTTTTGCTAGATTCACCACCATGAGTTTTAGGCAAAGTTTCTGCTCAGAGCCATTCATTTGCCTGTTCTGGGTACATTTTGTGATAAGAGGATGAGGTACATACACAGAAATGGTTCTACCCTTGTTGTGACCCTCCCATATTACAGTACAGGTCTTCTCTTGATAAGTCAACCTGTGACACAGCTTGGTGGAAATAACACATTCTTCAGTGTTTATCACTTCCATTGCTGGTAATGGTGTCCTTGTACTGCTCTTATGATGCTTTTGGAGGCATTTCCATTCATGTCTAACTTACATGAATCATAACATTTCTGCTAAATACTACTTAAAAATGTCTTTATCTATGATTATCTTTCATTCTGGTTGCTTTGCTCAATATATTTATTTAAATGTAGATTTACTATTGGCCTCATCCATAATCCTTTCCCCTGGGATCTCATCACTGAATACATTGTTTTTACACCACTATAGACATAGACAAGTTGAAATGGAACCAGGATGAAAACTACTAATGTAGTTATTGCTCCATTTGAGCCACTCTCTATTCCTGTTCTTTTCTATAGAAAATAAATGGAGCAACATCCAAAAATTCCAAAGCAAAGACTTTTAAAATTAATCTGTCTGCTCATTAAGCAGACAGATTAATCGCTTATTTGTTTTCCATATGTAACTCTGAATGGGAGCAGCCATTTCATATTCATTACAATGGCCAACAATAGCTACCTTTCTTGACCTCTGTGATAGATAAGTTCATGTAACAATGAAAACAATAGATTTCAAACTACAAAAAGTATAAAATTATTAAAAACATGTTAGTATTGCAAAGAAAGCGGGGTCTAGTTTTCAAATAGTTTGGAGAGAAAATCTTACTTGTCCACAACCACTGCTGCCAAAATAAGCTGCAGATCCACCCTGCTGGGGAAAAGAAAAAGAGCAGCTCATGATCCAAATATTCTCATTTGAAACATTTTCAAAGGCTTTAGCTGCCAGGCTGCTTCAAGGGTCAAAGACCAACTATATCCAACTGTGCATTATTTGGTAAAATACTAAAATGCATCAGAAAGCTGAGAGCTGAATGCACTCCTTTCTACAGGGAAAAGTGCAGCTCAGTGAACATATTGTTGCCAGAGCAATATGAAAAAGGGTTCACAGGACTTAATTCTAATCTATTATTTCAAGTTAGAAACCACTGGATGCTCAATACATACATGGGAACATCACATACATGTTGTATAACGACTAACAATTGACTGATGCTTACCTGTCCATAGGAACTGCCACCTTGAGGCTGAGAGCCCTGTAAGAAAGGTACAGAGCCATTTGTAAAAAGAACTCTGTAAGTTTAGTCCCAGCACAGCAGAATCACAGAACACCAGAGAGACAAGCCTGTTTCCATGAAAGGTTCTTCTCTACTATGTTACTTGCCCTGTAAGAAAGGTACAGAGTCATTTGTAAAAAGAGCTGTGTAAGTTTAGTCCCAGCACAGCAGAAGCAGAATCACAGAACACCAGAGAGACAAGCCTGTTTCCATGAAAGGTTCTTCTCTACTATGTTACTTTCCCCCTCATGTGTGTTTCAGTGGCACAAACAAATTCAAGGACCACGCAGAAACACTGAGAAGGAAAAAAAAACACCCATGCCCCAAAGCCCATTTACAGGACAGGCTCCTACAGAAAAGCTCAAGACAAAGTCTCACCTGGCCATAGGACTGGCTGCCTTGAAGCAGAATCACAGAACACCAGAGAGACAAGCCTGTTTCCATGAAAGGTTCTTCTCTACTATGTTACTTTTTTTCTCATGGTGTTTCAGTGGCAAAATAAATTCAAGGACCACTCAGAAACACTGAGAAGGAAAAAACCCACCCATGCCCCAAAGCCCATTTACAGGACAGGCTCCTACAGAAAAGCTCAAGACAAAGCAGCAACAAAATCTCACCTGGCCATAGGACTGGCTGCCTTGGGAACCCTTTAAATAAAGAGAAGATAATTACCACCTTGACAAGGAGGCATGATATCTTTGGAAATAACAGCTGCATGTGGGATTCCCTAAAAGGTTTCTTCCTTTTAGGGAAGAAAAGGACACAGAACCGTGTGCTAACAGCTGTGCAATCACATTGTCTTATTCTCAGCAGAAGCCATGGCCCAAATTGAGGCACAGACTGCCAGGGGAAACATCACTCTCAAAAGTCTTCCCATCATGCCAGTCACAGAGAGACCAGTGAAGAACTCTCTACAGAGCAGCCAGTTTGCTTACCTGGCCATAGGAGCTGCTGCTGCTGCTGCCTGAGAAACTTGGTCCACCCTAAGACAAGGACACCTTTTGGTTACTTCCCTTTCAGTAAGGGGTCCAGCCTGCATTAGCAACAGCAGCAAGCAACTACATCCTAAAGCCATGCAGGGCAGAATGCAGAGCCAGGCATCTCCTGGCTCTCCTGAGGTGCTGAGTGGGATGATTTCACACACTGGGACTCCCGATCAACCAGTAGCAGGTGCATACACATTGAGTGTCAATAGACACTTTCAGAGAAAATGTCCTTTAAAGTTCAGATTCTGAGGGTTTGCTAATTGCCTTTATAGTGCTATTTCTGAAATGCTCTATTCTTACTGGTGACTGGATGATGCTTACCTGGCCATAGGAACTGCCACCTTGAGGTCTGTAGCCCTGCAAGGAAGGTAAGAATTCATTTGTAGACAAAGCTATATTGTCTTAGTACAGCAGCAACAGAAAAGTCCATTTCCTCTTAAAGTTCCTCTGTACTATGCTCTTTTTTCCTTCATAGTATTTCAGTGGTACAAACCAAACTCATGGAGCACTCAAAATGTTCAGGAAGGTAAGAAAACAGGCTCCTATGAAAAAGCTCAACATATTTCAGCAAAACATCTCACCTGACCATAGGACTGGCTGCCTTGGGAACCCTATAAATAAAGAGAAGATAATTACCACCTTGACAAGGAGGCGTTATATCATTGGAAATAACAGCTGCATATAGGACTCCCTAAAAGGTTTCTTCCTCTTAGGCAAGAAAAGGACACAGAGCAGTGTGCTAAAACCTGTGCAATTGTGCAGCACATTGTCTTATTCTCAGCAGAAGCCATGGCCCAAATTGAGGCACAGACTGCCAGGGGAAACATCACTCTCAAAAGTCTTCCAGTCATGCCAGTCACAGAGAGACCAGTGAAGAACTTTCTACAGAGCAGCCAGTTTGCTTACCTGGCCATAGGAGCTGCTGCTGCTGCTGCCTGAGAAACCTGGTCCACCCTAAGACAAGGACACCTTTTGGTTACTTCCCTTTCAGTAAGGGGTCCAGCCTGCATTAGCAACAGCAGCAAGCAACTACATCCTAAAGCCATGCAGGGCAGAATGCAGAGCCAGGCATCTCCTGGCTCTCCTGAGGTGCTGAGTGGGATGATTTCACACACTGGGACTCCCGATCAACCAGTAGCACATGCATACACATTGAATGTGAACAGTCACTTTCAGAGAAAATGTCCTTTAAAGTTCAGATTCTGAGGGTTTGCTAATTGCCTTTATAGTGCTATTTCTGAAATGCTCTATTCTTACTGGTGACTGGATGGCCATAGGAACTGCCACCTTGAGGTCTGTAGCCCTGCAAGGAAGGTAAGAATTCATTTGTAGACAAAGCTATATTGTCTTAGTACAGCAGCAACAGAAAAGTCCATTTCCTCTTAAAGTTCCTCTGTACTATGCTCCACCTTGAGGTCTGTAGCCCTGCAAGGAAGGTAAGAATTCATTTGTAAACAAAGCTATATTGTCTTAGTATAGCAGCAACAGAAAAGTCCATTTCCTCGTAAAGTTCCTCTGGACTATGTTCATTTTTTCCTTCATAGTATTTCAGTGGTACAAACCAAACTCATGGAGCACTCAAAATGTTCAGGAAGGTAAGAAAACAGGCTCCTATGAAAAAGCTCAACATATTTCAGCAAAACATCTCACCTGACCATAGGACTGGCTGCCTTGGGAACCCTAAAAATAAAGAGAAGATAATTACCACCTTGACAAGGAGCCTTTTTTAAAGAGCATGATGTTTATAAGAATCCAGCTGTCTGGGGATTTCCCAAAAAGCACAAAAGAGACAGAGCAGTATGCTAATAGCCCTGCAATAGATTGTCCTATTCTCATCAGAAGCCATGACTGCCAACCTTGTGCATATTGAATACTCTTGATGTTGAGTAGTGGCCTCCCTGTGGCCCTGATCCCTAAATCCCATACCTACCATTTTGAAAGAGTTTTCTTGTTGCATGAGTGCTGCAGAGAATATTGATGGACTTTTGCATCTCTCCTACCCCCAGCCCCCAAGAGAAGGAAGACCTAAAGAGCCTTCAAACTTGAGTTCATACTATATTTTCAAGTTTTAGTTTACAATAATTTATGGTGCCTCTGTGTGAGTATTTTCTAGAATTCCCTCACTTTTTATCTTTTTTTTTCCACACAAGTAGCTTTATCTTCATGGCTTTAAGCAATGCTGGAAGACACTGCACATAGTTCCACGATTATGATTTTTCATCATTCTTGATATGGCTAAGCAACTACCCTTTACAACTTTTGGAATTTGAGGTCTAATATGCATGGGCTCTGAATCTATCAGTGTGGGCTGATGGTGTGGTAATGAGCCTCGAATCACTTCCTCTCAGGTCTTTGATCCTTGTGCTCTGAGTGGAATACACTCATTCATGCCAACCCAGCACACATGGAAATGCATTTGTGAGCATCACAAACAAAATCATTAGAATACCAGTATCAGATGGTATTTTCATGAACAAAAGCCTGGGAAATAGAAATACCTGGACCTGTAAAATCCATTTTTAAATTCAGAAAATAATTTGTTTGTAAGTTGTGCTGCTTATCAGATGGTATTTTCATGAACAAAAGCCTGGGAAATAGAAATACCTGCACCTGTGAAATCCATTTTTAAATGCAGAAAGTTGTAAGTTGTGCTGCCCCTGTTTTAGGGAAGTCTGTAGGAATATTTATAACACTTTTACAGTTTACTTACCTGAAAATAAGTACTGCTGCTGGTTTGCTGTTTTTGTCCACTCTACACATGAACAACAACAAAAAAAAAAGTTATTTATTTTTAAGAGGAATTGCTTATGCACTAACCCATTTCAAGATGCAATTCTGTCCTCCTGTCTACTAAACAATTGAAGACTACGAAGTTTATTACACCTTTTCTTACTTTATGTCATCTTCACATGCTAAAAAATGTATATAAGAATCCTACTCAAATGAAGTGTTAAAAGTATTTATATATCTTGATATGATTTTCTTAATGAAAATTAATTGTATAATACATCTTTGTGTCATATTATGGTATTTGAAGTAAGTTAAAATAATTCTGCCTTTCAAATGTACCTCACAAATTGCCTTAAACCCATATCTATTTGTATTCATATTATGCATTATTTTTTCATTAATAAGCACAACAAACTTTTGACAAAGGCTTTGTCAAAACAAAAATTGAAAAATCCACAGTTAAAATTGACATAAGGAAAAGCCACTGCAAAAAATATTTTGATTTCCAGAAAATATTTAAATTATGAGAGGAATAAAATATTTTTTATATTTACACACTGAAAACAGTTAACCTGCATAATCAAAACACTGTATATTTTAAGTCAGAAATAAAATAACAAGGAAATCTTATTCCTTTATTTGCCAGCACTCATCGCTAGTCATGGAAGAAAATAATGCTACACATTTTGAAATCAATGGTTTTGGAAAGACAAATTTCAGCTGGGGTAACCTGCTACTGATCTTCCAATAAAAGTGAGAATTTGTTGTCATAATCTGATGGACTGGCATCCAGTGGACTGACTAGCCATTAACAGTGGGATGGATGCTAAAATGACAAAGAACCCAGAAAAATATGTCTGAATGATATTCATAATATTTTAAAGCATGCTTGTAGTGTGATTAGACTGCAAACAATTTTCCAAATGCCTGGTTATCAAGAAGCAACACTACAAATACAACAGTTCACCTAGGCATTAACAGCAGGATTTTAAAAATGTAATTCTGAATGGATGTTTCCATTAAAAAATGGACCGTTTAAATGAAAATGAATTGTGCAGGTTGCAATTTATATTTGATGTGATACTGAGTAACATTCAAGCTTTAGTTTTTCCAAATGCCTGGTTATCAAGAAGCAACACTACAAATACAACAGTTCACCTAGGCATTAACATCAGGATTTTAAAAATGTAATTCTGAACGGATGTTTCCATTTAAAAAATGGACTGTTTAAATGAAAATGAACTGTGCAGGCTGCAATTTATATTTGATGTGATACTGAGTAACATTCAAGCTTTAGAATTCCATCCTCCTTCCTGAGCAGACCGAGATGGTCAAATGTTGCCAATTTAGAGAGCTCAATAGAATTTGCATACAGAGGTTTAAAATTTTTTTACATGTAGGAAACAGCTGCAATAGTCTTTATGCAGTAACCAGCTAAGATATCCCCTTTGCTCTAGTCACAGAAATGCCCTAATCCACCACTGTAGTTCATGACCATCTAAGATATCTCTAAGTTATCCACACTTATATGTTCCCTAAGAGAGGAATTATTACTTAGTTTACTAAGGCAAATCTTCATTTAAAACTCAAGTGTAATGGAGAAAAAATGTCTACCTGTACTATGATCCTTGTAGCAGAGCTTCCCAAACTCTGAAAAAAAAAATCCAGAAACAAAGAAACATAATATAGCACATCTAATTGACTGGTTTAATGCAATGCATTTAATCAGAAAATGCTAAGTTAGTATTTACTATTTATAAACTATTTACTCTGTGAGAATAAAGGGAAAGGTCATATGTGTGATGCACTGTGTACCAGTTCCCAACACCTAGCATTAAGATAGTTTATTCTCAGTTCTGAAGGTTTGGGGAGGCAGACTGACCCTACTAATTCTCTACTCTTACATCTTCTGTGGAGAGCAGCAGAGCACAGGTTATGTGCACAACTTTTTTGCACTACCAGTCAGCTTGGGGTTTCCAAATGTGGGGAGGGAAGCTGAGACATCATCACCCCTCCAGCCTGTCTCACTGTCACCTGCACTGCTCATACATCAACACACACAAATCCACTTCCTCACGAGGCATTTTTTTGCTGAATTCTGAGGCATGAGGGACAAATGTAAAAGAGCAGCACACACCATCCTGAGACAACTGGTTTGATCCCATAAGAACTATGATGATCCTAGGAATCAAAAGAAAAAGTATTCTTACCTGAGGGAAGGTGTGACGCTGCAAAGAAACAGAAAAATCTTTCATTATTTTGCACAAGGGCATGCCCAAACAGAATATTGTAGCAGAGAAAGGCAAAAAGGGCCCTTATCTTTCAGATGTAATTCATAGTGGAATGTGAAAGAATTATATAAAAAGGATTTCATAGAATAAATGCATCTTAACCTTTATTCAAGTTAGAACAACACATTCTATTAGAAATTCAACATATATAAAATATTTCATTATAAAAGCTCACTTCAAGCACCTGAAAGCTAAACTTAGTTTTAGTCCCAAGTAAGCAGACTGGAAAAGTAATAATTAAAAAGTGAGAATGGAAGTAAACTTGCAGAAGAAAATTTCAATAGAAACAGAAAATTAAAACTATTTGGGAACACAGAGACTGCATACATGGAGAGACCTGGTGTCTGCAGCTAATCCATTGTCTCTGCAAGTATTAACAGCAATCACAGAACCATGAGGTTTGTAGCTATCTTATAACACACCTTCCCTGAAGAGAACTATACACATAGGGTAAATCTTGCCTGCCAAAAAATGTCTCCAGGAATATTTCTGAAAATTAAAAACGTTGCTGTTTGAAAGCTTTTTGGGTTGAAGTTATTTGTAGGGAAAATGTGTATTGTAGAGAAAAAGAGCTTACCACAGGTGGAAAAGGGTTGCTGTTGGCGACGACCACAACCTGTGGAGAAACCAGAGGAAGCTATTTACTTACCATAAAGATTATTTATATATTACTAAATATGTCAGAAAAATGAAGAATACTAAAATTTGTAAATTTACAAACTCTGATAATAATGCTATGGAAGATCCCTCTTATAAAATGGCATTTTTATTTAAAAATTAATGCACATCACCAAGGTGCTGTTGGCGACGACCACAACCTGTGGAGAAACCAGAGGAAGCTATTTACTTACCATAAAGATTATTTATATATTACTAAATATGTCAGAAAAATGAAGAATACTAAAATTTGTAAATTTACAAACTCTGATAATAATGCTATGGAAGATCCTTCTTATAAAATGGCATTTTTATAAAAAAAATTAATGCACATCACCAAACAAAGAATTATATATATACACATAGTTTACACAAGAGTATAAGCAGATTAAAGATTTGCCCCAAACCACATGATGACACAGCTGTAGAGGAAGAAGCAGGATTTTCTGTTCTGTACCATATCTACATGCCTGTGCTGTGTGCCCTTTTTTGATCCTCAACTTTCTACCCCAAACTAGAACATCAATTTATTTTGTCTTTATTTAATATTATGATAAAAAATAAAAAAGACTTGATATTGAGTTCATTCAAAAAACCCCCAAAATAAGCCAAATAGAATAATAGTATCTTCTGCTGTGTTAATGTTCTCTCATTAGAAGCTCTCCCAGCCTCTAAGAACCAAATCAAATAATATGAATCAATCTGGCTTAAAACCTTGAAAAGTCTTGACTGAAATAACAGGAGTCACACCAAGTTATAACTGTAAGAATTTTTCCCTTTGAACAGAGTGCTTACCTTCTTACTGGAATCCGAGCTGCTTGCAGGGACAGACTGTAAAGAATACAGAATTCACTTGTTACTTAGGTAAATGTATGGCAAATTAACTACAGCACTATTCTCCACAAGAATATTGTACTAATATGATACCCATGAGGTACAAAACAAAGTAAGAGTCTGAAGAAAGTGAATGTATTGGCAGTTAATAAATTAACAGCTGCAATAAATCAACTGGTTTAACCTTCTTTAAAAAGCCCAATTATTTTGCTAGTTTTACAGAGTACTATATAAAAGCTGCAAATGTTTCATCAAATTGTAAGTATGTTTGTAGGAAAAAAATCTCTTGGTAGGAAAAAAAAATTAAACTCTTCTACCTTCATCCAAAAAACTAACCCAAAAGCAAAAAAAAAAACCCTTTAATTCTTAGTAACCATCAAACAAAGCACTGACTTTTGGAAAAGCATAGCAAAAGTAACTGGTGTCCCTTTATAGAATAAATATAATTGATTTTTGGTGGAAAATAGAAATAGGGATACAGAAACAAACACCAAATATGTCATTTATCAGATGAAGATATTTCCAGGTATGATCACTACTAAATCATTTGAAGAAAATTTTCCTTTATCCCCTTCCACAAATTTAATTATTGTTTGGAAAATTTAGGCATAACTGCCTAGATTTTGAATACCTTAGGAAGCTAAAAAGATGTTGAAAAATACAGTTACCTGACCATAAGTAAGACCACTGCCGGATAAGGATGCACTCTAAAATAAAAAATGTAAATCAGGTATTTATTTATACAATAATTTACTAATTATTAATTTTTTTCACGTGAAAAAGAATTAAATGAGAGGGACAATAGAAATTCCTCTACTAATTAAAGAATTAATATGCAAAGATTATAAAGAATCTCTAATAATATTCCAAAATATGCAATATCCAAAGACAATAATTTTACCTGATAAAAAACATTGCACAGTAAGAATTCTAACATTTTAGTAGGGAAACAAATTAAGAGTTTCTAATAGGTGATATTGTGTATCACCAATGTGTATATATACACCTTAAAACATAAATTATTAGGCTGTGAACTGTCAGTGTAATACCTTTTAATTCTGGGGGAATTAATATGCAAAGATTATAAAGAATCTCTAATAATATTCCAAAATATGCAATATACAAAGACAATAATTTTACCTGATAAAAAGCGTTACGCACTAAGAATTCTGACATTTTAATAGGGAAACAAATTAAGAGTTTTTAATAGGTGATATTATGTATCACTTATGTGTACATACACACCTTAAATTATTAGGCTTTGAACTGTCAGTGTAACACCTTTTAATTTTGGGATTTAATTTCAGAACAATACCTCAAGCTAACACTATTTTCCTGAATATATTTAGGAAGACTTCAATAGCTCTACAGAACAGAATCAAATGCAATTTTCAATAAGCAGATGAGTTAAGAAGCATAGTAGGAGAAAATCAGTAAAAACATATATAACCAGCTTACATCTCTGCAGGCTTGTAGGCCATATGCACCAGCAGCACCTCCCTAAGACAAAAAATAAACCAGTTATTTCTCATCAGTATTTCTATTTGTAGCAGAGACACCCACATGAACATTCATTAAATAATGCCATTGAAAGCTAGGAGTTACTATGAATATAGTTATGCTATATTCATAGCTGGTGACGTAAAAATAGTACTTACGGGGCCACATCCACTCTTGCTTATTGTGTAGACTACTCCACCCTGAAATAAAAACAGAAGTAAATTATTTCCATATAAAAAACTCAAATGGACAAGGGAGAAAAAACCCAATGCCATGCTATTTATGACATGAAAAGCTGTGCAGCTGACAGTGTGTATGTGCAAGCAAGGATAAGCAAATAAAGAGGTTACCAGTTCACTGGCCCTGCCTGTAATAATTCTAATTTAGTGTGAGACATCATCTGTATTTCATATAAGTTTCATCAGCTTTGTCGCTGGTCATGAAATCTTTCAAAATGTTACTGAATGGCCCATATTTTATGAAAAAATTAATAACTTCAAGTAGTTATATGACAAGATGAGAAACTCAATTCTTAGAAAAGAATATGTATTATATATTAAAAAATACAAGGAAGAAAACCAGATTTTAGCATATGTATCAAAATAATTTGCATTACCCTGCATCTGGTAATTCATTAAAAGCAGTAAAGATTGAAGAAATGGAATGTTACCAGATAATTCACTAATAAACATAACCACTAATAAGTAGTAAGCAATACATCCTTGATAACCTCAGTTCAATAAACTGGAGACTCACCAGAAAGTATCTAAGAGTCAAAGAGAAAATAGGCACATTAATGGTAGTGGAGATCATCAACTAAAACCCAAGTATACATTGCTGTGATGAATGAAGTGAAAGTGGTGACAATGCAGACATGCATACCCCAGAACTTTAAAAAGGCCAACTAGACAGTGATAGCCCCAGATTTTCAGCTGCAAAGATAGCCTGGTGTTAAAAGCAATACAGACATGAAACTGGAGCAAGCTATTGAGTTCAAGAGAGTGGAGGTAGTTGAACTCAGCCCAGGTACAAACACTGGATAAACACCTCTGCCATTCTGACTTAACTAGTAGAGCAGATATTTCAGTACAGCATTAAATCACCTCACATTATAGAATTTTAATAATTCAGCATTACTGAAGGAAAACATACAAATGCTGGAATTGAGGACTCATACCTGACTGCCTGAATAGCTGCTCTGAGAAGAACTGGAAGGTCCAACCTGAAAAGAAACCAGACTGGTATTTATTATCTTGCTGAAAAATCATTTTAAGTGATTTTCAGGAAAGAAAGTTCTACTTGGTGGGAAAAGGAAGAACCCACAAAGTAGTTTTCTACTACTCAATCCCACCAATACTATTAAAATTATTTCAGAGATCTTTCAAGACAAATAATCAAAACTGTGCCAATCCAGCTGTTATAAACAACATAATTCTGCTGCTTGCAGATACAAATCCTTTTGTATCTGACCTCACACACTTGATGTCCATCATTGAGGAGGAGATCTACACCACCACAATCATTAAAAATCAGATGAAAGCTTTTTATTTATATGATTATGTAATCATTAACATATTTGCTGTAAAAAAGCAAAGAAGGAAAATAAGCTTCTTCACTGAGCTGCCAGTGAAATTTTTCAAACAAAAAAATCAAATAGCTATATTTTATATCTAGATGATGATTTGCAGAAGGCAAGTAAATAAGTGATCTTGAACAGCAAAAAACCAATAAGAATAAAGAGTGAAAAGAGAAAATAGAAAACTTATATTATAGAGCTACTACAGATTAGCAGAGAAAATCTGTGGAAGGAAATGGTAATGAGGCTGACAACCCTTTAGACAGTTTTGGATTTTTAATCAACAAAGACAAACTAACAAAAAGAAAATGAAATTGAGTTACAAGGGGGATAAAGACATGTCTAAAAGCAAGTTTTGAGTAGGCCTTGAGATCTTGGGTACTTAGCAGGATGGCAATGCCATATTTAGACATTTAGAAGGCATATTTACCATGATGCATCGGCCTGTTGAGTAAGTCCCTCCACGCTGCAAGAGAATACAGGCCCCAGTTACTATTTAGTGACTGGTGTAAAAATATCAAATTACTTTAAACAGGAAATCAACTGAATTCACATTGATGGTCTGAGTGAAGAAATCAAGTGTTTAATTGCTGACAATATATTACACATTTTAATAATCTAATCTGCAAACTAATGTTAACTAATTAAAAATAAAAATACATTCAAAACTGAATAAAACAATGAAAGCATAAATGACATCTTGCTAGGAAAGTAATTTGAATGGTACAATAGAATCTTAATGCTACAAGCATGAAACAACTGGACCAGTAGGATAAGAACTCTAAAACTGGAAGGTGGGAAATTGAATAAAAATTGCTCTTACCTTGTTACATTCTAATTCAATCATAAGCTGTGGGGAAAAAAACCAAAAGAGGAAGCATTACAAAATTATTCACTAGAAAAAAGCCCCTGGCTTATTATAGGAAACAGAAAATACACTTGGTGAAGTGAGAGATTTAAGGCAGGTGTTCACTCTTGGTTACATCACAAGTTCACATAAATCATTGCTGCTGCAGTCCAATACAGTAGATTTGAGGAGGCTCTCTATTCTGGAGCTGCCAATGTTTAACATGTTTCATATAAGCATAATTATTGTCAAAAAAATGTTACCAACTCCTTTCAAGAATGTGCTACTGTTGCAGTTCTCAGGGGTTGAGGCAGCAGTTAAGAATAGCACTGTACTTCAGAAGTACAGTACAATTCTATAACCAATTTTATTATCTTTTTTTTTATTTAAGACATGGATTGTTTTGATAAATAGATTATTACTTTCCTCATTTCTGTAGGAGAAAAAGAGTATTAACTTTATTTTTTAATAATTTTTATAAGAGAATTAGGCAGTTAAATTAAAATTATTGAAAACATCTAATGATTTTGCCTTAGTTAATGAATAAACAAGTGTATATCTTGTATAAAGCCAAAGATACTTTAATTACTGTATTAATTTCTATAATTCAAATACATTAAAACATACCTTCCTTTTACTTTTTCCTGTTGCATTAACTGACGCAGAATTCATAGGTGTGAGAGTTTTGCTTTGAATTCCAACCCAAAAGTTCTCTAGATTTTGAACAACAGTTGCACTAGAGAGAAAACAAAATCATTTATCTTCTATCAAAATATTTCAATATAAAATACTAATAAACTCTTGTCCCCCGTTTCCCTCAGCCAAGAATATCTGCTGGGTTCTGGTTTTAAGTGTTTGCAGTGCAAGTTTCACAGAATACTTTTCTTTGTAGTGGCTTGTATTATCATCCAGCGTAACTTTGAAGATAACTAAAACAAATTAAAAATACTAATAAACTCTTGTCCCCCGTTTCCCTCAGCCAAGAATATCCGCTGGGTTCTGGTTTTAAGTTTCACAGAATACTTTTCCTTGAAGTGGCTTGTATTATCATCCAGCATAACTTTGAAGATAACTAAAACAAATGCTGAGGGATAGACATTGCCTGAAGAGGGATAGCAGAAGAGAGATAGACACTGCTTGAAGAAGCACTGACGCCAGTGGGGAGCACTGGCTCAAATGTCCATAAGAATTGTCCCACACGCTCTGACGATCTGCATCTATGATGGTGAACTGATTCTCATGGCAATAACGAGTGCAAGCAATTGTGGTTTTGTATTCTTTTGTTTGTTCTTGGTATTCCTCAAGATTTAATGAAGCAAGGTAAAGATGGCCCTATCGTAAATCTGCACTTCAAACAATGCAAGCTATCAAATATTTAGGTATTTTCCAATATACTTCAAGCATACATTTTTAGGGTAGGTGGTGTTTTTACAAGGTTCACATCTGCAAAAGCTATCAAATATTTAGGTATTTTCCAATATACTTCAAGCATACATTTTTTAGGGTAGGTGGTATTTTTACAAGGTTCGCATCTGCAAGAAATGTAGCATCAAAAGTAGGCTAAATCCATCTTCTGCTGTTTTCAGAAATTAGTTCATAGGTCATACACTTATTCTAAAATTTATATTAGAAGAATTTACATCAAATTACTATCGTGCCACTGTTCAAAATGAAGAAAGGTACAACTGAATAGGTCTGAATTTCTTTTTTTCAGGGAAGGAGTTACATTCATATTTTGTTGCTGTTGTAATTAAAGAATTCAAAGTGTAAAAAAAGGCTACTCGAAGATCCATTAATAACATTATGGCATCAAAAGTAGGCTAAATCCATCTTCTGATGTTTTCAGAAATTAGTTCATAGGCCATACACTTATTCTAAAATTTATAATAGAAGAATTTACATCAAATTACTATTCTGCCACTGTTAAAAATGAAGAAAGGTACAACTGAATAGGTCTGAATTTCTTTTTTTTAGGGAAGGAGTTACATTAATATTTTGTTGCTGTTGTAATTAAGGAATTCAAAGTGTAAAAAATGGCTACTGGAAGATCCATTAATAACATTATACTTAATGGAATTATTTACATATATTAAGATCCTTAGGACATTAACTTTTACAACTATATCTTGAAATGGAAATAATTTAATTAACACAGTGTGAAGTTATGACAAACTATGAAAAAAACTACGTTGGACAAGAATATCTCAAACAGCAACACAGGTCTATCTCAACAGAAAAAGAAAATTTCAAGGCCATTATGCTTAATGGAATTATTTACATATATTAAGATCCTTAGGACATTAACTTTTACAACTATATCTTGAAATGGAAATAATTTAATGAACACAGTGTGAAGTTACGGCAAACTATGAAAAAACTATGTTGGACAAGAATATCTCAAGCAGCAATACAGGTCTATCTCAACAGAGAAAGAAATTTCAGGGCAAAAAAACCCCAACGAACAACTACTTACATAAATTGAAGCTCTCTAACATCATGTGGAGCAATCCATGTTGTTGTAATCTTCTGTTTCACATCTGAATTTGCATTACTTACTGCTGAATTCTGCAATTAAAAAGAAATAAATATAATTATTTAAATTGTAAGAGTGATTTTAGCTATATTATTACAGAAACTGTCTCTACTACAACAGGTAAGATAACACTGATGCCCTGCTACAAAGAGCCAGAGAATTTTTACATTAGGTTCATACTACATATGATATGAATACATATTTCTTGAGAAAACCTAACCTTTTAAACTCTATTGAAAAAATAGCTTTGCTGTATAAAAATGATCCCTACTTCTATAATTTTAAAGAAACCCAAGCTCCAGTAAGGATTCCAGAGACGACACACATACCGTCATGTTATGACATTCCAAGCCTTTAGTGTTTGGATCTGTAATTTTAAAAGTACCAACAGGAACATCTCCATCTATTTCTCGAGCTTGTAGATTAAATCCTTTAAATCCAGCATCTCCAAGTGCTTCTAGAGTTACTGTGAAAAGAGGCATTTTGAAAAATGTAAATTTCATATATCACCAAAACTGCTTAAATGTTTACCATGCAATTTGCTTCACTCCAAGGCACAAGATTGCATTGTGCATAATTCTGCACAGTGCAGAAATTACTTTAAGTCCTGTACAATTCTTAAAAAAAACCCATTTAAAATACCTTTCTTAATTATAAAGGGAATGGCAACAAAGGAAATAATGGAAAAAATTTGGAAAGGCACTTCTCTATAAAGTAACATGGAATTAATGATTTACTGACAATTTCAAAAGGAATTCGGTCTACCAAATGAGCAGTGGCCCTGCTGTGAAGATGCTCCATCCAGGGCAATTTGGGATTAGAAAGATAAAAAAGGGGGTTTAGCCACAATAGCTCCACCTCATGCAATGTGATAAAATCTGGGATGCAGCTCTTAGAAGAGTGACTCAAAATGTATCACCCTTAAGTAGTCTCATACTGCGTCCTGAATTTTTATTTTCCTGTAGGATGACAGCGTGTGAAGGACTAATGAGGAGGATCCCTTTGTATTGCAGAGGCCTGATTCAACAGCAAACACTCAAATACAAAGTTAACAAGCAACTAATTATTAGTCCAGTTTGGCTAGCTGTCTTACTCAATTTTAATTTTGTCACAAAAAAAATTACAGCATAAAGTTAAGATATATTTATTAGATAAAGAAGAAAGAAAGAAAGAAAGAAAGAAAGAAAGAAAGAAAGAAAGAAAGAAAGAAAGAAAGCATTCTCAGTTAACAAGTATGTCCATATAGACATTAAATATAAAAAATAATAACATCTCAGGTATATATAAACAAGATTGAAGTAAAAAAAAATAAATATCTAGACTGAGAGAGAAATGGGGAGATTTTTAGGAAGATTGGTAATTCTGGAAGACACGGACAAAGATGTTATGTCATTCCAATTGTTTACCTTGGACTTCATTTCCTGGCTCAAAGTTATCAAAAGATACAGCAATAATATATGGTGGTGCAGATGTCTGTGGTTCAGCTTCATAGTTTGGTAACAGAGAATCACAATCAATTGAGGTGTTTGTCTGTGGAAAACCAAGGATTCCAGGCAAAAATATCCCACAGAACAAAACAACAAAGCAGGAGTGTCTCCTCATCTGTGGAACAAAAGACAATACAAGTCACAGGAACTTATTTTAAATAGTTGCCTTGTTTGGCAAATACCAGCTTTTCTCCAAGACAGGAAACAAACAAACCTAGAAAGCTGCCCTCTCTTTGCATTCATGTATTTTGAAGGAAACAATTAAAATACTTATATACACTGTCAGAAAAGTGCAATAAGTGACACAAATATTATAATTTAAAAATACTGAATTATTAATGGAAGATTAAATTTTGAGGTTACATGTCAGCAATCCATTAACAGCCATGTCTCCTGCATTACACCTTTGTACTAGAAAAGCCTTAAAACAAAGTTCCTCATTGTTGCACCAGCAAATTTAGCTCATCTCCTTGGCTATGCAAGAACTCAGAGGGAATCCTTGCTCTCTGTAGATATAACCATGATTAGCATGCTCTTCTTTGACTGCTTTCCCTACTCTCAATTGCAAGTGATGGTCAAGAAATCTAATTAAATGTCCTGGAGTACTCTTAAAGATTTTCAAAGTATTTTTTTCCTGAAGGACTTAACAAGAGATTTCTGCAAAGTCCTCTGGAACTACTAAACAGTTTAACAATACTAAATTACTACGGCATGCTTCCTATTAGTAAGAATAACTATAACCTGTAAATAAACTATAACTAGTACAGAAATTCACAAGAAATAACTAAGAGACAAGACTGAAGTCCAATTTTCCAGGACCGTCCATGAAGAAAAAATGTATTTTCTTTATAGTTCTCTTGCAATGATGGTAAACTGTTTCCAAGAAAGAAAGAAAACATTTCCCAAAAGTATTCTCAGGTGTTTAATATCAGATCTTTCAGCCTATGTCCAAAATCTAAATATTCAACTATAGCACTACATACTTAAAAGGCAATTACATCTTATGAACAACTCACTCTTCCAGTTACAAAATTGCTGATACAACAGTTCAATCTCCAGAAGTATTTAATAATGCTATTTTACATGCTGTCTGCTACAGGATTGCCTCATGTGACACAACAGACAGTAACAGAAAGAATGGAGGTATTTACTTGAGATTTTTTAAAGCATTTCAAACACAATGAAAGAGATATGCTCAATTTGTACCATCTACCCGTGTATCTTAATTCATGTATAATTGTGTAAGATCATTTGTTTTATATGTGCTAATGCAATAAATAACAGAAGCATCTGAAAGCAGGGGGAAAATACAGCTCTGAACGTTTATGTACTTAACTCTGAACTTCAACAACTTTTTAAAAAGCCACTGAGTCAACAAATAATAAGACAGGTGACTGTGAAATGTTGAAAGATTTCCAAGTAGGATGATGGAGGTTTGCATGGTGTCACAACTACTTAGAGCACAACCAGGAAAGTGATAGATGCAAGTTATCATGTCTTTAAAGCAGATGAAGACTGCACCTCTCCAAAGCCTCATCAAAGTGTCACTCTAATGGGATCCTGGTGAGCATCATGTTTTGGTATCAGCACTCTGGGCGCGGTTATCCAATCTCTTGTGACGATTTTGACGTGGCCCACCTCTAATTAAGTTTTAAATACAGCATGTGGGTGCTATTATATCAACAGATGTGGTAAACAGTGATTTAATATGAACCAGTCTGTGTGTTGTTGAAATCTGTCTGACTCATGGAGAGATGGAAAAAAAAGTTTGTTTCTAATGAGGTGTTTCATTTCAAAGCACAAAGTCCTAGTTTTGCTAGGATTGGAAAATTGTCTGGAACTGCACTCTGCCATGAAAGAAAGCCAGTCTGAAATATTTCCTCTTTTTCTTGCTAGAAAAGAGCCAGAAATACAAGTACAACGAGTTGAAACATGGCTGAGAAGCCTTCTCTTTGCATTAGCTCTCTGATTTAATAGTTCAAGAGGTATTCTATGAGTCTCATCATGTCATCTTTTGGAACTAGCTTTTAGATGAAAAAGAGAGATATTAGCATCTTAAAAAATTCCAAGTCCAGACTTCAGGCAGAAAACTTCCATGGGCTCTGAGTTCCAATACATAATCCATGCAATTATGTTACCTTGCATCACATATTTTACATTTTCCCCATGAAAAATGTAAAGAAACAAAAATTAAATATTTATAAAATAGAAGCATAGAGAATTCTGGCAAATAAATGTTATTTGCAGACTTCTAATTGGTTATAATGATGAAAAATTAACTATATCCTCAGTTCCTTCATCTGATGGGAAATTATAATTATTATTTTATCACAGATTCAAACCTTTCTCCCTGTGAGTCTATGTGGCCCTCACCTTAAGCTGCTACCTTAAGAATCCTATTCCATATTTAGTCTAACATGTCTTCAGGCCAACCATTAAATCCCTGCTAGTTAGCTACTGCGTTCAGTCTAGTGGACTCAGGAAGAGACACTTTGGTGGTTTGCTCCTCCAAAGCCTTGGGCAAACTTCTGAATGGAGGCAACAGTTGTTTTAAAAGCTTTTAAATATGGAGCATTTAATGAATATGATAAATACCTCTCCATAATTTGAAAAACACAGTCCTTGCAAGTCCATCCTGCCAACAGTTTAAGACTAGCTCCAGTATACCCCTTTCTATTCCCATTCTTTAGGAGTATTTTTCTCCTTCTTCTAGATGCTCCCGATGAGCCACAGACTTACTCTTTAGCCCTTGAGAATAAGCATTAGCAGTGAGTGTGCACCCTGTCCACCACATCCCCACAACACACCTTATCGACCAGGCGCTGGTGCGTGGGCATCCTCCGGTCCCTCTGTGGTCAGTGTGGAGGAGCTGCAGCCGGGCACTGCGGTGCCCAGCAAGATGAGACAGAGGAGGCAGAAGGCTCGGCCAATCCGTGCCGAGGCAGGAGCCAGCGTGGCCAATCAGGGCTGCCTGCATCTGCCCTGGAAATTGGGACACCACAGGTGGGACTGTCCTGCCCAGAGCTGGCGGTGACAACACCCTCCTCTCAGGTGAGTCACGCCCCTCTGACCTTTATCGAGGCATCTGGCACAGGCAGGGCTTCTGAAGGCTGGTAGCCTAAACCAGTATGTCGACTAAAATCAAAAGAATTATTCTATACAAAACCCCCTACTAACATTTCATAACAATTCCAGTAAAATATTCTATATTAGTCTCAATCTGTTACCACAGAGTATTATGCTGCTACTCTTTTACTTTTCTACTCCTTTTTCACAGTTGGAAAAGATTTGGAAATTCTATTGACTGTCATACTTCCAAGCATTTTCTTAGAGCAAAGAGTTAATGAGGCTGTTTCTTCCCATGCACCTTGTGGGGAGAATCTGAAGTTATTGCAACTGACTTGCACTCAAAACTAACATCTTCTTCAGAAGATTTTCACAAGGTCTCTACTGGAGACTGGGAGAAGTCCAAAAGCTGAATGACATAAAATAGAATAGAATAGAATAGAATAGAATAGAATAGAATAGAATAGAATAGAATAGAATAGAATAGAATAGAATAGAATAGAATAGAATAGAATAGAATAGAATAGAATAGAATAGAATAGAATAGAATAGAATAGAATAGAATAGAATAGAATAGAATATTTTCAGTTGGATGGGACCTACAATTATATGTCTAATTCATGCCTGTCCAAATGCCTCTAAAATACTGACAGGCCTGAGGCTTTGACCATCTCCCTAGGAAACCTGTTACAAGGCGTGATGAACCTCTCAGTAAAGAAATGCTTCCTAATATCCACTCTGAACCTCCCCCAGAACAGCTTTGAACCATTCCCACACATCCTATACTGGGCACCACGGAGAAGACATCAGCGCCTCCCTCTCCACTTCCCCTGCTCAGGAAGTTGTGGAGGTCAATGAGGTCACCACTCAGGCTCCTTTTCTCCAAACTAGACAAGCCCAAAATTCTTTGGTGTGCCTAACAGGACATTACTTTCAGCTCTTTGTTGACCTCCTCTGGACATTTTCAAGGACCTTAGCAATATGACAGACATTCCTATTTAATCAGGGAATTCAGTGAATCTATGAGTCTTTGGTTAATGGAAACCCTTGCACCAAGGACTGTTTATAAGAGCCTTCTTCAACTCCTTAATGTTCATTCATTTAAATGTATTTAAATTCAAAATGCTCATAACATTTTAAGAAAATTAGCTATTTTTAAGATTTAGTGCATTTAACTAACTGTATTCTCTTTCAGTTAATTACCTTTAATAAAGGAGTAGCATTTTATTTATATTGTTCCATTATTCCTATGTGCTGGTATCCATTGGGAAGGAGATCATAATCTTTCTTCTCTTACTATACCACCAAACTTACCATTAATACCAGTGTTATAAATAGCAGTACAAAATCATGCTGCACACCACAAATGCAATAGCATACCAGTAACACCATCAAATAAATTACATAGTAAAGCAATAACAAGTGCTCACACCAGAAACACATAACCAAAGAGATGGGATCTTGCAAATGTGTAATGCAAGACCTCCCTCACAACCAGCCAGAAGATACTGAGAGGTAACCAGAGGGATCAGAACTGTTTCTCCAGGCTACTCTGAGCAGCACTGAGCACTCCATGAATATTTGATTTGACAGTGAGATAGATAAATGTCAGGCAATGAATCGCTGTAATCTTGGTAATATGATTATAAAGAATATAGATAACACAAGCAATATGCTTTTGTTGGCTGTAGCACTAATAAAATACTACAGTGAATAAGCTGGTAAAGACTCAGACCATTAGTTTACAATGTGAGAGTTGTAAACGTGCGTCCCTCTTACACAACACTATGCTTGCAGTTCATTTCAAAGGAACAGTATTCCCACTGAATCAAACATAGGAGACTGATTCAGTATGAATTTACCTGTACTCTAAAATGCCAGTTCAAAAAATAAATAAAGTCTTTTTCAGGTCTACACACTTGAAAGGACAATTTTGAGATCATAATTTAAATACTAGTTGAACAAGTGGTAAACTCCCGACTCTAGTGAAACCATGATTACAAAGTTTGCTATGTGCTGAAACTCCTGTGCAGAACAACACTACACTGTGTGCCCATGGAATTCCCTGGTGCTTGGAATGCCTTCAATGCAAATTCCCGTGGGAATATTAGCCTCTTTTTTTTTTTTAGCTGTGATTGTATGTAGCCCATATGCAGTTAGCTGGTCTTTCTTTAAAATAATCACTTTTGATTTGTCCCACCGACAGTGGGCCAATTCATTTTAAGAAGAAGCCTGGGAGCATGGCAGAGAGGCCAGAGCCCAGAACACTGAAAGGAAGGGAATACCTACTGGGCAGTGGATGAAAATCTTAAAGGGTACATGATGGACACAGGGGAAGCCAGCTACTCACATAAGCAAAAGACTGTCTTCTTGAATAAAGGACTGCAAACCCTGGCAGAGTTTCCAGTACTACCTTGTTTCTAGTAAAATCTGTTTAAAATAAATCAGAGTGAACAGCCCACTTCCTTCCTCCTCACTGACATCAGGACCTCCAACCACTTTCATGACCCTCAACAGCTTTCTGCTTGCTCTCTACACCAGTGAGCCAAAGATGACTTTTAATCTGGCAGTTTATGCTGCACCTGTTGCCAATATACATATATAAATAATATGGTAAAATAGGTGAAGTTATTTTCATCAGGGTCTGGTATCCTTATCAAACTGCTTTGATGTTTCCCATAGGCAATAGATACACTCCTGAGTCTTGGCCTGGGCAGGAGAATTGGCAAACTCTTTGCTCAGATGCCTCACATGTGCTGGACACAATGAGTGTTGCAACAATAGCCGCTCCAAAATGATTTCACAGAAAATATACATAAAAAGTGCTCTTACAGATATGAAGTGCTGAGTTTGTAACAATCTATGTCTTTTGTTAAGTACTCCAAAGTGACTCTATGGAACAGTAAAAATGAGTGGGAAGGGAGGGAAAGAAACTTCATTTCTTCCAAGAACTATTTTTCACAGTCCTGAAAAAAATCACAACTATTTCTGAACATCCTTGACTCCTCCTATGTGCCAGGTGCCTTTCCAAGCTCTCCCTGTCCTTTCCTTTGTTTCCTCCTTGCTTCAACAGAGAAGGTCAAGAATAATCCCTACAAATGACAGAAATTAAATTGTTCTCCTGACATCTATTATGATCATTTGAGACATTTCTGTAATATTCCACATTTCATCAAATGAAAGCAGCTTTCTCAGTTTACAGTATTAGTGTGATAAGAGGATGTTATAATTGTATACTTTCTGTGTATAACTCCAGAGTACCCAACAGAAGTTATTTTCAAAAACATTCTAGTATAAATTTAGTGGTAAGGATTCCAAGGTGAATTATGATTAAATGAAAAGACACACTTATTTAGTCTTCCTTCAGAACCAGCATGTCTCCTGCCTTATACTAGCATGTCAATATTTACATCCTGTTTCCAAGGACTTAAAGTATTGCCACATTTTTTATTTATAAAGGAACATTTTGCTTCTCATGCTCAATAAATAGATTCCCATCTTGAAAATACACCAACATATCATATAGCAATATTACATATTGCTCAAAATAACACTAGATATAAATATGTTTTTATTCTTCAGAAAAAAAATGTTTAAAAAAATTGTAATACCAACTAAAATTTACATAGTATATTTTGCTCTCCCAAGGAAATATGTTAAATATCTTCTTGATAAACATTCAACTCTCTGATAATTCAGAAAACCCCATTTTTCTAGGGAAAAAAAAATGATGTGAAAATGATCCTTTCCTACATATTAAAAAATTTCAACTCCTTGTTGTCTTTAATTTCTTGTCTTCACTCATGTTAGCACTTTCCTGTCTGATTTGAACCCTGCTAACATCTGTGTAAAAATAAGTAATTCTATAAATAACAAAATGGTTCACACCCTGAAAGTCCTAGATAGATTAAGTCACTGGGATCCTGACATGAGAATTAGTGAGCAAAAAACAGGTTTGCCTTGACTTGACATAAGAGTAGAAAAGGAGTGATCAAATGGATTACTTCCACCAAACCTTTTGTGTCCCAGAAGAGGTGAGGGTGAACAAGACTGTGCAGAGTGATGGGTGCCATGCATTTACGTGCTGCTCAGGAGAAGCACCTGACATGAACAGCACATACAAGAGCAATGACATATGAGCATTGCATCACGTTATCTCATGCATTGTGCAAGCTAACAAGTGGTATTGTCCCTTTGTGCTTTTAAGGTGAGTGCCTGGGTGTGGCTGCAAACATATGCAATACTTCATATAAGCCACAGTGACTACCATTTGTTAGTGACTTACCAGACTCTACATTGAGATTTAAGTAAACCTACAAATGTTAATGGAATGGAAGAAATTATAGCTGAGGGATCCTGCTACCGAGATATGCAGTCCATGAGAAAACTGGAGCCTTAATATTAACAATGAAAATTCACTGTTTTCCCAGTCATGGAGAAGATAAATGGTCTCTCTTACATGCATTACCTACTGGTATTACTGAGAAATTCTCTTTGACTGTAATTTGTATTTATAGATCCAGAATACTTCAAGGACCACTGAAATATGTTTACAGGCTATTTCTAAGTCCCTGTGGCCTAGAGAATTCTCCTGCACAGTGGGGTTAAAGCAGTGCACCTCTATCCCTGTATGGTCCACTCATGAGTGAGCAGCTGGCATTCAGACATGTAAATTCAGCTTTAGAGCTTCTGCCAGTCCAACAGTAGTGGGTCAAAAGCAGCACAGATATAGGATACAAATGCTATAAATAGGAGTTTATACTGGATTATATAAACTCCCTTTGTTGGTGTATGCCCAGTCATTGAAAAATGTTGGCTGCTTAGGCTAACTGAATTTTTGCTAATTTGGGGGACACATAATTGCATGGCTTTAACAGATAACCATGAGACCTGCACCACTGTGTGATCAAAAAAGGTGTGGTTCTGTTATTAATAAGCATAGAGCTGCAGCTTCTAAGAGTTTCTTTCAATCTCTCAGGCCAAGAGGGAGATGTCCTTACTAGTGAACATTCCTTTGGAATTCAAAATCAACTTTAAACACTTGTTATTAACTCCTTCAAAAGTGTGACTAAAGGTTAAGCAGATTACTTATCTTTGTGTCAATCTATACAGGTTGTTCCTAGGTAAGAGAATGTGACTGTAGATTTGGGTAGTCACAGTTCCATCATTTACAGAAGCCAAAAATCTGTCATCTTAGAAGGAAGCATACTTTTTATGGGAAGAGGGATTGTCTAATTTTGCCTAACTATGTGTGCACAGCTACTGGAGAGCAAAAAGGAAGCAGAGCAGAGAGGGAAGGTATGATGGGCTCATGTTATTATTTCCAATAATATCCAATTCCCAAGAAACAGACAGTTAATATATTTTCCAGGACACACTAAACAAAGCATTTGATATTGTACAGGTTTCCAGCAACAAACAGTAACAATTCCCCTGCATTCTTCCCGTTTGTCTCTGAGCACACCTCACAAACAGCAACAAAGTAATCCCCACAGCTCCCTGTGAGGCAGGGAAGTATTGCTGTTTACACCCAATTCCGCAGATGAGGAAAACAAGTCACAGAGGGATTAAGTGACTCGGCCAAGGTCATATAGAAAGTCTGCTGCCACTCATGGTATGTGTCAGCCCTTGTCAGCACTCAGTGACACTCCCTGAAAAGTTCACTCAACCCCTTTCTCTGCATAGGCCAGCATCTTTAAGATTTCATAACTATCATCTTCCACCCTAACCTTGACTGGAAGAAGAAAATTCGTCAGCCCAGGCCAGAGTCAGGCTGAGCGTGATCCCCGGCTTTCTTACTTTTTGATTAGGGCCCTTGATTATCTACAAGATTGTACTTTATTTTCACCTCTGCCAGAAATTCCTTCTAAGGGACTCCTCTAATTTAAGCCTAAATAGATGGGCTGGATAATATCCATACCATAAATACATGCAGTAATTATTTTCTAAGATTCATACATATTTCTCTCAGGACACAAACTTTCCACTCTCTACTCCTGCATTTAAAACCCTCCACCACCCTTTCCTATACAATAGAAATCAGCTCAAAGTTTCATAAATTCATGCCATACAATGTGGATATATCTATATAACTATATATATATAGATATATATATACACATACAGATAGCATAAGACCCCTTGTATAGACAGTATTACACTATAGACGGGAATATGTAAGTGTCTAGTAAAAAATAGCAGGAATTATCTAAAAAAAATTAAAACACACATCCTAAAGTGTTTCACTTTTACAGTAGCTTTCCAAACAAAATCTCTGATGTATTTTATGTGTAAGCACTAATGTAATGAATTTCCTTGTGTTTGTGTATTAGAACAGTTAGTGGACTTAATGGGGATTTCTTTAAGTGTGAGAAACTTAAATGAACCTCATGTGTGACCCATACAGTGAACAGTGCTTTTTGCTCAGTTTAAACAGAAATACTGAGATTCAGCCACAGCCAAATCAAGAAGCCCAGGGATGAATCAGCACATTTAAGACATGATAGCAGATCAAACAGAACCATTTCTTCTATGCTGTTCATACCAGGTTTCTAGTACTATATCAAACCACTGAGGTCCTCCTTCCCCTCTCTCACGTTTTTCAAATTGAGATCTAACATTCTTGCATTCTAGTGTGTTTCTAATTAAAAGCAATCCTATGCCCATAATAGCATAGTTGTTCCATTATGTTGCCAGAAAAGTAGCAGAGCTGCTCTTGGTATTTTTCTTTTACTTATTCAATAACTGAGCCTTTCAGTTTGTTCATTTATAGTGCTGTTCCAAAACCAGGAGTGCCTTTTATTTGAGGAAAAAAAAGGAATAATTTTAAAAATGAAAAAATAGGCATGAGAGCTGGAGGAGTTGCCATCTCTTCCTTGCTCTGTCACAAATTTCCTGTATGACTCTAACAAGTCATTAATTTCTATATGCCTCATCTAGAAAATGAGATAATGACATTTAACTATTTCATTGGGAGGCTTAATGGTTGTGAAATTTGCTGAGCTTCTTGGATGGAAAGAAGCTGCTGTCAGAGTAAACAGTAATAGCGTGATGATGTTTGCTGGGAAGGTTATAGGAGAGTCACTTTGTAACAATATCACAATTCTGCATTACACAGGTAAGATTGGCCAACAAGTGAGTCACTTAGTGAGAAATTTGTGTTTTCCTTTGTTTGTGGCATCTGTGCATACTCTCTGGACCCCAAAATCAAGACGAATTTTTAATGCTCTGTAAGTCTGTGGAAAGATACTGTCTTTAGAAAATAAAAACATCCTTTCTCCACTGTTAGAATCTAATTGCAAATATCAGACCACAAAAGACTTAGAAAAATGCCTTTGGGCTTTAAAATTTGCAATGGATTAGTACAACCCACCATGTGACAGATCAGTCAGAGACAGTACACATCTATTGATTCTTGATTTTCCCTCTGATATTCTAGAAGGCAAAGGGACTTGAACTAATGTGTCTGGCATTCACATACCCTTAGGTAGGAATACACCTGTTGAATCTGAACACATTTGTGAAAAAATACCTAATTCGTACAGTCAGTGGCAACCACAGTGGCTTAGGATCTCTAAAAAGCCCCACATACTTTCTGGAGCACCTCTGTGGATGTAGGTATCTAATGTTAGATACACACACTCAGCAGTTCTAATTTCCCAAAGCTTCATCTCTCCCTAGTGTCTCATCATCTCTCTTCTTCTCATCTATATTTGCTGGGATTTGGAGTTTTTTAGGTTTGTATTCCTTTTACTGAGAAGATGATGTGATATCAAATATGCTTCTAAATTGCTTTTGGCCATGAAATTTGTGATGACTATCTCCTACTACCTCAAACAATTCATGCTGACAAAATGATTCATAACATATTTTTGGGCAACAACTTGAAACTAATGTTTCTGTTTCCACAACAGCAATCCTCATTTCATTTGTGATAAGGGTTTATACTGGTCACCTAAATTCTCTGAGATGTTTTAATGTTGGTAAAACGTCAGTAACTATGTGTTGTTTCCACCTTCAAATTAAAATATCGCCTGAAGGAAATATATCTGTTTATATACACTGTTTGTAAATAGCCAATATCCACAGCAAGATCCTTGAGTACAGAAAATAACAAGCCACCTTTTTACTTGAAAAAGAAACTTAATCAAGCATATGCTTTCAACAAATATGTGTTACGAAATACCGAGGAAGAACAGAAGCATTGTACAATTGAGAACATAGTATGTGAGAGACAGAGAAAGCTATTCTTGTATCATTGTCTACAGAAGATATTCTCAAAGGTAAAGCATGGTATTCATGGGATTATAGGTGTGTGTTACAATCATAGCAGAAATAAAATCCAGTCACAGTGGCACTACAACCTGTAGCACTGGTCCATTCAAATCAGAATGCTTTAGAAATCAAACTGAGTATTCTCTAGGAAACATTATCTGTGTGCCAGAGAGCCATGGTTCAGAAAAAAAAATGAGATCTTGGAACAATTGTGATGTTCACATATACAGTCAAACACGGGGCAACTAGCTAGATAAACAGTATTTAGGATTTCAGCACGCCATTTTGCAATGGCATACAGAAATCTGTCCACAGCAACACAGCTGAATAAGGATCCTCTCATACCTGTCACATTTCATGGTGTCATATCTTAAAGATCAGGACATTCCACAACCTCACGCTGGTCCCTACTGAACTACTGTATCATTGGAAAGTGAATAGTTCTGAGTAGGGCCAAAAGGTGTAATTTAAATAGATTTGTAGCTAGTTGCACTTTTCAGTTCTATCACCAAGTGAGTTGATTCACATCAATACAAGCAAAACAGAAGGTTAATTATGATATATATGTGTCCAGAGCTCTTAAAGTGAGTGAGCAGCTTAGAACATTCATTCTGCAACTAGTATATTAGGAAACACACATGATCTAATTAGTCAATATCCCTAAAGGAAGAAAAGGTTACCATCTACTGTAGCAGATTTCAAAAACTCAGTCATAAATGAGTTAAAATAGAAATCTGTAGCACATATTGAAAGTGAATGTTTCTGCTTGTAGTGCCTGAATAATGCTAATGCTGTTAGGACTTTAAATCAATGACAAATTATGAACTATTGTGTTAAGATTAGAAATTAGATGCAGAAATACCTGAGCAGACTGCTCCACTTCTCTCACTCTTTTTTCGCCTGGTTTTGTAGGGTGGAAGGGTTTGCATTCAGTAAACCCTTTGCAACAAAAAAAATCTCAATACCGATTTCTACTAAGGTGCTCAATGCAGACTCCTGCAAGTCAAATGATAGAAAATCATTTTGGGCAGCAAGACAGGAGACAGCATTAAACCTTTGAAAACTTTCAGGTTAATTTACTCTAAATTTTAAAACAATAAGATTCACCTGTTTTGCAGATAGCTGAAAAACAGATTAATTGGGGCAAGGCCTATCCTACACCTAAAACTGATCATCCACTAAAGCTGAAACTTTTCTAGCATGTGTTTATATTCTAGAGGCTCTAGTTTTAAAATTACATCAGGGCATCTAAGTTCCAAACATTTGCTTTCAGCAAAAGGAATGCAGTAACTACTCTGTCTAAGATGATCTCGCTGACAGGTCTGGGCAGGTCTACACTTGCTTAGAACAACACAGAGATTTATAGCTGAGGATGAGCCCTACTTTTAGCTGAGAAGCAGTGTCTGCCAGCAGGACCTAACACTCAGTGGAGAAAAATGTGAGCTTGGCATGACTAAGGTAGGCATTAGAAGATGTACAGCTGGGAGTGGATGAACTGGAATGGGCAAGGTCGAGAGTATTAAAATTTGGCCTATTTCTTCTAATGAAATGCTCACAGAAGGATTGTACAGGGACAAGATATCATACAGCTGATATGTAAAAACCAGCAGAAGTAAACTACTCTTCAAAAAAACTGTTAGGAAGAATGTGTATGTAAATTTCATGTAAATTAGGAATTTTTAAAAATACAAGAAAATGGGGGTAAGCATTTAAAACTTTGAAGGAAGAAGTTACAGTTTAATTATTTTTCCCTGAATCTTGCTCTTGAAATCTGTTTGGCTAGATGAGCAGAGAAAGATATAATACCGTGTATTGAGCCCAGCCAGCTCAGTCTCAAACTCCCCAGGTGATTATCTTTCCATCTAATTCAAACTGTGTGAAATTATAAAGGACATACCATACCATGCTGCTACAGAAACTACCATACCAAGACTGCAGAGCTCTTAAATTGGACAAATTCTTGTGCCTTGCTAAGAAGGCAAAAGCATATAAACATTGAAATGGAAAAAGAAAAACAGGAGAAAAGGGCCAGCAAAGTCAAATATTCGACTGGCCTGGACTGAGGGCCCAAAGTAAGAGTTGCAAATAACATGCATTTTCCACCTTAACACTGGTAAACCTTCAGGTTTGAGTGACCCTAACGTAGCTTTAAAGGACTGGGAACACTACTAGAAATTACCTTCATATGCAGCTCTTTCCCAGTCAGCTTTTTGTAAGAGCACTTAGAGGTCTTTGAAAATCATAAGCTTTCAATTTGCTCCACACATAAATCCCCATGCAGGGTTACAAGAGCAAGGCAAAGATGACCAAAAAGTGATCAGTGGCCTAAATAGCCTCTGAAACAAAATTGCCCTTTTTTTCCTATCTCAGTATTAAATGTTTAATGGGCAGCAACAGGAAGTTTATAATTTCAGAGCACAAAAATTAACTTCCATTATAATTCATGTTTTTAATATACGGTGTTAGTAAGTACAGAGTAGAGAAATTCACTCTTCATTATTCATATATATAAAAAACCTCAAATTGTAATGTCTAGGTGCTTAGCTGCAAGGTACCTGAAATTTTATACATTTATAATTTATATTCTGGAGAAGTTTAAGTGATGTTTAATTGTAGAGGGCCACTTTGTTGGAAGGGTTCAACACACAGTTCAAAGGCTGACACTGACCTGGAGCCCTAGAGAAATGGGATGGCCCTTAATTTATTATGAATTAATATTGTTGCTAGTGAAGACACATCACAAATTTTTGTGGCCTCTTGGTTAATGCTAACCTTGATTCCAATTCCCTCATTGTGGAAACACAACCTAGTTGGACACACACATTTTTCAATGTGCTGTGGCAGCTGAATGCAGATGATATGGAGAGGAGAAAAAATTAGCAGAAATTCTGGGCAAATTAATTTTGGTACATGCAACTGATAGGCTTTTGCCCACCCCCGCCAAAAAGGAAAATATTGTCTGTATTTTAAGTACTGAGAACAAGGATTATTATTTTTCCAGTCCCCTAGGTTTGTATGGTTGAATTCGTAATCCTGGGTTCTCATGCTTTTGCTTTTCTAGCTAAAGGGGAGACTGCTGCTGTAGAACTCCCTCACACCAACTTTGGAGTTGGACCAAAATCCAATGATACCCATGGCTTTGGCTTAGGATGTCAGCCAAGCTGCTGCTATTGATCTGCAATGCCACTTGTGGAAATGAAAAACTGAAATTCCTGTAAGCAGTTGAGAGAGACATTTCACTTCATTATTATTATTCACATTTTTAGAATACATGAGCAGTTCTAATAAGTTATTATTATAACTTATTAGAACTGCTCATGTATTCTAAAAATGTGAATAATAATAAATTAGAGCAGTGTTTTGACTTCTTATTGCTAGAACAGGAAACATCAGTTCAAGACACACACTTCTAGGTGTGTTCATTTTAGTAATTTTCTCTTGACCATCCTCTTGTATATCAGAAATCTTGTGAAATTTTTTCTTAAATTTTTGCAATACAAGACTGAGAAACACAGGCTGCAGCATTACTAAACTAGACCCTTTTCACTATGGTGAAGTTTGGAACCGTGCAGCCATGAGTTTATTACTGCAACATGGGACAAAGTTTAATCCACACTGTCCTACAGAAATAGGGGTTCAGCAAGGCCCTGAATTTCTGTCTAAACAAACACACATGGTGGATAACTGAGGTAATCTCCAAAATCAGGATAAAAGGAAAAAAAATGGGAGATCACTGAAAATTGCTTCTATTTATGGCTCAGTCTTCAGTATTTAACAACCACAGAAAATCAGAAAATAAAATGGAAAGTGTAGCATTAGTGGTACTCTGATTTCAGCCCAGCCACTGCTATTTATTTTGAGAGAGAATATAGTGAGAGGAGGGAAGGTTTTGTGAGGGAGCCAAAGGAGTGCTTCATATTTCATCACATCCTGTTTTCAACAGTTTCATTAGACTTACCCTACAATTAATTTTTGGAGCAGATCTTGCAGCACCCTAAGGATATCTGCTCTTTCCTGGCTTTGTGCTGCAGAATCTTGCACTGAACTGATGATAATTCTAAGCCATAAACTATTTTCAATTCATCAACAGTCTGTAAAGCAAATTATTTGCTGCATTCCAAAGTTCTAGATGACACATGAGTCTTGACTTGGAATGTTGGGGAGTTTGTAACACACCTTAGTAATCTGATCTTCTTTCTACTTGATCAAATATGACTTATTGATATTATTTTGTAGTTTAGAATAAAAAAAATGAATTTTTCAGAAATTTTTTACTTGACATGCAGAAATCCAGTGGATTATACAAAACTGAAGTACTAATGAAGAGTGAAAATGAAAAGCACAGCATATACTACATGAGTGTATATGCTAATATACACTCATATAATGTAATTTTCATTTACAAGGCTAAAACTATCTGTAGAGCATGTTCAGTGTATTGGAAAGACTAGAGGCAAATTAATAAGCACAGAACCACCTATTTCTTACACTATTTTTCCCAACAAAGTGCTTATTAATAAAAGTATTTAATAATGAATGGTTGAATTTAATGTTAGAGAAAATGTATCATTAGCTGAGCTGAAGTTTAAAGCTTTCTTTTTGTAGTATTGGATGAAAACAGGCTCCTAAAAATGAAGCTTGGGAGCCAGTAACAGCAATGTCACTTGTAGTACCAGAGGATAATGGTAATTATACTCTCCACTTGCAAGCGTATCAAAATCATACTTAGTGTTATGAAAATAGGAGGGTGTCTGCTTCAATCTATTTGCTAATCTAGATGAAGGACCCCTCTTTGCTCAGAAATGGTGTGACAGGAGAGGTGTGGATACACAAGGAAGACTATTTATTTATATGGCTTGGGAAACACCAAGTTAGGTGTGCCAGGCTTGAGCAACACCTATTATCATTTCTGCAGATAGCTTACTGCACTGAAATCAGTCCTGTGATAATTATTTCAGGACTTGATTAGGTGGCATTGCATCAGAACTCCATCTTCTACTTCATATCCAAACCATTTTACAAAAGAAGATTAATCCCAAAGTTCAAGTACTACTTGATAGTAGTAGGATGAGAGAAAATGTACTTTCAGAAAATGATAAGGAAGAAAATGAATGGCTTAGGAAGAGGCAGGCAGCACTGATCAGTGACACTGATCAGTGACACTTCTCATGGGTACTTTCAGAAAATGATAAGGAAGAAAATGAATGGCTTAGGAAGAGGCAAGCAGCACTGATCGGTGGCACTTCTCATGGTAGGCTTATGCTTTAATGATAACATATGAGAAGTCTGATGCATACCAATATCTGAACATGGTTTGGCTGGCAACTGAAAATAACAATAATTGTTTTGTTAATGATAACATATGAGAAGTCTGATGCATACCAATATCTGAACATGGTTAGGCTGGCAACTCTCCATTTATTTTTTTTTCAAGCATCAGAAGAAAAAAACTTGCTTAGGTGGCTCAACCATCCAATCTATATAAACAAAGATTTCTCAATTGCTTGGAACAGGTGCCCTTTATTGGATGTGAACTATTTGCACATATTAGGCATGAGCACTGTGTAGCACAGCTCAATTTATATAGCTGATGGTCAATAATTTCCTTATATCTTCATCTTGTGAGCTACTTCTAGAATATCCAATAGATCATTATGCAACAAATCATATAGTAACACTAACTTGACATGTTCTCAAAACTGATATATAAAGTGGTTATTCAAGAACTAAAATGTCCATCTGCATCTTCAGCAAGCAAGTTATGTTTGGCTTATGTAAATAACACAAACAACTCAAATATACAAACTTTAAAAAATTTATAGTAATTACTATTGGATTACTTCTAGAACTTTTGGTACTTGAAACTATGTATAAGACTAAAAACTCTGACTTAACATCTTTAAAAGATGACCACTTAAGTGATCTTTTCTGCAAAATGCAAATCTTATTGTGCAGATGCAGCAATTAGAATCACAGAGAAAAGAATAACTGAAGAAAATGCTTTTATTATGGCCTCCTTTCTCAGAGAACCATTTGATTCTCACCACAATAACGATGACTTTTTAGGAAAAAATATAGAAACATATATAACAATTACAACAGATTAGTTCTTGAAATACAGCATCCAGAAAATGTCTGCTCCCACATTACAGATTTTGGAAAAAATACTGTCATTGTTACCTGGTTACTTCTGATAAACTACTTATGCTAGCTTTGCTGTTGGTTAAAATATATAAAAATCAACCAGTAGAATATTCAACCTTTTAAATCAAGGAGATTGGTAAAGATGTACCTACTCTACTCCTAAAAGCATCAGTATCTTAACTTAAGCCTAATTAAATAAGAATTTAGTAAAGGGCTATTGATAATTGAAGTAGAAAAACATGAATGCCATCACATAGAAGGACACTCCTTTTCTCTCTTACCTCAGAACTTCCTAAAGGTGAAGAAATTACCTAAAAATGAAAAAGTCTCCCTTATGGCTTAGTCTCCCTACCTTGGACTGGATGTAGGAAATATGTTTTGTACATTTGACTGTATATTAAAAGTCCAAATACCAGAGACTGAGCAAAAATATTTTGCAAATTTCGTCAAACAAACCAAACAAATGTGTCACTGTCAAGTAATAGTTCTGACAAAAACTCAGTGAAGAGATTTTAATGGTCCAAGATGGAATCTGAGAATGTAAACTGTAATCCAGAGTAGACGACTGATTAGGGCAGCTCCATCTCAGGCAGCCTTCCTGATTCTAAGCAGGGTCTGTCTGCACCTATGTAAATGCTATAGCTCAGACCAGGAGTACATTTCACATCACTCCTGGAGCATCTGTATTCATGAATTTCATAAAACCTATCTTCATAAACCCCCCCCCCCCCCGCCCCTTTTTTAAGGTACTTTGCAGATGTCATTCTAGTGCATCTAGCCTTGGCAATAACTATACTGTGCCAAGTTCTGCCTGACCCACCAGGTCCTTAATTATGCCAAGTCAGAATCTCTCACTAGCTATTCACACTCTTCTATTGAGAGATAGTTGTCATATGGTATCAAGAAGGATTTTCCTATGTGTAAGTTAAATAAATTCCTGGTGGCAATCTATTTTTACATTTTGTCTAAATGCAAATGACTGTTAAAATATTTTAGATTCTGGAAGTTGCTTCACTCATTTTTCTAAAATACCGTACTTCCATGACCTGAACACAAAAACTTAGTGAAAGACACTTAGTGAAAGATTCTTCTTGTGTTTCTTTGCAGCAGCTACTGATGAACCAGAGTGAGTAGGTAACATGGAGATGCTGCGTGTATCCATTGGATTAAATTCCTACTAGACCGACTAATTTATTTCACCTGATAATGAATTATCATTTCCATCACTTTGACTCTTTAAATTTATTTTGACAAATTTAAATTTGTCAAAATAAAAAGACACTTATTAGCTAAATAAAAAATTTTTTGCAAGAAGATTTAGTAAGCTTACCGAAACAGGGGTTATGTTTGCTTATGGCATCATAATCCACACGAGAACACCTTCCTGGGGCTTCCACAGAAAGCCTTAATACAAGTATATTAATTTACTGATAGACACTTGGAAGGCCTAAGAGAAGCCAACAAAGGAACTGTTTAACTGTGGCCTTTTTCAGTAGAAGGAGTTGATGCTTATTGTTAAGTATTTACAGGTCTCCTGTCGCTGTGCCAGAACTGGGACACGCACCTTGGCACTGAGGACTTGTCAGTCAATCAGAGTCTAGATAGTTCCAGAGGTATTCCCTGACTGTTTCCCAAGCCCTTCCTTTCACTCTTCATAGCAGTGAGAAGTCACTGCAGAATGTGTGCTCATGTCACCTGGGTTGCACAGAGTTTTCCCTTTCAAATGCAGGAGGTGAATTCCTATTCCTTCAGCAGATAACACTGTAAGGAATAGTCAGGTAACAATTTTTGTTCAGTATTTATAACTTTTTTCATGGTGAATTTGAAATCTACTACAAGGAAAAAAACAGCTCACTTTCTATAAATAGTCAGTTCCTAGCAGCTGGAACAACAAACACTGTAAGGAATAGTCAGGTAACAATTTTTGTTCAGTATTTATAAGTTTTTCCTGGTGAATTTGAAATCTACTACAAGGGAAAAAAAACCTCACTTTCTATAAACTCACTTTCCTAGCAGCTGGAACAATGTCTCCCTTTTATTTCAAAATAGTAAACATTCCTGGAATCATATCTGAAATACTTAAAGGCAGTATATTTAGAATATCTACATTTTCAGGCACTTCTCTACTCACCATTCTGCAATTGTTTGACTGGGATAGAGTTCAATAATGCTTCCCAACACAATCCCAGTGCCCACAAATTCATTATCAAAACAAAAGAACCTGGCTTCTGTTTGGGATTCCCATTGCATGGTAATAGATAGTATTAACAGAAGTACAGTAATAGAATGTGTAACAGACAAAGACTCAGAGCAACCAATGTGATACGTGCTTTAGTAGTGCAAGTAGCTCTAGTTTGCAACAACTGCTCACTAGTTAGCAGAATGAGAGACAATGGATCTAGAGGCTGAAGACCAAGCATGTCTACAGAGGCTTTTTTGACCTATATATTTATTCATTCCTAATTTCCTACAACATCACTGACTCTTCCATCAGACAGAACACGGTCTTCCTGTGTGAGCTGTGGCTTGTACCAAATTCCTATTGGCAAAGTCAATTTGTAAACCTTCGTACTCTTCTGGCAAGACTTTCAATCCTGAGGCTTGATTTACCAGGTGAAAATTTTCATTCCTATAGACCAAGCCAGAAAATTTTCATTCCTATAGACCATAATTTTCACTAGGCTACGAAATCCTTTTTTTTCCTCAGGTAGTCAAGAATCAGATTCTTTAATTTCCCTTTTCAAAGATAAGGCAAAATGTTAACAATGTTAACAATGAGATGTGACTTCCTAGATAAAGTAATAACATGAGAATACACACAAGTCCTAGTATTTTGAAGAGGAGAATCTGTTTTGTAGGACAATGGGAGTGGAACATACAAAGCCCTGTCATTATTTCTGTGTCACATAACCCTGGATATAAAGTGCACACAAAGACTTGAACATAGAAGAAAATGCAGAAATTAACTGAAGAGAACATAGCAACAAAGAGCTGCAAACAGGTGAGGGATGGGCATCTAAAAATGCCTTTTTGCAGGGAATTGTGACTCGTTGGGTACCTTTTTGTACAATGGAAAAAGGGAGTCCCTGGTGTGTAAGCAAGCCAAGTAATTTACAAGACCAGTAAAGTGCACGTGTGCTATACAGATAAATACTGCTTCTCTCAAGACAACATATTTTTCTGAAATAAATAAATAGGCTTCACACTAGTACTATTCCCTTCCATATACTAGTAATGAAAATGCTTTGAATTTACACTTTACTAAATTACAGATAACTAGCTCGTTAACTAAGGAAAAGATCATGTGTTTTTGAAGTGGTCACTCTTGTCCTTTGCATTTGATTTTCCCCTTGTTTCTTGTATTACTCATGATGTTAAGCCTAAATGTAAGATTATCACCTTTTAGAGGCAAAGACCAAGTATTAAATCTTTGAAGCACAATGAATCCTAATTAGGTATAATCAATAATAATTATAGTTGTGTAATGGAAAATAGGAAGGTGAGGAAAAGGAAATGGCTGAGATCATAATAATTACTTTCTATTAGAACTGGCAGGGAAAACTAATGTGAGAAGCTGGTCACCTGAGAAAACAAATACCTATTTATTTGGGTTTTCCTTGGAGTTGAAATAGCTAAGTTAAAGTATACCGAGTATACACTAAACACGATTTATAACTTAAACTCTGGAAGCAGAGTGCACTACGTGTACTCTGAGGGGGTTGCTGTGGTAACCTCTTTGGAACGCAGCAATTACCGCCTACCTGGCAAATTGGAAGTGTTACATTCCTCTGCTAGTAATGCACTCCTCCATTTAGCCAGAGGTCAGGGAGGAGAAGGAGGTGACTCTCACGGAGAGAACAGTCAGAGCCACAGAGCTTTCTACCACAAGGGCAAAGATGCACTAGATGTTAAGCTCACAATATAAAACAGGGAATATATGGAATATATGGAACATGAAAGCCTGTTATACCCATGAGATACAAAATAACTTGGACAAAATCAGAAACTGAGCTCCATTACATTTCTGAACTAATGTTTTATGTTCCTATGGAGTGCAGGTTTAGGCCACTCCTGGTCTTCAGCGGGATTTTTTTGTTAGGATGGCCCCACAGAGAAGCTGCTGACCATCAAGGTTGTTGTGGGTACTGAGTCCCTCACTGCTGGGCTAGACCTGTAGAGATTGGTCGTACAGACAGCCAAGGTAATCAGGTACTGGGTGACATGTCCCACAGATTAAATTGTAAGTCCTCTAACTTTTGCTCTGCACTAAGAACCTCTGCCATGACTTCTTAGGGCCATCAGATCACTACAATCAGGGCACTACTGCTCATGAGGACCGACAAATAAGTTTACTTGGGTTCCTTCAATCTGATGCTCCATTGACTAAATAAATTCCTTACAGAATTCATTTACTTTTTTTTTGTGATACATTTGAACACAATTATGATACATAATCCTCCTCATGGAGAAGTGTTAATTTACTCTAATCCATTATTATAAAGACCTTCAAGCTTAGTATGATGCTATCCTCAGTATGAAAGGCAGGCTATTTATTAACATCTTATCACCCTTTCACAAAAGAATAGCATCCTTATAGCAACTGTAATTATGGAGATACAGCAATATAAATATCCTTAATGCATCTTTTAATTAGGTTTAGTAAGTGAAAATATTTGGGAGAGTCAACTCAAGGTCAGTAGTCTAAGGACCACTTTGCAGTGATTCACCACTCTGCAGTGATTCAGGAAGCACTGAGTGAGAATTTCCACAGCTGCTCAAGAAAATACATTGTCCCAGGTGCTACAGCCACAGTCACAGTGCCATGTGCACTGCTGAGGCACAAACGTGCCTTTGCAGCTCTGCTGTAAAAGGGTTAAATATCCACACCACAAAGGTGCTTGAAATAGTTCCCAAGATTATTTCAAAATAAGTACTACAACTGAGAATGAAGAAAGGGCTGCAGAACAGCATAGGAAAAGAGTAAAAAGATAATGGAAACCCATCTCAAGTCAGAAGTACCTGAGGAAGAACATACATCTCATAGATAGTTAGTCTGTGGTATTTAGCAGTGGAGTTAGATACTTTCAACTTTGAATATAAGCTTCACAGAAACAAGAGGGTTTTCTAGGTAATTTTAGAAAATATTTCTAATGCTTTCTCTATTGATGTGGAAGTAAAACAAAGGTAGGAGCATGTGGTTTCCAGTAACAGTACTAGAAATGTAGTTTTTCAGAGTAGAAGACAAACCTGTAGTCGAAGATATAAATTATGGATTTTTTTTAATCAACCTGTGTAGAAATAATATATAGAAACAACTTTCATGAATTAGTTCCTAAATGCCATGTAATTTTCTGCAGAACATGGCATGGTGAATAACATCTCTAAAGGCATTCAGTGAATATTTGAGCTGTTCCATTGTATCAAACCATATGATGATCCAAAGAAAGAACTGTTCTGGAAACTTTCGTGACACATTTCAGCACTGAATCTGCAGACCATGCTTGAAACAGAGCCCAGAAGGCTGTTATGTACAGCTAGGTCAGATATCAGCATAGGCTGTGAGGTTTCCTGAAGGCTAAACATGTGATGTGACAGATGTGAGATCAAAGGAACTGTAAATTGTAGGAGATTAGTATTTATTCTTTATAAATTAAATATTTAACTACATGTAGTGCAATTTAAAGGCACATGCAGCAGCAGACCTGCAGGTCTGCTGCAAAGCATGGTGAGATTTGGCATGGTGTGAAATGCTGTATAATCCCTGGCACACGTACAGTGGGATTACAGACCAAGCACATTCAGGTGGATCCTGGCACAGGGCAGACAGCAGCAGCTCCTGAGGAGGGCAGTGCTCAGACAAAACATCAGCGTTACTGGGGCACTGTGGCAGTGACCTAAACAGGCAGAATTAACACTGAACACGGGGGAAACTAATTCTGGACTCCCTGTGTTTAAATGTCTGTGTTGTGCTGAACTTGCCGCTGTCTAAAATGATGGCCCATTACCAGTCACTCCTCATCCATGTATTAACAACAGGAGGGGTTTTTCTTTCAATAGCAGCCCCAGCAGTGGAAGCAGCATTTAGAAATCACATGCAGCAGTGGCAGCAAAATCAGTGGTTCTTAGCTTAGAAGACAGACTCAGCTAAGTAGAATTTGGGTTAGCAGCATTCTTATTTTCAGCAGAAAATGGTTAATTGTGAGAGGCAGTGAAAATGACCAAGCAAGAAATAAAGATCAAAACTTTCCAAAAAAAAAGTGTGCCCACCAGGTAGTACTACTTGCCATCCACTTTCCACATGTTCTGAAGCTACCAAAAGTTCTTAGAGTGTAACAATCACAATTTTCCAAGAAAGCAAGATAAGGGCTCAGAGATACCTGCATACCACGCCAATGTCCCTTCAGTTAATTCAGAGCAATCCTTACATTTTTAGCACTGGAAACATACAAGTGTGAGTGGTGTGTACTAATTGCTGTCACAACTATTTAGCATCCTATTTCAAAGGATCCTCATGTCAGTTTCCTGAAAAGAAATGTAACATAACATGGTATTTAACAAAGCATTCATAGTGAAAAATGGTAAAGATGTAGTATCCTTGACTTCTACTGCTTCCCCCATGTTTGAAAATATATTTACATCAAACAGGTACGTGTTGAAAGAGTGTATTTATTAGCAACACATTGAGTATATAATTATAGCAAATTAAATAGAGTACGCTGAGAATTAAATTTATGAGACAAAAGATACTATTACAGCAATTATTATTCTGAGTTACCTTCTGTATATGGCATCAAAAGACTTTAAAATGTTACATTCAAGCACATAAAACCTTTGAGTCTGATGTAGTACTTACGTTTCCAGGGATTTTGATGATTCTGGGTGAAATTCACAATAGCATTTTAGCTATGCTGAAGAAGGTTAAAGATAGAGAAATTGAGTCTGCTTTAAGACACCTTAGTGAACTGGCTGAAGAGGTGGAAATATGGCTGACAAAATAATGCCAATTTTTCACTTCAGCCAAGTGAAAAATGTTTCTTCAGCCTCTACAGGAGTTCTTGTCCCTATGAGATTCAATATTTAGAAAGTTTCTAGTGCTCAGAAGTGAAAACCAGGTGATAATTGAAATGAGTTTGGAAATTCATCTGTGGTCACAGCTGGTTCCTCAAGCTGTGTATCCCTTCAGCAGTCAGAACTCCTGGTCAGGGCAGTGTTGCACTTTGGTGTAAGAGCAGCAGAGCCCTGGGGCTGTGCTGTCTGCTCCACTGAAACACAGGGTCATACAGGCGAGCCAGGAGGCCCAGAGGTAAACTGCAGCTTCTCCCTCTTCATCATTTTTACTATATTACAGCATGCAGACACACCAGACATCAGAACTTCCTCTTTCCTACTTTCTCCCTTTGAAACACTCCCCAGGTAAGGGAACATCCTCCTTGTCTCTCCTGAGTGTTCACTCAGTCCTTCTCCCTTTCTGCACTCCCTTTCTCCCTTTCATCCTCAACCATCACCCCATGTCTGACCTTCCTGAAGGATTCACTGACCACCAAGCAGTAGGGTTGCTCTTCAGACAGTCAAACATTAAGTTAAAATTCAAACACTGGGGTTCTGCCCTCCAGGAGATTCTTTTTGAAAGAGCTGTACTGCAGCTCTCTCTCTAAAGAAATATTGAAGTGATTTATAATTTGAATGGCAATAGACACAGAAACACCCCCTCCCCACAATTACATGGAGCCTTTTATGTTAAATGAAATCAGGGAGATGGATAGAAAGCAAGATGACATTTAACATCAACATTCAGTTTAGAACAATCAGTTTAGAACAACATCAGTTTAGAACAATCACTTCATAACCAATAAAAAGTATCTGCTGAAATTTGGAAGAAATGCTTAATTACCTAACTGAAGGGTCCTTATCTCAGCTACTAAGCTAATAAACATTGACTTTTAAAATATTACAACTTTCAGGCTTCTCTGCTCAATCCTCCAGCACAGACAAAACAAGACTTTCTAATAACACAGGTACAAATTTCCAAATCCTAGTGCTTTTAAGGAATTTTTATAAGGTCTTATTTGAAAACATGATGGAAATAACCAGAGGAACACCTGTCTACTGCTACCACTATCATCCCCCACCCAGCGATCCTCAACTAGTTTTTGATTTTAACATTCCTGACGAGAATGTTTCCAGCAATTTGATAAATTCAAAGTAGTAAATTTTACCAGATTTTTGGGACTACAGCTGAATTTAGAGTATGTTATGTTAGACTCCAGCAAGGGTACCTACAAGGAAGGCAAAAACCCCCCTGTGCATGAGGGGGAAACTGCTTCAAGGAAACTATTGTGACAATGAACCCCAGCACAGCACAGACTCCCTACCCTGGAATAAACAACTGTATTGCATTGCTACATCTGATTTATTCTATTAACTGCTGTTTGCAAAGGTGTATAAACTGTCTAAAGACAAAACTATACAATAATAAACCTGCAATTAGTCAAGGCATAGAAATTAAATGACTCTAGATTTACTCTGATCCAGGTGATAGCAGCATCTGGTTCTTAAATGTAACTAAATGGTGCCTGGAGGGCTTGGAAAAACTGCAGTAACCTAACTGTTCCAAACACATGAACCAGGCCCTCCAGAGGCCTGCAGGGAGACCTCCAGCACTACTAGCCAGGCAGCCATTACAAGAAAACAAAACCAGCTCTTGAACAGCTGTCCCAGTAGGTCTGATTATAGGCTTTACAAATTACAAAATTATCTTGAACATGTGGGTGTTCCCATCCAGCTTCAGCAAGTGGAATAACTGCTAGAAAATGCAGCCCGTTAAACACACAATGAATGCCACTAAAAAATATCCATGTGACAACATACTTCAGTTAAAACACCCCACAGTTATAGTGAAAAATTGCCCAGGCAGAATTATTTTCAGTTTTCACATTACATTTTTTTGTGATTTTTAGAGTCACAGTCACATAAACATATGCATAAACATAGCATTTAAGGAAACAGAAAAAAATTGCCAGCAATTGCAGAAGCATTAAATAAACTCTGATGCAAATAATAAATAAATGCCTAACATACACCTGGTTTCATATCCTAACATTTCCCATTTTTTAGGAGATGAATAGATTATTGAACTTCGCAATAAAACAGAGAAATAGATTACTGGATTTTTTAATAATGAAATACTCATTAGTTCCAGTTATCCCTTGAAAAAATCCAGATGTCACTAAACCATCAAAGATGTATTCCTTTTCCACTTCTCCCACATGAGGATATATTAAAGAAACATTTTCTAGACATTTAAAAATGTTTAGATTTCATTATGATTTTGATGTGCAGGAGGTTTGAGCCGTCCAAGGGCAGCACAGTGAGTGGAGCTGTGCAGGAATGCAGAGCCCTGAGGGAGCAGGGGAGAGGAACGGGCCGGGCCAGCGGGGCCACCCTCTGCTGCCAGGCTGGAAATGCTCATTTCTATCTGTAATAAAGAGCTGCACTATTCTTACCCCATCCGTCATCCCCAGCTTTCTACTGAGGTGTTCACCCCCAGCCCACAGCGCTAGTCCCTGGGTTACCACACCTTCAAGTAAGATCGCTTCTAATATGCCATCCCTGACACTCTAATCAGTCATTCATATCCACAAAATTTACCCACTAACTAACCTTAAAATCCTACCCCAAGTTCTCCTTAGGTATAATACTGTGACACATCTTGGCAACACTCAACCTACTATTGCCCTCCAACGACTGCTTTTGCTAAGACACTATTAGCTCATGATTTGGCTGCACTTCAGGGTGCTACACAAGCAGCTGGGAGCCTTACTCCTGCATTTGGAACCAATTTCTCATTGCATACTATTAAAACAGGCATTGCCCTCCAACGACTGCTTTTGCTAAGACACTATTAGCTCATGATTTGGCTGCACTTCAGGGTGCTACACAAGCAGCTGGGAGCCTTACTCCTTTTTGAAACTGATTTCTCATTGCATACTATTAAAACAGGTACCCCTCTCCAGGTCTAGGCTGCATCTAGGACCCTTATAGACAGTGGCCATAAGACAAATTACAAAAAAATTTTAAAAACAGCCGCTGAATGTATCCCCACAAAAGAACAGATTGTTCATTTTGTAGAAACCTTTTCCTTGAGATGTCACTTGCAAGAATTAATCTTTCAGCTTTCTCAAATTATGTAACTGTGACTCTAAAAATCACCTTAAAAAAAGACTCCCACTATTATAATTTAATCCTACTCTAGAGCATCATGCTTTAAAACAATTGTACTTATAAGTCTGTAAATCATGTGACTGCAAGTATCTTCCTTTAGAACTGGTAAGAAGACATCATTTTATGTTTCTCACCACCACACAAAATTTAAGTTAAATAAAAAAGTTTATTTGCCAGTCTGAGCTCAGTAACACAGAACTGAAAAAAAAACTTACCTCCTTTAGTATCTGGAGTCCACATCATTCAGCTTAAGACCCTTGCCAGGCTGCAGCATTATTCTCTTCTTTCCTGGCCAGTTTCCATTCTCATTGCAATAAGGCACTATATGAAGCATAGTCTCTCTGTCTGAAGTTGTACTGAGATATTGCTATGGCACACAAAGGGAAGGGAAGTGCTCATGGATCTCTCAGATTGCGTGAGTTTATGTGAAGTGAACAAGTTTATTATTTGTCAAATATAGTCAGTTGTACTGAACTTTGTGTAATATGCTGAGATTATTATTCATAGGGTGAACAGTTGCCTGTGGCTGAAAGGTTGCAAACAGAACAGACACACAGCTGAGATTAAGATTTTGGAAAGAAACAGGTTCAAGGAGGTAGTACATAATGAGACAAACATGTCACAGGCCAGCGGGACTGGACAAGTGCTCACAGAGGCACAAGAGCCTGGAACAGCACAGATGGCTCAGACTGCCACCTGACTAGCCACAGTCTGCTTTGGATATTATTCTCAGGTTCACTTTCACACCACCACACATTAATTCTACTTCAGAATCTGACCCTGTAAAAAACAGCTGTCACTAAAACAAAGTCAACTTAGTGCCTCGTTCAGCCACTGGTGCTCTGAAATCAACACGCCCCATTAAAAATGGCCATTGGTCCACTTGGTCACTTGCACTTTCATGCAAAATTGAGAACTGGGAAGCCTCTGTTTTAATTTAGTCAGTAATTTACGAGAAATACCAAATGCACAGGCAAATCTGGCAGAATGTGAATAGAGCTGATCCCTCCCTTGTACCGCTACACTAAACAGGTACAACCCCCCAGATGCTCACGGGCAAGTACACTTTCCTTGTTCCTGTTTCCAGGTACACTCAAAAAGGGAAACAAGCCGTCAGCTGGGGCAGGTTTCCCCAGCTTTCCCGGGGAGAGAGCGGCTGAGCCGCCCGCAGCCGGCGGTGCGCAGAGCCCGGCTGAGGCCCCGCGGCGCCGTCCGGCCGCTGAGGGCCCCGGGCGGGCCGAGGCCGGGGGCAGGCCGGGCCCTCGGGAAGCCCTCTCTCGGTGGCGACATTAGCGGGCTCTTGAGGCGTCCTGCCTCACCTCACCGTGGGCAGGCCGGGCCCTCGGGAAGCCCTCTCTCGGTGGCGACATTAGCGGGCTCTTGAGGCGTCCTGCCTCACCTCACACAGCAACGCGGGCACAGCTCGTGTCCTTCCCCGACTGCCATTTGCAAGCTCCAGAGCAGTTTCCAAGAGAAACCTGCCAGCCACCAGTAACATTTCATCCTCGACTGAGCTGCCTGAGGTGCCATGAAGGCTGAGGCGGCAGCTCGGACCTTACCAACGTCCCCCAACACCTCAGTGACTTGTCATTTTAACATTTCCTTACCCATTTTTCAATAGAATATTTATTAGAAGTATATACAATAGAATAATAAACTACTTCCTAAAGAAAATGCTTGAACAGGGAATTAGAGAAAAATCCTGTTTTTATAAAGCATGGAATGAAATGGGGACACTGAAAAACATATTCAGTATACCAGGCACCCGTGCTGTGAGACTGATTTTACAAAGTAAAGCTGAAAAGTGAAAATGCCTTCTCCATAGAGATAGGAATTTTACTCCAAAGGTTCATCACTGTTTCACTTGGGTATCTAAATCAGTTAATCAAGATTATAATATTGCAACTCCAGCAGGACAACAACTTAAATTATGTAAACATTCATAGCAGAAGGTCTGCTAACCCAAACCCACTCAAACTCAGCTAGGGCAGCTGACATTGACACCAAGATAAAAATCTCAAGTTTATGTTTTTTTTTCTAATAAGCTGCTGTTTTTGTAATAAGTCTTGTTAGCACTTTTTAACATGTAACCTGAGGAGTTAACAATCTCTCCCTTATGTGTAAAATTTCAAGAAGTGAACAAGCAACATCGGCTGCAAAGTTTGACTTTTTTAAAAAACACAATCACAAGAAAAGGTTAACTCTGAATTAAAGAATTTTATTTTGTGCATTTCAGAAATGAATAATGACATTTTTTAAAATCAGCTGTTGCTGTGATAGACAGACATGTAAAGCTCATGTTTCCATTTTACATTACAACATGCAGTGTGAGAATGATACATTAGTTTACTTGAATTCTCAAGTTAATAATCTTTGAATAAATCAAGAGCTATTAACTGTGTGAACATCAGTAACAGTTAAATTATTTCAGTTGGGAGGAAAACGAATTCTTAATGTAACATAGATCAAGAAGCACCAACTGGAACACAATGGATGCACAGTTGTTACTGAGTTATTTAGTTTATTTCTATTTTACCAATTATAAGTTTGCATTACTAGAAGTTTACACTAGTGAGTGTAAAATATAAATGATAATGATACAGCTCAGGATCAGTCAATATAAAGTCAGCTATTTTTAGGGGATAATGACTTGATCTGTATGGATATCAGCTCATTTTATGTTAGAGTTAACATTGTTTTCTTCCCTCTTCATTTTTAAACTGTCTGGCTTGACAAAGTGTTGAGTAGCTTTTTGAGAAAAAAAAAAAAGAAAAACCCCAAAACCAATAAACCACCACCCCCCCAGAGAGTTAATAACCTTAAACCTTACTTTTGTTGCTACTTAACAGCAAAGTCAACCAATACATATTTTTCCCTATTTAAAATATTTGTCACTAAAACTATGCTCAACTAATCAGTGCCGAAGCAACATTATAAATGGGCATGTTTAGAAGTTTCCTAACATACGTATTTTTGTGTACACAGTGGTGATTTATCTTTAAAATTTTACTATTAAATTAGAAAAACCCCTAGCAGTGACAAATATGCAGTCTTTATCAGCAGTGCAGGCTGCAAAACTGGAAAGCAATCTGTACATAGCATAGGAAGGTTTTGATGAAAAATTTCTCATGTTTTTTTCCCCAACACTTAAAGAGTGTTATTGCCAATGAATATAATTTTGACACCTGGTGGAAACCTTCAACAGTTATAGCTCTTAAGCTGCACTTCCAATTTTAAAATGTTTTCATGAACTAGGAAGTATTTTTTTTTCTGCCATTTTGTGGCTTTCTAAGCCACAGGAGCCATAAAACATACCTTGAAATAATACACAAGAAATAAGTATCCAGGAAAACAGTAAAGCTTGTGAAACAGAAGGACAGAAACCTCAATATAATTATCAAGAATTTTGGAAAGTTCAGTGCAGTATGAAAAATACTTTCTATGCCTCTTGCACATTAAAAAAATAATCTGTAGCTGACATTTCCATAACATTTTTGATCAAATGACATTTCTTATGCGTTGCGTTGAGAAAATAAAAAATTCCCAACCCATGTACTGCAGTTCAAAGTTCAGGTTTAATATAGACCTTACCTATTCCTAACTTCTAAGGACAGAACACTTGAGCAAGGGAGTTAAAATACTTATTAACCCTTCAAACAAATAGTATATGGGTATAGCCACTTCTTACAATTCATCTCTTGAACCAGTTAACTTGCCCTTACAGTATCTACCTGAAATACATCTCCCTGAACAAGACAGCATGTGCACTGTACTTTAGACAGAATACAGAAACTTTAAAATACAGACATGATAAAATCTTGATCTGTGTTTTAGTGCATTATAATTACATCCCATATTTATTTTTTCAGCATATGTTGTCTAACATTCAGAAATAGTGCTTTTGCTTTTTTGCCCTGTGACGTGGCAAGTGTTGTCAGTTTTACTCTCTGCCGGTTTATTGCACTAAGATGAAAAAATTGTATGAAGATTTTGAGAATTACCAACTGCTCTTCTCTCAGTTTGTGAACCCTGAACTTAATAAGGACATGCAGGCATCCAAATATGAAAAAACATGTTTTACATCATGTTCACTGGCTTGTTCCCAAACAGCATGCTTATTGTTACTGGTGCAATTTCACAAGGCCCAGAAGCCTCATATTCTCCTCTCTGATATACGTACTCTGTCTTTCCATTGTGTTGTTTCCACCTGATTAATAGAGCTAGGATTTTCCCAAGCAAGAAGGGCTCAGGTGACCCTCCCTCTTCAATAAATTAATTTAATAAGCTGTCAAGCACTTTGGCCTTCCCTAACATATAGGCCGTGCATTGTACGCACACTTCTTTTGAATTACCCATGGTGAAAACCAGATATAAATGAAAAAACAGGTTTGCTATATGGCTCATGGTGTTTAAATAAATCTAAAGACAGATTAACATAGGATGTTACCCATTATTGCTTGAGTTAACTCTCAAAGTAAAGTTTTCTAAATGTTATATATAACTTCAAAAGTTGATTTATTACAGTATTCATACACTTTATTTCTGTGGTTGCTTAGTGGAGTGTTCAATTGAACACATACAGAAACATCCCCATTATAGAGTTCAATGGAGAGATAACATATTATGCCTTCATTAATGCAGGGTGCTAGAGCACAAAACATACCAAACTTAGAAAGCTAGAGGTTAGTCTACTCCTCCTTAAGCATGCATTTGCAAAAACATCCATTAACTCTTTAAGAGACGAAGGAAAAAAACCATAAGAGCTGTGCTACTTATTTTTAGCTCAGGAAGGAGAAAAATTACTTTGTTACATTAAGATTTTGTTTTGAAAAGGCTAAAAAACCAAAGCTACTTAAAATTAAGTTTGTGCATATTCTTAAAATTGCTCCTTACTAAAAGTTGCTGCATCGAGTGTGCACTGCAGTTTTATTTTATTGTCATGCCCTGATTTTCAAAACACCTAAGCCCCACACAGTTATAGGGCACAGAGGCTGCTGGCATCCAGCATCTCTGAAAGTCAGGACACAACTTAAGTGATTGTGCAAAATAGTTAATTTCCCTTGCAGTATAAGCAAAGTGTTCATTTATGCCCAATAGTAAGACCACTGAAGTTTCACCAAATCAATCAAAATAAACTTTTACAAGTCATAAAGGATTTCAAGGACAACACCAATTGACCAGGCCTGAGTTTCACAGCTAAAAGGACAATACTGCCCATTCTCATTGGTTAGTTCTGGAAGTCCTTTCCAGGATGATCTGATAAAAGAAAACAGAAATGCGTACTGTTGTTAGATTACAGATTGAAAAAAAAAAAAAAAAAAGGGAACATTTAATTTTGAAGCCTTTTGGAAGATAAACTCAGTAGGAAACTGAAAAGCTTTACTAAAGGTCTGCTCTCCTACAAGCCTAGAATATCCTTTAACAACTGAGATGTAATGTTTTTTTCACCTGCAGTAGTTAATTGTAGTGGAAGTGTCTGTTCTTCAAAGCAGGCTCTCTGCTACTAATAACAAGTGAAGTTACACATCTGGCGTGCTGCTCCTGTTTCTCATTCTGGTCTTTTTGCATTTGGAAGATGAGATAACAATGGTATTCAAACTATACTTTAAATTGATTATGGTGCTAAAAAGTGACAAGGGCTGAAAGACAGCATGATTACATAAACCATCTTTTCCTCCTTGGGAACAAGAACCCCCCCAACAAACCGGCACACTTACAAAACTACAATTAAAGCCTATTGCTACATTAATTATTCTGTACAGAAACAAAGGATCAAAACAGAGTATTAAATAATAAAAAAAAAGTACACTACCTTAGTAAGACAGAATAAGCAAATAGTGTTACCAAACTGCAAGTTATTTCTGATACTACCAAACAAGAGACTTGGTCAAGACACTACATAAGGCAAAATGTTGCTTCACAAATGCTTTTTTCTTCCTTGTGTGGTCAGACAAACAATTTTGTCATGAGTCCTGAATTACTTTTTTGAGTACAAATAAATACATGTTTCATGTGCTACAGAACAGATTATATGGAAGAGATATCAAGGGCAAGGTGTTTTATTTAGTTCAGCTTGTCTCAAATCCTTATTAATTAAAATAGAGAGTAAAAGAAGAAAAACAGTGTGTGGGTTTGGTATGAGAGAAACTCAAAATGCAAGTTCTCTGTCTCCTTAGAAAATCAAGGCTATTAGCATGACAGCTTCAGAATCTTAATTTTCTCACTTGGAACACAATAAATCTAACAATATTTTGCATCGTTTTATCTGCTGCAATTGTAATCTGTCACTACTTGCCCTTTAAGTATTATATTTTATGAAGTTTGTTTTTAAATACTTTGATTTTTTTGAAAAACAACTCAGTGTCTTTTTTTCTGAAACTGATTTCTTGTATGAAGTAAGATGCTCATTTTTGTGTAAGATTTATTTCACCCAGTCTTCACATGGGTAAGTATTAGGAATTCTGCAATCTGTGAAAGGCACTAGATCTCACCTGTATTTGAAATCTGACTTGAGACCTGCAATTGCACATATAGCAGTCAACTTCCTATTTAGAAAAGAGATCCTGTTTGTACAGCAGATCTGTACTCTTACATGATTTGGATGGTGGATACCATTAACTTGGTATTTTGGATATTTTGTATCTGTGTTTGTTGTCACCTTACCTTTCAAGATGAACATAGTGGCGAGAAAGAACATTCTTAATCATAACTACAGTTTTTGCATATATCTCTGGACCAATCAACCTAGAGAAATACAGTTTGGCACGAAGAAAATATCCAATTGGCCACAGCCATTCCTAAACAAAGAATGAAACAGACAATTAACAAAGCAGTTGGTTTGAAAAGATGACTACACTTTCTCTAAATTGAAGGAAGTAGCTCTTACAGGTCCTTGGTGATAATTAAACCCTCTGGATACATTGTAGTTGTCATTGTCAAGAGCATTATCATAGACTCCACAGTACACCATATCACTGCAAGAAAAAAAAGTATTATGCAAACAAAGTCTTAATTAAAAACAATACACAGAAAATGCAAATGGAAATTAACAAAAAAACTTGTTTGTAGTTGTCATTGTCAAGAGCATTATCATAGACTCCACAGTACACCATATCACTGCAAGGAAAAAAAAAGTATTATGCAAACAAAGTCTTAATTAAAAATGATACGCAGAAAATGCAAACAGAAATTAACAAAAAAACCCTTGCAATTTACATTTATTGATGGTTAAGTTAGGGAGGTCTCCAATAGGTTCTGTACTTTACATGATAGTGAAATTCCAAATAAAGTTTAAATTTGTAGGAAAATGGTCAACATCTTGAAAGGACTTTAGAATCATAATTTTACCCTTTTACTCAAACTGTAGTGCTGTACACGGTACCAAACACTCTATGTCCCAAGATGCAAATTCAACATTTTTGGTATGATACCAAATTTGACTTGCTTACTGTGAGGCATCCAAAACCACCCAGCCATTACCTATATAAAGAAATCAATTACACGGACTTCTAGAACAGCAAAACAATTGTTCTGGAAGTACTTCCAGCAGCCTCATTCCATTGGTATAAAAGAAGATTTCACACCATCACCACCACCCCTGCCCTACATCAAATAATTCCTACTGTCATGTTTATTGTCTTTAGGAATTACCACTTGATCTTATCTCTACTGTACTTACTCTGGGTCTAAGGTTTTCATGCCTAATGGACCAAGAAGCTTTTCCTCTGCTATCTGCAGAGCTTTCCAAGCTCTCTCAGGTGTAAACAACTCAGGGGCCTAATAAAATAATAAAGATTTAATGAATAGTGTCTGTGCATATACATACATAAGATTGTGTATACAAATGCAGGAGATGACAAAAAGCCTGAGTTTTGCATTACTGAATCAACTTCTGGAACTGGAAAGTCAGAGTAAGCAAGAAAACAGAAGGTATCCAGTGCGTTTTTCAATTCTGATTTTATTTTATACACCCTTGACAAATATCATTACTGAAGTTCTTTACAAATCCAATGAAGACAAAGACTCCTTCCTTTTTAGCCAATTTGATGGGAAAAGCAGCCTCCCAGACCTAGCCATGAAAGATATTCTGAATATAGTGAACACAGCAAATTGGCGAGTCCTGTCTTGATATATTTTTAGGACATATTCCAAGATTGATGAATATTAAAAGCATGGAAAAAAAGCTGCTTTCTAAAAGTTATTCCAAGCAATGTATGTTCCTGATAGAATGCCATGCAGACAGACCTTAAAATGTTCTTTATAACTGAACTAAGCTTGCATTTAAGTGCAAAGCCCTCCTCCCACTCCCCCACACTTACCACAACCATTGCTATTGTAAAATTTGGCCTGAGCTGGTAATCACACCATGGACTCGAAGCTCCATAGCTGTCTTTATAAATTCCACGTTTGTGTACAAGATCTGGGTGTTTTTCATTAGGATCTGCTGGATTCTCAGAGACAAAGAACAGCTTTTCAAAGTGTCCTTGAATTTTCCTGTCCCACTCATCATATGTGATAAACTCCTCCTTTCCTGCAAGATGTTATACACAGTTTTAATTTTCTGCAATCAGCCACAGTGACAAAAGGACAAGTATGCTTCTTGAATTGCTGACACTTAATATAACAGGAGCAGACCAAGAGCACCTCTCTCAGTTTGTGATTCCCTAACATTTAGGCCAATTGTACAGATCACAGGAGCAACAGCTCACTGAAACTTCTAGTGAGACTAACGCAACATCAGAGTCTCCACAGGGTACATATTCACTTGGGTTGGCTAAGCTTAAAGTAACTTTCTGATTAGAAGAGGATCCCTCTAAAAGATAAGGGACTTCCTATGATATTTAATGTAAATATTCCCAGCAGGGGGTTTTCTGCGTTATGAATACTGGTGGAGGGACAGAAAGGGAAAATAAAGTGTCCTGCACCATTTTACTTTTGTAATGAATGATCAATCATCATAATACATAATACCTTATCACTTATACCCATTTTGAGAAAAGGTATTCAGGCTCTGAAATTCCTTTGTAATCCACAGAATAAACTATGTGAAATATTGAGAAGACAATACAAACTTTTAATAAATTTTTATACTAACAGAATTATTTTGATCATACAAGATACGTTCTCAAGTTTTTGCCCTTTTACCCTAAAGTTTCTTCTGAGGTTATATGGCCACTATTTCATTGTTTTAGTTATTCTTATACCCCAGTAATACAATTAGGAGATACGCCTGTTTTTACCGTGTCTTTTCACAGTGACTCCACGAAATGGAAATATGTTTTTCCCAGATAAATCCATCAACCAGCGAACAGCTGACTTGCACAGGCCAACTATTTCCACAGCAGAGCCATCTCTAAAATAATAATGATAAAAACCCCTCATTATTTACTTTAAGAAGGCTACTAAAGTTCAGTGAGTAACTGAAAAATTTAGATTCATTAAGTCTCTTATTTAGACAATTTCTTTTTTCTTATTTTCCTACTATTCCTCTATTTCTCTGTCAGGGAATGAACTTGATTGCAAACTGGATAGCAAATATCTTTTTCTGTCCAACAGCATTATTTAAAGTGGTATTATCATACCCAGCTAATTAGCACAAATGGAAGATAATTTTATACCAGTGATTAAGAACACAAAAAAAAGATCAACCCGAAATGTGGTCCTCTGATGTCAAAACTGTGTTCAGGACAAAGCTTCTCATCTGCACATACACTTCTGTAACTTAGGTAATAGTTTTGCCATAAGAGACTACTCAATTCAAAAGTGAGGGATTAAAATTAGAACTAAATGTACTTCTTGGACTTGCTTCTTTTGTCAGGTAATATTAATGCAATCAATATATGCAAATATTTCAGATTTACTGTCTACTCAATGGAATTTTCTCTCTCATATCACCAACTCAGCCTCTTTTGGAAAGTACTTCAACTGCTCTAGGTTCCCAATTAAAATGCTTGACTTGTCAAGCAAGATAAAATTTTCCTCAATTCTTACCCATGGATGGCAATTAATTTGAAACTGTACAGAATTCAAGCAAGGATGCCTGCAGCAGTTTGCTAGCACATAATAAAGAGCCTATTTCAAAATGCTTAATCTCAACTCAAAAAATGTAGATGTTGTAAATATTTTTGAATTCAAACTTAGAAGTATTCAAACAACACAATTATCAATATATAACTCATATGAGAAGTTTGAATAACAAAGTACTGCTAGTACAGCAAGTATACAGTATTTCCTAAATTACATTTTACTACTTCTGAATTCAGAAGTCAACTCTTGGCATGAAGCTAAGACAGTAACAGAAGCCATGGGCTTCACCTGCCCAAGAACACAGCTTTTGACTTCAAATCAGCATGAAGAAAAAAAAAATCCATAAACATTTTAGTACGTAGAAACATTTAGAACATTTGAGAGATAACCTCTCAGATGTGTCAACAGAACTCATAGTGGTTCTGCAGAAGAATATAAGTTAAAAAAAGAATTAAAAAACCCGTGCCTCAAGCCTGGCTTTCATACCTTGGAGTAGCTGGAATTCCTGTGTTGCGAGCTCTGTCGCTCTCTCCCATTTTATCCATCCAAGTGCCACAATTGAAGCGGTTTCCTCCAAAGACAAAGCCAGTTTCAGGGTCAATGCCTGCAGTTACATTAAAACCTGGCAAGAAAGAATATGAGGTGTTAAGTTCATTTTTTAGGCAAAACAAAATCCCAATTTCCCACACCCTCAACCCAAATTTCCAATAAACAAAAAGACCTTCCAACAAGAGACCTGAGACAGGTTTCTGAAGGCAACTGTACTTTAAGTGAAATTTTAAAGGTAATTTGCACCATAACATATGACCAGTTACTAACAATAAACTATTATTTACACACTTCAAAAATATTACATATATAAAGTAATACAGTTTTAGTTACAACAAATATATATTTTAAAAAATATAGAAAGAGGGAACAAGAGGAAAAGGAAATACAAAATATACTTATCAACTTCTGTTTTGCACAGCAAGTGTTCTGTGTATGTTACCTTCATCTCTCATCTTTTGGTCAATCTGAGGACCAGCATTCCTTTCTCGGAAATTTATGCCTTCCATATGTCGTTGCATTGCTTCCTGTATTACTTCATAAAGTGGCTGATCCTAGTTTCATTACATGTTTGGATGACATGTGAAAGGCAAGATGAAAAATTAGTAGAAAACATTTCTTAAACCTCTAGTTTATATGATATTCCAAAACAACTCCCACATCAAACATTTTCAAGTAGCATCCTTGGCAATGGTAACACCATTGTATACAACTTTTCAAATCAACATTTTTGCAAGACGAAAAACAAAGAGATTAGAAGCTGATGGAACTTTTTTCCTCCTTGCACTTGGTCTAATCAAGTGATGCAAGAAGTGCCCAAAAGGTGGAATTCTTGTGCTGTAATCAAATTTTACCATAAACAACAGATAGCAACAGATTCCTATAGCTAGAAAAAATTACATCCTTTCATTAAAACATGATCGTTTTGTGAAATAGTTCAATTAGAAGAATTTTTACCACAGTGCCTGCAGGCTGAGGAGAAGAGTCATCTCTTGGGTACATCCTAGAGACAGGACACCTGAGAATGTCTAATCCATTGGGAACAATTTTACAGTACTCCTGGATACACTGAAGCCACCACCACACAGCATCACGACAGTTGTATCTGGCGTGTGTCCCCCCACCAAGCAGATTGGGAATGAGACCATGTCTTAAAGTCCCACCATATGCTAAAATGATGTTTCTAGAACAAAAGAAAATCACAGTCTTGACTAAGTTGCCTTCCAGGCCATTGTTAGACCAAGTATAAAGTACAAAGCATACAGGGTTACAATAATAGCAAGAAGACAAACAGCATTTTAAAGACAGATTCCGAAAGTTTGCTGTTGAAAGCTACAAATTACTAAATTTAGCATGAACTTCTTTTACAATAAAAAACCACCCATTCCCTAACAAATTCCTCAACATGAATACATTTAAATCAGTTTGTACAAAACATACATCATCTATTCATAAGGAAAAGATAATTTGCTTTTTAATAGGTAGTGATATAGATCCTAAATCCAAATCACACTGAGGTCACAGGGAAGGTTTTTATTGACCTTGTATATGATTACCCTGGTATCCATTCTGATGGGTGGGGTGGAATGGGGACGGAGGGCAGGAGTAGATGGGAAATTCCTATTAAAATACAGAGAGGTGACAGCAACTGAGTTTATGAGAAGTTTCATTTGAGAACCGTTGCGCATACCTTGCAGAAAACACGGATTCCAACTAGCTTTAAAAGGCAAAATAAACATCCTAGTTGACTGCAGATCTCTCTGCATGAGAAAGCTAACAGCTGGCCAAATGCACAGCAGCATAAATACATGCTGATTTACACCAACTAATTTTTATGTTTCTATTATGTGCCAAACTCCATTCAAATTATTATTAATCAAAATATCAGATTCATCTGGCTTATGTATGGCTCATTTGTCAGGTTAAATGTTTATAGCTACCAGATTGCAACAATGCACATTTAGCTGATTTCTAGTATCAACAAATAGTAGCAGTTACAAAAAAATCATGACAGACCTGCATTCACACCTTTCTGTTTAGAACAGTATTCTCTTTTGCTACTTTAAGTTGTTACAAAAACAATTCTGAAATTATTGCTCAGCAACAATAATGCAAGTACTAGTGAAACAATTACTTTGTTCAAGGACAAACAGTAGCATTGCTGGGGTTACAACTACCTTATCTCTGCAGAACATCAGCTTTGTACCAGTGCTAAGAAGGTAAAAGACCATTTGAGTAGTATTTTTTATCCCACTTAGAGGGAGCTCCCAAATATGCCTAGTGTCATTAAAGTTTTATACTGCACATCAGCTGTTTCAAATATCTTGCGCATCAGCTCAGGTTTTGAGAGCATTGCTTTTTTTCCAACTGCCTACAAAGCCAACAAGAACCAAGGCTAGGCCAGTCTTACCTTGCTTCTAGATAGCGCCCAGTAACTAACAGTAGACCTCTTAGTGCAATAAAAGTATCCCTTCCCCAGGAACGAAAAATTCCAGAAGAAAAGTGAGGTAAACCTGAAAAGAAATGTCATTATTCATCTAATTAATTGATATAGCAGAAATCTCCAAGCACACATATATAAAATAACCAGAAGTAAAAAAATATTCCTCATTTATAGCTTTTTCCTAGATTAAGATATTTCAAATAAACAATCTCCTAGACTGAGTTCTTGACAGAATTAATTGCACCCTATTCTACAATAAGGTGTTCTAGAATTTCAAGATCACACAAAAGCATTTCTCATACCACTAACAGTGGCATTTTCATTTTTATTAAATTACCTGGCAACTTAACCAAAAGTTAATGAAAAGAAACAGAAAGAAAACTAACCAAAAAAATCAGAACTATGATTGGAACACTTAGTTGGAAAGAGTTTATGCATGAGAGTTGTGGCATCTCAGCGGCATAAAGGGGATGAGAATGTTCTCAGACACTGTGAAAGACATTCTGCTTCTCTCTTCCAGCAGCTTAGAGATCTACATTTTACTGCAGATATTATAACAAGTAGCTTTAGGAATGATTCTAACTGATAAAGCAACAATAACATCCATACTTGTTTTTTCTACATTTTACTGCAGATATTATAACAAGTAGCTTTAGGAATGATTCTAACTGATAAGGCATAATAATTGCAACAATAACATCCATACTGCCATTAGTTTCCTTTTATGATCTATTAAACAGAAATTCCACATGGTAAAGCTTTAAACCAGAAGTCTCTTGTGCATGCTTGGTCACTTACTTTAACAAAGTATTTGCTAATTCTCAAATATGGCCTCTACATCTCTGCAAATTTATAGTACATGGCAGTAGCACAATCTGTGCATATTTTAAAAATCTCAGGCACAATTACCAGTTAGTATGTGAAAAGGATATTTAAAACCAAACCCTTCAGTATAATTAATCTTTATGTCCAGTTTAAGGAAACATTGTGCCTCTGTGCTTCTAGGTAACACTAAAGCAGGCAGATGGAATGTTATTAAAATCCAGAAACTAAAAGCAATAAAGCTACACAAGAGTGATGGCAAAAAGAAGAAAAGCACTCTACTGAGAGAGATACCACTGCATCTGTGGTTGCTTAAAAGTTTCCATGGCTTCAGAAAAGGAATGAGCCAACTCAGAACCAAAATAAACTCATTCTAAGCCATAGAAGATAATACTCTGGACATAGGCAAATGCCCACAGGAAGATTGCCAGATGCTGGCAGAACATTTGGAGGTATAAATACTACTTGCTGACTGCTTTTATGCTCTTTCCTTTTGGAGACAGTTTTAGATTAGGAGTTCTTCTAATGGTAATGGCTCTTTCTGAGAACTTGCAAACCATAAACTCACTCTTGTTTCTCCATTACAACTCACTTTTAAAATCCACATTTATAAAAGACAGACTAAAACCCCTTATGATATGCATACTCATCTCAAGCAAGTCTTCTGGAAAGGAAAACAACTTTTTTCTTAGATCTGTGTATATGCTAACAACAAATATAGCAAGAACAGACTCTAAATAAAGCATTTATACATAAAGCCCTCCCTCCAAACACCCACGAGTACTACTAGAGAAAACTCCCATTCTTTCAACATGAGCAAACCTTTACCTTAAACGCAAGGCAAAAGTGAGTGGAATTGCTACATTTTATACACAGTTTCTGACATATGGCTCTCAAACATCATGCAGAAGATTTTAATATAGTTACTAAAAGCAATTTAACTGTTTTGGAAGATTTTTTTTTTTTAAAGGTTGTTGTTGTCACTTACCAGCTGCCAAGGAAACACAACATTGCTCTTTCTGATTTGTAATCTCATTCAGCCTATAGGGAACATCAGGTAAGGAAGGAGACAGATCTGGCAGGCAAGGGTATTTTCCTATCCCACATAACTGGATTGAACCCAAGGAAAGGTGTTTAACAAATGTTGATCCATTCTGCACAAAGCTGTAATTCAACAGATTTAAGTTAAAATAACTTTGCATTCAACAATAGCAGTCTATAAAATGTACCCTTTTTCATTTATAGAAGGCCATGACAAGCATTACATGTAAGAAATATAAAAAACTAGTAATGAATTAATACCAGTATTTTGCATTAACTGATTTTTTATCTAAGATTTAATTTGTAAATAATTTGTTTTCCTAAAATGGGTACCCAATGTTAAGAGTCAAAACAAAGTTTGTCAAACCTAGTCAGTATTTTTAAAGATCAGATTTTTACATATATATATACTTTCACATATTTTTACATATATATACAAAACTGCAAATCAAAAATCTGTTAAGGCATTCCCTGAAATGGATGATCTCCATTCCTCACTAGTTGATCTCCAAGCATTTTTTCATAAAATATATTACATTCCATGATTTCACAGCCATACCAAATTCTATTCCCATTTTAAACATCCCTGTTTTTACAAAACAGTATCAACTTGTTCAGCATATTCATAGGTAGAATGAAGTCTCCATTGAATGAGTCTCCCTTTCCTTTCCAAGAAAAAAAAGCAGCAGACTCTGAAGTTTAAACAGTTATTTCAAAAAGTAAGCAGAGTGCTCAGATAATGGGGAGTATCAATGGAGAAGTGTTGAAGAAAGCATCAGCATCAAATACAATCTGGTATTTTCTTAGTTACCTGAGCTTTAAGGAATCATTGCATTGGTACTAAGATTATAGCAAAAAAAACCAAAAAGCTTCCAAAGCCTAGCAAAAAAGATGCTGGCTCAGGGTTTCCTCCTCCTACTGTGCATTCCCAACAGGAGTTATAAATTGAAACTCTGGATAGATGTCTGAACTATCAGTCTTCCAAACCACCACTGTTAGAAGATGGATTTGATAATTCTCTACCAGTTTTACCCTTCTGCATTAGACGACTATGAAAATATTCCAATCACATCCTCCAAAAGATAAAATTTAAAAGGTCATGAAGATGCCTTTATAGCTCTGATAAAAAGGCCAAGCATACCTCGACATCTGCTGCCATGCCACATCCAGGAGCGTTGTGTATGCTCCCACCAATATGGCATCAAAGTAACATGGGATGAGGTAACGTGGAATTCTCTTTAGGTAGACAAACATGGCCTTCAACCATTTACCAACCTATTAAAATACAACAGAATTAGAACTTGATCCATGAAAGTTCAAAAGGCAGTGCCTTCAGGATCCATATTGTTACAACTTTTGTAACTTGTAACTTTTGTACATGTAATACACCCCAGTTATGCTTTGCCCTACTGCTCCAAACTTTCTTAGAGTTAATGTCTTTTAGCTGAAGAGTAGTAGAGAAAAATGTGTATTGCATCTATACTAAGTGGGACAAAATGTGAAGTATAGAAGTAGACTATATTTTGCTAGTCTTATAGCCAAAAAATGAACTATCATGAAGTTGTTACTAAAATTAAGTAGAAAAGAAAAGTCACAACTCAAAAGGCATCACTATAATCCAAGATGGGAAGAAGTTTTGCATTGCCACAAAGATAACACTGAAGAGATGAAGCTGAAGACCAGGAATAAAAAGCTATCAGAACTAAATTATGTAGAGCCACTAGTGAATATGACTGCAGGTCTGTGTCTTGGGACTCAGGATTCTAGATCTTCACCTCCTTGTATCACTGCAAAACATTTGACATCTGGGAAATATTTTTATTTCTTTCTAGTCCTGCTAAATAACATTATGACAACTTTCTAGTACATCGTTGAAGATTTAAGCCTTGCAGATAGAGAATGCACCTTTCAAAATATCACATGATGAGACTATACTAAAAGCAAAACTGTAAAGTTTAGTTTCACATGACTTAAATCTTTGAAACAAAATGAGACATTAAGAACTCAAAAATACACAGGAAAAAAGCAATAGTCTTTGAAGAGCAGTAAATGTGGCAAGTATCAGACTAACTTGTTTTCTAGAAAAACTCTGTTTCTCAGGTCAAATTTAGCCTTTGCTTCAGTACATTCAACTGTTCTATCTATTCTTCTGCTTTGCATTACTTGACTTGACTTCAGGAGTAAAATAAAGTAAAAATGTTAAAGCCTTTATTATTGTATTTGTTAGGTAAGTTAAAAAAATCAGGTCTTGTGAAATAAATAAAGCATTTTTCCATGTAGAAAAATGAAACGTGGCAAAGAAAAGGACTGCACTGTAATGCAGCTATAAAGCAACCTTGAATCTCAGAAATTCCTGTCTTAGTGCTTGCCTGACTGTAACTGTGATACTCAGGTATGCAGCAGTATTTAGGCATTCTCTTGAAAGTACTTTCTTAAAACAAACAAACAAAAAAAGCCCAAGAAACACCTCAAAACCTAGAGAAAAAAAAATCAGTAATTTCATTTTTTATTTGAGGAGAAGTAAAACAGGGAGGGACCCCTGCAAGCCTTCATGCAAGAGCTAACAATACCTTCATGCCCCATATATTTTTAATTTCACTTTTGCAGTCTACTCTTAAATAGGATTGAGGGAAGGGAAGAAAAACATATTAATGGTTTCATCTACTAGAGGAAATTGCCTAGGCAGGAAATATGTTATAGACATATAACATACGTCTGAATTTAAAAAAAATTTAAAAAATCAGTAATTGGAAATGAAATTAACTAGCAAGTTAAAATCCTGAATAAAATAAGTATTTTTACTCACTTCTGCACAGGCTCCAGCACGTGAAATCAGACGATTACTGACATAATCAATCATCCAGTCTCCAGATCTTAAATTATCACAAAATGGATGACCCAAATCATTCTTTGGTCTAATGTCTGCCATCACTGACATTAACCCTGAAGATACAAACCCAACTCAGTATTAAAAGACACACCATTATCACAAACAGCAGTTACAGTGCAGGAGCAAAAGGTACATAGCAACAGATGCTTTAACTGGACTGCTTCTCTCCGTCTGCATAACAAGTTAAGCTACAACCCAATTCTAGTTTCCTCAGCATAAATCCTAGAAACTTATGAACATCATTGCAAATAACTAGCATGATGGAATTTGTATGTTTGATAAATGACAGACACTCCTCAGTAATCCACTAACACCTCAGGTTAGATTAATGCAACTTTCCACTGAAGGTATATTTATTTTCCTTATATTTAAAAGTCAAGGCACTGGTGTTAAAACACATCCTGGCTGCAGTGTTAAGTTTCAAAGCATTGGGAGAGGGGTTTTGTTCTAGTATGAGATTTCCTGGGTACAACACCAATTAGTAACAACGTCAAGCAGGAAAAAACCTCCCTTCTTCACCCAACAATGGCAGCAGCAACACAACAGCATTATTGTGTGATGTGATCTAAACTGAGAAGTTCTCATTTACTTTTTTTAATTGACAGAAAAAATAATGCTGAAACTATTACCTTGGAGGCCTGCATACTTGAGGGGTGACCAGTTTGGTATATTGTAACAGCCTCCACCATCTTCCTGTTCTTCTGCCTCACATCTATACAGTACTTGATTTAGTTCAGCCAAAGTTAGCTTAGAAGCAATTCTGAAAAAGAGGGGAGAAAAAGAGAATAAAACCCAAAATAAGATCAGTAAGGAAAGAGGGAAAGGATTTCCCAAACAATTCTCATTTCAGACTTTAAATACTAAAATATATACAGTTCTCTCAACACTTCATCTTGGAATTTAGAAGTCTAATTTTTCAGGTGTACAAGATGTTTAAGTGTTTATTTGGAAATACAGTATTATGTTCAAAATCACACCCAGTCACACACTGAGAAGCAGACCATATTAGAAAGTCTACTTTAGGCAGCAATTACACAAACTGGGAAGTTTTTTAGTATTAGCCCCACTTAGTATTATACACATCAGAAGATCTCAGAGTTTTCATTGCACTCTGACAATTCAAACCCATCTCTATCACCACCACCAAAACTCATCAACCTTCAGTAGATATACATAGTATTCTCTGCTCCCCTAGTAGCTCTCTTGATTCTAAGTCAGAAACTTAAGGAATACTTACGAAGAAAATGGTGTTTTTAATATTGGTGCTGAGTGATCATCAGGAAGACTTCCAGATTTAAAATGAGAGCTGAACTGGATCAAGTGATTGCGGAGTATCCCCACAGCCTCTTGTGCCTTTGGGTCCAGACTAACTCTGTAAATAAAAATGCATATCTTGTAGAAATACAGCACTATTCTCCAGTCTCCTATCACTTTTCAAACCCACACAGCCATATGGCAATTATAATAACGTACCTGAATACTATTACACTTCCTGGTGTTAATCTTTCAAATTCTATTTCTTGAACGAATTCATTTGGCCCTTTTATAGCAGTTCCGGCTTGCTTTATGATTTTACTATCTTTTATCTTAAAAAAGAAAACAAATTTGCAACTGAAATCCACTGTCTTTTTTTCTGATATAAAATATGACAGATTAAAAAATATCAGAACATGGGTGAAGGATGCTAATTACCTGGATATGCTCTCTGAGTTCCATTGTGAAATTAGGCAATCCATTTATAAAATGTAGATCTTTTTTGTAAGGACTAGCACTTCTCTCAATAGTCCTTGCCTCAAGTACTACTTCATCTATTTTTCCTAGAAAAAGTTAAAACAAGTTGCAGCTCTTAGGATATTTGAAATGAAAAAAGTGATTTTGAAATTATGAAACAAAAGCTAAAATGAAAAAGCTGAATATTCAATATATAAGTCTCTGTCATACAGTGGAAGAACAGAAACATATGTCAAATATTCTAAATACCTATAAATATTCATTACACACTCATATGCTGTACTGTATTTTAAATGGCAATTTTTGTTATTTTATAATAAATTAATTATAAAATCAGATGATGAGAGAATAACAACCTGTCTTTTACTGGTCATCAGCTTTCTTAAATTGCCTGTTGTCTTTTAGGAGACAGTGCTGGAGCATTACATACTGCAGGTTCTCATATGGATTTCATGAGCATGCGCATTAAGTTAAAAAGCGTGAATAACTTAAAATTTTTGTACATGATATCAGCTTTTGGAAAGAAATCTGTTTACCTGGTATACACATTTCAGGTACTTCTTTACTGTAGAAAGAAGTTTTAGGATCCCTGAAGGCAGTTCGACACACAGCCACAACAGACTGGTGTGTGTTAGGGCAGTGTCTTGTCACTGCAACTATATCTTCATCAACTTGATCTACATAGACCTAGAAAAGACAGAACATTGCAACTGTGCTCACTCAGAGCACACATATGAAGAAATTGCAGTGTTACCCTCACTTCTTGCCTGATTAAAGCCTTTAGCCCCCAGCTCCTGATGCAGCCTGTTTATGGCCAGCCTTCCTGCTAGAATTCCTGTTTGGAAATTAACTTCACCAGAGGTCAGATGTGCTGCTGAATTCCATTTTGAATAAAACCTCTCTTCAGATACTACAGAGATCTGTAAAAAACCAAATTTAAACAAATATTAATTACTCTGGGAAATAAAAACTACCACATCTTGAGGTCTGAACTGTATAATGAATTCAAATTTCATATGAAGCTGGACAATCTGAAATAATGCCAGACAGCAAACTGCTTGGAATTTCAACAAACAACATTAAAATATGTGTTCTAGGATGAGAATAAAAGGTATTTTTAAAGGTAGCTTAGGAGTTGAACCGGAGACACGTACCTGGTGTGGTACTAGTTCATCATATCCTTTGGTACTTCCAGTAGCACAGCATGCCATGGAAACAATCATTGCACTAGGAAGAGCATCATATGCAGATCGGTGCTACATCAAAAATATATAGGTAATGAATAGTGAAACCAAGAAAATTCAATCCTCCCAATTCAGCATACAGAAGATGCACTCAATCTAACAAAGGAAGTGCTAATCCCATGGTCACCATTTCCTCAATTACAATATAATTATTGGAGAAAATTTCTACAAATTAGCTAAGAAAACAACTTAAGAAAAATCATCAAAATAAGCACTCCCTGCCCCCCACTTTCTCTCATTCCTGCCTGTAAACAAGCTCAGGAGAACAGGTCAATAAACTGCTTACAGCAGTTGGATAAAAGACTCAAACCAGTTTATTTAGTAACTTTATATACTTCTCTCTTGAAAGACAAAATCTTGAATATCAGAAGGTATTGTTACAATTTTATTTTCTCTGCATGAAAGCTTGAACTGCACTGCATTTGTTCTAAATACTGTTCAGGATATCCAGATTGCATCAAGCCCTCCCACAGTTCGGAAATACCACTCCTGAAACCATTAAAAGTATTTTTTTTGTTGTTGTTTATGTGCTCACCTGAATTGGACATTCATTATCATGTGTAATATCCATAAAGAGCGCATGAGCAATAGCTGGCATCAGAGGCCTCAAACGCGGCTGAACGAAAGATCCGACAGGCTCGCCTCCGAAGCGATAGACCAGCCTCCCCTCTTCATGGCTGTTGTAGGCAGTCATGGCCTCTGCAGAAGAGAACACCTAAGAGTGTGCATAACAATGACTACCACACAGGACAGCACACACAAAGATGTTAATGTGACATTTAGAAGTTGTTATTTTGGTGTGTTCAATCAAAAAAATCAAACACACACAGCTATATTCTTCAGTGTGGAAACACAGCCTTGGAATATTCAATTTACTATAACGTATTAAGGAAGAGAAAGCTAATAGGGAAAAAAGGATAAAAAAGCAGAGATCAAACTATTTCTCACAGGCTTTAAAAAACTCATGCAACAAAAATCAGACATGATGCAGGACTTACATAGCAGAACTGTGCTACAACTCCTTTTTCCTTCACTAGATCAAGAATGAAATATTTAACCTTCTGTAAACTAACAAAGGAGGTCTTCTTTTATTTTATGGCTAGTATTTTATTTTTTGCCAATTATCAAAAAAGTCACAATACAGAACCTGTACTTCTGATTACACGGAGTATGAAATTTAAAGCCCATAATCCAGCAGAAAACCTTTTCTTGAAAAAAGCATGTAATCTATAATCTCTCGTTGGAAAGAGACCACACACGCAGCAAGCCTACCTCTTATTAAGGAGGTAATGCCCAGCCTATTCACAAAGATATTGTCCAGCTCCTCATTTCCTGTGAACAGTTCAGCCACTACATACAAATCGGCTCGCAATTTTCTAGCTGTGTCCAGCATGTACTGCAAAAAGCACAGCCAAAAAAGCCACAGAAAGGGGAAAGGTAGATACAAAAAAGGACAAGTTTCAAAGCTAGGCAGGGATTGGACAATAGGAAAATGCCATGCAGCAAAGATAAACAGAAAGCCAAAATTAAGGAGCAAAACAAGTTGTTACACAGAAGAGGACACACAAACATAAGCAAAACCAAGAATTAGCATACAGTGCAGGAGAATTTAAACAGAACATGAAAAAAAGATAATTGCATAAGCAAAGAACATGAATATGTAAGAAAAATAAAAAAGCATACCAATGTTAGTTTCACATTGAAAACTCCAAACCATACATGACAATCCTACATAATTTTCAACTGCTTATTGTACCTCTAATCAGGCTGGTAATTCCCAGGCGGTTGACAAAAACATTGTCAATGTACTCACTGCCCGTGAAGAGTTCAGCTATCACATAAAGATTAGGTCTGACTGATCTGGCTGTTGCTAGCATCTCCTATAGATCACAATACATTTTTAATGCAAGACATCCATTGTCAGCTATGTATACACAAACATTAACATGAATGTTAACAGAACATAAACGATCATTCAATATATGCAGCACATTAAAAATATTGATAACATGAAAGTTTCAGAAAACCATGGTTATATTTTACAGCTATTACTTATGGATTGAGTAATTCTAGGAAATTTTCCATAGACTTTAAGCTAACTAATACTTTGTTTTAAAACAAAATCTTAGCTCAAAATACAAGAACAAAGGTTGGATAAAAGAGATCCCTATTGAACAAAGAAATCTGAGCAGCACTTCAGTTTAAGTCTTTGCAGTTACCCTTCCAAAAATAGTAACACTAAACAAAAGAATGGCAGAAGTTTTGAAAAGGCTGCATTTAGGAGCTACTTACAAGTTGCATGGGCAAATCAACTTGTTTTAGAGAGCTCTTCATAGGTTTAGGTAAGCTTTGTTACAAAGTTAAGACTAAGGACTAACAAGATGCACTACTCCAAACCTATTTAAAGCTAATTTACCAGGCAAGTACAACTTTGGGATTTAGTCAGCTCCCTGGGAAACAAGAAGCACTAGTCTTAGCAATTCACCTGCCAGATGAAACTTGTTGCAGGAGTTCATTACCAGCTTTTAAATTCTGTGAGGTGAACCCCTTCCTGTTTAATTAACCAATAGCAAAATATATATGGCAAAAAAAACCCAAACAAACCAGACTTTCAATCAAGTCGTGGCAATGACTCCAGCTCAAACTGACATTCTGGATAGTGGCAGTCATTGCACTACATCCACAGCTCAGTGAGGGAAAAGCTAGCCAGGCCCATCCACATCCACAGTATTTCAGCTAAAGTAGAGAAGATAAAATAACTATACCACTCTACTGTTTAAGGTAGCTGAAACCATTTCTGAACATCGCCAGACAAGAAACCTTGATTTCATGCAATGAGGAAGATTCACTCCCAGTGAAACTCTGCCACGTAAGTCCTGCACTGTTGCTGTGAGATCTGCAGGATCTATTTCACAGACAGGAAGCTGCTTTCTAACAAACATGCTTAATTTTGCGTACCTCAGCTACATGAATGGGTGTTGAGTGACAGTTGTCCAGACGAACACCATGGAAATATTTGGCAGTGATTTCAGTGTATTTTTTCATATGTGCCCAGAGGTATGGGCAGTCTTCAGGTTTATTACCATAACGCAGTTTCACACTGTCTCCCCAACAAATGAGCTCTCTTCTCAAGTACACATTTGAACCTGTAAAGGAAATAAATTCACTTGTGTGTATATATATATATACACATATATAGATAGAGAGTGTATAGAATGTGCACCAAAATGAAGATAAGGCATTTTCTACTGCTGAAGAACAGAAAAATAATGTAATGAACAGTAAAAATTCTAAAAAAAAGTATCAATATATACACTACACTGATGTAAAATTTCACACTCTTCCATGGGAACATTTAGCTTATATGCTGTGATACTGCAACGATTCTTCAGATTGAAATAAAATTCCTTTTAATTCTTCAAAGTAGTATAAAAACCTGTACTTCAGAAAAAGCATCAAACAAACAAAAATTAGGAGTTTTGTTTTTCACACTGGTCAAATTCAGAAAAGAATCTCACTGTGTTATAATCTGTCACAGTCACAATTTACAATTTTATCTTCTATTAACAGCAGTCTGTGATGAATTTCCAAAGACAGTAAGAAAAAAAAGGAACTGTAAATTACCACAAATTCCCAAAACATTCACGTAAGCACAGCCAACTCTTTTCTTCACTAATAGCAGCACAGTCAGACAGAGAGAAAAACTGTGTTTCTTTGGATGTACACTGTGATTTTTTCAAAGGATCATTTAGAGAACTGGCTGCATTTGCTTTGCAATTCCTTTATGGCGTCTTTGTGTACTACATTTTCACATTGTGTTCTCAGTTGAAATAATGTGTGGCATAAAACAAAGGCATAACACAAACATAAAGCATTCACAACCCTGTAGTTGAGTTACAAGGAAACCTCAATACTGGAAATTAAGAATGCTAACTAAAACCAGTGACTGACAGGAAAAAAAATACAAAAGTCTGCCTAGAAGAAAGGGCAATAATCTGAAGGCAACTGAACAAAAACACTCTTGAAACACCTATTATCTCAATCCTCAAGGAGAACAAAAGCAAATAAAATTTAGTGAAAGGGGTGTAGATTGCTTTGCAGAAATTCAGCGTTTGCTGACTGCAGATCACTCTGGAGTATCATCAGATTAGCTTGTAAAGCAGACTCAAACTTTCAGACGGTTTTTAATTACAATGAAACTGGCCTTTGTTTCATTTAGTTTACACCAACTGAATGGCTACTTTGAACACGAGCTTTTTTTTTTTACATTTATTGTATATCAACATTGTCCCCAAAGGAGTTAGAATGCAATATTTTAGTGCATGATGATTTAATGCCCTATTTCACCTTCACAAGTAATCTGCATACTTAATTTGGATTAACTGGGTCGTCTCTTGACTGCCTGACTGCCACTCAGCAGACTTTTCAAGGATCCAGTTTTTGCTCACTAATGCAGTAAAACACTATTCACCTTTTCATTGCATTAGTTTTTCTGCCACACTGTCATTGTCTCATGGAAATGCCAACAAGCACTGGTGTTGGAACAAAGTACAAAGTAAGCAACAAAGACAATGACAAAAGTGGGGAGGCAGGACATCCCCATTTCAGTGGCAGAAAGCTGGTAATTTCCCTCTCAAATCTTGTAAAACTGTACCTCAAATTCCAGTTCTTACAGTTCATCTGTATGCTGAATGGGAAATTAAAGTGCTATAAGCTTAGTATCTGCTATTCTGCAGCCTCATAGGAATACATCTGGAAAAAAGACAGATTAAATAAAATCCTTATTGCTTTGGCTTGGTTTGTAAGAACTCAAATTTCTTTTACAAACCTGGTTCTGCAAAGTTTCTAAGAGGATCATCTCCCATAACCCAGCCATTATGAGCCATGAAATAACAAGCTTTATCTGGCTGATGTATCATAGTTTCTTCCTCCTCCACAGTCAGTTCTTTGAATGGATATGTAAAATACCTACAGAATAGACAGGCAATTAAAAGATAAATCAAAGAGACAAACATCAAACACATACGGTAACCTAAGCTGCAATTTATTGTCTTTGAAATTAAAGAATATGCTATGAACTGACTTGTACATAATACAGATAAAAAAGAGAGCAACTTGCATAAATGATGGAGAGTTTTCTATTTTGAAGGAAGCTTTGAAGAAGCAAGAACAGATGTTGCCACTATCTTGGTGCCAGCTGGTAATGTAAGAGTAAAGCTGTAGCTCTTTAGATATGAGTGGCATCAAGTACATAAAACATGAAAGGTGTGAACTTTCCTAGCTCCACTCCTCTTCCACCTACAACAGCAATTTGCACTATGTAAGGTTTTGATGTGCTCTGAGTATTGTCTCATGCTTTCTGATCACATTTGTTTCTAAAATAGTTATTGCTTAAAAAAAACCTGTAAATTTGCTGAGTGACATTTGTCCAAGTCAAAGAAAACATATATTTCTACATATAAATGTATGCTTTTGAACTTGGAATGTATACTTATTGAACTTGGAACTTGCTTTCCCTGGATAGATTCTAATAGTTTCCAAACAAACAAGAAAACCTGTATATACCTGGTAACCAAGGGATGTTTTCTACTGATAGGTCCCAGCTTAGGACCGTGACAAGCGATTCGTTCATAAACCACAGTCCCCATAAGGCAATTGACAGCCTGGAAGTAATTAAATAATGTGTTATTATTGAAATGCCTGCATTTACCTGCAATTTTACACAATTCAGCATTAAAACAATAATTTCAACACCTGTTCTTGATGGTGACTAGTTTGTCTGTATTGCTCAGCATTTAGTTCCTCAATCCTCTTGCGAAACCAGTTACAACATTCTTCTATTGCAGCTGGTCCATTGCTTAGCAGGAGAAAATTAAAAGCAGAGCACAATTAAAAACGATTTTAAAAACATGCAGCATAAATTACTAATATGATTCAAAACCCAATTTTTTCTCATGTCTGAAAAGAATGCATTTTTTTGGCTTCATGAGTTCAGCTTCACTTAGATTTTAACTTGCAATCAGTAACACAGTACCTGTGTGGTATGAACGTTGCCAGTGCTATGTTCATATCTACAGTACAGCCAAGTCGTCTGTAATCAGGGTCCTGCAGTATCTGAAGATGTTGATTTGGATCAGATTTAGTGCCCATTTTGCCTGAGAACAAAATAGAAATGACAACTCAAAGTAAAATCAGGAATTACATTTAACAGACACACAACTTTTATAATTCTAGCATAACCAAGATGCAGGTGGATGAAGGTATTGAAGGTCTTTAAAGACTTTCCCAGCCCTCAAAGCATTCCTGTATGCCTAAATCAGCACAGTGGACATCTCACACAGCAAAAAAATAGCATTATCTTGTTTTCTGTCTAACTGTTAAGCTTACCTAAGTCTCTTGAACTACAAATATAGAATTCACATGCTTCAGCAACATAGTCTTCCTTTACCTTGAGTTAGAAGGGTTTTAAATTGCTGCACAGCTTTGTTAACATCCACTTGGAAAAATTCCCATAGTTTCAGTTTTGGATATATATCTTCATAAATTATTTTACGTAAACACTGTAAAAATAAAAATTGCATCAGTTACTAAGGTTGTTTGTTAATATAATTAAGAAAAGTTAAAAAAAAAAGGGGAATAAGGGCTTACTTCACTAAATCTATCTGCAAAGCATACACCATTTTTTTGTGTATTTACACAACCCTAGAAATATTAAAGGTTTATTCAGCTATTTATGCAGTTCCTTAGCTTACACTTCGTTCTCATTCACTTACATGCAAGTGCTGATCATTTTCAATCAAGGGAGGGACCCCTTTGGCAATACACTTTCCATCAGCCACCATACCAGTCAAATGCCACAGAGCTCTGTCCAGGACCCAAGCTGGCTTCAGGTGAGGAGAATTCACAAGGTTATAGCCACACTCCGGGTGCATCCTGAGCCATTCACTGTTAGTGGCTTAGTGAAGAAAGGGAGGGAGGAAAAACCAAACAAAAACGTAAATACATAAACTGAACACTTTGTATTTTGTAAATATCCTAACACCAAGAAGCTGAGGTACTATAGCACATATGGTTCATTCACATTTAAACTAAAGTTTCCCATGTCAGTAGAAAATCAGATCTTGTGCAGAAATGTTATTACTGATTGACTATTATTACTGATTTTTTTGGTCAAAAATACAGCTGCAGAGACTGTAGAAAAAACTTTTCGTTAGATACATGAAGATATGCAATTCTAAAACACCAAAAAAAATCAGATCTTGATGCAAGAAATACATTAAATACTGAATGAAAGATACTGATATTCTTGAGTGTTGAAAGCCAAACACACACCTCAAACTTACATTATAGAGTTGTTTATTTTAAATATTATTTTATTAATATATACTTTTATTATTTATTAATACATACTTTCATTATATTTATTATTTTATTTTTAATATTCTTCATCCTGTCAAGATGCCACACACAGCCAGAGAGGAAGAGTGCACATATCCAAAAAATAATTAATGCAAAATATAGTTAAATGGGCATTTAAGAAAGGATTAGCTGTGCTATTGTGTCCATAGAAAGAAGCTGAGCTGTAGGAAGCAACGTCACGGAGCCTTACGCAGCAAGGCGAGAGCACTGTCTGGTGCATGCAAATGGAACACTCATTCAGGACAAACACTACACTCTGTGTCTGTTTGCCAAGCTTCCCCTGCAGCATCAACAAGCACAGGAGCTATGCTGAACATTAAAAATTAACTTAGAGAAGGTAAAGAGCCTTCACTAGAACACAGGTGTCGTATTCTAATATAGACAGCACGCATGCAGCAGTACAGGTAAATACATACATAGCACAGAATTTTGATTTTGGAAGTAAAATAATGAAGAAAAATCCCAGAGTTAATTTCTTTCTAGTTTTGCAACTCTTTTGCTACACTGTTTAAATGAAAATAAATTTCATGTATTCTTCTGAATGAATATTTCAAACTGCAATACTAAATTATAAAACTGAAAATAAAAAGAAAACCTCACAGAGTACCTAAGAACAAAAACTAGGCTTTCAGAAAAGCTGAAAAAAACAGAAGTAGTACTTCACACATGAGAAAATATATAACAAATTACTATATTGAAAACATAAAGAGTCACTAATGTGTCCAGAATTAGAACAAATAACACTTAAAATCCCAAGTTTGCTTAGTTCAAAGAAGTTAAAACAAAAATATCAAAGCAAAAAAAGAAAAGTACTACCTTAGTCTATAGCTGAACAGCTCTTCTGAGCACCCTGTTATATTGTATCTCAAGATACAGCAAAATTTCATCATTGTAAGGTCAAACCATTCATGGAAATTAAAGTCCTTGTGGTTTAAATACAACCTACTACTAAACCCACCATGTTTTCAAGTTATGTAAAGCAGTATCAAGTTTAGCCTGTTAAAGACTGTTCCAGGCCAAACAGCCAAACAGGTTATTCCCTCCTGCTCTTTTTTTCTTTATCCTTTACTACTTCTAAAAAAACCTTCTTCTCCAAAAAGCAAAATCAGCTTGTTCTCTTCTTCTAAGAAGAACTATAATTTACTATAAAGGAATTTCATAAGAAAAGACTAAAAAGACGACATTACTTAAACTAAAGAGTTAGCATTAAAAAAAAGGCAACAGGCCTTCCATTAGAAGGTAAGTTCCAGTGATTCACAACGTAACATCAAGAGAAATCTAACTCTGCAGAAGAAAAATTATCCAAAACATCACTGGTGATTACATTTGCTACAGCTAAGGAAAAAATAACATAGTAAAGAGTATGTGTATAGAACAAAGCAAGTATAGGAATATGGAAATACCAAGATGAGGAATTAAAGAAAACTTTCTAAAATTCATTACATTCTTCTTATAAAGATCTGAAATAATTTTCTTAACTAACTCATTTTTACATAAATTAAACACAAACCTTACTTGAAGTTAAGATTGACTCGAGTGCTATATTGCAATTGTACAACAGTAGCCCCTTGTAAAAGAAAAGTAATGTATAATTTACTTCACATTATTTTTACTACTTTATACGATTTATTACAGCCATGGAAAGCTCAGGAAATAAAAAAACAAACCTCCAACTGTCTTTTTTTCTGTCTCCCAGTAAAAAGTAAATGCAAACATATTTCCTATTTGAATATACCCAGTTACCAGAGAGGGTTTTCAAGTTTATCCGTGATACTCCTGCAAAGACGCCAAAGGTTCAGGGACATTTTACATCAGCACATGACTTCACTTTCAAGCTGAGCCACAGGTGCTGCTTCTCATTAGAGCCTCACAGAGACACCCAGAGCTGATTCCCACTGTTCCCTGCTGTGCCCACAGTGTGGGTTTCACACCAAACACCTCAGTGTAATGCCTGATCCTGCAGGTGATGCTGCTTGGCTCCCACAGGGGCAGAAGGGAATCAATGCCATTTCTATACAATGGTCTCCACTAGAAAGCAGAAACTACTAACAGACAGAACCACTGTAAGCTGAGGGGTCATGACAGGCAACAAAGTCATCAAGGATACCTTGCTTAACGATGTAAGAACCACAATCATCTGAATATTTTTATCCTCTCACAAGATACTTCTGAACATCTTTTCACCATAGTACAAATGCTGAGTCATCCATCCCAAGGAAGATTACTTTAACTCTAAACAAAACCCGAAAAAGTCCTATAAATGTAGCCAAATAACATGACATTTTCCTTCTCAAATATATTCTGGTGTGTAACTACTATAGTTAAGTTCTCTCCATCCATCAAAAAACATCCTCCTTAGTATCATGCAAATATACACTGTTCAAAAGTGAGAGGACCTCAAGCATCTCTAACAGAAACTGGACATCTAGTTGAAAAGAGTAAGAAGTTTTTTATCCCTGGTTGAAAAGCCTAAGAAATTTTTTATCCAAAACTGGGAGGAGGTTTAAAAGCCTGATTCCCTCAGACACAGAGCCAACAACTATAATTAGTAACTTCTCAACAAACAGACAGGGAAAGCACTCTGTTGCAGACTGATTGGACAGGAATGTTTGGCAAAAATCAACACCAAAGAACTACAGCAAATAAATTCACAAACGAAATTCACAAGTGATTGGAATTCACAAATGATTTACTTTTACGCATTTTTGAGCCTCAAAAGACATCAATCAACATAACTCCTTGCTGTAGTCTCTGGTATGAGAGTGGTAATCATTTTCTTTAGGATTACAGTATGCAGTAGCAACTGCATTATAAACAAAGAAAACTCATTATCCAAATAATCAACAAAACTACAAATTAAGTACTACATTTTAAATTTTCGTAAGATCACACAGAAGAAAATCCACTGTCCCTCAAGCAATTAAGAAAAGTAACAGCTCCGATGTGTTAACATATCTATGCTTTAAAAAAAGCCTCCCCAAACACAAAGCTCTCTTTCTTCTCCCAAAGACTCAGCTGTAGCATTCTCCCCATTACTTAATCCTACCTTCTTGTCCCAACTCTGTTTCTAGTCTGCGTGTTAGACCCAAATTAGAGCAGTTACTTTTAAGCAGCTACAAGCATAATGCCCTGTTTAACAAGAAAGTACTCAGTTTATGCTCATCAAACAATTCAGAATACACACTATATCAAACATATGGGAACTGCACACCACAGATAACAAGCAGCTACAAGCATAATGCCCTGTTTAACAAGAAAGTACTCAGTTTATGCTCATCAAACAATTCAGAATACACACTCTGTTCAAATATATGGGAACTGCACACCACAGATAATTAAGATAGGTATACTACATAAATACAGATACACAACTTATTAATTCTTTTTAAGAAGGGCTCTCCTCATTCTTTCAGTAGCAATACTAAGTTCTTTTATACCTGTAACAGAGATGTATGAGTTACAATTGCAAGGAGTTGTCCTGGATTTGAGAGACTCAAAGACAGAGACAACTACATTGTTTAAAACAGCTACTAAAAATGGGTTAAAGAGGGAGAAGTTACGGGAAATAACAAAATATAATTATAGGACCAATCTGGTTATTACCACAGGAAAATCATACCAGTATGATTGTAGACTACATCTGTGATGCAAAGCATATTCCATTCATTTTTCAGTTTCTCCACAAGTGCTCCTATATCACTCCAAGTGCACTTTTTATTATGGTTTGAAAATTCAGGGTTTACTTCTAACTGGTCAGCCAATGAATAACATGATCTAGATAGTCCAAGCATCTGTAGTGGCGTAAAATGAATCATGTTGTAACCTATGAAATAAAAACCCATTTATTTAATCAGGAAAAAACCCCAGTCAAAGTTAATTGAACGAAGCATAATAAGCTGCACTTATGTACTCAGAACTACTGTTTGGAATAACCAGTGTAAATTAATCTGAATCTTCCTCTTGAAATTCTACATAACAAAAGCTTTAAAAACCACCCTGTCAGTTCTACAAACTTCCAAGTCCATCTGAAATGAAAACAAAATAAATGGTTTCCAAGATTGAGAAATCCCTGAATTTTTACACCTCTGCCAATATTTTAATAAATTCAGTGATTTAATCTGTTAACGAAATTGAATATCGTAGAAAATATATTTCAACAAAGAATCTATTGATTGTTTACACTGAAGCTCTTCCATGTAACTTTGGGTTTTGACCATAAACCAAAAACTTCTATCCTTGAATACGTCTATTAGCATTACCTGTTTCTTTTGCCACTCTAAGCCTGTCTTCCCATTCATGAAATGGTCCCAGACACTTAGCGAGGTATGTCTGGAGTGTAACGCAATCCAAAGGCAGCACATGATTATCAGCTCCAACATGCAAAATGGGATCCACAACTATGTAACCGCCACCACTTTTTTCATTTCTAGGAAAAAATAATTTTCATTGGTATAATTAACACCCATTGTACCAGTCTGTTTCAGAGAGAATTCAAATAGCATAGGTTTTCAGAAACACAGCAGCCCAGTACACTGGCTGGAGGGAGAGAGGGAACAGGACTGCATGACACATATAGGAAATAGTAAACACTGAAATGTTAATTTCTTGTGTATCATCTCTCTACTGGACTTAAAAATATAAATGGGGTACAGAGCTTAAAACTCAGGAAAAGTGAGATACTTTTTCTATTTTCTGAGATGGGAGTACTCCTCCTTTTGGCACATGGAACACAGAAAGCACGACTGCACCTCTATTACACAGGGTACAGAGCTTAAAACTCAGGAAAAGTGAGATACTTTTGCTATTTTCTGAGATGGAGTACTCCTCCTTTTGGCATATGGAACACAGAAAGCACAACTGCCCCTCTATTACATGTAGATCTACATTTTGACCCTCATCCTCAGGAAGGTACCTGAGCTAAATGTCTTAAGTCTGGAAGAATTTAACCACCCATCTTCCACAAACACAAAATACCAGACTACAATTATTACAGATAGTGGCATTCTCTTCTGCAATTGCCCCACTAAAACAAAGGACAGGGATCCAAGTAAAGAATGCCAGAACCTCTGTGCTAGATAGAAAATAACCCTCAAAGTCAATGAAGAAAGTACAAAATAATCATTGAGATACTCAGAATGCTGATGAATTTGAAAACTTGTAAAAATAGACTGCTTCTCCAACATTCACAGAAAGCTGATCAGCTTGGCTCTGTATATTCTCCAGAATATCTCTGCATCAGAAAGTACTACAGAACCACCAGTTACTGTCTTTCACTGGTGAATTCTGATTGGTCCCTTGGCTGCAATTTGAAAAATGTATGGGAAAAAAGGGGTTTTTTCAGGTTAAGATGTAGACCGAGGGAGAAAACTGCATTTGGCTGCAGGTATACAAATTTCACTTACCCAAGACTAAAATAGTACTGGTATGACCCAGAAATTTGGAGATCCAACTTGCAGTATTTGTCAGAGTCATCTTCTTTTCCTGTGGGATTGTGCCATGGCAGTGTCCTGAACTTGTGGCGATCAAATATTTCTCCAGAAGCTGGATAATTTGTATACACAGTAACGGGCTTGCCCTGAAGAGTTGGGCCCAATCGGAATTGTAGCTCAAAACCTCAAGAAAAAAAAAGAAAAAGACAAAAGTTAAAATTACTTGATCAGGAGGATTAGATATGTCTAGTCTCTTATTGCAATTCCTAATTTGCTACTATATGAATAATATCATCATATTTGATATTAATTTCAGCACAATTATAAATTTCTACAGCACAGAATCACAGAACATCCTGAGCTGGAAGGCACTTACAAGGACCACTCAAGTCCAACTCCTGGCACTGCACAGAATTCCCCAGGAATCACACCATGTGCCTGAGAGCATTTTGCAAATACGTCTTGAACTCTGTCAGGTTTGGTGCTGTCACCACTTCCCTAGTGAGCTGCCTCAGTGCCCAACCACCATGGGGGTGAAGAACCTTTTCCTAATATCTAACCAAAACCTCCCTTGGCACGGCTCCATCCTTGGGTCCTGTCACTGGTCACCAGAGAGCAAAGATCAGTGCCTGCCCCTCACAAGGAAGCTGCAGATTGCAATGAGGTGTCCCCTCAGTCTCCTCTCCCTCCAGGCTGAACAGACCAAGCGTTCATGGCCATGCCTCAGATAGTTTTCCCCTCAAGGTCTTTACCATCCTCACTGCTCTTCTTTGGACACTCTCTAATAGATTCAAACCCAACATTGCAACACTCAAAGCTGCATCATCTCTCCCTTCCTTCCCAACATTGTTCTTGGCACACTTTACATATGTACTTTTTCCTTTACTTACATGGCACCATTCATCTTCTTTCCAATTTGTTTGTCTTTGTTACATAAAGTTTTAAAAATAAAATACAGCAAAACATCACAATGATCAGATTACACACAACTTTATGCAGATTTTGGATTACATGGTCTTTAAGTACTTAGGTTTACCAAGTCTATATAGTAGGCTGACCCATGAAAACATCTGAAAAAAATTAGGAACAGGTAAAATTCTTATGTTTTAACTGAAGAATTACATATACTTGTGTGTGATCTACAATATACAAATTGTTAAACTTTCAGAGAGCTCAACAAACTAAAGGGAATCTTGTAGGTGTGCTTCAGGTCTCTGACACACATAGAAAGATGCTTAAGCTTAAGATACTTGTGATACTGAGAAAAAATTAAGTTAAAAAATTAGAACATAAAAGCATATGTACTCTACTGAGTTAGACATAAAAAATTCTGTTCAGTCAGGAGCTTTTAGAAAGGTTTTCCCTTGCAAGTATGAGGCTCCCCATCACAAGTGGTAAGAACAGGGTTCATTCAAGTGAGTGAAACAGATGCAAGCTCTTACACAGAACATGCCAGCCACGTAGTTAAGTGCAGTAAATCACCTACTAGCCCTAACAGCCTACAAAACTGGAAGTAAAAGAAACCTGAGTACTTGTAAAAAAGGGGAAAATTATTAGTACACAGATAATTAATCAAAAAGTATAAAAAATTCTGGACACCAAGTTACAATACCTTAAGTTGAAAAAAACCTACTTGTTTATTAAATGGAATCATGGGGACTCTAATACCAGAGGTCAATGTCTGAATACATTTAAACATAAGTGTTATCCAGCTTTGTGTTTCTCTCATTAACAAAATCACCACTGCACCAAAACCCACCAGGCAAAGCAGTTGTTTTCAGATCTGAATGTCTGTCAGGTAAAATGAAGCTCATTTGAATGTAATAAATATATGTATAAAACCACTTTTGGAAGGTTAAGTACATTCCCTTCAGTACTGGCCTGACATTTTGTTACAGGGATACTAAAATTAGAGTACAGGGATATATGCCACTGATATCTTATTTCCTCTAAGAGTTATACTGACATCAGAAATGCTGTGCTCAAAATTAGCTATGCCCTCTCAGAGACTGCTACCGGCAGGGGCACTTTGAATGCCTGAGAGCCATGCACTTCTGCTTCCCTCATGTCAAGAAAATTTACACATCTTGATGGATAAGTTAAATAGGACCAACTCTGCACTTCTTCACTATTGACATTTCCTTACATTAGGCTGGTCAGAAGAGTCTGGAATCAATAGAGTTGAAGAGAAATTTTATTCTCAAGAATCAAAACCTTGCTCCTTTATTTTCCTAGATTAGGAACACACTGTAAAAAATCCACAATAACTCTTACTAAAAATTGTTGGACTGTTAAAAATATTTTTTAAAGACAAGGGCTTCAGTTTTATAGTCTAAATTTGCTGACCAGCATAATAGTAGACCAGTTAGTGGATGGTTTTTAGTTTTCAACGTTTTTACAAATAGACTTAAAAACACTCTCAGGAAGAAATAACATCAAGTTCTTTTAAGTATGCAGCATGATACATAGCTCTGATAATTTAACAAATCTGATAACAAGATTTAGGAGATGCTAAAGAGCTTATATTCTGAAGCACTACCTCAAACCTGCAGACTTTGCAAAATGCAAGCATTACTGACAGATTTCAAAATTGGAATATTAAAACATGGGGTGCTGCATAAGAAGATAAACACTGGAGACCTTGACTTATGAGGACTTTTTCAGGTCACTGAAGTACAGGCTATAAAAGGAGAAGGAAAAGGCCCGTCTAAAAAACGCTTTGTGCTTCAGTCCCATGAAGACTGACGGCTCTTGGCCAATCTGCTCTTCATTTCTCAAGAGTTTAACGAGTCAAACTAAACTGTGTGCGGAGCCCATAGAGCCCTGCAGTGGAAACAAATCAAAACAAATAAACCAACCCACAATCAAACTTAAAGCAAGAACACCCCCCACACACCCCCAAAACCCCTCCACTTCAGGATGAGCTCTTCTTTCCACTGCCATCCAAAGGCGATGACGAGGTCCCGGCCATTTCCTTCTCACCCAGCCCCGGCACCCCGACCTACCCTGCTCCAGCCTGAAGAGGGTCTTGTCCAGCTTCTCCATCTCGCCGAGGTGCAGCAGCCGCGTCTCCTTAGCGCCCGGCATGGCTGCGGCTGCCCGTGCGGCGCTCCCGCCGCGCCGGCACTCTCAGTGCGGGGAGGGAGAGGCGAGCCCTGCGTGGGGGAACAGACAAAACCCCGCGGGTCAGCGGAGACCCCCGGCAGCACACGGCCGCTCGGAGCGCCTCACGCCTCCGGCCGCGCTTACATGTTCCCCGGTCCCGGGGCAGCGCGGAGACTCGGCGCTGCAGGGCAGGGCGGAGGGGCGGCGGCACGGGACGAGCTGTCAGGCACAGCCCAGCCCTGCCCCGGCCGGGCACCGCCGCCGGCGGCACCCCGGAGCAGCTCCCGTCCCACAGCGCGGCCCGGCCCGCAGCCAGAGCTACAGGGGTGCCCCCGGGCAGGGGAAGCCTGACACCTGTCACTCTTCGCGCCCGCCCCGGCGCCGCCGCCCCGCCGCCCTCCGCGGGGAGCGCTGCCCACCGCAGCCGTCCCACCATACTCACGAGCGGGCCCGCAGAGCGGCGGAGGCGCCGCTCCCCGCGGAGGGCGACGGCTGCCGAGGCCGAGCGGAGCCGGGGCTGGAGCTGCCCTCAGCGGCCGCCCCGGGCTGGTTCGGCGGTCAGTGACGCACTTGCCCGCAGCCGCGGTGGCACCGCTCCTTTCCTCCCCTTTTCTTGCCTTTTTTTTTTTTTAAACAAAGTTTATTGGTTCCGCGGCGGCCGCGCTCGGAGACGGGCGGCGCCGGCGCAGCTCCCGCGAGAGCCCAGGGCCCGCCCCGGCGGCGCTGCCCCTCCGCTCGAGGCCCCGCCCGGCCTCGCCCCTCCGGCCTTGGCCCCGCCCCTCCATTCCCGCCCCTCCATTCCCGGCCCGGCCCCGTTCTTCCGCTCTCAGCCCCGCCCCGCCGGGATGGCCCCGCCCCTCAGCTCCCGGCCCCGCCCCTCCTCTGGCGGCCCCGCGAGGCGCGCCCTGAGGAGGGAGGATACCTCAGGGATGCCTTAGGGGTACCCCCGGGTTCTCCCAGAGATACCTCAGGGCTACCTCAGGAGCTCTCCCCGTGCCCCGCGCTGTTGCTGCAGCGAGCGGGCTGATCTCTCCGCGAGCCTGGGCCCTGCTGTCGGGCAGCGCGGTGTGGTGGTACCTGTCTGCTGTCAGCCTCTACAGCCACAGCCCCAGCAGCGCCTTTACGCTCGGCTGGTGCGCGCAGGCACCAGAGGTGTCCCGGCCACCTGAGTCCGGAGCTCTGTGCGGTTTACCGGGCCCTCTGCTGAGGGCTGGGTGGCTTTAAAGCTTGTCTGGAGTGTCCCGGCTGGTGCCTCTGGGCCCAGCCGCTCCCTGCGGTGACTGGGACGCCGCTCCGCCGAGCTCCCTCAGCGCTCCCGCCCCGCTGCCTCGGGGCCGGCACCCGGCGCCGGGCGGCCGGCTCCATCCTGATAGGCTGCGCTGCTCAAAAAACATGATGTCAGCCAGAGTTTAAGTGCTATATATAGTGTGTGGACAAGACTACAAACTCCGTGGATCTGTCTTTGACCAAGAGGTAGCATGGTTTTTAAAAAAATCCCAAACACCAGAACAACAGCCCCCCGCCGCCTTGTTTTGCAGCATACTGTCATCCGAAGTGCTGACACCATTCAGCCCTTACCATTGCTTTGTGTTGCAGAACACCTGGAACAATTGCTCCAGGCCTCTCACGACCGAAGTCACTAACTGCACCCCAGTGTAAAGGTCAGCCTTGCAGCTTTGGAAGGTCAGTCTATTTTTATTGCCTAGAAAACGTTTTTAAAAAAGTGCTTCTCAATTTACAGTCACTGTGTTATACTGAGTTGTTTTTTTTTTCTTTTTCTTTTTTTTCTTCTTGAAGGCGGAATATACATTTTGTGGGATTGGAAGAAGTCTGCAAAACAATTTAGGCTTAACCATTTGCTTCCAGCCATCCCCTGCATACCCTTATAAGTGTATTTTACTGCAGGGTGTTTATCCAATTACAGTGCATTTAGGCAAAGTTCAAAGGTCTTGATATTCATGGAAACACTTCCACTCATTTCAAACTGAAGCTTCTTTTTATAATTTGGTAGCTTTTCCCCTTTATTTTCTCTTTCACTTGCCCCTCCCTCTGAAAATGTCAAGAAATCTGTTTGTTCTTCATTACAGTTAAAGTTTTTTGGTATTGTTGAGAAAGATTTTTATGTTGGTGTAGATGACTTGTATGCCCTTGACATATATTAGGTTTCCTAGACAGAATGGGGCAAAAAGGAAAAGCACCCCTGTGAGTGCAGTTCCCTTAAGATTCGCCTCATCAAGGCTCATTCAGATGTGATTCAGATGTGATACTGACAATCCGAGTTATTTCACATGGCTATTTCCTGCCCAGTAGAATTCTCCCACTGCCCTTCTTTTTTCCCAGCCCCCTTATTCTTTACTCAGCTTGCTGGCCTGTGTTCATATACAGGACAGACTTGTACCTAGCAGAACCCTGGCTCTCCTGGCATGCTGGCTGTTTCCTCTGAATTGGATGTGTCCCAGAAAAGAAGATGATAGGAATGGGAAATACAGGAAGCTTCAACAGTTATGGAAGTCATAGGAACCAACTGAGCTAACTGAATGAGATGTGGACCATCTTTTTTCTAGGGTCCTCTGCAAGCTTCAGTAGCCTGAAGTGACTGCAGTTGGTCTGCCACAGAGCCTTGCACAAGTGTCTTTTCCAGGCTTGCTGTTGTCCTGTCACATACTGAAAATGGGCTGGGATTTAAAATTTCATGAGCTGCTTACATAGAGAGCAGCTCTAAGAGAGGGAGAGCAAATAATGCCTACGCAGCCAAGTCCTTTGCATAAATAGTTATCCTCAAGTGCATGTTGAACACTTCGTGAAAAGCAAGATGGGAACTAAATGGGCATTATTGAAGTCAATTTCTCTTCTGTTACAAAGTTTTAAAATGTGTCTCTTTTGATTTCCTTACTCCATACAGAAACTCACCCTAGCCTTACTAGGTTTGCGTTGGCACATTTCCTCTATACTATGCATTGAGACAGATTTTCAAATGGAACCAGGTTTATGAAAAAGATTTTTTTTTAGTGTCTTGGACAAAAATAATTATGAAACCAAGCCTGAGATAGTTATTTTGACATAATTTGTGACTGTAGCTAAACCAGATGTCAACAGTGTAAATAAAGGACTTGATCACTACACAGCAAAAAAAGTTTCCTAGGTACTCTGAAATCACTTAATAATTGGTATAATTTATATATTAATAATCACTTATTATAATTTCATTGGCTTTCAATTAAATATAAAAAAACCCTGCTTCAAAGATAATGAATGTCATAGGTCTCTTGATGAAGTGTAATCAGGAACAGAGCAGAATCCTCTAATCCTTTCTCCATCACCATCATCTCTTATGCTGGCCCATCCCTTACAGACCTTGGTCTGTGTTCATTTAGTACATGTAAATTGGGCAGTTTTTCTCTGTATGGAAGCCAGCAAAACATGAATGCACAAGAGCTACCTTTGAGCATTGCGCTTTTGTCTAGAACACAGCCAACACCAACTGAGCACTTGCTGCTCTGGCATCTAAGAGGTGATTTTCACAGTGCCATTTTATCTTGTTTGCAGTTTCTCTGTGTGTGGTTGTGATATACCACAGCAGGAAATGATCAATAGTTTTTTTCAAAATAAGAGTACATACTGTATCAATATTAATCATCAGGAAATAATTTTGCAGCAGTTTCAAATCTACACATACTGGAATTCTTCAGTCCTTTTATGTACACCTTCCTAGTGGTTCTCTTTTCTTTCCTCCTGTTTTGCAACACAGTGTTACAGAGCACTTATCCTAGTAGAGGTGTCAGTACACTTTGGGGAGCTTTTCACTAGGTGTCATATCTCACTAATGTCATACTGCTTATGCCTATTTTAAAGAGTAAAAAGTACTCTAAGTACTTTTAAAGGGTAAAAACACACTGTGGGAACTTGGAGTACTTACATGGTGGCAGTAGTTTTTTATTTTTAGTAACAGAAATATAGTTCCCAATAACAACAGAAAAAGCCAACTAGCACAGACAGAACTTAGCTGAACATCTAACTAAAATTAACAGCAGATTCCTTTGGCCTGCACACAGGAAATATGAGACTTTATAAAATTTAAAGTGAGCATTTTTTCTCAATGCTCTACACTCATGCTCTGTAAATTCATAAATTAGCACTGTGCTATTGTTCCAACAATAAGAAGCTTAAGAGGTGTTGAGTCTTCTGTCTAGTGTTTGTTTTCCAATGGGGATTTCTCAACCAGAAATGCAAACTTGAAAGAAAGTTCCTTTTCTTTAAAACTGTATTTCTGCAGTTTGGTTAAACTTGTCTTTTCTAAGTTAAATCTTTGCTATGGAGTGACTGAAAACAAGTGCTTTCTTAGGCAGTTACATGCTCAGCAGAAATTTGGATATGTTCTTGGACATTAGAACCTAGTATTGAGTGAAAACATTAGTGAGAACATTGATGTAATCACCTATAGCTTTTTTTAAAAAGTCCTTTCTAAATGAGTTTTGCAATAACTTGGTAGGCAGTGGATAAATGATAGGCTGGGATAAAAATGTAATAAAAATGATAAATGATAGGCTGGAATAAAAATGTCTATTTCAGTCAGAAATCATATGAGATGAAGAGGCTCGAAACATTTTTATGAAACATGAAACTATTTAGTTTGTCCTTACTGGCCTTTCATGTAAGGAAGTGTTTGATCTTTCAAAGATTAACATTTTGGGTTTGTTTTCAGGTCCAGTTTGGCCATTCTTTTACTGTGTGGCCTCAAACAATCAATGCTCTAACATCCATGGAAAGTTAATTTTTAATCAAGTTTAATTTTTAATAGAAAATTGTAAAATTCAATGCAAATATCTTTAAAGAGGACCATATAAAATGTCATTAAAGGTAGCTTTTCACATAAGTGCTTAAGATACATTTGACTTTGCTTTAGCTAACAGCATCTCATTAGTTTGATATTAATAATCTGTAAATGTGGGGACTTGGCAAACAAAACTATCTGAATTATATTCTTGTACCATTTAACTTAGTTAAATGTAAAATTGATTCACATAAACTGGGCCAATTTTTGTTGTAGAAGGAGAACTTACCATACCTGTGTGCTGAACCACTTCTGTCTTCCTGTGAATTGTTCCATGTAACACTAGTGAGATCTGCTGAGATTTAAGACTTCAGTGGATCTATTCTTAAATGAATTGTAGCAATGTCTTATCAAGGAGACTATTTCCTCCTCAAAAATAAATATTCAGAGTGTCTCTTGCACACTCCATCTCCTTTATGATGTTCCTTCCGAATATATCAAACTATACTGAGAATATCATTCGTATTTTCCTGGTCCATTAAAATAATAACCCTTAAATCTTGCCTAGATAGGTCTTTGAGTTCAAATGGTAACCAACTGATTTTTCTTTTTTGTTCTATATATTTGACATCTGATTTTTAAACAAAGAAACAATTACATTAAGTTATCTGAAAGCTGATATTGGGAACTGTAGTCCTGCTCTGTAATCTTTCAGTGCAGGCAGAATTCAAGCCAGGGTAATTTGAGCAGATTAACATAGGGTAATATATTGCAGAAGGAAAATATTTCACCAAATGTATGACTACCACAAGCATTTGTTTTAAAAAATATTAAACATGAGCAGGAAGAACAAGGAGGATGATATAAGAGTGGTTTGCACTAGAGTGCTACAAAGCTGGAATTCAGACTGGTAAATCCTTTGCTGTACAGCAGTTAGACCACAAAAACATTTACAGTTGAACCATCTCCAAATGCTGCTACCAGAAAATAAAATTCCTTAGTGTTTGTCTCATTGATATCATCAGGTCTTTTGGTCATCCACAAATTTAAGTTTGGGATTACTGATGAGTAGTTTGCCCATTACTGGACAGTGGTTCCTATGTGAACACCCAGAACCTAGGAATTACAACCTAGTTGTATTTTGGGACAAACTGCTGCTGCTGTCCAGTTTTTATGAGTATCCCATCTCTGCACGAAGCACTGAGTCTCCATTTCAGCTGAAGGAAAATGTCTTGAACAGCTTTGATATTTTGCTTCGGAGAAAGTTTGGAACTTGGAGATACTGGCTTCCAAAGTGACCATGTGCTAACCTGACTGTGCAGGAGGCAGCTTTCCATAGCCTGTCTGGACTGTGTCCCTTTACACCTTGCTTGACTTTCCCCTGTGCTCCTCAATCGAGGATTGCTGCTTACAGGACTTGAAAACTGGTACAAAACGATCTTATCTCCCTTACTCTTCTCACAGCTCACAATGTTGGATATGCCTTTCACCAGCCCTGCTATGGTCTGACCTGTTTATTAGCTTTTGAAGGTCTCTGTAAACCTTTAGGTGAGACTTACTAAAGTAAGAGCTAAAATCCCTGCAGCCCTTCCCATGGAGAGTACTCAAACACCATGGTTCCCCCACAGGGGCACTGGGCATGTACTAACTGGAATGTTGCTACAACTGACAGTGCTGAGCATCATCTCCAGCAGGACTGCATATGCTTGAAGCCAAAGCAACTGCAAAACCCACAGACATGTGGGTCTGAACAAAGAATGCATTTAAATCCTTGAAGGAGTCAAATCAGGAGCTGCTGAGAAAAGGTGAAGAAATGGAAATGAGTTGTCTGAGAAAGGATTTCTGAGATGAGATGAAAAAGAACAGGAAAATTAGTTCCTAATCCAAGTGAAAGGGCAGAGTAAAAAAGCTGGGGAGGGCAAAGGGCAAAGGAGGAATTGAGATTTGCTGGCAAAGAAACTGATTGTGTGAGAGAACGTTGTTCAAGATTTCAGTTAATCTTAGCTTGGCATTATGAATTCTGCAATCAGGTCTAAAGTGTCTTACACTGAAGCACTTACAGGTCAATGCCTTTGCCAGCAAGTTCTTTGCTCCCTGTAAAGCAGAACAATAAAACGTATCACATCTTGCTGATATAATGAAATTAATATTTTAAAAGATCATGATAGCAATGGTCAGAAAATACAGAGAACTCAACAAGGTTAATGCAGTACTTTAATCAGATAAAACTTGATAGTGTGCATCAGACAAGCATTGACCCACGTCACTTGAATGAGGTGAAATGATTTTACTGAAGTCCTTTATCAATTTATGTGTGTTGGGCACTGCATAAGTGGAGACTCTCAGAAAAGTGACAGGTTGTGTGTCATTTTCTCATAAAACCTATACAGACCTGTCTCAAATTGATATCAGGGAACCAATCTTAAATATTTAGTTTCAGACAAGCAAGCAAGTACTTAAAAAAAATCAATATAACATATTTTGGTAGAAAGCTGTGGGGCAGGGACTTCAGAATAAAAATGCAAAACTAAAGCAGGTTTCTGTGCAATTGGCAAATCTTACTTGACTGATTGGCTACTGCCACCAGGTGGCTTGTTACAGTCATTGACTGAAAACTGTAAAATGCTTTTTACCTCTAGGAAAACAAGTATTTTCATATGAACACAGTTCCAAGTCTCAATTTTATGTGTGACATAAAAAATTCCAAAATGAATGTGATCAGTAAATAATAAAAAAATGCATACAGTAGAAGGACATTTCTGAACATAAGGGGAATACTTTAATCTAATTTGTAAATTAACAGTAAGTTGGTAAATCAGGTAAGTATGAAACAGTGCCAAAGCTCAAGGGAAACTAAATTATTAATTATGGAGAAAAAAAATCTCATCCTACCTTGTGACTTTATCATCATTTATTTCATTTTAGATGCTCAGAATTATTTCAGTGTCTCAACATTCTCCTCTCTTTGGGAGGGAACAGTGCCAAAGCTCAAGGGAAACTAAATTATTAATTATGGAGAAAAAATCTCATCCTACACTGTGACTTTATCATAATTTATTTCATTTTAGATGGTCAGGATTATTTCAATGCCTCAACATTCTCCTCTCTTTGGGAGGAAAAAAACCTCACCACATACAAATTGATTTGGTAGGAAGAATTCTTCCTATCTAAGATAACAATATTGTTATTAGTTCCCTAATAAATCTTTAACTAAGACAATAATGCTGAAAAGCTTGGAAAATGCTGAAAGCTTGAAAAGTCTTGAAATGCATGGTTTCCTATGTGTAGTTTACACCAGAGAGGTGAGTAAATATTGGTGCCAGGACTGTTCTCTTCAGAGAAAGCCTAGTATCCAGCATGTATTTAGCCAACTCCAGTGCACATTTTCAAACACATTTCAGTATTTCAAAATAGGTAACACTAAAATGTACTATTTCAAAATAGTAACAAAAAATTCTTTGATCCAGTTATCCATCATCAAATCAGTCTTGTAGGGATGCAGCATTTTTTGCACATCACTTGATTTGAGCTCCTGTGATATTTTATGGTGATAACCTTGCCAGTAACATAGAGATCAATGCACATATATGAAACTTGAGCAAGGTCTGACCTAAAATGCCACAGTTTTGCTGAATAGTTCGCTTAATACCTAAGAGGAAAGTTGATTAGAAGGACTCGCATGGTAACATGGGCTCTCTTCAATGGGTTGTTGTATTCCATATAGCTTTGAGCTTAAAAAATAGAATAGCTATCAGAATAAACCTTGGACTGCACAATAGTTAATTTCCAAAATTATATATATTTACTTAATTGCTTTCTTAGTTCTTAAGCAAGAGAAATTCCCCTTTATATACTTGGAAAGAAGTCTCCTCTATGAAATTCCTGTTGCTTTCAAAATTAGAAGCTTTCACTTACTTCCTTAAGTGCCTATAATAAACCATGCAAAAAAGCTCATCAGCTTCTTTTCATGTTAAATGTTGTTCCATTCATTGGCCACTTGACGTCCTCATCCTCTGACACAGGTCAATAGTAGGTTACACAGCTTTATCTCTTCAGGCTTGCAGGAAGATTCAAAGCCACCCCCAGCCCTCTGTGTCTCTATCTCATTTGGCCAAGGTAGAACATCTGCTTTGAAATAAATACAGAATTGTTATGAACACACTAAGGACACTTGCAGTACACTTTAAAGAAGATGCAGCTGTGGACTTTTATAGCTCATATACCCTAATGCATTCTATTTACTTTATACTGGATATGACATTTAACAAATTAGCAAGCAGTACCTTTTAATAGAAACATTTTCATTAAGACTGCAGAACTATTGATTTTACTATTTTTAAAGGAGACTGGTATGTTTGAAAAGAGCCCTTCCAGACAGATTGATGATTGCCCATGCAGTAGTATGGGGACTTGTACCAGAAGTTACAGGGTTAGTTTTTCTTCTCCCTGGTTCGCTTGGTGTTATCTTGGTTTTCTTGCTTTGCAGCTCTTTAGCAATAGCTAACATCTTTGGAAATAAGAGAAGCTATACAATGATAAGCAAAACAGTATTCCCTCCCTTACCCTCTTTACTTTTCACAGAAAAACGTTTTTTCCTTCTTAAACTCTGATTACCATTTCCAACAGAATTGTAGCATTTTCATCCGTCCTTGTGAGTCTTAGTAAATAAATTACTTCCATATATACTTATATATATATTACGTTTCAGACATATGTACCCCATTCTGTCAATGAGCCAAGACCTTAAAATAATATCTTAAAATATTTTTATATTAATTCCACTGTACTCTGTGAAAGTTATGAACCTAAATATTGTCAAGAATACTGGTCCCTCTGGTCACCAGTTTTCTTACTGTAAATATATTTATGTTATTATTTGTCATACAAATACTGTATCTATATAAGTTAAAAACACACAGGTACATGATAAAGTATGTATGTACTTAGGCCTGCAATTTTATCAAACTCTTTCATATACAAGAACTTTACGAATGTAGTTGTAAACAGAATTATTTTTTTTCCCCCAGCTAGGGGGAAATGCCATATTTCACTCTGACTTCAAGCTATTGCTTATGCATTATGTTTCTTCAGTTACTGAACACTGAGTGAGATCTCAGCTTCCCAATAACTCCCATGAGCAAGATAATACAAGTAACAGTCAAATAAATTTTCTGATAAGGCAAAGTAATCCCATACTGTTTTTCATGTTAAATATATTTTCTAATATGTTACCACAGGGTACATGGAAGCTGAGAAAAGAGTGAATACTAACAAAAGCATTTTGTAGTCTGTCATATTTTAGTAGATAGTTATTATTTTTTAGAAAATATTACCAAATTAATAGAACTGGGATCTCTAGAACTGCTCAGAACTACTACTAAGTAACTGAACCACTACAGCTCTCCAATAAAGGTGGTTTTTAACACAAACACAATATTTCTATGCTGTGGGAGGGCAAAATTCCTGTTGGATTTCTAAGTAATTGTCTTTTTGTGTCACTTTGTGAGCAATCGAGAACTTGGATTTAAAAAATACAGAAGTCAGAGAAGCCTGTGTCAGCAATTGCAGTTTCTGCCAGTGAAGACCCAGTTACAGCCAGTATTTATTTGCTTTCTTGATAAGAAAGGCCTGGTTTTGCAAGCCTGTATATGTGACCACCTTTCGGCCCACGAACAGCACCGCTAATGAGCTCTGTAAGCTCTGACAAGGCCAATCTCTCAGTAAAACTCCAGCTGTTAACGCAGGACAACCATCCAGACCCCCAGCGTTGGCAGGCTGCAGAGAAAATAAATGCCCTAGCACCTTGCAGAGCCCCGGCTGCGGGGGCTCCCGGCGGGCAGCGCCTGGGCCGGGCTCCCGGAGCGTTCGCGGCTCCCCGGGCCTCCGCCCCGCGGGCCCCGCTGCCGCCGCCCCCGCAGCCAGAAAAGCGCCGCGGCCACGGCGGAGGCTGGAGCAGATGAAAGTGCTGCCTGGCTCGGCTGTGCTTGTCCCCACAGCGGTGCCGGAGAGGAGAGTGAGTCCCTGGGGCAAGGACGTGCGGGGCTGAGGAGCTGCTCGAGCCTTTGTAGTCGTGCTTTGGTTAAACTGATGCCAGTGAGTGCTCGAAGCGGATACTGCAGGCTCTTTGGAAAGTGTATTTGCTTAATAAAATATGTGCAACAGGTATGAAGTAAAGTAAAATCTGGTGTCATTTTTAGAGCACATTGTAGATGCTGCCTTTCATGCAAGAATTCTGAATTGCCTTAGAGAAAACTCTTAAACCTGTGTGCCTTAATGAGGCAAGGTAAGCTATGGGTTATTTTATCTGGAAGCTATGCCACCTACGTTCCTCTGGTTTCTTTTTTGATTCTTGTTATGTGAATATTAGTTTCTTATTTTGTTTCTTTGTTAATGTGCATTGGAGATGGTTCTGTGATAGCTGTGACAGTAAATGTGCTCGTGCTATAGTTGAAGTTACTTGTTGGGATAACTATGTCTTTTTAGGTCAGTCTCCAACTTTGGCTCTTCATGCAGATAAAAGTTTGCAAGGTTGGAGCCATGAAGATTCCATGCAGAGCAGTTGCCCAAGTAAAATCCCTAGAGCAAGCAAATGAACAGGGCAAAATCCTTCTTGGTGAAATATATAAAAAAAAGAGAAAGCTACCATATTTTAAAAACTGTTTCTTTTTGTTCTGAAATAAAATGTCCCTTTGATAGGGGGCAAACGTATAATGAGCTTTAAAATCATGCTGTAAATTTATGTCAACTAATACTTGGAGGAAGAAGGTATCAAAAATTGGTTGTAGGTTCCCCCTGCCTACCCTTAACTGCACCAGAAGATAATTAAGTAATTACTTAGTATGAAACTCTTTGAGGTCTGGGGAGGTGTCTGAAAAAGCAAGGGAAGCTGCAGGGTCAGTGTTTCATTACAGCTTCATGCATTTCAGCTGAAGTGTGAGGAAGCTGTATAAAATATGTGCCTGAAGTAAAGATGCTCTTATAAACCTTACTTTTTTTGGTGTGTTTACTGTTTGTTTTTTTCAGACAAGCTTCCTGGATACAGTAAAGGTTAATATAGTTAGATGCAAACCACATAGAAGATATTACAAAGTCATATAAATTGTTTTGCTACAAGTAGAGAGCCAATAGCAGTTTTACTCAGGCTTTGTCACTGTAACAGAAGGACTGGCTGTAAGGTAAGTACCTACACTCAAAGTGTTACAAAAAATAATTTTGAAACATATATGCTCTTGAAATTCTTTCCTAGAAGGAACACAATGCTGAGGTGTGTATTTTTTGTGTGCATGAGTGTGTGTGTTTATATTTTAGAAGTAATGAATTAGTATGAATATGTTTTCTGTGCTTGCTCAAGCCACCTGTCATGATATGACCACCTTTAAGCAGAAGAGGACAACCCAAGCTCTTTTTGTGGATTGAGAGGGAGGGTGACTCTTGGGCAGCAACACTGGCTACTTTCCCTTTGTAGGAGTTTATTTCTAAAGGAATGTGTCATACAACCCTTATATTAATATAGCTTATTCCCCTTCAGGTGGTTCTTTCCTTTTTTGTTTGCCCTCTTGTCTGATGGTGCTCAGGAGAAATTTCTGTCAATGGTAATTTCGTACCTTTGAGCTGGAGTATGTTTGCCTTGACTGTTGTCTCATCTCTTCTTCCTCTCTGAAGTTAGTTTTAGGTTTCACACTAAGCAGCTAATGAAGTTAAACAGCTGAAAGAAGATCAGTTCTATGAAGAAATCCTAAGTTGGAATGTATGCACTGTGCTCATGAGCTATTAGGCTACCAGGGATATCTGCAGGTACTGAAGGAGTTGTTTGCAGTGCAGGAGCGAGTAACTTACTGCTCTCTATTTATCCAAATCTTTTTCAGATTTTTTTTAAAATTATTTTAATCTCTACTTAATCTTTTTCTTCTGCCAGCTTTTGAGTCAGTTGAATCTGACAAGTTATTTCTTGTTTCTTTTACATCCCTACCACATCCTCTGCTGCTTAAAGCAGAATACTACTCTTTTTCTTGTCTCTGTGATATACAGTCTTATCTCATGTTTTGAAGTTTTCTCTGGTACATATAATTGTACTGAACCTTGGCCTTTAGCTTTCTATAGGTGTCTTTAACTTATGTATAAAAAATCAATTAGATGAAAACTTTTGACAGTTTGGACAAGTGTTTGAACTGGAAGGAAATACTTGAACTAGAAGTTAAAGATATGATCATAATGTTATCTTGAATATTTGGGAGGAGTTGAGTGTTGAGAGAGACTAGAATTTTCTAGTTCTTGAAACCTAACTGTTCAACACACTCTTACCTTTGATTTTCTTCTATTTAGTGGTGTAAAGTTGCTGAGGAGCCATATGTTGAAGTACAAATACAGCATTGCTTTGGAAATTGTGGATTTCCATGTTTGAGAACTTTAGAAGAGTTCATGTTGATGACTCCTATTGTATAAGATAATGATGTGCCTGGTCTTCATTTGACTGCTTTTTAGGTATCGAGAGTTCAGCCTGAAATGGCTCTGTGTTTCTTATCTCCGTGTCCATCCATGCTGTCAGGGAACTTCATAACCTGATACATCTTATCGCTTGCTGCAAAGTGGGCATGGCCCTTCCAGAAGGCAGACCAACTTGCCTGGTCTATGTTCCACCAGAGCTGATAACTCACTTCTGGTGCCTAAGGATTGAAAGGAAGTTTCTCTGTTCTCCTGGCCTTTTGGATGTGGAAATGCTTTCTTTTGTTGGCTAAGGTGTTCTGTGAACCACAGTACAGCTCTAAGCCCTGCATGCTACTGGAGCAGCAAAACAACTGCTACAGGTTTTATGAAAACAGTATTGTGGTGGGCCAAAACATTGCATGATGAAAGCTGAGGTTAGGGGTTCATATAACTGTTTTAGGATCTGGAGTCTTACTATCCCTTGTCTTTCATGGTGCTGTTGACAAGAGTGTGACAAGCTAAATCCGTTGTTTGACTAATTGTCTAGAGGTCCACTATCCAAAAGGGAGAGTTCAAAGGAGAAGTCTTGTGCTTGTCTGCAACAAACATACATATTTATTTGTCTAAATCTTCATACCAAATTCTCACTCTTGCATGTATAAAATTTATTTCTGGCATTTGGCAACTTTAGTTTCCCTGCAGAAAGAAGAAATTGTTACTGGGGAATTATTTGTCATATGTGAGGAAATAGACACGGGTTGTGGAAACAAAAGGCAATGTGTAATGATGCAAAATTTGAAGCTATGATTAATAAAAGTGGGCTTGATACTAGCTGTGTAGTTCCTCAATACTGTCGACCTTTATATATCTGTGGAGCATGTTTGAAGACCTGTCTGTCCTGTGCAGATGTTTAAGGAACTTGATTTTTGTTGGTTTTTTTTTTTTGAGAGAGAGAACAGGAGAGGGATTGGCAAAAGACACTTTAAAAGAAAAGTGCAAGGAGGGAAATATCCCATCCAGTGGTGTCAAATCCATCGACAACCTGTAGATGGCCTGAAATATGGTATCTGAACATTCTGACAGTGTCTGACAGTTATCAGAAGCAGAAGTTATTTGGAAGCTGGGAGTGGTGTCTTCTCATGAATGCTTTTTTTTGAACATGGTTTTGTATTCTACCATTCTACTGATTTCTAAAGAGGCGTGGTGACCTATAATGTAAATATTTATTGTGTTTAATTGCCTGTAAATTTTATTTTATACAGATGGTGCTGCCTGGTTTTGCTGTTACTGTAGTTGCCTGTAAATTTTATTTTATACAGATGGCGCTGCCAGATTTTGCTGTTGCTGTTTGGCTGTTTGTTTGCCTCTATGCATCTGTGGCTTGTTATCCAAATGGAAAAGTAAGAGGAGCCTGTACTAGCATGGTACCTTGTCATGGTAGCTCTCCTCAGCTGTCACCTGAACACACCATTACAGTGAATGGGACTGAATTTAAACCAGGGGACAACATAGAAGGTATTATCAGTTACAGCTGAAGAGTTTAATTTATTGTTTCTTTGTATTATAGTATGTCTTTCCTCAGTTTTCTATTTAAAATTGGATTTATCTAAGTAGTTGAATAATTTCTTGGTAATCCATTAACCATCATTCAGTACTTGTAAAATGAGCATCTGGTTGAAATACTTCCTTCTTCCTCTGGAGTAGAGTTAAACTTCCTTATTCAAGTAGTTGAATCATTTCTAGGTAATCCATTAACCATCATTCAGTACTTGTAAAATGAGCATCTGGTAGTCATTGTTGAAATACTTCCTTCTTTCTCCGGAGTAGAGTTAAACTTCCTTATTTTTCTTCTTGCTTTAGTTCATCTGTCTGGACCAGATTTTGAAGGATTTTTCATACAAGCCCGGGATGCAGAGCACCTGGATAGCCCTGCAGTTGGTTCTTTTGTGTTAGCTGACCGGAGACGTTCTCAGCTGCTGACATGTGGTCGTACCAAGGTAGAGTCAATGCTTTACAGTTATTCAGTGGGCACTGAGGGGCTTGTTCTGTGTCTTCATCTTCTTGTTGTCAAAAAGTGGAGCATTTCCTTACGAAGAATCTCACTATTTCTGTATAAATGCTGCAGGGACCTCTAGCTCATTGCTGGAGTCTTCTGGATTGAAAGTCCTTCCTTTTAGTCTTGAAGTTTGTTAGTATGAGTAAGTTGGTGTGCTACACCTCACTTGAGCTGATCATGACTGATAGGGAAGATAGGGAAAAGCCAGTTGCACTGGCGTAATGCAATGTCTCTGTAGGATTTAGCTGCAGCCTCTGCTGACTGTGTTAATTAACAAAATGTCTGTCTACTGTGTAACTCTTGATATATGTGTCTTTTCAGAATTCAGCTGTCAGTCACACAAGTAAAGCAAAAAAGAACGACATAAAAATTTATTGGATTGCTCCTGAAGATGCTCCAAAACATGTACAGTTTCTGTAAGTAAACTTAGTATAGATTCTAATTTATTAAAATGCAGACAAGGCAAACCTGTACCATTGTCTGTGTCAAATATTGTCCAGCAACTGAAAAGCCCTTGGGTCCAATGACCTGAAAAGTCAACACCCCTTGCTTGCTGCAGAATCTGTGCTAATGCAGACACTTTTTTTTCTTTCCTTTACTTTTTTTTTTCCTCCCAGGGAGAATGTAAGGGGATTTGGAGATTGGTTTCTTTAGTCTTTCTAGCTACCTTCTCACTTCTCATACCTGCAATATACACTGTTAATAATCTTCCTCTTTGCTGTACCTAACTAAATGATATGTGTACCCTCCTGTTACACTACACTAGCTTTTTGTGAACTACAGGATAAAAGCAATGCAACTCTTCTCTGAAGTTCTAATCTATGCCATAGGCATGAATGTTTCTTATATTCACTGCAGCATGTGGTGTTATGTTTTAAAATTCCTTTTCTACTGAAATTTAAGATACATTCTACTTCAATCCCTAAAATGGTAGAGGTTTCCATAGAGATGAGGGTTTTGCAAATAATTTCTCTGAACTATAATTTTTTTCCTTTTTAAAGTAGCAGCCAACTATAAATATATACAGTAATCACTCTGTGTGTGTTGTGTTTTTTAAGAGCCACAGTTGTGAAGAAATACAGGATTTTCTGGGTAAAAATTCGGGGTCCCATTGTTTCTCAGCCTGACGTGCTGTCCCCAACACCACCTTTGCATGCAACTTCTGAGGCTATGTCAACTTCACACCCAGTTTCCTCCATATCAAAGCCAGTAAGTAATGACAAAGCTAAATTAGGCTATCTTTAATGCTTTTGATGAATGGAATTTAATGAGATGACATTGATACAGCCTATTAACAGAAAAGGAGAGATGATGGATGAGTAACTTTTGATATATAAGGCTAAGAACATGACAGCTGAGTTGCCTGAACTTTGCAGGGTCAAATGTTCTCATGCTGCACACAGGTAAGAAGATTAACAGAAAGTTTATAAAGTAATGATCAGAAAATATTATGCATACTTCTCACGAGAAATGGGAAAAGACAATCTGGTCTTGACTAATAACTTCCTATTTAGCAGCTGCAGGCTCAGCAGCTTTCTTCTCTAAGTTCATTTGTGTTACTGACTTTTGTTACTGAGTCTTGAATGGATCGAGAAGCACTGCTATTTGATCCAGGATAACTGTGGCTTATAATCAATGTATTTGCTCAAGGTATATCAGTGGAGTTTCTACTTTAAAAAAGTAAGCATGAAGCTGTAGTACCATTATTTTCTTTCTCATTTTACAGCTCTCCAAACATTAGACCAGGGAAGTTTTTGGTTTTTTTTCTGAAGTTCTTGCTGGCTTTTCAAAGTTATTCTATTGTAATACCTTTAAAGTGAAAATTCAACTCAAATTTAGCTTGGAATTCACCATCAATTTACTTAGTAGTCCTAGGGTAACTGTAGACATGGATTAAGAGATTGGTGTGTAGACACAGATGATGTTGTTCCTTGTATGCTTTTTTCTGCCATGGGTAAAAAGGAGGAAGAGAGTGGAAACTCTCATTGCTCACAATTTGTTTGTTTGCTTCATTGTTTAGTTTAGTGCATCAGGTTGTGGAATTATGAAGTTCTGCATTAGGAACCCTACAAACTGTGATCCTGGGAGTGCTTCATGTTTTTTTCTATCCTTCCAACGAGAAGAGAATTCAGTTTTTATTGAAATGAGTGGTCCAAGTGAAGGATATTTAGCATTTGCATTTTCCCATGACCAGTGGATGGTGAGTGTTCTATTTTCTTTGCTGTAGTTGCTTTTGTGATGTTAGTAAAACTTGAAATTAAATACTGTCAGATGTCACATAAAGTGTGACTCTCCCAGAGTGCTAAAACACAGGTTGTTTCTTCCAGGTGAATAGTCACTTTTAGCTCAGGACTGAATAACTGCAATAGAATTTCCCTATATTTATCTCTTATGGCAGAATTCAGCCTGTCTGACTGAAATTCCTGATGAAATCCATCTCTATTTTACTATCAAAAAAATCTTACCTCTCAGAAACTGAGTTGTTATTCAGAAAATAATTTGCATTTGATCCTTGAATGTTACTCTTAAACAAGCATTCTTAATGTTGAAAGACACTTCTTTCTGACTTATGTTAAAGTGAAGAGATGATGCTGTTGACAAATGGATAATGCATAAGCTACTTGTTGCACAAAGGAGATGCTGTTTATATTCATCTCCCTAGTGCAGGAACACTTGGTTCTTAACAACACTTTTTTTTACAGCTGTGCAGGAATAAATCTTGTAACTGAAGTGGATTTTTAAATAGCTCCAACATCCATCTCTGTCTTGTCTAGTCAATTTGATAAATTTTAAATAATTAAGGAAACTTCTGATAATATGGTTGTTACTCTGGGAGGGAACGTGAATCATAATGTGTGTTTCTATGTGTCATCTCTTTGACTTAATGTGGTTCCTCAGTATTAATACTGATGTGCTTGAAAAATGGGGAATAACAGCTTGATAACTACAAAAATCTCTCAGGTCTTGCTGCCTATATTAAATCAAAGACCTTTTGGAGACTATCAGTAGTGATTTTTATTGGGCTATAGATATTTTTCTTTTCATCTCTGCAGGGTGGTGATGATGCTTATCTGTGTGTTAATGTGGATCACCGCATTCACGTGAGCACTGCCCATCTGAAGGAGCGAATTCATCCTCTCTTGGATTCAGAGGTATGTTTTAAAACAGCTCAGACACTTTCACAGACGTAGCTTTGAAATAAGGCATGCTGCTGCTTTGTGCTTTTGTTTTGCACAGCAGGTGTAAATACTGAGGTGGATCCATAATTCTCTAAGGTGAGATTGATTGGGCTCTTACTTCCTAGTAAGTGTTAACTTAGCAAGTCTAAATTTAATTTGTAAAGATAGTCATATGATGGAAGCTTAGTATTTTTGGAAGCTTTGTCCCTATTATTAGTCTGTCCCTTTTGCTAGAACTGCAATTGGTACGCCCTGAGTTAAACATTGTTGTAGGCTGTAAAAATTAGAGATTAGTTCAAATCCTAAATTGTTATGCTGACTTACTGAAATACCTTTTGCATGCCAATTCAGAAGGGATCCCCCTTCCCTCGACAATTTACTTTTTTTCTTTATTATATCAGTGACACTCTTGTCTTTTTCAGGGTTACTTTTAAGCCAGTTACTCAGCTAGTCTGAAGACACTGGGTGTTAAGTATCTCCTGTTTTACAGAATGCCCTTAAAGATGTGTCGTGGAGGCTTGTGGATGGTATTCTTCAATGTTCTTTCAGGAGGAGGATTCGTCTCCCTGCTTACAAAGGGAGATTTAATCTCGATACCAGTTACTACATCTTTCTGGCAGATGGGGAAGCTAGTGAAGGTAATTTTGACTTACATATATGGTTGCTTTTCTTTTAACAGCTCCAAATGAGTTAGTAACCCTTCTGTAAGATATGGCTTAGATGAGAATTGGTGTCTGAACTAAGATTTCCAAGCTTGAGGCCTTTAATTAAACCTTTACTGCTTCTCTGGATCATGGGTTTGCTTGTGGAGGTTATTGCAAATTTACTCATATGTGTTGTATTTTCTGTAGCTAGGTGAGTTGTGTTTTGCACATTAAGTGTGCAGGATGGCTTAGATGATGTTAGGTTCTTACCATATTGTGTGCTAGCTTGTATGATTGTGCAGTGGTCACAACAGGGCTTGAATTCATGAATGAGGAATGGGCACACTTACGAGTGCAATGGCTTTCATTAGTGAGAAATAAATCACTTTGTCACTGCTTAGGTGGACTGATATACAAACATCATCGTCAGCCCCTGGTCACCAGTGGACTGTACAACATCACAGACCTTCCTCAGGATATCGGAGGTTCCCGGGCCCCGCGGCTTATCAAGGCTCATGGTAAGCTGCAGTTTCTAGTTTTGTCTCCCAGTTCTAGAGTTGCTGAGACTGGAGGGTTATTGCAGAATTGGTATTCCCTCTTGTCTTTCTGGCATTTGTGTTGTATATTCAGTTGGCTAGCAAAATCTAGAATCTGGTGGCAGAGTCAAGTTCCTAATTTTTCATTTCAAGAACAGTGTTGGAAGATTCTTTTTTGCCCAGAAAAAGGAGTCCACCCTTGCCTTTCCCTTAAATTTATAAGTGGGACTTGTTTATCTCTTTCTCTCTATTTGAAGTTCTTGTAGTTGCATTTTTGGTTTAGTTCTATTTGAAATCAGAAACCACTCAACTGGCAGTTTGGAGTCACTGAAGTTAATGGGAATTATTTTCTCCCACACTGCTGGACTTTAATGCAGGTCCATGATTGAACTGCCACTCACTCTTTGTCACACAGATTGTAGCAATGTCATCTTTCATGCTCTGATGTCTGAGTTGGTGATAGAATGGTTTCTCTCTCCAGTATGTACAAAGTGTATTAGCATGTGTGAAATGTGCAGTAGCCAGAGCTGCTCTGTGTTGTGTGGATATTTCTGTTCTCTAGCAAGAAAAAGGCTATAAAGCTGTAGCCTGAACCAGGTGATATGTTTTTAATTATTGGTAAATTCTAGCTATGTGCACATGGACGAAACAATTACATAGTCTTGGAAGTTGTATTCATGTGCATTTAAGTTACCTATCATTTACCTTGTTGGGTTGTTTTTGTTTGTTTTTTTTTCAATTTTCAGGAGCGCTAATGTTTGTTGCTTGGATTACCACAGTTAGTATTGGTGTTATTGTTGCACGATTCTTCAAACCTGTCTGGTCTCATTCATTCCTACTTGGAAAGGAGTTGTGGTTTCAGGTGGGCAAAATCTCCACATATCTCCAGCTGTATTTTCTAGTATTATTGCAAGCAGAATTATAAACCAATAAATAGACTAAAAATGGTATGGTTTACATCTTTCTTTAATCTTATAAATTAAAAATCAGAAGTTCACCTACTTTACTAGTAAAGGTTGTCTTAAGTGGGAATTAAGAATATCTTTTAACTGTAATGTCTTTTAATGCTGTATTAAGTGTAGAGTTTCTAAAACCAAACTTAACTTTTCTAGGTGCATCGTATGCTTATGTTGACCACAGTCATGCTTACAAGCATTTCTTTTGTGTTGCCTTTTGTGTACAGAGGAGGTTGGAGCCAAGTAAGTGTGTACTTTTTGTCTTGTTAGCTGAAAGGTATAGGTGGGACTAAATGAATGAGAAAGTCCACTGCCAGCTATAATGACTATTTCTAACCAATTTTCTGTGAAAACTGTTCTTAAGTAGGCTGATTCCAAATTCTGGCAATCCAGAAGAGGAATTTTGTCTCCTTTAAACTTCAGCTGAAAAAATTCAGTGTTTTCCTTTATTCCTTTTTCTTCCAAATAGCTTCTTTGCTCACAGTTTCTTTATGTACTGTTTTGGTCCCACAAGTCTTGTCTTAGAGAATATGGTCTTGGGAGGGAGTAAGGATGTGATGGCTGACATTAGCATGGTAAACCTGCTGGGAAGAAGTGTCTTTGTCAATTTGGACATAACAGTGAGTGATAAGCTTAGTCTGGAGCAGTAGCTGGATAGAGATTTTGTCTGTCGCTGTCACCTGTGTTCTGTTTGATGCAAAGTCGCCTGAAAAGTTGGAAAGTCTAGAGAGTATCTGAATTCAAGGTGGAAGAATATGGTCACAGGTGTGAGCTAGGGAAATGGAATAAAACATTTTCATGTGAAAGAGAAGACCAGTGCTGGGATGAGTTATAAAATAGGCCTATCCTGGAGACACAGGATTGGGGCTGGAGAGCTTGGACTATGGTTTCTATAGTCATGTTAGTCTGCTCTTCAGCTGGTAGAATTTCTCAATATAGCAAAAATATGTGGCAAGCCCTGAGCAGACATACCAGCGTGTCTGCTACCAAGGCAAGCAATCTCCATCTGGCTGCAGGGCAGCTTATTGTGTCCTGTTGTCTCTGCCAGTGCTGCTCCATTGTAACTTATTAATGCAAGTAAAATTTGCAACTTTTTGGTGTCTTTTCTTTCTGTTTGCTTATTGTGTCCTGTTGTCTCTGCCAGTGCTGCTCCATTGTAACTTATTAATACAAGAACAAGTAAAATTTGCAACTTTTTGCTGTCTTTTCTTTCTGTTTATATAGATATGATATTTAAGAAAAATGTCCTCTCTTTAGCAAGCAGGTTTTCATCCTTATCTTGGCTGTGCAGTGATGGCTTTGACAATCTTTCAACCACTTATGGCAGGCTTCAGACCATCTCGTCACGCGCCAAGGTACAACTGACTCATTGAATTACAGCCACAGGAATGAAATGTGACTGTTTAAAGAAACATTCTTTGTACAATGGAAAGCTTTTACAGTTTGAAAGTAGATGATGTTCTTTGATTTCTGACCCCTTCCCCCAGTGGTGTAATCAATAAAATGTGTTTCATTGTTTTATAGGAGGCAACTGTTTAACTGGTTTCACTGGAGTACTGGTACAACAGCTAGAATATTAGCTGGTGAGTAGAAGTTACTAACTTCCACTTAACTGAGTTAAAGAAGAAACTTTAGAACGTTGCCCTTTGTCTGGGCTGTTGTTCATTTAAAACATCTATGTATGTCCAGTCTAGGCATGTCTGAAGATCCTTTTTCTTGGCCATCTTTTTTGTGAGTTTTAAGGGGCCATTGGATAGACCTTAGAGAAAAAGTGACTTTAAAACTAAAAGAATTACTGACAAATCTGATATTCCTCTGTAATGAGGACCTGCCCTTTATCTTCATAATTTCTTTTTGTCTTGGAAGATATGAGAATGGTGTTCTTACAGTAATATAGTTCAATGTTATTGAATAGGAGACAGGAATTTCACTTACAGATCCAGAAGCTGGGTTTAATTCTAATAATAGAGGCAAGCTTCCACAGCAACCTTAACCACTAATATTGTGGTGACTGGTGACTACCAAAAAAGCCCACAACAACTGATCCCCCCCCACAAAAAACCCTCAACACCCTCCAGCTGTGTGAACTCCTTTAACCTTGTTCCTCAAGCAGTTTTAGGTAATTAATGGGAAATCTATTTAAAAAGCATTGAGAGAATTTTTAAAGTACACTGGCACAACATTCTTATTGGGTTTTCTATCTTGTTTTTACTGAATAGTTGTGACTATGTTCTTGGGAATGGATCTGCCAGCACTCAACCTGCCAGACCCGTGGGACACCTATGCAATGATTGGCTTTGTAGCTTGGCATGTTGGTACTGATGTTCTTCTGGAAATACACAGCTACTGTCTTGTTCGTAAAGGTACAAACCAGCAAAACTCCTGCTGTCTCCATGCTTGCTGAGAATAAAACCAGTGTGGGTTGAATTTCAGGAGGTGTTCTTTGGCCTCTAACTCGGAAGCTGAAAGGGGGTAACTCTTGTAGTTTTGAATCTTCTGTAGATGAATGAATATGGAATAAACCCACTTTTTAAGATAAAAGTGTTCTAGAAGAGTGGGATTTGTGCCATTTTAAATAGTAGTTTCTCATTTTTTAAACTGTAATTCGTAGGGGGCTAAAATGGGCAGACTGAAATAGGGGGTAACTCTAGTAGTGTTGAATCTTCTGTAGATGAATGAATATGGAAGAAAACCAGTTTTTAAGATAAGTGTTCTAGAAGAGTGGGATTTGTGCCATTTTAAATAGTAGCTTCTCATTTTTTAAACTGTAGTTCATAGGGGGCTAAAATGGGCAGACTGAAATGTAAATATTTTCTGAGACTCTATTAATTTTTCCCATAATTTTGATCCCAGGTGGGTATGTTAAATCCAGATTAATTAATGCAGATTTAATCTGCATTTAAATTGTTGAAAATTATTGCAGGAGCAAGCTTGAATGCTTGTCATTTTGACTGACTGGGGAAGGAATATGAAATCCTGACTCCAATATGTCTAGGGAAGAGAGGTAGTAACTTCATTAGAAATTGTTATCTTTACTGGCTAGTGTCACAGGGAGGAGGTGATTGCACATGTGAATGACCTGGGTCTAAGGCTGAGATGAGACAGCTGCAGAACTGAAGAAGTATGATTAATTAAGAGTCCGTGTAAGGTGGCATGTGGAGAAGGAGTGATTATAAAAGAGGTGAATTTAAATTTAACTGCAGTAATTACTTCCTAGAAATAGGGAAAATTAACCTGAAATGTGTGGACAATGAGTGTTCTCATGTTGGCTAATGAAAATACTTCTTATGAAATCCATTTATCTTAAAATATAAAAGGAAAAGGTGTTAGCGCAAAACTCAGCGTTTTGATTATTTAGTCTAGCAAAAGACAAAATGTTTTTTGACATCAGTGTTCAGAATTTGTTTTGTAGGTCAGCGCCAGTAATTTTTCATTTGCACTATGAGTGTGATTAGTAACAGGTCAGGAAATGTCAAATGAAAATCCCAAGTCCTTTTCAGATTTGATGCTGTGTAAGACTTAGTCACAGGATCAAGACTTCTGCAGTATAAAAATGAACCCCCCTTCCTCTTAAGGGCTGATTTGAATTCTGTTTTTCTTCCCATGAACAGTTGAAGTGATAGAGGATGACAGAGTACAGATACTGCAGTCACTCACATCTGCAGAAGCAGAGGTGAGTCACAATTTGGTAACTAACTACTGTGAAATGGGATGATTCTTTGTTTAAACAAATGAAAAGACTGACTACTCAATGACTTTTCTTCCCCTTTTCTTGCAGGGTCGTCTGTTTAAACAGATTGTGTTAACCATCTATGTCTGTGGAAATATAGTATTCCTTGTTGCCTTCCTGATAGCAATCAACCAAGTATGAAATAAGTATTAGAGAATTTTGTGACAAAATACTGTGCAGTTGAACAATCTGCAAGGAATACTTTTTATACAACTTTTTTCTCAACATGGTCCTGAAGATGTAATTGAAGAAGAACAGCACATGTCCTGCTCAGTGTTAGGGAGATTTGGAATTCAAATCTAGAGAGAAATCCTGCAGTCTTACAAAAGCTGTCTTCTGATGGGACTTTTAATGGGAACCTTTTCTTGAGTAAGGAATGAAATCTCTATTTTTTTAAGCACACTAGTTTACTTGATTGAAGCTTATAGGTGGAAAGAAGGCTGAGAAGATGTGCCAAAAATGTTATTTGGGTAGTCATTTCCCTAAGCCTTTTGTGAACATTACTGGGGGAACTGGTAAGATATGACTGGTCCAGATTAATCTGTCCACTTTACTGTGTTCTAATATGTGATATGCCAGCTTCCTGCTCTTGACAGTTTTGTGCATAAAGAAACCCTTTAACCTCAACTAAACCCTTAACCCTCAACTAAAAAAAACCTTGAAACTTAGTGAAAGATTGTGTCACAAATGCAGGTTGATGAATGAACTAAATAGATAAAAGTAAAATGCGGAAGGCATGGTCTGCTCTGAGTAGTGCTCTTACACAAGCACAGGAGTTTAAGAACTTCAGTCCTTTAGTAAAACCACCATTTGCCTCACTCAAAATACTGCTCTGACTCATCCCTCTTGGTGCTTCTAAATCATAAAGAGAACCTGTTTGCAACATAAATGCATTAATACCTATAGTAACTTATATAAGGAAGGAAGAACCTAGCTGTGTTTATGGATTTCTGTTTTACTGTCTTTGGTTGCTTGAGTCTTCTGAATTACTGTGTGAATAAGATGGATTTATGCCAACTATCGCTTTAATGGAAGTGAAAATCCTTGCTCTGGAATGTTGCAGTTGTATTTGTGCTATTGAGCAAAGTGTAAATTGGGAACTAGGTTGACTTTAGAAAAAGCAGCTTCTGTTAATGTTACGTGAGAGTCCTTTGAGCTAGCATATGTACAAGACAGAACTATAAGAATTTTATAACAACTCTATTCTGAAAGAATATTGGAGGGCAATTTTTTAGTCAACAAAAGCTTTCTCCAAATACATTAACTGGGTACAGAGACTAAAAAGAGACTATATTATTTCACATTTTTGGTTCACGATTTGCCTAAGTATGGAAAGATACTCTTGAAATGGCATTTTGGAAATGAAACCTTTGCTTTGCAGTTGTATTTTGTGGCTCTAAACAGCTTGTTCCCACATATCTTCATTTTTCTTACTGAAAAGTATAGATTTTTAGTTGTAGCAATTCAAGATACATTTTTCAGCTAGGCATGCAATGCTAGCTGGGAATGAAGGTTTTGGGAGTATTGGATAGAATAGTGAGTAGTGAGGCCTGACTTGGTATAGACTTTTACAGCAACATCTCTACAAGTGTGGCCAGCTCTAAAACACTTGTAGGTGTGGGGCAGGTGGTGGTTCTGCTCAGTTACCAAAGCTGTCTGGTTCTGCCTCTTCTTCCACCTTCCCAAGTCCATAGTGCAGCCTGTTGCATGGACAGGTAATACTCAGGAAGCTACATGTTTTGTTGTAGTCAGTGATCTTTTTTGATTGCTCAGATATCTGATTTAGCCATAAGGGTGTTTATGGAGCTGGGATTAATCCCTTTGTCAGCAGCAGCTGACTGCAAGTGAGTCCAAGTTGAATCATCTCCCTTAGGAAAGTCATATGCAGAGTGGGAAAGGGTGGCCACGAAAAAATGAGTCACAACCCAGGCTGAAGGACAAGAAGCATGGGGCCAGCTGGGTGGGTGTGAGATTTTTTTTTTTAGAGAAGTCTGATCTCAAAAGGCCTGGGAATCTCAGGGTCATAAACTGCTAAAGTTTTGTGGGACTCTTTCATCTACTGTGAATTTAATGTAGAAAAATCACTCAACCTAGACATGATTATTGGCTTTTTAAGTTAAGATTAATGCCATATTCTTTCTATGATAGCTGTACTGAGGGTTATTTCATTTACATGTGACAATGAACATGGGTTTTAAAACATGAATGTAAATATCTCAATAAAAGTTCTTGTCCCTTTTAGTAATGTGAAAATGCTGTCAAAAGGAAACTAGAAAAGTCTTGCCTAGTAGCAAAATGGATTGTCTGGTTTTTGTAAATGTTGTTTTATAAATTACAGCTATGTAAATCCTTCCTGGAGAAATTATTATTGAAATTGAATGTTAAAATAGTTTCACTTTTTAAAGCAGTTTCTTTTCCTCAAGAAGAAAAAAGTTTCCTTGTTCCACATCTAATACAACTTTTAAATTGGCAAAATTATCAGTCGTTCTGGATAAATTTTTTCTTCCCACTGCTTGCAGTATTGTCTAGTTTCTTATGGGAGCCCTTATGTACAGTATTGTAACTTAATTGATTGAAAGACGTGCTTATTTTACACAGTTTCTGTTCACACCACCACTCCTGCCCTTTTCCTGCAGAACTGGTAAGTGGAAATAATGTCATTGTATTCCAATATCGTCCAAAGGTTTTTGTGTACTCCTTTGAAAAAAATCTCTGGAGGGTTTGATATTGGTAGGAAAACAGATGACAGGCAGACATTTGCGATTAGTCTCACAAGTAGTTTACTGTTTTGATTTTTAGGTGCAGCCTCCAAATACTCGTTACCTGCTCTTGGCTTAGCTGCAAATCATATTCTTTGCCTGTGCTTTGAACAAAAATTACTTGATGTAAATGTAACGGAGTTCACAGCTACTTTGTTTTGCTTTAAGTGGTTTTTAGTTAGTTGACATTTCAGGCTGCAGCACAATCCAGGGAAGATGTATTTAAATTCTCCTTCTTACACTGAGTGCTACATTGTTTGCTGTTTTGTCAAAAATCCCAAGATGGGGAGACGTCCAGTTCCGTGTAATAATGGCCAAGTGTTTCTTTTACCCAGGGAAGGCGAAGGAGAGCTTGCCTGCTTTGTGTTCCATCAGCTCCTAACGCTACGTGGCGCCCTTGTTCAAATAACAGCACTTCTGCTTTGCTTGCTTGCTGTAAACTGTCCGTGAGAGGTTGGCATGGAAAGGTTTTCCAAAATAGGAAGTGTTCCTAAATGAACTAATTGGAAAAATTTTCAGAAACTCAGTCTTTAAATTCAAGCCATTTCATACAGATAGACATTCTGGAATGGGTGTTTGCTTGCTATCTATGAATAAGCTTTTGTTTGAGCAGATGGTTTTCTTTTGTCATGTGGGTATATCCTTCTGCAGACAATGGAAGATGAACAGTAGTCACCAAGGAAAAATTGCAGTATTCTGCATTTCTATGCAGAAGTTAATACCTCAGTGGTTTTAGAACTTTGGTGCAGGCTGAAGTAAGAAGAGTCCAAGTGAATGGAAGGGTGGCTAACAGGGATGATCTGCTTCTAGGTCTGAGAAATTCTTTGCTCACATAAATCTGGTTCTGACCAGATTTAAGGGGTTTGTGTGAATGTGGAAACTGTTGCACTTACCTGAGTAAATGGCACAGCAGAACTGGCACAGGACGTATTCTTCAGAACATGCTTGGAGCCACCCGTTTGAGTTCATACCTGACCTAGTTCAGCCACTGTCTGGCTTCTGCTGGTCTTCCTTGTGCTGTGCAAAAGTGACTGCACATAATGTAAACCACAAAACTGCATCACTGAACCAGCTGTTTATGGCAATCTTCCCACACAAAGGATACTGCACTTTAGAAGGACTGCAGCTTCAGCTTGGCTTCAGAGAGACTTTCATGTTGTGGGGCCTTAGAAATCACTTGGCTTTAATGATGAATTGGAATTTTGCATGGTATCTCTACTGACATTTGGAAAGATAATTTGCCACCTTGTATTTCTGTCCTTGTTGATAAAGGATGCAGGAAAGCTCTGGGACTGTAGCACTCAGATGATGAACGTTGCAACTTTCCAGAAGCACACAATTTTCCAGTCTTTCCTTTAAACTACTTTGACTAGTATTGTGATGATACTTGCTCCCTTTTCCATATTATTTAAGTTTAATAACACAGGTTTTTGGGGTAGCAGAGGATGAGTGTCCGTAGCTCTCTGCTGCTGTTAAAAAAATTGTTTGTGACTACTTTGTATCACTCACCTGCTCTCATTTTTTGGTGAATTCTTAAGAGTTGAGGCTGAAGCCTTCTGCTTTCACAACCAGCAAATAAGAGAAGCATAAGAAAAAAAAACACTATAAAACAGCAATAAACAAGAGGATAGACATAGAGGAAGTGTACTGTAATAAAATTTATTTATTCTCATTTACTATTCCACTCTCCAGGTAACCGTGTCTGACAAGTCTTAAAATCGGAGATAATTACCCACATCAGACTGGGAGCCACCAAATGTTTGAAGGCGACAAATCAGTCAATTACTACCATCGTGCCCCAGTATGAGGTAGTAACTTCAGTTTCCTGCTTTGGAAAGAATACCAGCAAAAAATTATAGCTTTTTTTTTAATTTTTTTTTTTTTTACTGGTGTATAATTAGAGTCAGCTATACCAGAATAACACAACATGAGCTTTATCTGTTTAGTGTTACAAATGAGGCTAAGACCTAGTAAATTAAAGCTGTTGTACTGATTTGAGTCATAATGGTGTAGTGTGCTATGAGGCACTTTTTCTCCCCAAGAACTATATACTGGAAAATGTGACTTGGATGTGATTTCTCTAGGTGTGATTGAACCTGCTTTTAGGGCCCTTATCTCCTCTACCATGTGGAAAGAATTAACCTGCTTTTTGGTGGGAGCCTTGAAACTTGCTGGAGAACCGTGCCCAGCAGTGTCTGCACCTGTAACAGATCTTTGTATTCAGCTGCAGGACAAGCTACTGGCAACTCAGCATTTCTGGTGGGAGGCTTGCCTGATTTTAGCTCCCCAGCCCACTGAAACCTAAACAGTATGGCTGTTGGAGTCCTTTTCTGTTGTTGGGGGTTTTTTGTTTGTTTGCTTTGGTTGGGTTTTTGTTTGGTTTTTTTGATGGACAGCACTGCCTGTCTGGCAACCAGTTTCTTGGAAAAGCAGAGCTTTCTCAGCAGGCTGGGAGGTGAAAACATGCTCAGGAGGTCAGGCTGTTCATATTATTATGCATAGGATTGATCTGTGAGGTTGTGGGTGGGCAGCATGTTTGTGGGATGGCAAAGAGCAGGGTGTGAGGATGGCTACGCTGTCATATGTAACATAGAAGGGTGAATGGACTGTGGAGGTCTAGAAGGGGGCTAAATATTTAAATATGCTGGCTTAATTATTTTTGTTTGTTCTGCTATCACTTAAAAAGGAATGCTTTACATTTCATCCAAGGTAGTATAATTGGTAAGCATGTTTTATATTTACATTTCTTCCTGCTCCTCTCTCACATTTTGCTTTTTATTAACCAATGCTTTTACAAAAAGAATGCTGGAACAGCATTTTCAGTCAAAATCAGATAGATTGGCACACTTTAATGTGAAACAATGTCCCATGAAGTTCCATGGAGATAGGTGTTTATCTGCTCTGTGTATACAGCAACAGCATATTTCTGATTGTGAGAACAGGTATGCACATGTCTTCATACTTGTATATACACTGCATTTATGGCCTTGGGTAACTTCCCACTAATTTTAACAAAATCCAGGATGAGATATGTGTGCGTGTGGCAGTTGGTCAAATCTGAAAGTCTGTTCAAGTCCATTGCATTATGCGGAGGGCAAAACAGCCCATGAAACAGAATAGCAAAACAAGCATTATGATCCAGAAAAAGTATGTGGAAGAAAGTCTTCTTAGTTTTATCTGCTTTGAGTGGTAAATTTTACTTCCATGTCATTACAGCTGTTAGAGGACTTTTTTCCCCAGCTTTGCCATCCTCATCCTCAGAGCTGCAAAAATAAACAAAGCCATTGCATTTTAAGTCTTTCTTTCTATTTCTGAAGCAAAATCTCCTTATTTAGAAAAATGAAGAATACACATACCTCCAGTAGTTAATCCAGCAGAATAAGCATTGTTTAGTGTTATAGAAAGAAATCAGTAGAAGGTGTTAGTTCTGGTAATTTTGCAATAAAGTGGGTATATTAAGAAATTACTCCATAATTGCTATTTAAAAATTAGCACAGCTACCTTCTATTTTGTCTCTGTTACCTTCACTAACACATTACACAGAGTTGGCTTTGCCCTTGACTGGATGCTGACAGATTAAAAGGACACGTGAATAATTAAACAAACTCTTTGTTTAAACTGAACTCCTCAGTGGGAGCTGTAACTGTTTGAAAACCTTTTCCTTTTCTGTGATGCTCAGAGAAAACTTTCCTTTCTTCCCAGTGCTGTGAGTCAGAGTGGGAGTTAGTCATGTTCCTGATTTCTGATGCAGTAACAGCACCTGTATAAACATCAGTATGGCTATTGTCTGTAACTGTGTATAATGGGGGTAAGTTTGAAAGGGACAGCAAAAGGCCAATGATTAAATGTTAGTTATTTTTAGAACAGCAATATAATGCTGTTGTTTGATACGTAAAAGCCTCCCTCCAGCACATTGTTGATCTGAGAATGCAACAGGAATAATCTCCATTACTCTGACCTGCTAGTTTGAAGAGTCACCAAAAATAGAGTGTCTCATTCCTGCACCCTGCATATGTCTCTGTGCTGGGACACGAGGGGTCAAAGCAGCTGTGTACTTGATTTACACATGTCAGCAAGTGTCCAACTCAAGTTATGTTTTGAATGCTGAAGTTGATGCAAATCATAGAAGCATCTGAGTGTAACTTTATATCATAGAGCCACTGATGTTAACCTTAGCTCTTACAAAGACACTGTGTACTTTTTACAGGCTGAGGAATTCTGAAGGATTCAAGCCCTGGTCATGGTTTAAGAACAGTCAGTTTGATGCCTGCTTCTAGCCCATAGTCTGGTTTTGTCTTGCTCTATACATTACAGGAATAGATGGTGCATGAATCTTCATTAAAAAGGATTTTTGTATTTTACTTTCTTCAACACAAATGGAGCTGTCTCCATTGTGTTTTTTGAAGGTTGCAATGCTTCCAGTGGTAGGCAAAAAATAGCTCATCTAGACTAGCTAGCTGCCAAAAGCCTTGGACCTTCGTGTCCCATGAGAGCCTGTTCCACACTGTCAGTAGGTTTTGCTGCTTATTCAGCTTTAGCTTTGCATTTCCTTATTCATTTCACTATGTCTAGCCTTTGTTCCTTCCCAAGGACTTTTCATTTACCTAATGAGTATTGCATCTTCAAAACATTTGCACTTGAATCAATTTGCCTGAAATTTGAAGAAGAAAATAAGCCCTAATAATGCAAATACGGGAGTACCAATTAAAGTGTTGTCATCCTTTTCTCTGTATCTATGATCTCTGGCTTTCTGAGGGCACATACTTTGAGATATTGGTGAAGAAAAGAGCGTGTGGGTGAAAGAAAATTGCTACTATATGGAAAGAGGCATGCCCTACATCTTTAGTAAGATTGTGGGCATGAAAAGCTCCTAATTTAATCTGATCTGCCTCTATATAGATTGGCACATGGAACAATGCCTCTGCTTCTTTGTCCTTGGCCATTGCTAACTAATTCAGTAACTTGTTCTGAAGGTTCATTACTTTCCTAAAGAAAAATTATTACATAAGGGGCCATCATGCTGGTCTGTCCTGTGCTTCGTTGTTTTCCATTGTGTTTCAGAGTCCCCAGTGCTTGTTTAATGTTTAAATGCTGCAAGTGCTTCCCAAAGCTTCAGTTTCCAAGAGGATTTGTTTTTCTGTTTTACTGTTCATTTTAGTAATGAATGATGAGTTACCAAAAATAATTGACTCCACCCTTTTCTCTCGTGGCATTTAGGGTGAACCTGTTAGGGTGGGCATCAATGACTGCTTTGAAAACAATATATTTCTCTAAGAAACAGCTCTGTATAATTACATTGTTCTAGAGCGAGAGGCTTTCCTGGTTTTGTTTCTCTTTTAGGAGTCTCAGTACGATTGCAGGGCTGCTTGGGAAAGATTGAGTCACTTCCTGGCTTTTTCCACTGATCAAAAATGTCCTAGGGAGTGGCAGTAAGTAAGTGGAGGGCTAAAGAGTATGGCTTAGCTCCAAATTCTACTAGGCATGAAGATACTCACTTGGAGGCAGTGCTGACTGGGGGAATTTTTGAGGCAATTGCCAAACTGCTTGTAATTTAGCTGGGATCCATTTTTCCCAGTTGGCCATTTTCTTATTGGTGGAATAGTTATAAGTAAATGGCTGAGACCAAATACAGATTTACAGAACGGACTGTCAAACATCTTTGCTATGTTTGTGCTTAGTCCCCTTTCCTGAAAGTCAGTATTTGTTTTTTATTAATCTCAAATGAGAGAGAGAGCCCAGATTGTTGGTGAAGTGTCTGAGTGGAAGGGGAAAAATGTAGAAATTTCAGATGCTTCTGCTGAGAGACAAAAATAAGTGGGGGTTGGTACAGATAAGGGCACTCAGCTAACATCTCATGGCCTGTACATGGCCCACCTGAATGGTACTGCCAGCTTGTACTTACTACTTGGACAACTCTTTCCCAGGGTAGTTTCAGGAGCATCCGCTCAGCAGGCTGTAGGATGAATGACCTGTTTCAGTGGAAACCTGCTGGTACGTGGGTGAGTGTCCCTTCTCCATTATCCTATATTTATGTGATGGGGGGAATTAAGGGACCATCCCCAAACTGTAATGGGCTGGAGCAGCTTCTGGAGTGGTTTATCTTACCAGTACTAACTACTTCTGCTTCCAGTTGCTGATATAAAAGCTCCTGGCAGCAGCCCTTGGTGCTGAAGAGCAGAGGGAAGTACACAGATGGCAGAATGGGTGCTTGAGGAAAGCAAAGGTAATGGAAAAGTGTAATGGCTTTATTGATCAGAAAGGATGGGCAGCACTGCTGGAATATTTCTGGCTTTTGTGTGCATCATTCCATGATGTTGGTACTCTTAAAAGCTGAGAGCCTTGCTTGCTGAACATTTCTTCCCAACCACTGCCTACTGGTGCAAAATAGTTGAAAGTTCTTACATGATCCAAAGATCATCCTCCCTCCTGGCTTTACATGTAGTGTAAAGAATTCCTGGGCTGTCAATTCAGCTTTAGCCAGGGTCTAAACTTACATTTTTGCTGAAAATTCTCTGGAGGAGAGAATGTGGCATCAGGACCCCTGATCTTCCTGTAATTCAACCAGTGTTCTTTCCTTCAAGTGGAATGGGACTAGTGTGCAATCTGCTGCGCTGTAAGCATACTTAAATGGAGTCTAATTGTATGCATTAAAGTGCAACATAATCATAAAGAAGAGTTTTCTATGTTTCTGGAAGATTTTGCTATTGCTTTCAAACCTTTATAATAAAAAACTTTATAGTAAGAAATAGGTACTGTATGTATTAATAAAATATAAAAATTATTAAAAAATAACTCTGTGGACTACTGAACTAACGGTGTGTTAGTGATGAAAACTGTTTCATTATCTTTCAGAAGCTATAAAAATGTCTAGCTCAAGTTAATGGAAAAATGTTAAAACTTGCATAAACACTATCAAGACAATGTTGGCAATGTTGATTCCTTAAAAATACAAAGTAAATCTGATTATTAAGCAGCCTTTCTTATTTAAGGAGTAACTTGGATGGTCTAGGAAGTAGTTGGAATGCAGACAGGCAGAAAAACATGCCAGTGAGGGAGGAGGAATTGTTAAGTAGCAATGCTGTTAGTTACCTGCAAGAAATGAAAATTAATTCTGCTAATTTTTGTAGCATTAATGGAACTTGAAAGAGAACCACTTTCAATCTTTCAAGGTTACAGGAATGAAATTTCTGTAAGTTTATTTTTCAAATTTTGATATGGTAACTAGTGCATTGCTGAAGACAAAATAATTCAACAGATCCAAAATATAGATTGGTGTTTGTTAACAAACAAGAGCAAAAAAATATTATTAATAGCATATTAGTCTGAAACAATCCAAACAATATAAGAAGTGATACAGTTGCCAGCAGATAAGAGCAATCAAGTTGCTACATGAGCGAGCAGCAGTGACATGCTTTTCCTTTTCTGTTACCTGTTAGTGAGGGATCTTCTGTACCATCTCCAGACATCTGGCTGTGAAGATGAGCATGGTGGGTTGGTGAGCTTAAGCGTTCCTCTTGTTCTTGCAGGGAGATGGAATTTTTGTGGGGTACCTTGTCCAGGCTTGAACCCAGACTGCTCACAGGGTTTGTCTGTTGGGCTTCTGTGGTTTTCCTGTTTGGTGGCTGATAAACTTGACTGTAATGGCCTATGGGATGATATGCTGGTTTCTCAGATTTGCTGTCGTCTTCATCCTCGTCATCAATGATAACCAGTTCTGCATGGATAACCCCATCGTACGGGGCCAGCTTCTGGTTTGCTTCTGCGTCGTCATCGTCAACGCGCTGGTAACCCATGAAAACCATCGTGACAGGTTCGGACTCATCCACGTAACAAGGCACAGCCTGCACAATGTTGTACCGAACATCTTCCTCATCCTGAGGTGTGGGGGGTGCTGCATTAGCATGACAGGGATTTAAAAACCTGGTCTCACTATGGTTTTCCCTTGTATTCTGGTAAGGTTTTAATTCTTCGTGTGCAGCATTTCTTTCTTCATTATGAATCGTCCTGTTGTCAGGATTAGTGTGCACTTTCTTCTCCGTATGAGAAATTACTGGAGAGGGAGACTTTGGTTGTATTACCTTTGGAAGATCAAGGCCATTCTCTTTGTTTTGCTGCATAAAGGGCTCTGTTTTGGAGCAGACCCCTGACTGATGATTGCTAAATCCATTCATCTCTCTTTTGTCAGTGCCTTCCAGTTTTGGTCCTGGGATTAATTTGTCTTTCTGAGGAGTAACTGGCCTGCAGAATTTATTTGCAAAGACAGGTTCATGGTACTCTGTGGGAGACTGAGAATTTTTTTCAGTTGCTTGCCGTAGCAGGTCTTCCACTTCAACAGGAGCAAGTTCATCCATCCCATTCTGTGTTGTGGTCCCATTTGAGGACACTGCATAAACTGACTTCCTGCCATCATCATAGACTTTAATTCCTGTCTCTTTAAACTCCTTTGAGGGAACAGGTATTGTTGATAACACTGTGTTTTCTCCAGTCTTCATGTCTTTTTCAACCTTAATTTCCATGGCAAACAATGCTGTTGAAAGAAACAAGTGCTTAAACTGGTAATGCAGTAGCTGCAAGAAATATAGGACTTCTGACAGTAATAGAGAACAACTCAGAATAAATTATTAAATATGTGAAATCATCACATACACAACCCATATATTAAATTCTCATTTTGGATGTCCCCTTTTATCCTCTGGAAAAAAGTATTTTCATTCTGTGAGGAAGAATCAGCTGTTGAGACAGTTTTCATTACATGATAGACTGAGAAATCCAGATTTAACCTTGGCCCCTGGCGTTATGCTGGGCAATAGCAGCTGAAGAGCTGCACTTGCTGCAATGCCAGAGAGTCTTGGGCACTCTGAAGGGCTAGGAGGCTTTGTAGTAGTTGGGAAATAGCCTGACTACTGCTGGTTACCCAACAGCTGTAAGTGCAGATAGAAAATGTGAAATGAATGATATGAAGGGAGGAGTCTGTACTTAGTTGTGACAGGCAGGAGAATGAAGTGCTGGAAAGAAGTGTCAGTGGTGAAAAAAGTTATTCTCAGTGGCACATACTTTACACCACTGCCTCACCTCTCAGTTTTGATGACCTAACACAGCTTAAATGAGAACAAATGTCTCATATCTGTAATGTCTATTCTTTGCTTAAAGTGTATTAGATTCAATATATAGGATGCTTTTTGTACATATTGACACCTTCTGGAGTTACTAATAAGCAGTACCTTTTCTCTTTTCTTCATCATCCATGTCAGCATGTGTTGTACTTCTCAGTGCAGAAGGTCTGAAATACTTGGGAAGGTCAGGGATGCTGGCATATATGTAGTCTGCTCCCTCTGAGTAAAGAAGATCCACAGATCCACAAAGCATTAGTATGTTTTAACTTACTTCTACAAGAACCTTTTAAAAAATATTCTTTTGACTAAACGTACCTTTTTCAAATCCAGCTTTTTCAGTCTTCACAGACTAGGTGGGAAAGAGAACCATTAACAATAAATGTGATAGTTACTTTTAAGATGTTAACTAGACAGTGCTTTGGTTTCCCTGATAGTTTTAACCTTTTGTGTGCACAGCTTCATACAGAGAAGGGGCTAAAAGTGAAATGTGCTCAGTTGGAGCATGGTAAGTGAGAGCGAAATTTCTACAGTCTTTTGCCACTATGATTCCAAGTCACACAGGGAAGGACAAAAATATTATGAAGTGACCTGGCCTCCCACTGTGGCCCAACCTGGTCGGCGTCTAAGGTTTTTTTACGGCTTTCCAGTTTTACTGATCTCCCTGTGTAGCTTCAGAGAATGTGTGAGTGTATGTAAGAACAGCTGGAGAACTGAAGTTTGGTTTAATCACTGTATTTTTTTGAGATGGTTTAAGATGATTTAAAAATATTAAAATTACCTTTTGACACAGACTAATGGCTGATAACACTAAGATACATCATAATCTCTGCCAGGGACTGGTGGAGAGCATGATGCAGTTCAGCTGGGCACATCACCTGAAGGAGCATGAATAGACCAGCCTCCATACCTGGTCTGTTCCTGGCGTGTCTATCTCTGGCTGAGATGCAAAGCTGCTGGGTGTCAGTGGCAGTGCTGTTTTTAGAGACGTGCTGCAGATGAGTAAAGGTAGGAATTGCTCCCCCACCCCCATAAGTAAGCAAATGGAGCCATGTGGGCACTTAAAGAAATGTAACATCTTGACCCCTCTCATGTTTGAACTGTTGTCACTTCAGACAAAAGCTCATGACCACTCATGGGATCCAGCTAGTTCCCCTTTCCCTGGGTATGATGATGATTGAGTAATAAATTCTATTTCTGGAATAATATAGTACTAACCTTTATTATGTCTTCTGTTGTTTTCTCAACAGACTTCAGCTTCTTCAGAATTGCTTCTTCCTTAGCTGAGACTTCCATTTCTTGTCTTTCCAGAGCCTCAATTTCCTTCTCCAGTCTGCAATCACAGTTGCATTTGATTTAATACCAGGCAGAGAACAACATTGTGGAGTTGATGCATTGGGAATATGGACATTAGTAGAGGTGGTTCTACTTATCTTGACAATTTTTGCTCTTATATGAGATCAACTTATGGTTTTACACACATTGGGAAAAATGTGTGAAATAATATTTTCATTTAAAAAGAAAAAAAACCCCAAACCCAACAACAAACAAAGCCTTCCACATTTAAACATGAACTATTTTGCCAGTTAGGACTTGGCTGATGGGTTAACTGTTTTAGTTTAAAAACCTTTATTGTTATGTGAAAGGAATATTGAGGCTCAGAAGTAACAATTTCTTTTGGACTATTGACACTTGCTGTAGGTTTGTATGGTGCAGCTCCCTTCCCTGCCTTTCTTATCTGTTAAGTCTGTGTTGTATGGTTTCTTGCCTGTTAAAGCTGAGTACAATGGTTAAGTATCTTTTTTCCTGATGAGAGTTTTCCTTTTCTTCATGTATGGCAAACACTTCTAGACAGAAAAGTCCTAGACAAAAATTTGAATCTCTTTGTCAGAGAGGGAGAAAGCTATTCCTGGTTGTCTGGGTATAAAGCACACTGCTAAAGTAAAGTATCTTGGTCAATTTTTTCTCTCAGTAAGGCAATGACTTAAGCAGGTGTCCTGTTTCCTATTTTTTATTCTTTCTAACCAAGATTACTCTTTTCTGAATAAGAGCATATTTGTTGGGTTTTAGATGGGAATTTGGGAATTAGTTGGGAATTTGCCTTATTAGCTGAGTAGTTGGGAAGTCAATTCTCCATGAAGATCAGAGTTAAATCTGGAGTTGTATTCTAGAAGTGGGACTTGAACTGAATGTCTTATGCTGTATAACTTTAGTCTCCTGGTTCTTTTAAAAAGAACTTCTACTTTAAGGGAAAAAAAGGAAATTTCAAAAGCTTCCATATTTGAGTGAAATTTGCCTTCTATTTTTTTTAAATCCATGCTGGAAATCAATGACTGTAGACCTAAGGCAGCTGCAACTGAGACCAGTCAGAATAGATACAACTAGATGATCTGAGACCAAGTTACAGACAGGATTATAGAAATGTTGATCTATAACCCTGAGGGAAAGAAGTGTTGGGGTTTTGTATTTTGACTTCTTTACTGTATGCTAGGATTCATGATATTACACCAAGTCACCCTGAATGATTAAAGTCTGCCATCCCTTTAAAGTAATCAATCTAGAAAAGCTGAATGCAGGTTGACAGATTAGCATTATTGATTTCCTTCTGTGTGGCTGAGGAAACTGAATTACCATTATGGCTCTTGCCCTGTTTAAACTCAGATATGTGGAGCTACACTAACAGGCTGCTATGTGGACTTTTTTCTGTTGGTGACGTCTCTTTTTTGATATACAAAGGTATATAGATATGTGGAGCTACACTAACAGGCTGCTATGTGGACTTTTATCTGTTGGTGACAACGTCTCTTTTTTGATATACAAAGGTATCACAGACCTCAGAACAGACATGGGAAAAAAACCCCTTCAGGATGAAAATAAAAAGCTAAAAAAAATATTTAAAAGCTGCTCACACTTTGGACCTGAGCTCTGCAAGATGGCATTAGAACCCTGATCAAAGGTACTGATTACACTGCTAGAATTTAACAAAATTTTTCAAGGGGGATGAATATTTTTGGACAGCTATAAAAGAAAGTAATGACCATGTGCCATATTTTTTGCACTTCTTATTTTATTTTTATTGATATGTTTATTTTTAGATGAGACTTGATCACAATATTCTCATAATTTGAAAATCATTAAAAACTCCCAGAAGAATAATGAGCTGAAAAATCATTAACTTATACTGTGGATTTATTTCAGTCTTGGCTCTAAGCACCCCTAGACACACAGGTGTAAGAAGAGGAGGAAAAAATCTTGGAGATGCTTGAAAAAAGGGAGGTGGGGAAAAAGAGAACACAACCCCAAATAAATAAAAAATTATAAATAACCGTATATTTACCTGGGTGATCAAGAAACAAATTACAGTTTATATTATACATACAACACCCACTTTGTATGGTAATTAAGAGACCTAATTCAATACTCAGTGAGTTTAGAAAGAAATTCTCATAGCCATGTAAAGGGAATTGCATCTTGACTCTTAGTACCTCTTTTGCACTTATACTCTCAACAGAGTGTGTTGTGAGTGTTCACTCTGGAATTTGTGGAAAGAAAACTTCTGAGATGGAATTTGTACAGTTCAAAGAAATTGAAGCCCTTATAACATCATGCAGTTGGAAAGTTAGGCCAGGACCTTTCTCGTGTGTTTAAATGTTTAGAAACTTCTAAGTCAATCACATTTTTATGAAGTTATATCCCAGTTTGTCTTGAAAGGGTCTAGCAACTATTCTAGAAATTATATGAAACTATCTTTGTACAGTGCTGCATTTTTTAGGCAAGAAATGGAAGTATGACACAGCTACTGTATTAAAGCAATCCTTTGAATATTTGTCCTCTTTTCAAGTAGCACTGATTATTTGAGAGGGAGAAATAAGTAGTATAGAGGTGTGGATGAGAGAAGAATCCTTAGAAGTCAAGACACTAATTGAAAGGTTTCTCTGCCAAAGTAGCAGCTGAATTAAGAAAATCTATGGAGATTGCCTGGATGCTGCTGGCCACCAGCTGAGCTGCTGCAGTTGGCATCACTGCCACCCTGGGGAAAAATAAATGGCTTGAGAATGAAAAGCAGAAAGGAAGATACCACTGTGAAGAATTCTAGACTGAGGGGAAAAGGCAGTTTAGCAAGCTCTCACAGGTTTTGAGGTGAGTCAAATGCTTTAGCAGCTCTCCAGTATAGCCTTGAGTCTGCTTTCATGCATCATATTACAAGCAATTGAATAGACCTTAGTTGTTTTGCATTTTTAAATATGTTGTTTAGCAACTAATTCCATCAAGAATGAGTGTTATTAGCTGAAGATTAAGTGAGAAAATAGGACTCTTAATTCTTCGTTCAGCTTGTACTCTGACCAAGGATGTGCTCACTGGGTTCACTGAAGCTTCCAACATATACAGAGGGTAAATGGGACAGACAGTGTAAATACAATTTTTTGTCTGTAACAAAAGCATTCAGCCATTTGTCTCCAAGGTGGCTCAGGCTGCTTGCTATTCACTGTTTTGTCATTGATACAAAGAATGGAACTTCTCTCTTCTATAAAAAAAGTGCTCAAATCTGAACTGATTAGCAGACATACACCACTCAATTTGACACTCAGGTAAAGAATCTTTCAGAACAGAGATCCAATTTAGGAAGGTGATGGCAAGAGCCATGCCATTACTGTAAATAATTTGCCAGCAATTGCAATAATCGTCTCAACAGAAGAAAAAAAAGGTTTGTCTAAGGGTAATCAAAGAGTCTTTGAAGTGATTCATAATTTCTTTAACTGAAGACAAAGCACACACAGAATAATCAACAGAGTGAACTGAATATCTCCAAATCAAGTGAGTTTTAATACTCATACGCTTAGGAGAAAGAATTCTACTGAGCCTCTCAGTTTATTTCTACTGTATGCTGTGTCTACATGATCAGTTTAGCAATGTTTGATTTACAGGGCAGGTCAAAGGTCAGACAGGCTTTTGTTAGCTTTGGTGATAACTGTGGTGTAGCAAAAGCGCTGTGCAAGAACTGTATGATGCATATTTTATATTTATTAGTGGACTTTACTCCTAGGTTTCTGTATCACTGCTGGCTGGTTTGAAATGGGCCTGGGTGTGTATAAACCAGATGTAATGCTATTTAGAAAGCAATGTGGATGTTTTTCTAGATGCCCTTGCTAAACCTCTATTAGGGAGTGGTAGGATTTTTAATTTATAGCAAAAAAACGTGAATAAACCTTCCTAAACTCTTAGCTCAGGCTTTGCTCACAGTCAGCAGGACTTTGAATGTAGTCTTTCTTCTCACTGCTTAGAGAAGGGCTGTACTTCCAGGGGTCTGATGGGGAAATGCTTGCTCAGCACCATTTCCTTGTTGCTCCTTAGCCCACTCTAGCCCTAGATGCTGTTCCTTTCTGGCACTCACAGTGTCTTATGGGCCCCTCTTTCATGCCTTCAGAATGACAGCCTCCTGGCATGCTTTCAGGGCTTGCTGTCTGCCTCCTACCACTGCAACCATGAATCCTACAGAGGTGTGTACAAAGATGTTCTGTAGAGAAAAGTGCTTTGGAGCAAGAAGTCACCATAATTATAGGACAAAGTAGCACTAGGCTGCTACTGTCAGCCAAGAGAATTATTGTCTGTGTCCGAGATGGAGTGAGGAGGGAAGAGGATGGGAGATTACCAGAGGGGGTCATCTTGGTGACAGCTTTACCAAGAGTATGTGTAGGAGGGCAGTGGAAGAAAAGTAGAGAGGAAAATGCTATTGAATTGAAATAGAGGAAGAAGCCTTGAAAAAGGATGAAGAAACTTTCCAGAATCTAAAGGAACAGGAACATTTCATCTTTTCTGTGGGTGCTAAGGGGCAGTACCACCCAGTATGCCTGGACCCAGGGAAGGAGCTGACTGTGTACACAGCTCTGTGGTATTTGAGAAGGGCTAACTGGAGCTAATAAGCACCTGGAACTATGTTCATGGTAAATAAGAATCTTTCATGAGACTGTCTCTGCAGTTAAATGTGTGATAGGGAAGCACTAGGTGATGAGATTTGTAGAAACATCTCTAATGAAAGGTCAAAAAAGACCTTTGCTATAGCAGGTTTCTGGGACCAAATTGAGCACAAAACACATAGGAAACTGAGGATAAGTGTTACTAAAGGGGCTGGGGAGCCTGTACTGTTCTAAAGTGCTGTTATGGTGAGAGTCAGGTATTAAAGGCTGTGCCAGGGTCTAGTGAAACTGGAGAACTTTCAAAATTTATTGTTATTTTAAAGTTCTGATTCAAGAAATGTTACATTAGAGCAAGCCCCACATATTGTGTCTTACACCTACCAAATACAGCATGAGAAGGATATCTGGAATTAGAGAAACAAATACTCTGCAATATAGTTATTGTGCAGTTTGTTACAATTTACAGTATGGAAAATTGCATTCTGTATTCTCTAATTCTGACTGACTAGAAAACATGACAAGAATTGCTTTACTCTGCATGTGTTTAGCACTTGTTGATATTTTAATCTCTTACAAAATAAGGTAGGATTGTAAAATGGGACTATTTTAACCCAGACGCAAGGGCAGGGGTTCTTCCCTACCTGAAGATGTCTTGTTCCAGCTCATGAGTCCGTTGTTGGTCCTCCTGATTCTGCTTTTGCATTTCTTCTTCTTCCTTTGGAGTCATAGAACTAAAGCCATCCAAGAGCCATTTTTCTCTCAAGGCCTTTTTCTGATGGAGAAAAATAGACAAGAAAGTGAATGCTAGAAGTTAGGGTATTTAACCATTTGCTGTATTTGTCTTGATGCCACAGATGTGATCCACAGCATTGTGATCTAGCCAGTATAAGGCAACCTGACCACAGTGAGTGCCACTGGAAGAGAAATACTAAATTTTTTGTGTTTTGACATTGCCTTAAAAGCAAAGCCTTTAGGAAAAATGTCCCATTTTATTAGTTCATCCAACAAATATGTGGATTATGTCAGCTGCTGTCCATAACAGATTAATATGGGTAAGTGGATCCAGTGATTTGTGTGTCTTCAGTAAAGCAAACCAGTTGTACAACCATACATACAACAGACTCATTTGAAAGGATCCAGTGAGTACCCAACAGTTTTATTTCAATAGCCCTAATTTCTGGAGTCCTGGCATTGCATAGCTTCTGGAAGGAGGTGTAAAAGATGAGAAGTTTCTGTAAATAAGGTTATATGGGAGTAAGAGATCTCTAGGTAGTTAGTGATGCAATGGTACTCCTGGAAGTTAAAAGGATCTTGTGTGCTTATGATAGTGAACCCACATTTCAGCTGGTGAAGAGGAGCAGTGGAAAGGTGGAGCATGGGCAGCTGGTGCCTGGTTAGTGTTTCAGCAGCTGTGTATTTAGAGCTGCTGTTGCAGGGGCAATGCAGAGCCTAGCTATTTAGCTCCTGACCTGCTTAGTGCCTGTGGAGCCCTTTCTGTGCATTGGTGGCTTACAAATAGACATATGTATGTGCACAGGTAAGTGTATCTCTCTCAGCTGAGTTTTCAAATTCTGAAAAATACCATTGTATGCATTGATTGCTTCCTACAGCTGCTTTACACTGGAAAGATGGTACCTGAAAGTCATCAGAGCTCTCAAAAATACTCCTGGTAAAATAAAAAATATTCTTAGAGATAAGTTCATATTTGCAGGCTGAAATGTGTAAACCATGCCAACTTTTTTGCACTCTTTTTACTCCTTTCAGTTTAACTCGGGGGTATAAATGCAGTTGCTGCCTTGGGGAAGGATTTGGGACTCTCATACTCTTTCAAGAGGCAAAAAGGAGCACACATATAAAGTCTTTAATTAACCATGAATGTCCCAGTTATAATTTAGGTTCCTTGAGCTGTCTAGTTTCCATATTAAGCTTTTGGTTTTCTCCCCCCATACAGTTTTGTTAATTGCAGGATGTGGATGCAGATTACATTGAATTTTGACTACTGCTGCTTGAGGCAGTGTGCCCAGAACTGCTGCATTAACCTCAGTGCTGCTTGCAGGGGCTGTTGGAATCCCTGCCTGCATCCTGTGTTGAGTCACCTCAACTGTTGCTTCCTGCACTTGTCTGTTAATTGTGTACTTTCCATGAGGCTATTACTGAGGCCCAACTGGCAGAGCAATATATATGCAGGACCTTATTGCAGTCAAAAGCAATTTTCCACTTGACATATAATGTCATAGAAAGTGTGTCTAAAATAGGCTTGCTGAGAGGTCTGGGCACTCTGTGGTGCTTTTAATTTTTTTACTTGTGGGATGTAAGAGCAATATTTACAGTTGCCTTTGCCTGCAGGACAGTATTCTGTCTCTCTCAACACTGGATCCTAGGAAATCTTGATAAAAACTGACGTTCTGAGTCTTGACTCTGTCTGTAGAATCACTTTGCAGCACTTCCTGGTAGTTGTGTTTTTGCTCTAATGAAATAAATGCAGATTTTGATAGGATATTTTTACATTATCAGGTAGATGCAGGTAGCCTGGTGTTGGCACAAAATACTGTATTCTCAGGCTGGAGGGCACATAGTTATTAATTCCCTTTCTATCAAGCTGTTTAGTTTTTAATTATAAGTAGGGCCTCTAGAAAAGTGAGGTTTTCATCTTGGCTGGAACAGTGTTAGTCTAGCACTTATGTCTCCAAAAATAAATTGATAATTCCTTGTAAGATTTAGAGTGGGGCTGGCACTGTAGACCTCAGAAACCAATATCATCTGTTGAAATCAACAAAAGCTTCTGTCTTTATAGGGTTAGGCCCAAGAAAACCAACTCCCTAAATACAAGTGTAACACAATAGTGTTATTTTTGCAGGTTTCTAGAGCAGTTTGCTGCTACTCCCAGCTAAAGGTCATATAATCTTTTTCATTTATTGAGCCACTTTTGAAAGAATGCCACATTGTGTAGTTTGGAAACAACCTTTGAATAAAAGATAGTTTCAGGACTGCTCCATCCAAGTAGCAGCACGAGCCAGTGCAGGAGCAGCTGCTTTGGGCATGACTGGTTTTTTCCTGCTGTCTAACGTTTCCTTCCATGACAAAGTGTCTCTAGCTCAGAACCAGGCTGTGCATGTGTTACAGCACTGACATGAAAGCACTTTCATTTTGCATTAGGCTCTGTGTGTTAAGAGAAGGGGATACTTGTCCACTGTGATGTGATAAAACCCTTGGAAGGGCCAGAGTGCTGGAAAGCAATCACTTTGTTTTGTGGCTCATGGTCATATCAAAAGTTCCATACAGTATCCTGCAGATTCTGTGAATAATTTGCAGTGTGTGCTCCAGGTGTAACTCCACTACTGTCCTTAACAAGGCTGGACTAGCACTGAGAGATTCATCCTTCACTGGAAAGCAAAGGTATCTTGAGTTTGTGGGACTTGCTCTCCCACGAGTATGGCAGTTTACCTTACAGCATTTTGGGGAAGGCATAAAAAATTTTCACATTTTTTCAGCAAAAAAAAAAAAAGAGAAAAAAAAAAAAGAAGAAAGAAGGTTGTTCAACACTGTTAACTACTGGAAGGAGGAGGTGTGTGACGAGCACCTACAAGGTAGCACTAATGGTGTTCAGGCATGTCAGAAGCCTGAAAATTAAAAAACTAAACTGTAAAAGCTCTTAGAAAGTACATGCAAATCAGTACTGACTGCACTTTTCAAACACTTCTGTCTGGTCCTTTCCCTTGTTGCTTCAGTGAAAAGGACTCCAGGTAGGAGGAAGGTTTAGTTGTCAGAGCATCCAGAAATACTGGATAAAATTTCTTCTGTACCTACACTAGCAGCCCCCAATACCCTTTGCAGATCTGTGAAGCCCTGTCCACACAGGAGTATTTGCTTGCATGCCCTCCACTTCATTTGAGAGAAGTGCACATGCAGGGAATAAATGTTCCTTTTCCACTTCTACCAAATAACTAAGATCTGTCATGATCCCTCACGTGTATTTCTAATAAGAAGTTTACTTGTGGGCAGCAAACAAAGTAATTGGGAAGCCAGAGCAGGGATTCCTATTTGCAAAAAGGAAGCAAAACCTTCCTTTTTTAGGCAACAAGCAAAATCATAACAAAGAAAAGCTCCAATAACAAACAACAACCACAAACCAAACCAACAACCTTTTGATAAACCTGTTGCTGAGTGTTATAAATAGGAAGGACAAAATGAGGAACAGGATAGTGCTATCCATCTAACAAGAACATCTCTGGCAGTGAGATTTACTAACCTGCAATAGTTTCCTGGGGGACAGGTGTGAGTTTTGTTAATAGATCATGGAGCACTGGATTTCACCGTGCACACAGCTGGTATGTGTATAAATGGGTGGAATCAGCTTGAATCACTAGGGAAATGACCCCTTAATAAAATTTACTGCAGTGTTTAAACGTTTTAGAAGTCTAAATCTGTTTTAAAGCAACTCATGCACTGGATCCTTTTGTTGTTTGACTCTGTTGAAATACCTGAATTAGTCTGAAGCAAGTTATTAAGGGACAAAACTTGTGGGGTATAAAGCAAAAGATGTTAATGCACTAATGTGTTTGATATTAGGTGCCTGTCATATTCCTGAGCTGCTAAAAAAGAAGCCTACATTTTGTGTCCTCCAGATAACTAATGATATTTATGTATTTATACAGCATACGTGTGTATGTAAGTACATATTTGAAGTATGTATTTAAATGTTTGTTTGATTCTTCTTTTCCAAGTGAATAATTTCCTCAACAGATCTTTGTTTTGCTTTGTATATGCAATAGGACTGATTTAATTTAAAAGCTTTTCTGTGTGATCTCTGTATGATTTCTCTAAAACAGGCAGAGAATTCACATCCTGTGTTCTCTTCAAAGTAAAACCATTTCAGTAGTATTTTTCCAGGAGTGTTTTAGCCTCTCTAAAAACTCCATAAAATTTTTTCAGAATAAGTGCGAGGTTGATTTTTGCTTTCTTAACTTTTAAAACTCCACTGAACCTATTAATTTTAGCTATGAACATGTACTAAGTCTGTAAGGAAAGTGCCCTAGGGCTCTGTCTGCACACAGCGGTAGTGAGGATTAGCTGGTTGTCTACAACAGATCAGTTTATCCCTCTATAAAGAAGGGCAAAAGAGTCATCTGGATTTATAGAAATGGAAACTTGAAATAAAACTTTTAGTACTCGATGTAGCCATGTCCCATGATGGAGGAGTCACATGTTTGCTACTCAAAGGTTACAGGACTTGGAAAAGATATTCCCCTCCCTTTTAGACAAGATGTTCCATAAAGGGCCAAGCCTGTCCTTGGAGTAACTCGCTTCCAATAAAACCTGGGCATAGCTGTGGGTTGGCTTGCCTGGCCCAGTGAACTAGTTTATCATGGCTTTTCATTTTTTTGGCTTGACACAAAAGAAGAGGGGGGATGAAACTCGGGGTCTAGTGTCTGTTTTGGAGAAGAGTGTTTTAAATGTGCCTCTCTCACATTTGCTGGAGAAGACACAACACACTCCTGGTGTTAGATTCAATATATCTTTCTTGAGACTGTTTATCTGCTCACATAATGAAAAGAACATGTAAAATACCAACTCTTGTATATTTCTAGGAGCATAGATTTTGTCTCATCTCTCTAAATGATATGGACTGCCAAACTGCTATAAACATTTTAAGAATAGTGGTGTTGGGTAGAAATCATTGCCATTTCAGTTCTCTGCAGAGATGGATCTTTAGATTTCTTATACCTTTGGACTTTGTAATCCTGAGTTTACTAGGCCATATTTGAGAACAATGTTTGTAGCATTTATACTTTTTTTTAATATACAAAGAAACTGCGTTATTTTACTAAATAATAATTAAACAAGCTGACAAAAGCCTACAGCCAAATAAATATGGTGTTTTTATTATAGGAAAAAATGCAATTAGACCTCATCATTTTGCTGCACCCTGTACCAAGTGGGATTGCTGTTGTGGGACTAGAGTGAACACACCCAGTCTGAAATGTGAGGCTTAATTTTCATCTGTGAGTTTTTCCTGGTTATGATCTCATTTTATGCTGTGTAAGTGATCAAGTAACATTAGCTCCCCAGTGTAATTTTTTTCAAAGAGTGATGCTTATTAAAGTCAAATGGAGTCCTGGCAAGACTCTACAAAGCTGTGAAAATTTGACAGTAAAAGCACGACTCTTAAATGCATGAAGATTTGCATTCCAAAATCCCCAACCTTTATTCATGCTGTATGACTTGAAGCTATCTTTAGTTACATAAATCTAACACTTCACTTACCTTTAAATGTTGGTGTTTCATTTTTTCCTCTTCTACTTTTAGACGTTTCTGTGTAATTTCTTCTTGCAGTTTTCTTTTGTCCTACAAATTAAGAACAATAAAACTTCGTTTAGAGAAATTACTTGTTAATAAAATTATTATGTAAGTGTTGTTCAGTAGGGTGAAATCAATCCATGCAAATAAAGCCTTATTATAAAGCTTATGTGGTGCTTAGGCAGTGCATAATTCTTTGCAGCAATAACTTGATCCTACACAGGTATAGTTTCCACCACTCTTTCTCCAAGAAAGAGTGGTGGAAACTATACCTGTGTAGGATCTTTCTCACTCCACTTAAATGTGTTAATGACCAAAGAGGAAGGATGATGTAAAATAAAAATTATTTAGTCTTGGGAAGACTAGGGGGCAAAAACAGGAAGAAAGTACAGTTGAGCAAAATTGTACATGCAGAGTGAGACTAAAAATGGGTCCTGACCAAATTTCCTAAGGCAGCCCACGCATCATTTAGGAGAGGAAAGAGTCTGCATGCTCTGCACTGAGCAGCTGTGATACATCACTAGATGAAATGGGCTGTCAGTGAATCCAGCACTGAGTTTATGTATCCTGTGGCTAATAGCTGAAATAAACAGGAATAAACAAAGACTTAGAAATGTATTTTGTTAGTCAAATAATGGTAAAGAAGAGAAAAGAGGAACGTAATATACTTCATATATGTTGTTTTCTCAGTTTAAAAAGAAAAATTTTGCTTGTGCTCAGGCTGTTTTTGTGGCTGCTGATCTTTAGAAGAATAAACCTTGTATAGTGCTGGCCTATCCTCGTGCCACCTTAATCCATTTTATTACAGATTAGAGAAAAAAGGAAATGGGTGAACAATGTCTGAACACTGGCAATGCTTGAGCCTCTCCTGTTTTTGGATAGCACTGTCACATGAGGTAACCTTGTGGCTCCTCTGTGTGAGGCCAAACACTGATTTAGTACCTTGTGTCCTCAGCAGCCAGGGGGAAAGGAGTCATGCCAAAGGAAAGTAAATTTAAGGTGTATTAATTAAGCTATTGTCTTGGTCAACCTTAATGCTATAAAATTCTGTTGTTGGGCATGGCACCTTGCCATATGCCAATCAAGAAATATTTGTACTTATTTCTTTATACATGGAATCTTCTGTTGTCCTGTGCAGAAATGTTTGTTGACTGGAGGCTAATCCTTTCCTTTCAATTAGAACAGCCTGGCTCTGTCCAAAAAGTGGTAGCTTTTTATCAAAGAGTCTGTTTTCAGACAAGTATGGTTTAGGAAGGGGTTAACTTCTGCACAAGCAGAGGAAGAGCCTTGCCCTTTCAGCCCACCTGTGGAACCAGCTGTGTGTAAGGACTGGAGAAAGTCAGTAAGGAAGTGCTGGACATAAGGCTGGGAGTTGTTCACCATTTCCCTGGGATCTGGGGTTTGGAAACAGGAAGAGCCGTGGTGTGCTTGGCTGAATCACTGCACTGTTACTGGAAATGAGAAATTAGCAGTGGGGACACAGGCTCTGAGGATGCTTTTCTAAAGGATATGATAGGATAGGAAGTGGAAGAAGCACCATGTGGGGACCAAGGGCAGGACACAGGCTGGCCAGGCACTACTGGTACTGTGCTGGGATTTCATAGGTGAACAAAACACTGATCTCTCACAGTCTGCAAAGTATAGCAGTTATTTATAAACCCTTTACAATTTTTCCTTGATGGTGTTAGTCTGCCTTTTTAATACTCCAAAGAGAACAGGTGGGGCTCTGTCCTCAAAATATATGCTATTTTTACCTCTGCAGTGGTTTTGTGTTTTGCCAAAGCCCTTTAATACAATTAACAAAGTTACAGATTTAGGATCACTACAATATGTATTTTTTCTGCAATGCCCCTTGTGTGAGTCTTTATCCAAAAGCTGCTATGCTGGATTTTTCTTAGCCAGACCTGATTTTGAAGACAGAGTATCTGGTCTCTGATCTTCACACTTTTCCTTACTTAGGAAATATTCCTGACCTCATGGTATAAACGGCTTTTAAATAACCCATCATTAGATAAGCAGTGTGACAAGAGCTTGTGCTTACAGATTATGACAATTCTTAAGGAAAACTCTTTGTTTTTACTAAAGTTCTGGATAAGTTTCTTAGCCAGAGAATGAACTTTTACTTGGTTTATACTATTAAAAAATATTTTAAGTCAATTTGAGTATTCTTTTTGTACCAGTGGTAATGTAATAAGTTTGGGCAGTCTGAAATGAGTATTTGTACATAAACAACTGTGTAGAAAAAACCTGAGTATAAAGGCATAAATTAGTGTATTTTAAACTAACTGTATAATAAGGAAGCTATTTAGTAAAGAAACTTTTGCCTGTTTTTTTTTTTCTTTCAGAGGTCCATATTACTTTTATGTCCAATATTTTTTCTCTAAAAGTTTTCTTGTTGTATCCTCTGGTGTTCTAGCATGCTTTAATTTCACTGGTAGGTATTAAATAGCTGTTAATATTAAATTTAATACAGTTATCCTGATTAAATCAGCTGAAATAGAATGTCTTCTATACATCTATCTATGTCTATATAGTTTAGTCTAATTCCAGAAGCTAAGAATTATGAGGAATCTTTTTGAACCTTGTATGCCAAAATAAAAACCTGTTAGAACACTTTTCTACCATGCATTCTGCTATGCTTTTTCTGCACATCATATCTTGCTTTATGAAGCTTTGACTGTACATCTGAAGGAATAAATGTTTATTCCTGCATAGCTAAGGGAGCCATGATTCTATTAAACCTCGTGCTCTGCCCCTGCAGATGATCATGTTGCTGGCAGAAGTTCTTGAATCCTCTCTTACTATGCTCATGTTAATGTGAGCAGGATTTGCTTTTTATGACACAGCATCTTCAGCCATTCCTTTCTGTTGTGCATCAGTGCAAGGTAAGACTTGGTGTTAATTTTCACTCCTGCTGAAACATGTGGGACTCTTTCCTGAGTTTTGTGCACAGAAATGAATTGTGTTCTAGACTGGATCTGTCTGACAAAAAGGCAAAGGCATCCACAGGGCAGTGTCTTGTGAAATATCTTGTCTGCCAAGTCCATTAGTTTGTGTCATTATTCTAAAGTGGTGCCAAAGATGGTGGTCTTGGTCCCCTGGCAATTGCACATACTGTCAAATTCCATGAAATAGCTAATGTTTTAACTAATGTATTTTCATTTTCATGTAATTTTCCAGACATTAAAACCTGTTAAGCATTAGAAGTATTAAAGCTTTCATATCTTAAGGTATGAAAGTCTTTCTAACAAAATGACGGCATTTTATTTATTACGTTTATATTCTAGATACACCGGCAGCAGGTGGTAGCTACATAACAAAGGAAAAGGCTTCCTTTTCAGAGCCATGGGAGCATCAAAACATTTAATAACAAGAACATCATGAACAAAACCAATTATAATATTTTCTTTTTTTTTTTTTTTTTGCTATAGGGAGAAAAGGTTTGCAGAAGACTTTGAAAACTCCTACTGGTTGTGCTGCTGTCAAGGAGACAGGTATTTAACAACAGAAACCAAGAAGTTTCAGTGCAGGTGCAGTTGTTGACTGCTGGAGTGCCCCTTGCTATCCTGCTAGATCCTGTACAGCAAACATCTGGAAGGTAGCTAGCACTTGAAACTCCCAGGTACTTTACTTGAGCCAGAGCCATGGAGGAGCTTCCTATTGTAACTGCAGGGTGTTGTTTCCCTGGACAACTCTTACTGCAGGTTGTTAGGGCTGATAACTTCCCCTTACTCAGGCTACTTTGTTTCTGCAGTTGGAACACTCCACACGTTTCAACTGCTTGCTCTGGATTGATGAAAGCAGAGAGCACATTGCTCCTTTACTCATTAAGTGTAATAAATGAAGTCATAGGCAGAGCCCAAAAATTATTTCATATTTCTTCTAATGCAAGACACTGGAAGCTGCCCCAGTTTCTTTAAAAAACCCTGCTCCAGTATTCATTTGGAAGCAAAGCTGCAGCTGGAGGATGCCAGCCTCAGTATGTTCATATGGGAGTCCTCATCAGCCAAGAGTGCTGCCCCATTCCTAACACAACACATTGTGAGGCCTGGACTTCTCTGGAGTGCCAAAACTGTTATCTTTTGAGCCCATACACTAGAGACAAAGTCCAGGTTATGACCCTGGTTCAGGCAACATTGCAGTTAAACAAACAAATGTATTCTAAACCCTCTAAAACATTTCAAATTACCTTATTGTGGGCTTGTGTCAGGTCTCAAGTAAATACAGTAAACGGTCCTGTTGGCTCTTATGAAGAGCCATAATTAAAACTCAACTGAATTAAAACCCAACCTGTTAGATTCCCATAGATTTCCAGTTATGCCTTACATTTATTTTGACTCCAATAAGGTATTTTTTAATTCTGCTCACCAATTATTCTGCTAGTTGTGTTTCACAACTAATCTGTCATGTCAGGAGTGTGGCAAATACCTTTGTTTCCATTATTTATTATTAACTAAGAGAGGGAGTGATCCTTCCGGAGGTTTCCTTTCATCTCAAAGGGTCACATTTTGTATCAGTTTAAGTCTTTTGTAACTGAATACATTTAGGTGCAGATCAATTCAGAGGAGGATTTAGCTTCAGCCCATTTTTATAACATCAGGTTGTATTACTTTAAAAATAGTTTAGTTGTTCCTTTTACACACTAGAAACCATCACTCAAATTTCCCCTTGGAAGAGAAACTGAAAATATTTTCTAATGTCTCCAGCATAAACCTCACTGAGTCTGTCCTCTGAAAACTGACAGGAGGAATTTGCTTAATCCAAGCCTGTCCTTTTTTACTTTTCAGACAGCAATACTTATGACAGATCATTAATAATTTAGGAATTGTATGTAATTCCACAGTACAAATGAAAAATCTCTAATCTCACATTGTGAAATGCGAAAATTGATTTGTTCTGGAATTCTCTAGATGCCTTCTGACCTTCAGGCAAACATTCTGTAATGTGTGTTTTAGATTGTCCAGTAGTGATTTGCACACACACTTTCACTGCTTTGAATTTAATTTTAAGGTGCAATACAACCAATACAACCCATAATAAAATCAGTACAGTCAGCTTAGCTGTCTTAAAGCAATATCTTATAAACTAGAATTATTAAGCAACAATTTCAAGCATTAAAATCTTAATGAAGTATTTTCCTTTTCTGTCCTGAGCTAAATCATTATTCAGGAAACACACAGCAGCTCATTACTAATATTACTTCTAAGCCTTTTTTTTTTAATAGTGAATTATAACCATGAGTACTTACTGTTATGGCCTGGAATCTTTCTTTCAGCAATTCAGCTTCCTCCATTCTACAAATCAAAAACAGACAAGTAGTGAAGGCAAACAGAATGAGACCATAAGCAAAAAACCTCCTGGTGGGGCTAAAAAAAAAAAAAATAAAAAAAAAAGCTGAGGTGGTTTGATCCAATTCCAGAGCAGAAAGAGGAAGAATTTTTGACTTGTCAGAAGAGTCCCCGAACAGATGAGCAGATCAGTCCAGACAGACACATGTAATGAGGGTGTGGAGAAGAGGCAGACAGGGAGAGTGCTGGCATGAGTTGACTGACAAGTTGGAACAGTGGAGCACAAGCTCTTTTCCTTCAGGAGCTGCCAACTCTTTGTTTTAATGTGCTCGGTTAGCGTGCCACTGCTTCTTTAACTGTTAAATGCCCAAAACAGGACCATGGCTGAAGTAAACTTTTATTTTATTCCTATTTATCTTTGTTTATCACCAGAATCATAGAAAAAGAGATATTCTAAATTTATTAATTTATTTAAATGACAGAAGTTTATTATATAAATTATTTCTCATATTTCTCCAGTGTGTTTTAACCTGTTGTAATATTAGCATTGTAAATGGCATGGGGTTTTTTTGAGATGGCTGTTCCAATTTAGTTTTGTAGATGAAATTTTTAGAAAAGCTGTATTCATAGCTGGAAGTGTTTTAGAACTGCTAACCTGAAGTAAGATAAACTTTAAGCAGTCAAGTCTTTCATTAAATGCAAGTGTTAATCTGTGCAATTACTGGTCAGCTATCTGGGACTCAGGGGAAGCTTTGTCTAAGTAAGGATTTCAGGATCATCACTGCAGTGTTACTAAGATGAATCTAAAATGCTGCTGGATCTCAGGCTGGGTTTTTATTCAGTTGACTTGCTGCAGACTTCTGCTGAAAACAGCATTCTGTGCCTTAAGGGATGGTGCACATTTTGACCTTTCCATTTACCTGAGTGAGAGTCAGCTGTCCAAAATCAATCCAGGAAACTTGCAGAACAAGTGGAACTGCCTTAGTAAAATCCAGTTGTGGAAAAAATTCTAAGCAAATCAAACAGCATAAAGGTGTAATGTGAATCTGGAAACCCTTTGTTACCTTCAGTATCACGTAACTTAAGTCTTTGTAAGGACACCAGCAGAAGAGTCAGTCAGCATGTTTGGGTTTTTCCTGCTAATTCACTGACATGACTCAACTCAGCAGGATTTGGTGACAGGCTTTATTTTACATGTTGGTACAGTCACCTGAAGCTTAATGGAAATCAAACTCATTATTAGCAAATTATAAGATGCTACAGAATTGAACACTTGATGGTGAAACTGCAGCCTTATAATTCAATAGAAACCAATTTTTAATTTCAATTTCCTCCTTTCTAGTATGTCATCACTCCACTGTATACATGAGCAGATTTCCCCCCTCTGCACTGGGGATTAAGGACTCATTAATGTTTTCTTTATACTCTGATCCACCCTAAGGTTTTGTTCAAACTTGCAAAGACCCCATTTTTAATTTCCAGTGAAGAGTAATTTATATTTTTAAAATATTAATATATGCTTTGTTCAGCATCTGAAATTTTAAAAATTACAATATTAAAGTAAATGCAAAGTTCAAAGGCAAGTATATTGAGGTGTATCAAGAGACAGATTACATGGGAGTTTAAATAAATTTGGCTTATGGATAAGAGAATAAATTCAACCATCCTGTGAAAAGAAATATATTGTTGCTGCAGAAGCCAATAGAGAGAGTTTTTCTGTTTAAGCTTTCATAAGTTAGTATAACCCGCTTTTACCAAACATTGAAAAAAACTGAAACCTGCTTATTTTACCTTTGTCCTCTGTGAAGTTTATCTTAAATTTTAAGTGAGTAGATGGACTTCAGAATGTTGAAAAAATATTTTAAGCAGCAATGAATTACATCAGAAGTAAGGATGTCTGTTTTGGGCCAGAATCTATACTGTGAATTAAATGGGATCTACACTCAATGGGTGGAGGAATTAGATCTGTATTTTATGATCAAATGAAAATCAATGGGTTTGCATTGCTTAGAAATTTTAGGATCTTTTTAGGACAATATATAATATTGTCCTAAATTTATACTTGAAAATTTTGTAAGTGTTTTAAAAACCCTACTTGTGGATGTTAGATAGTTACAGACTGGAAAAGTATTTAACATGTCTTTCCATAATCTAAACCAGTAAGCTGGGGTAACCTGAAGGTTTCTAAAATGTTGCTTCTGTTTTTAGGTGACCATTATTAGGAAAGTATTTAAAACCCACTTTAAATATTTTAAATTATTTGAATCATATATATCCCCTTGTTAGGCAGGGTTTGTTGTTCAGTCAATAGGTTGTTTTCCAGTTATCTTAATCCTATTCTAAATGGGATTTATGTGCAAGAGAAGAAATGGACCAGCTGTCATTTTGTCTGCCTGGTAAGCCTGCCTTACCAGCAGGAGTATCCATGGAGTAAAGGTTAGAGCAGTGAATCTGAACAGCTGTGTTTTCAGCCTACAGAATTCTTAGAACAAATTTTCTCAGAACCTGCTTGCCAGGAACATATCCAGAGGAAACTATCTACCTATTCTGCAACTTTAAGAAAAAGTTTCTTTTTCTTTTGGTAGAATAGATTGCTTGAGTGATACAGAAAATGTTTGTGTATCATATAATGAGTCATACAGGTTGGATTTTTTTGGCTTCACTTATTTCTTTGTTTGTTTCCCTTTTGCACTGTGTGCCTCATTTAGGAATAATAATGCAAATTTGCAGCACAAGGTGAGAGAGTTCCATTGTGAAGTCTTACAGAAAAGGGGGTGAAATTTAGAAGAATGCAATATCATGAACCAAAATCTAGAAGCAGCATAGAAGCACTTTCACAGCTGAAAATGCAAGTTCTGTTGTTCATTTCTGGAGCAATGTCTGAGTCCTGAAATGGTCTTCAGAACTGTACTGTCTTTCCTTGGTTATACTCTGCATACAATATCAGCCTCAGTTCTACTCTTGCTCATTGTACTGGGATTTCTTTTGAAACAAACAGCTAGCCTAAGGCACAGTGAGATACAGATTATTGTGGTAGCAAACTATTGCCTCTGAGAAGAAACACTGCATTAAAGGTAAGGAGAAAGAAGCTCTCACTTTTTCAAAAAGTGAGTTTGAAGTTAATGGAGTTGATTAGATGGTTGTTGATTGAAAAACTAGCCTACACTTTCTGGAAAGAGTGGTTACTGAGTTCATGAATTCACATTTTGTTCATCTTAACTAGTTTGATAATTTTGCTTTGTGATGAGCTGCATTTGGTAAATGTGCTTGAAACACGAAAATAGTGTTTTGCACTCAGTACAAAAAGGAATTCTACATTCTCACAGAGAGCAAATATACTGCCCCTATGCATTTGTCTACATGTAGCCTTGACTCTGACAGCAGGAATAGGGAGGAGATAAATTTCATTGAAGGTCTCAATAGAAATGTTTACTGCAGCCATCCTGTCAATTGGCCCAAAAGTCTGTTATCGAGGGTGCCTCAGCTGATTGAGAGACAGTCTCTTCTCCAGCTAGAGCCACAGTTTTGCATTTTACAGGTGGAAAAAAACCCAGCAAGAAATAGAAATTTGAAAATCTAAATAAGGCTCACATCCCTCCATGAAATTATACACTTGAAATTATTAAAAATGTATAAATGTTAGGATCTTAGAGAAAGTTTATAGCAAAACAGCTGCCAGCGCTCAGCAGGGATTAAATTTTTCTTTGAAGGCCAATATTGCAGAAGTAATGCCCTACTAGGCAGGTCTTTTAACATAATGAATTTCTTGGGTCCTCTCACTGAAGCAAAACAAAATCCAAATATCTCAGATTTGTACAGTTTTATGAAGCTAAATTCTACCTCATTTACTTGTTTGAGTAGATACACACCCATAATCTCTGGGAGGAAAAGCCTTGGACTATTATGTTTCGGTTGGTACAACTCCCTTCCTGCTGCTATTCATAACTATAAATATATTACTTCTTTAAACTCAAACTAAAAACCCAGCTATTTATCATTATCATCAGGTTTCTTTAACACATTGATTTTTTTATTTTATGCTACATCTGCTGCTCAGGCATCTTTCAATGCTATGGAGAGGTTTTAGAATGCAGCACAGGCTTAAGTGTCCCTTCTGTGGTAGGGGTCTATCTGATGTTGATAAGACACAGTTAAACCCAGCTAAAATTGCTATTGTGCTAAATATGGACCATCCTGCCCCTATTTTCTAAAATCACACAGTGAACTTTGTTGAAGTATACTGATTATTTTTTAATCATTTAACAATGTTTTGTGCAGTGTTTTTCATATTCCCAGACTTGTCTGTTCTTAGTCTTGTGTATTTTATGAACCTCTGGATGTGGGAGGCTTTCCAAACCACCTTTAACACTCTGTTGTGTCTCATCTAAAAATCCCACTTCAGTGAATAGTTTAAGTGTAATTACTGTGGTGATATCAAGTGTGAGACTCTTAATAGAATGTGTTCAGGTGCCCAGATAAATGATAGGACTGTGTTTGTTTTGTGGTGGTTTGGGGAGTTTTTTCAGCCTTTTTGTTTGTTTTGTTTTTAAAATGTAAGCTGAAACAAATTCACGGAATCTGAAATACTCAGAATGGGTGCCTTAAACATCTTGTGGAACGCATTGCTTGCAACCTAGCATTTTCCAACTGCTGCAGATATGCACTTCTAAGAATAGGGCAGAGTTTTAAATCCTAGCCAGCCAACTGTGTGGGGAATTTTTAGCAGGGCTCTGAGAACCATCTTTAGTTATTGCATAGTTTAGTCATGTTTTATTAAGTGAAAACAAACCATTCCACAACCAGGCCAAATCCTGAAAAAAGTAACAAAACCCAAACAGGTACTCTGCTGTCCGTAATAAGGGAACTACATCTCATATTCTTCTGATTCTTATTTTACACAGAGAGCACAATGAGGACAGTTGTGATGTTTGGATCTAAGAGACTTCAGTAGGATGGCAGAGCAAAATTAGGGCCTTGCAGACATATTTTTGTGAACATTTAGTGCCAGGTGTACCAGTGCCACAGTACCAAGTGCAGCTGGTGAAAGTTTTAAAAGTACAGACAATTTGTTCTAGAAGATGAGCTGAAGTAGGAATTCCCGATGAGAAAAGCTCTTTCTGCAGCTGGAGCTGGGGAGGGTGTGGTGTGGAAGAGGCAGGGACAAGACTTGAGCAGGGAGGAGGTGAAGCCATGGAGCAGCCGTGCGGGTGACGTCAGCTGCTCCCTTCTCCCGAGGCATGGGCAGAGCTCCCACGCTGCTCCTTGGAGAAGCTGCCTGGCGAGTCTGTGCCTGCAGCCCTGGAGCTCAGACCTTCTGCAAGATGGGATGAACCTTATCTGATAGCTCCCAGCAGGGCAAAGAGGAGTTACTGCTTTCTCCTCCCACACTTCCAGCCACATTTTCCTGTCACTTCCCTTCATCTGATTGATCTGTGAAGCAATTATATTTGCTAATCTGTCAGGAAAGTAATTAAAAAGAAAACTTGAAAACAAACCTCAATCCCCAAATCCATGAATATCCACTATGTCAGTGAGCTGAATAGGGTCGATAGAACTCTAATTCTGATCAGGAGACAAGCAGCAAGAGAAGAAAGATGTAGGAAATGTGACTTGTGGCAGCAGAGAGAGCTCAGCCTCTGTCACCTTGCAGCCCTCAGGCTTACCTTACTCAGTGGTCCAGGGACCATGAGAGAACTCATGTTGACACATATGATAAGCATGTATGCTTAGCTATTTATCTGAAGCTTGAAACTGCTGTGAAAACATGATGACTTCAGACTCTGGCAATCCTCCCTGTGCTTCCAGATATTAAGTATCCCCCGCTGTGGGTGGGCAAAAAATATCCCACATACAATTTGTTTTGCGTAAGCCTTTCCAAGTATTAATGGAAAAAAAGAAACATGATAAGATTATGTAAAACTTTATTGTTAGCAGAGGTGATAAGATTGTTTATGTCAGATGATGAGTGTTGCAAATTCAGGCCTAGTTTCTTCAGCCTGTCGTTTTCTGCTGAGGAGTTTGTTATTTGGAAGCAGTGACTGAGGAAAAACTCTCAGCTTGTCAGTCCCTCAGACTGTTAATGTCAGCTGTCCCCTGCTCGGTGCCAGTGCCAGGGAGGTCACCTCAATAACACGGGGCTCTGGCAGCTGCCGCCGGCTGTGCCAGGCGGGGCAGCCGAGCAGCTGAACCTGAGGAGTCATCCGCATGCCTCTGACAGTATGTCACCAACTCTTCTTTTTCAACAGATTCAAATATTTCACTGCTGCTTCACACAGCACTGTACGTTTACTTAACCCTTTACCTTAGAGTGGTGATTATTAACTAGGAGCAAAAAATGTGGTATGGTTCAGTTTCCTTATTTTTTGTGGAAGTTTTTTTTTGATTGTCAGGATTTCAGACCTGTTTCATAGCTACATTTTCTAATCAGAAAGATATTATTGTCCTTATTTTCACCTGAATCTGATGTGGATCCTCTTAGTGATATTCTGCTCTTTGCTTGGTATTTGCTCATGGTGAAATTTTGTAAGTTTGAACAGCTCTGTGGAGCTGACGGAAGACATCCTGCTTCTGTTTCTGATATTCTGCTCTTTGCTTGGTATTTGCTCATGGTGAAATTTTGTAAGAAGTTTGAACAGCTCTGTGGAGCTGAAGGAAGACATCCTGCTTCTGTTTCTATGTACCATATTCCCACAGGTAATGTGGCTGTCTGCTCATTGAATCTGCTCACTAAGCTGGCTGAGAACTAACCAAGCTAAAAGGTGGTTATTGCTATGCTGATGAGTCAGATCATTGCCCAGGGAAGCTTGATGAGAGCCAAAATGGTACTCATTGTGGTAAAGAGAGAGTTGTGGTACTCATTGTGGTAAAGAGTGAGGATAGAAGGTGAAACTGTGGCTACTGGAAAATGCAAAGGAGCAGGAAAGAGCAGTGGAAGAGAAGGGACAAGTGGGAAGAAAGAGATGGTGGTAAACTGTTAGATAAAATAAGTTGTTAAATGTAAATTTACCTTTACAGACTATGTAACACAATGTGTGGAATCTTTCTTTTTTTCCTTTTCTTCTCCCCTGGAGGTGAATAGGCCTTTGAAACACTTTCGTCAGATCAAAGGCTAATATCTTATTAGCATTCACTAATGCAAAGAATGATGGGGTTGTATGAAAGAATATTTTGGGGACTATAAAGTTATTTTCTAGTCATATCTTCTTAAGATGTGAATGGGCTCTTGGGCTCTTTACCCAGTGACTTAAGGAGAGCCAAGCTAATCTGCATGTGATGGCACTGCTTCATTAGATATAATTTCTGAAGAGTGTCTTTGCAAATTTCTCTGCAGCCTGGCAAGTAGGACCTGTAGTTGGTTTGGAGATCCATTATGGTCTTTACTGATTTCTCACTGTCCAAATGTACTTGGAGACTGATGGCCTGCAAAGGCTGGAGTTAAATACTATTTTAATAACCTATTTCAGCATGATATTTGAAAATTTGGAAATGCCACTGTGTATAGCCTGTAGGTGAAATGACGATTTGAAAAGGGTTTGGTGCATTGTGTTAATCTGGAGAAGGGGCTTGGCAGGTAATTTCTCATTTCACTGACTATTATAATAGCCTGCTGCCAAATGGATCTGGCTGCACTGTCAGACATACAGCTGATGCAGTTACAAGACATTAAGAAACCTGTTCTTGGGGTTTGAATCGGAAATTTAATCCACATTTCAGAGCTGTGGAAATGTCCTGTACTGGCGCTAATGGGGTTTTCCAGGGCTGATCTTACGCTGCAGCTGCGTGCTACCATATGCAAATTAGCAATTAGAATTGGCAATGCTGGTAGTGGAATGGGTCTCTTTGGTGGCTCCCACTAGGGGCTTCAAAGTAAGTCTTCCTCTAAATCCTTATTCCTTTGACTGCAGCCTTTTTCCTTAATTGCCTTACTATTATGATACCTTCAGCAGAACTGACTGCAGTACCTCAGGTCCTGGCTGGTCCTGCAATACCTCTGGCTTGCACTTTCTCCAAATTTATAATGCCTGCTTTCCAAAAAAACCTTGTGAGAGCCTCAACTCTTCCACCTCCTCCTACTCCAGCTAGACATTATCCTAATCCTCAGTCTTTCTCCTGTCCTATATTAATCCCATAAACCCTGAGCAAATCTGCCTACCTCTGCCAGTATTTGATGAAGAAGGTCCAGGGGACAGCTCCCGGTGTGCACTGTCTGCACTGATAGGCTGTATAAAACTGACCACAGCTTGAATCTCCCCACTTAATTGTCCCTAACAAGCAGTTATGAAATCCACAGAGCAGCTCTAAGTGCTCATAACATATTTTGAAAATGTTTTTTTTACATACTGGTCCTTTTGGTTTTGTTATGTATAATGCTTGTTGTATAGAACTGTCTTTGAGTTCGTGAAGTTTAAAGGCCAGTTGTGAAAACAACATGCATAATACAAGAAGTGGTGTATAGGTCAGACTTTGAAAGATCATGAGCATGACTCAAGCATGTAGGATTCTGTCCTGGTTACATAGAGATTTCAATCAGAAAAAACATCCTGACTGTTGATTTTTCTTGTTTCTCTTGCAGAAAATTACTTTAAATTCTCTAATTAACTACTTTTTCCTTGAATTTACTTATTCACTTGTGATTTTCTAATTCTTGGAGGTAAAAATCTATCTGTAGTAGAGCTTGTCAAAAACATTTTATACAGAAGGCTAGAAGGTGACACAAACTCTCCTGTGATAAAACAACATCTCGGAATTCTTTTTCTCTTCCATTTCCATGCCCACAACACCCTCTTCCCCCCTTTAATGTTATTTGCATCCTGTCAACAAATTCTAAAATAGTTAGATCCCACAATCTATTTTCCTACATTATCATTTTAGTTGTATTTTCTAAATCTAGTTTTGACTTTAATTTCCTTATTTTTCTTGACCATTTGATTTGTTAGCCAACAAACTTTTGCCTGATTTGCAGGAACACTCCTAGCTACTGAGAACAATGTCTAATCTCTCTAATGTTCAGATTATTATCTAGATACTCTCAGCTTCAGAAACAAATGTGGGATAGGAATTGGTTAAATGTTTTGGATTGTACGGCTTTGATTATTTAATTATTTTGTCACTTAATCATTCAAAATAATTGGATCCTCCTGGGCAATAGAAATGTTTACAATAATTTATGTACAAGGTGCTCTCTCTTTCCATGTGTGTGTGAGATCATGAATAAAGTTTCAGATCTATCATGCCTTCTGGAACTATAGGCTAAATTAGTAGAATGCCTGGGTTAGTTTCAGCACTTCAGAAGTTTACAGAGAGTCTCTGATGGCTTCTGCCTCCAATCTGTTTAATGACAAGAGTTAGATTTGCTAAAAAAGGCTTTTGGGCTTTCTCCTTTCAAACCCTGGTTCACAAGGCTCATATCAATAACAAAGCCTTATGTAGGACTAGCTGAGATTTCTATTTTCCTTCACACTTCTGCAATCATAAAGGCTCTTTCCTAGCAGTGTTTCATATTTTTTTTCACTGACAATAATGTCTGAACATGGCAAATGGACCTTTCCTGTGGCCCTCTGCAACACAGAAGTAAAAAACTGCTCTATATGTGTTTTGTAGCTGTAAGAAAGTGAATCTTACTACTTTTTGTTAAGGCTCACACATGTAAGAATGTTAACAAAAGCAGGGCTGTGTGTTTAGGAAGGATGAAATTCCTCAGATGAAGGCATGCCCTGACACCTCAAGATTCTGAGGAGAGTTTGGGAGTCATACTGAATCATCAGATGAATATTAACTCTGATAGCAAACCTGTAGGTAGAATGGGTGATGCTGTAAAGAGTTTGAGAGTTCCTCTGAGTTAGGGATGAGTGCAACAGTTGTGGGGAATAGATTGTCCAATTTTGCTGCAAATAATTCAAGAGGGATGCTGAAATCTGACTGAAATGTTATGAGAAGAATAATAGAAGAATCTAATAGGGAGTATGTTCTACAAAACAAGTATAACTGATTAAATAGAATGTTAATTAGCTCTTCAGGAAAACACAGTTTCTTACTGATGGAAATTTGACAGTAAAAGGCAAAATGATAACAAAATTCAGTGATTGGATGTTGAAAGGTGAGATTACTGCATGGGAGAAGAGATTTTTAAGAGGGACAATAATTCCAGGGCAGTGACAAAAACAAAGTGATAACCTATCACAAAACCTGAGAACATTCTTAGCATGCTCAGGAAAGTGACTAGTAAGATGGTACAAAAATGGCTTAATCAAGGACAACTTTAAAAGATTTCTTATTGATCTTTTTTTCAATTTCCTTTTGATTTTCACATTTCCAGAAGAAATGGTTAAAAATTTTCACAGTTCAGGATTTGCTATTTGTCCTGGGTAGATGGTTATTTTGGCTGTCAGTATCATAATATCATCAGTCCTACTGTGCCAGTTACGGAATGTATTTACAAGACACGTGGCAGTTGCTGCTGGATCCACTTGCTTGCTGCCTTCCTTTTGGAACTTTGTACATTTTTATCAGTAACCTTTTATAACCCAGAACAAGTAGTTTTAAATAGGGACTGAATTTGCCATTCGTTTTGGTGTCAGGAATCAAGAAATGTGAGTATAAAGAAGCTGTCTTTTCATGAGCCAAGGAGAAATGTGAGTGAATCTGTGTAAGTCAGGAAAATTAGCCCTGCTTCTCTGTGTATTTCCTGCTTCCCATCTGACAGATGGGCAGGATGGTACTTTCCTAGCTCACAGAGAATTTTGCCATTGCTGAATATGGACTACTCCTTGCACAGCCATTTAGAAGATGTTTGAGTTTGGAGTGTATCTAAAATGATGGTTGGTGATTTTGTAAAATAAATGTTGGAAAAACAAAATCACTTTAAACAGCCTTTTGATTTATAGATTTCCGTGCAAAATGACAATTGCAACCAGCCATAGTAATAATGGAGTACTGCCAAAACTGTGCTACCAAAATTCAGGCCAGCCCTGCCCAGAAGAGAATAGAAGCATCTGCTTGATTTTTGTTGAAAACCCTGGAACTCATAAGCGAGTGCTCACCATGAAGTATAAGCTGCCTCTGTTTCAAAAGATGTCTGTTCTAATTTATTTCTGTTGCAATAGGTTTCTGTGCCATATTGGTCTCCAGAACCTTAACAAATTATTTCAGATGGCATGGACCCAGCAGCAGGCTAATGCACTATAGTCATCATTAGCAAATGTGCTTTGCCCTTGAACAGTCTCCTATGCTAATCATTTTATGCCATCACCATCCTTTTCAGGAGTAGCTGCCTTTGCTAAAAGCAGCCTGGCCCTGTCGATTTGCCAGGGGGAGGTCCTCTCATGTGATTTAGTCCCTCTCAAAAACGGTCTCTGTCTGTGGCTTGGCTGACTTCTCAGTTCATTGCATGCTGACACTGAGTGTAGAAGGCTATCTTCACAGAGGGCTATAGTTCAGCTGATCTTAGAGGTATTTTCCAACCCTTAATGACTCTGTGACCTCATCTGCTGCTCTTTCTAAATGAGCAACCACACTGATGTCATGCATTAACAGATGACAGCGCTGGGTTTGGTGATGAGGCCTGCATATTACTAAAATGTGTATCTAGGAATATAAAATCCATAAATATTCTTCTTACATGTGTATCTGTATAAATTGACTGCTCCTTCACTCAGAGATTTGGCCACTGACCGAGTGCAGTCTGTGCAGTCTTTTACCACCAGTGTTGCACACTCTGGTCCAGTCACACTGGGGGTTTTACAAACATTTGGGCAGTGATGAGCTTACAAACGAAGAAAGTGAAAGGGGTCTTCATAAAAGTCTTTGCTTTGAATCTGTGATGCCTTGTGTGTGCTACCTTTTCTGATAATGTTATAGACCTTATCAATACCAGGCAAAGTGTGCTGTTAGAAAACTTTTAATATATTTTAAATAACATAACATGATTCAATGTTTACTGTGACCAAAGCTCACGTAAAACTAGCTGGAATAACTTAGCCTTGTACTCCCTTAACTTTAGCTCTAACCAGATAACTTCTTTTTCTGACTCAGCTGCCTATATTCATGGCAATAGCCTAGTATAGAGTGTTTATGGTGTTTTTTCCTAACAATACCTTCCAGTGTGGGATATTTCACTGCCTGAGAGGTTACAAAGTTTAATGGGAAGAGTAGAGCATAGTGTGTCATGGTTCCAAACACACAAAATATGAGAGTAAACTGATGTTTGTAATGAATGGTCATAGATAGTGGAACAATTCTCTGGGCTGTAGTACTAACACTGAGAAAGATGAGGGGAGAATTAACCTCAGAAATTGTATTTTAGACCAGAAAAAGAAAAAATTAGTAAAGCATACAGGAAGCCCACTACTCGCTTTTGATTTGTTTTCATTTTATTTGTGGTACTATTTCATGTCAATGGCTAACTTATAGATGTACTTTTACACTTCTGGAAACATTCAAATAGATCACGCTTGAACTTCTGGAAGATATCTAATTGTAATTGGAACCTCGACAGCAAAAAAACCAGGTAAGATATCATGAGGTTCAGAGATCATGATGAACGCTAGGAAAAAGTTAACTGATACATGAGAAAGTAAGTTGCTGAAGAAGCAATTTTCTGGTCTATAGTTTGGTCTTTTGTCTGGCCTTCATCAGGTATATAATAACAAAGCTTGAAAGCTCTTTGATCAGCAGTTCAGCTCCCACACTGGGAGTGAGTCAGGGCTTCAGTTTGGCTGATACCTCATTCTGACAAAGAAACTGAGTTACAGGAGGGACATAGAGCAGGAGTTGGTGTGGCATCAGTGAAAACAGTAGTAAACATCTATCAACCACTGTTTACAGGAGAAGTAAGAGTATGGACAGGTTAACCAACAGCACATCCAGTATTACTTGTTCAGCTGCAGTGAAGGAAGCACTTTGAGAAAAGGAAATGCAGAAACTGGTGCTCCTCCCGGGATGAGCCTGCTGGGGCTTGTAGAGCTTGGCTGTCTGTGGTGGGTGGGGAGATCCTAGACATGTTCTGTCAGACCCTGGCATCTTCACTGCCTATGAAAGAGGGCTGTGTTGTGCTCTGACAGGTAAATATGGGATGACACAGTAGCTGTGTGGAAACAACATAGTGACACAATCATCAGACCACATGAAACTCATTGAGAGCAGAAAGATGCTGCTTGAGATGGCGTCTAATGTAAGAGAGAGTTCTTCCTCTTTGAAGACCTGGTGTGATAATGGTTCTTTCTGAGGGTACCAGCAGCCCCCTTTGCTTTCTATACTGGATTGAACTAATGTTGCCAAGGAAATGTCTGCAGGTGCTTTACATCATTACTGTGTGAGCCATGTGGGTACTAGCACACTTCATAGAGACTGATTGTGATCCTCCCAGCCTGCAGCATGGAGAAATTGTTATTAACAACTGAATGTCTCTAGGACTTAAATGTATGGAACTTGAAACTTATGAAACCTCAATTTATAGACACTGATCCTCTGTTCACCAGTTTCCATCTAGTCAAAGTCCCCTTAAACTCATGTGAAACAGTCAATTTTCTGTCAACAATGCACAGAATCAGGTCTGTTTGTGAGCAGCTTTGGGGACTGTCAAGCAGCATCATGTTCCAAAGAGCTTTAGTCCTCTGAGGTACAGCATAAAGTTTTCTCCTGGGGTTTGGGGTGGAGGACAGTAGTTTAATTATTTGTAGAGATCAAATTTATTAAAGAAGGTTCTGGCTGTGCAGTGTAATTTCTTTATAGCATTTGTTGGGACATTGCAAGCTTGGGCCGTTGGAGGGGCCAGCCAAAGGGTTTAGCACTTCATCTGCACTGAGGTAATTAGCCAAAGGAACATTACTCTTGCAGTGCTCAAAATTGCCTGGAAAGCTGGAAGTAATTTTCAGTGGCATGCTCAAGGTAGTTTTTGGCTCATTCATAGACTCCTGGGGGTAGTTTTTTAAAACAATGTTCCTTGTGAGTGTCTTTGTAAAGACACACACAAATACAATCTTTACTCCCCTAGCATTGACTTTGTAACAAACATCGTCATTGTCTTTTATTTTGAGAATTGTTCTAGAGTTATGCTGGGAGTAATAACCTGGATTGAGCCTTGGAAGACCCTGAAAAGATCTAAGTAGATAGGAATTAATCTCTTCTTTATGCAATTCTTACATCAAGAAGGCAATTTCTGTGTACTTTGTGAACATCTTGAAAAGATGTTGTTTATTTTGAAAAAAAATGTTCTTGAACTTCAAGTGAAATACCACTTAGGGAATGGACTCTCTCCATCTTCATGCTCAGTTGTGCATGGATCATAATGTAAATACCAAAACAGCAGTCATCCTTTACTAGTTTAAGCATCTCTGAATTCTAATTCTTAAGTAGAGTAATATGTTGGTAGACTTTAGTTATGTTTCGCTATCCAAAACATATTGGATATGTTTCATTTCAATGCCTTGAAATATGAGGATTAATTAGAAAAATTCTCATCTTGTTGTAAGGAATTTGCTGACTCTTTTTGGACTGAATTGAGCAATCTCAGGGCATGGTAATCTCTTCAATGCAGCAGCTGAGGAGGTAAGGAGCACCTAGAAATGAAGGATTTGTTGTTCAAAACATATAATTACAAAATCTGTCTGGACAGATTCATGTTCATGCTTGTTGCCTGACAGCTAAGTATTAAGTCTGTAGAGGACTATTTGGGCAGGGGGCAAATAGACAAAGCAAACTGCATTGATGTGCTTCAGTATATTGAATTACCCTGCAGTGCAATTGGGAGTTTCTGCCAAAAAGCTCTTTTGAGAACATAAATCTTTGATTTCTAGTAGCAGCAGCATTGACAAATGACAGTCAAGACACACATCATCCTGGATATTAGGCAGTAAGCTGGGAGCACTGTCCTTGCTGTATGAGGGAGAAAGGAAATAAGATTACCCTGACATTTCCTGAGCCTTATGGGTTTTGTTTTTGGCTAGTCACCATTACCAAAACAAACAGGGCCAAATTAATTCCTTGGGTACCTTTGAAGTCAGAGGAGTTATAACTGTACTAAGTCCCAAGCTTCTTCAGACTGTGCTGAGTCTCACTGGAGAATCCCATTTTCAGAGCCTTTCTCTAATGGTTGCAGTGTTTAGCATGGCTTTTCATTTTTCATGAGTCATGTTGCTGCCAGTTCAAAAGCTGCATTTGTAAAGATGTGGGTTTGCCTTTTCTCAGTTTTCAGTGAAACATGAAAAAAAACCTCACAAAAAAAATTAAGAATCATGCCTAGGCCCATCAGTATGCTGCAGGAAGATGAGGAGATGGCTCAGCTAGGGTAAAAGGCATTTCTGTGACAGTGTTTTGTTTCTACCATTGCATTTAAAGGTGTCTTAATGCCCAGAAGACTTCATAGGGTTCCTTTTACTATTTGATTGCTGTGTCTTTACCTCATTCTCTCTGCTGTGTGTAAAATGTCATGGTAGGTTTGGTGTCTTTCCAATCTTTCACCTAGGCTGCAGTCAAGGTTACTAGCAGGGAAAAGTATTTGTTCTTCTTTTCCCCTAACTCTTAATGTAGGGATTTATTTTATCTATATCTTAAGCTGATACAAAAAGCAGTGGAAGTTGTTTGCATAAACATTTGTGTGATCTCACTAGGAAGAGCAATACCTGTGTTCAGATTTTTTTCCACTAGCTGCCTTGTGATGGCTTTTTTCTTGAGAAATTGTTTTCTCTGTAGCTGATAATCTCCATGGTAGTTTTCTCCAATACCCCAACTTTAGCATCACTTTATAATGATTTCAACAGCACTGACTCACATCTCCTGCAACCTAGAGCAAGTTGCAAATACTTGGCATTCCAGTTTATGTAGCAGACAAATACTTGCCTTCAAGTACTTGCTTCTGGGAGGCCATCACAGTGAAACTAACTGATGGACAAGCCCAGGCTTGGAGACAAATGTTTGTTGATTTTCCTGCCTTATTCTCTCTCATGTAACATCTGCTGTATTTTTCAGTTTACTGTTTGCTCAGCTAGCACTGCCAACACTGGCTGTTTCCAGACTAATGGAAACTTTCTTCTGAGTGAAGCAAGTTGTAAAGTCCTCTATTTGAAAATGGAAAACATCTATAATCTTTCCATACAAAGATCTTACCATAAATATAGAAACAAAGCACTGTTTGTGCCCAGACCTCAAATACCTCTTTGAAATATCTGTGAGCTGGAAAAATGTTTGGCAATGTGGAGGAAGATGAGTGCTTTAAAAATCTCATTATGAAATGCAAAAGGTTTTTATTTAGCTTTTGAGCTCTTTATTCCCACAGGATGGCCTTTAAAAAAAGGAAATGTGGCCAACAGGAAAAGAAGGCATTTAAGTATAAGCACAACTGTAGCTTGAATTGTTGGCTTGGTCTTATCATATTCTAGATAGAGGAATTGAAGGTGAATGGATTCACACCCAAATTCCATTGTAGTCATCAGCAGAAACTTTAGAACTGGGCTCAAGGGCCACTTGTCCACCTCGATGTAGAGCTGTTAAAGTGCAAGGATCTCTGAGCCTTTGTCCTGGTGTACTTTCAGTTGGTTGATCCTGTTCTATAACTGGGAGTGAGTCAGGTGTTATGGGTGCAACCACAGTGACAGAGATGTCTGTAACCTACTTAAGAAAAGTCTTGTGTAATTTTTCTGACAGGGATTCCCGATCCTACAAATCTGGCCTTTTTTCTCAAATGTTCTCAACATTTTCAGGCCTCCCAAAAAGCACAACTAGTTGTTATTCCTTTTCTGCAATCTACAGCCAGAGTTGCACAGAATTTTGTTCATGGTAGAAAATGCTGCTATCTTGAGTTACTTCTCAGATTCATTGACTGTATGGAATAACTGTATAGTTAAGGCAGTTTTGCACATTTAAAAATAGAATTGCACAAATGAAGCTATAAGTAAATGGACATGTAAAAAATATTCCAACTTTCTGTAACAAGTTTTAGACAGACCACATTTCATTGTTAAATATTAAGATATTGTGATCTCCCTGCCTTAAAATCAGATTAGGAATGGGAATGGATTATTCACTGAATGGTAATTCCATTTATGTATATATATTACAGAGAGCCATGCTTCTCTAATTTTTATGTGGCATTTGCCAGAAAAGTACAAGTAAAAATACCAGCAAAATATCCTGTTTCATATAAGTCCATTTGCGTATTTATATAGGCTATGTGATTGCTAGAAATGGTTGCTTTGTAGGAATAGTGTGTGGCAAGTCACCCATCACTTGATGTTTGGACCCCAGCAGACATTTTGAGAGAGAACTTCCAGTAGCTTCCATGTGTTTGTTTTCATTAGAACATTCATTGGCAGGCCTGTCAAGTGTTGCTGTGTCAACGATCTCTGCAAAGTCTTTCTTATATGTGTTAATTGCCTGAAAATTCTTTTGGTATGCTCAATTCAGGGACTATATTGTAGATTAATAGTAAATATAGGGTTATAAAGTAAACCCAGAAAAAATTCACCTCTTCCTCCCTAATTTTATTTGTTCACAGGTCTATGTTGGCTATTTCAATCAGTGCCTGGCTCATTCAAATTATAAAATTACATATAAATTTGAGAATTAAGCTATCAGCCTAGCACCACTGAGTTAATTTAAACCTTAATGAATCCATAATGAAACATTTTAACCTGTTTGCACTGCTTGACACACTTTAAATATTAGATTAATATTATTACCATCTACTAATCATGAGTCCTTCCCAAGCTGGGAATATTCCTTATCAAATGTGGGTAATCTTTCCACTGAAATCTCTCTCAGGCAACAGCTGGAGTGGGAGTCTCCCTAGCTAATGGCTAATAGGTAAGTGCTGCTCACTGGCAGCTTCCCTTTCATCCTCGCTGCCTCCCATCAGCCTCCAGGAAACCTGGCTCTGGAACCTCCTTAGTAATCAGTATGGACAAAGGTACTTCAAGGTGTGCAGGAATTAAAAGGAACAGGACAAGTGTATTGGCTTTAGCATAAGCAGAGGAATACTTTCTAAAATTATAGCAAGGGAAGTTTGGTGCTACATGTAGAAAACTATAGGTAAGAAATACCCTATAGCCACTCCTTTGTAATGTTTGCTAGGAGTGACATGCATGTATGGAAATGCGTAATACTGGAGAATCTGACACTATATTTCCATTGAAGGTTGTGAAATCCCACTGGAATTTCAAAACTTGAAGTGTCTTTAAACAAATAGAAGCATCTCTCTTAAGTTGTGATCGTGTTCAGTGAGTACCAGCTTACTCTGATTCAAATGCTTTCATGAAGTTACTGTTTTGTTACAAAAAATACCACCTGGAAACAGCTGGGAACGTGCTGAGCTGTGATTACCCCTGCTGAGTCCAGCTCTGCAGCACTGCTGGAAATTGTGTGCACTGGCAGAGCACAGTGGAACAGGCTGTTACTGCTGTCACTCTGAGTCAGTCCAGCCTTTCTCCCCTGCCCTGATCTCTTTTACCTTCAGACTTCCATGGCAAGACTATTATGCCTTTTCTTTGCTGCTTCCAAGTGCTTAAATTAGTGAGCTCATAGAGGCTCCTGCTGCTGTGTGCACACAAACCCTGCTATCAGTTGCAGAGCTGGTTGTGACTGATTTGTACAAGTCCCAGGCTGAGGGTGACACAGACAGTGCCAGGCAGCCACAGGGCTGCTGTTTGCCCTCTGCCTTTTGCTCTGCAGAGCCATGTTCTGTCACTTCTGACGCAGTCCCACCAGGAATTTTTTAAAAATTTTTTTTCTGAAGCAAACTAGAAAAAGAATGGCACTATAGCACTGAAAATCTGGAAAACATTTGTTTGTCTAGGTCCTGGATTTCTGAGAGGAATTTACCATGATATTTAGCTAACAGAAGAGACAGGTATCCTGAGATTAAACCCATTTTATGCCAATAGTTTTTAGAAGTTTGTGGAAAATATCATTCCACCAATTCCATGTGCGAGCTTCACCATTAAAGAAGGGTAGATTTCAGAGTTCAGCAAAGTGCCCTAGAATTCCTACCACACTGATGAGCTTTGATTTTCCTTTCTCATCTTTTTGTCCTTTCACACAGCATGTTTGGGTGCCTAGTGTAAGCATCAAAATTTCTGTTGTGATGTGCATGGTGATTGATTGACAGTGGAAATGAGATTCTACATTCCAAGGTAATCTGCACAGGAACACTTTAATTTGATTTGTAATTTTACACATGGAAGGAAAAAACCCATATTTTATGTTATGTGTATGATTTAAATGAAATAATGAACACCAACTGCTATACTGAAAGTGTGGGAGAAACTTGATAATTTCTCAACCAGTTCCTACTTCATCTGATTGTTTTCCTAAAACAGACAAATATCTCCACCAAAACAGACCCAAAACAATGAATGTCCAAGGCTATCATTTACCAAAAGCAGGCAAAATTCACTGTGGTTAATTTTCTTCTCTGAGACTTAAATCTGAAATGAATATTCTGTGTACCACTATTAAAGCAGGGTGTGACAGAAAGGTAAATGGTCAGGGGAAATGTCTCCATGCAAAAGAACATTTCTGTCTGTGCAGGCATCTATTGACAGCTCAGGGGCTGGGGAGGGGCAAAATACAACAGAGAAAATTGGGGTTGTCCTTTTATTTCAATCTGAGGATATCATTTAGAGAGGCAAGAAGGAGAAGATTAAAATTACCTTTTTTCAGCAACTTAAAGAGAAGGTTAAGGTGCTAGAGTGTTTGAAAGGTGAAATAACCAATTTTGAGAGTGCAAAAAGCTGAGCAGGAATTGTAATTTATGGAGGTTAGGGACTGAGTAGTTAGGTCAGACAAAATCTTCATGGGAATGTGACTTCTGATAATGGAATCATCACATGAGATAGCAGGAAACTCGGTGTAGGGGTGTTTAAGGCAGTCCATTGCTGGATATAGTTCTGAGGTCTGAAGAATACACACAGAGCAAAGCAGAAGTAGTATTTGCTTATTCGTTTGTTATACATAAATATATTTGTTACTTGGTGATGACTTTCCTCACAGTGCTTTTTGATGCCTTTCTTGATCATACAGAATGTTTAAACAACTAGAATTGGCCAACTAGACCCGCATATTAAAATAAATTATTCTAGTTCTGACAGTGAAGAAGTCTGGTTTAAATTAAGGCCAAACCACAGGATCTGTGTATCTATGTAAATTGAAATTAATGCTATGCATTGCTGTTTTGCTGATGGCCAGATCAGCACAGTGATCACTGTATTTTTCTGTATTCAAAGTCACTCTCTAATACTATTTAATGTCACAGAAGTAGGTTTAGAACAATTAGATTAAATACACCTACATTTCAATAACACCATCTTCTTTCTTCTCCATCTTCTCTTTCTATCCTCTCTCACCATTTCCCCTTGTCTCTCAAGAACAGCTGCAGTCACAGGCACATATATATTTTAAGATTTGTGTAGCTCTACCTTTGAAATAGGTACTCATCCATTGTAAGCTGGCACAAATACATTGAAATTATATTTCATTCATACAAATTGTTCTGTCTTTTCCTCCCACATCTGAAAGCACAAGAACTCATACTCCAGATCCACATAATAACTGTAGATGTATAAACTAGGAGAGTTTTTTTAGTAAATAAGACAAGCAGAATGAAGAGCAGGATGAAAATGCTATGTAGAGGCAGATTTTGATAGACACATTTCTTAAGAAAATAGATTTTTAAGGAATAGTGACCTTACCTTTTTTGTTGTTGATGTTCAGAAACCAAAGTGTGAGACTGCATTTTGATGTCACATTTATCAGCACCACTTTGCAATTGACAACAAGGTAGAGGACTGGAAGCAGCAAAGTCTGAAACTATAAATCCTTTTGATGCTATGTTATTGTGCTTTCTTCATGCACGTGTATCCAGGTGAAGTCTTTTTTGGGGCTAAGATAAACAGATAAAACCAGATATTTTAGAAAAGTCCATGGTGGGCTAAGCAGTACTTGCTAAAGACTTTTCCTCTGATAAATCAGTTGTCATTGAAGGGACCTACTTGTCTTGTATGTCAGTTAAAATCTAGTAAATTTTTAACCTGCTAACTAAGAGACCTGGGGCTGTGTGATTTATAAGTGGGTGTAGCCCTCACTTTGGCATTTATTGTGGCCCTTTGTTCTGGACATATCCTAGCTAAATGAGCGGGTGAGGTAAAGGCTGTGATTTACTGTAATTTCTGAACAGATAAAAATGCTTGACAGATGCTAAAGGTTGTTTTTTAAAAAGTGATAAACTTTCATATGGTGAACTGTTTTAAATGAAATTGTTTCTTGACAGTACTCAGGAAAAAGCACAGCAAATGCATTCTAAAATGGAACTTTTGTGAACAGGGAATTTTCTTAGAGATACAATGAGAATGCTATATTGGATATGTAATCAGTACATGTTTTGTTTCATACAAAATTGCTTTGAAAGCAATAATTTTGTGACACCTGTTGGATTTTCCTGTGTCAATTTTTATGACATCTCGATTTATCCATTTAATTGTGTGGGAAGAATGAGTGGGAAAATGGCTCTGTTTTTTGGCAGGATGCCCTCTGAGCCATATCTCAGACTGCAGGATTCAACATACACTTCAATAACAGAGAATATCTCCATCAAATCTTCAGGAGACTTGGCCAAAGGAATATTCATTTTGAACTGTTCGAGCTGTATATGAGACAAATTGAATAATCTGCAAAAATCTGCTTCCCTAAACTGGTATGTCAGGATCAAAGAGCTAAGGAAGCAGGGAGATAGTGGACATGTCAGAAATGTGAGGGACCATAGCGCCTTTGCAGTGGAGGTTTCAGGGACTGGTAAATCTCTGAACTATAACAGAAAGGTGTGGTCTTTTTAATTCTTTCTATTTTGGCAATGTGAGACCTCTTTGCTTTGTGGAAATATTCAAAGGCCAGCTGGGATATTGTTATATGTTTTGTAATATGAGTCAAAGTAGGCTGGCCCAGGCTTTGGTGAGCACAGAGCACCAGCCGTGTGGCAGTCTGTGACCAAGTCCGTGTGACTTGCCTGATCCCAGCTGTGTTCTGCAGCAGAGTGCCCCAGTTCCCAGAGGTTCTCCTGGCTGAGATTACCAGCTCAGAGTAAGGTCTGCTCCTTGCTGATAGGGAGAGACTCATTTTTTGAGACTCACTAGTCACAGAGTTTGGCCTTCTATCAGCAGGGACTGAAGGTTGGTGAACTCTGTCATGGTACCACCTCCTAGCTTTCCTTCTTGACTTATTCCCATCTTCTGGGTAGGTAAACAAAAAATAAGTGGAAAATATGGTTTTGTAGGTGTTCTTTCTTCACTTGGCTAGGTAAAACTCCTACAGATGCTTTTATTCTCCTCTCTGTGTTGTCCTAGCTTTTCTCCAGGAAAAGATAAGAAAAATACATTAAATACTAGTAAGGAAATAATTTTAAAGGCAGTTAAAAGACTAATTTTTAATGGCACTGAGTATCAACTCCTTTAGTTGAGATTTGCATCTTTAGATTACAGAGGAACCCAAATGCTGTGACTGTAGAGACATTTCCTTGAGAAGGAGTTCTGTGCACTGGAGTTCCACTGGCTGTCAACAGTGTGTGTGTGTGCGGTGTGGGCAGTGATGCAGTGTGTCTGTGTGTGTGTGTGCTGCAGGCAGTGATGCTGTGTTTTTCTATGTGTGTGTCTGTGTGTGTGTGCTGCAGGCAGTGATGCTGTGTTTGTCTATGTGTGTGTCTGTGTGTGTGTGCTGCAGGCAGTGATGCAGTGTGTCTGTGTGTGTGCGGTGCAGGCAGAGATGTTGTGTTTGTCTATGTGTGTGTCTGTGTGTGTGTGTGCTGCAGGCAGAGATGCTGTGTTTGTCTATGTGTGTGTCTGTGTGTGTGCGGTGCAGGCAGTGATGCTGTGTGTGTCTATGTGTGAGTCTGTGTGTGTGTGTGCTGCAGACAGTGATGCTGTGTGTGTGTGTGTGTGCTGCAGGCAGTGATGCTGTGTGTGTCTGTGTCTGTGTGTGTGTGCTGCAGGCAGAGATGCTGCAGCCCCTGCCGAGCTCCCCGGGCTCTGGCGCCGCCAGCTCTCCCTCTGGCGGCCGCTACATCTCATTTGTGAGTATTTCTGTCTGGAATTGTTTTTCTGGATGATCTCTGAAAGTACAAGCGTGGAGTTGCTTTTTTGCTACAAGCCTCTCAGCATATTTCAAAAAGGGTGAGAAATTAAATAATGTTCTAATGATATAATTTTTATGCGTCCCTTAGATATGCATTTTTAATAAAGACTTACCGTGTGCCATGTTCAAGTGTTAAAAAAGTTTAATTCTGGTCTACTGTGAGTAGTTTGGTCAATTTAGAGAAAAAATTTTAAAAAAGCCTAAATGATATTAAAACCAGAATGAGAAGGTAATGAACTTACACAAATACTGAGAAAAGACCGGAGTGGAGGTGGACCTGACAGACTTTGGTAAGAAAATTACCTCAATAATATAATTTTGTTTGTTTGTTTATTCATGCAAGCATTATCTGCATCTATGTGGTGCATAAGGCAGGATCATGCAGTCAGTGCTCTACAATCAAATCTATGCACAATGTACATTAAGGACCACTGACCACTTTGGCTTTGTGTTATACTGAGACCTTTGTCTCCGAGATCTGTCTTGAAATTAATATTATTTGCTAGATTACAGGAATTTTGTTTGTCTGAAGAGGTAATTTTTGTTCCCAGAACTGCTACACAGTATTACAGATGTCATGATACTTTCTTGATTACTTTCTTCTGACTCTTGCTTCTATTGAAATTTCAACCCAAACCATTTCAAAGCAGAAGAGCTCTTTTCCCTCCTCTGTTATGGTATCATAACTTTCACTGTTGTCCAGTTTAACCAGAACAGAAAACAAATGAACCATTCAGCTAATGATTTATGATATGCCTCATTATTTTTGGTTCTAATGGCCAGGTCTGAGAGGCAGAAGCAAAGTGTGTGAAACCTCAACTTTTCTATGTAGTTCTCATGTAGTGCCACCTAAATCAGTCAAGAACTGTATGTATTTAGACTTCCTTAAAATTGGGTAAAAAGATTTAGATATTGAAAGTTAAGTTCACAGCTTGACTTGAAGTCTCTACAGATTTGCAAATATTTCCCATGATCACTAAGAACTAAGCAACTGCAGGGGATAAAAATTGTGTTTTGTTTGGCACCAGATCACCATTGACATTAGTAACTTTGAAATTCCTTAATTAAGAAAGAAATTCTTAAGTAAGCATTCTTAAGTAAGCATTTACAGATAAATATACACATTTGCTATTGTTTTCTAGTCTCTCACAGGGTGCTGAGAATAGATTGTTTTGGAGTTTTGTTACTATATTTAATTTCTGGTGGAATAAAATGAATTTTATTTCCACTGAGGCTTGTCAAAATATCTTAAATTAATATTGTGGGATTAGATTAAAAAGAAAAAAAAAAGGCTGAGAATATCAAAGCTCTTAAGCCTGTAAAAAAATCCTGATTTTTCTTTTGTCACCTGAATGCCACTGGAGAAACATCCAAGACACTAGAGGAGACACTGCTTGGTGCTTAGCTCTGTAGTTTATGCTGCATAGATGGTCTCATTTGATTGAAATGTAAAAGCAATTTTTACTCTTAAAGAGAGTAAAATTACCTTAAATTGCTTCCTTCCATTATCTTTGATTTAAAAATTGCCTGCCTATCTGTTTGGCTTTTACATAGCATCGCTTTACTTTGGAAGATGCATCCTGATTCCACTTTCAGGGATGCATGTCTGAGCATAGTACAAAATAATTTTTTCCCTCTCTCTATATTGTGCTGTTAGGATCTCATGCAGAAGACCTTATAGTGCATCTAGATTAGTTTAGTTCAGATCAGGAATGTGCTTCTGAAGCTAATCTGCTTGTCCCTGCTAAAAGTGCTTTGATTCATACTGTAGAGCAGTCTTGGGGTGCTTTATTGGATCTTTCAGATTAAACTGAAAGGACAATGTTTTCCAAGAGCATTTTCAATGCTCACTGGCTGCATTCAATCCCTAGTGAGACCAGATTTGTTCTTTTTTTGAGATAAACCCTAATGAAATATTCATGGCAGCATGTCAGGTCATCAGCACCAACAGCCTCATTGCCCAGCTCTGTTTCCAGTGAACCCCAGTCCTTGCTGGTGTGTACATGGCCTCTGGCTGCTTATGGCTCCTTTTAGCAGAGGTGGTCTGACTCTTTGGCCTTGGAAGCACTTGTGGAAATGTCTCTTAACAATCACTCTTTTGTGGGGCCACACACCCAATTGCGCTTCTCTGTGTTAGAAGGGAAGAAGGAAGGAAATCAATTCTCTGCCAGAGCCCAGTGTGAGATTTTACTGTATACGTGTCAGACTGTTCAGCGCCGAGGTTCTGCTTTGCTTCAGTCCAGGCAAGTGGCTTGAAATGAGCTCACAAAATACTTGACACGCTTCAGATAGGAAACATGTTAGCAACTTTTGTTTCTTATTGGAGCTCTTAAGCAGGAAATAAGTTTCACAGAGATGCTATTGTAGCAGCGTGTTATTAACTTCTCTTTGCAGTCAAATATTGAATAATTTGAATAATTTGAATAAAAATGAAGCCTTGAATAATTTGGACTAAAACTGAGCCGTCTTAATGAAACAACATTTTAAAAATTGTATTATTTACCAACCTAAAATTTTGCTTTGTTAACGGAAAGCATGAAAAGCTCAAAAGCATTGTGAAGGATGCCATAAACAAAAATATTAATGAAGTGTGCTGACCTCCAGGTATATGTTCCCATGTATAAATATCAGGGCTCTTTCACTGACAGCTATTAAATACTGTGGTTATAATGGCTGAGTTAGCAGCCTCAGCTGCTGGCTGGCATTCAATATTGCCAATATTTTTCTCACTTAGCTATAAAATTGGGGGTGGGGGGGAGGGAGAGATCCTTGATCCAGCTTTTACTAGTGGGAAGGTGCTTAAGATGCAAATGAAAAACTCTCCTATCCCCTCTTTCAAGATGTATAGCAAGCATATTCAGCCTGTCCTTGCCTTCCTCTGTAGAAAGATATTTGTTATTTGAGACTGAGCTGTGCAGATTCCTGTGCTTCTCAGTGGTTGTGCTGCAATATAAAGATCATAGATCTCATTCCCCTGTAAGGACACCTCTCCCCTTCTGCAGCAGAACCTCATTAATTTTAATATACACCAGTGAGGCAGCTGAGTGGGCTTTGAGGTCTCCTTCATAGCAGAATGTTCTGTTGCTTCTGCACCACTGAGTTCATTATTGTTTTATTAATAAAGCAAGGAGGAATGCAGTGTCTACAGTCCTAATGCTTCTTGCTTAGATATCACAGGGCATCAGCACTCTTCAGAAACACAGAGACACTGCTTGAAAATTGAAATGAAGTGTTCTTTGTTTTGTTTAATCCCCAAGAGAGGAACGTGGGGCACATATTACTATGTGGTTTGCTTCTTTATTTTCTTCTTACTCTACAGTTACACAGGTCAAGGATATGAAAACTGGTGGTATAAGAAATAAATACAATGTTATACAGGGCCAATATAGGGCTTCTCTGCATTTCTTCTACCAGCAACTGTATGAAAGGTGTTTCCTCAAGCCTCCAATATTTAACTGTGCTGACATTAGTACTTTTAAAGGTACATATTTACTTTCTGTTCTGCTTCATTAGGATTGATACTTCTTGTAAACTGTGGGAGCCCAGTTTCACTTCTGCCAGCTCCCAAGTGGATCTGAAAGTCTCAGCCCAGTTCAGCCAGGATGCAGAAGAAGACATTCATCCAGTATTCAGAGCAGTGAAGGTTTTTAAGGGAGGCATGTAGTGGTGCTCAAGACCTGCGTGTATTGGTTGAGGTCCAATTCAGATTTGAATTCAGAATGGAGGTGTCATACAGCTGTCCAGCCACTTTGTCCCACTTCTGTTCTGTCATTGCAAAAATAAATAGCAAATACAGAATCTGTAAGTTTTAGCACAATGCCATTTGAAGTTAGTACTCAGGCAAAATAAGTGGTCACTTCTGTGTATCCAAATATTAGGCATGTTTCTACTTTGTCCATTAGAGAAGTGTCTATTTAACGTCAATTTTCATTCTGTAGATTTTTCTCAGGACTTGGATGTGTAAATTAAAACAAAGCAGAAATTTTTATTGTTTCTGAGACCAAGTTTCCTATCTTCTTTTCTCTTTTTACGTTCATTTCTCCTTAGAGTCCCTATGTAAATATGCTCCTTTTTTTTCTGGTTTGCCCCAAGACTTGTTCATTCTAATTTATAGGCCTCAAAGTCTTCTTTGTATGCAGTAATTACCATACCTGAAAAATGTGCATCACAAGCTCCAGCAGAGCCTTATTTAACTTGCCCCTTCTGTTTCAGGAAAAAGAATGAAGGAAAACATATTGGAATGTCTCCCCATGCTACTGCCTCCCTGTGCTGATTGATTAGTGTCCTGTCAAGAACTGCCTGCCTTGATTGATGTGTGCTGTGATAGAGGGATGTGCTGTGCTTGCTTGTTTGCAGTTCCATCTACGCCAGAAATGTTCTTTGTAGCATCCTTCTGTTTTGCTCTTGGAGCTGGGGTGTGGCTGGGCAGCAGAGAGGCAGCCTTGCTGTCCTGTCCTTGTTACCTACAGAACAGGTTGGGTGAATCCTTTAACAGGAACACAAAGCAGCAGAGCATGTTTGGCTAGGCAAGCGTTTGCCTGGCATGCACAGAGACAGAGGGCTTCTGTGAAGATCAGAGTAGACAAAAAGCCAAGCTTTGGAAATGCTCCAGGAAAAGCCTTTCCTCAGAACCCAGAATGGTATGCTGCAATCTAAGGATGAAGCAAAGTTTATTGTATGTATTGTTCTTCCCCATGTCTGTATTAGTGCCAATGCTTTCACAGTTCCTTTGGAGTTTTACCTGCCATCAGAATTCCAGAGTTTAGCCGGATGAATGTTTCTGTATCTTCCACAGTACTCTGGCTGCTAGATGCATGAGAAGGAGGTGAAGGTTGTGATGTCTTGGAAGCAGTGTGGCCTTGGATCCATGTAAGCCCACTGGAAAGCTTCTGTCACCTTTGTTTTGTCACTGGCCCCATCAGGCATAAGATAAGATTTGCCTTGGAGCAAGTAAACCTGTTTATATTTAAGCAAATCACTAGGAGAGTTGGTAACACCCTTTACTGTGGGAGGAGAGGTGTTTTCCATGACCAAATGTCTGCATTCCCTGAATTAGGATGGCATAGTCAAGATTCTGGTGGCTGGCAGGCTTGAAGTAACTGGCTAGATGTCAAGAAATCTCATCGAGGTGATTGAAGAGATTTAGAATCAGAATAGTATGTTGGAGTATGAACAGACACATAAATTAATATCCTCCCTCCATCTTGAGTATTCAGTTAGGCAAAGGCAGCTGCATGCCTAGCCCAGAGTCTGGGTAAATGTTCTGGCAGGGGAAGCTGCAGAGAGATGCTTGTTGCTTGAGAAAAGGTAAATTACCAGGAGACATCATCATGAAAAGCATTGAAGATTCTTACCCAAAGAGAAATTCAGGCTTGGAGATAACTGAGATTTAGAAAATGTCAGATTTTATGAAAAGAGCCAGATGATGGCAGCATAGAATGCGACAGAAAACTGGGGAAATTCCTGGGTTAAGTAGCATGAGACCTGCCCTTGAAAACTGAGTCAGGGATCAGCCTTTTCATCTAATCCTCCACTTCAACAATGGCTTTTGAAATACAGGTTTATAGCTCTGGAAAGAAGAAAAGAAAACAGTGATTTTTTTTCTGTGTGACTGTTGATCTTTCAAAAGCTAAGCAATAAATCGGCTCAGAAATCTTTTCTATGTGGCATGACAGATAAATAGTTCTGCTTCACCCTTTCAGACCCTGAAGTCTTGTATTCTGTCGTTAGCTGCATAAATTCTTCTAGCAAGTCCTACTCTTCACTTTCTTAATTTCTTGTCATCAAGACTTTTTCTATAGCTACTGAAGCCTCCAAAGGAGAATTCAGAATATATCTCTAGATATAATAGGAAACATAAACCATGTGCATATTATTTTTTCAAGAAAAAAGCTTAAAAACACATCTTAATCAAAGATGATTGACTTGGTCATCTAAGAAACTAATGTCTTTTTTATGTGACAGAAAATGCTGTGTCTATGGCAAAATATCAGCCTGCTAATTCCTGGAGCACTGTTTAGTGGTATTGGCAAAGGTCAAGTTGATCACTGGGCAGAGACCGGTTTCTCCAGATCTACTGGTCATAGAAGCAGAGAGTTGGGTTTTTAGCTCTTCAGAATTGCTTTTGCAGAAATATCCATGCAGTGCTGGGGAAGCAAGCATGTGGCAGAGCACTTCCAGGACATGCCCTGTTAGGAGATAGGAAGTGAAGACAGTGAAGCAACATGAAGTCACAGCACATTCACAGCTCCTGTGAGTATGACTCACACCCATGTTGATACAATTTAGAAGTGAGATTACACCTCTGTTTGTTGGTAATTCTCAATTTTGGGAGAATTTCCACAAGCCAAACTGCTCCGGTGATTTTATTTTAATGTTTATTGAAAATGTTTGCATCAGAAGCCTATAGAAATTTCCTGGATAACAAAAAGATAAATGGCTGTAATGCACTTAAACATTGACTGCTTTCTTGACAGTAGAGACCACTGAATTAATGCTTGTTGCATCTGCAGACTCCTCAGTCTCCTTGGGATTTAATTAGAAATTTAAAGGACATGAGTACTTTACAATACTGAACATTTACAGAAGGAAGAGTTGCTGCAAAGAGGAATGGAGACTGTAGCAGCTTCCGGATGGAATGGGAGTGCAATAGGTTTGGAGTTCTGGAATGGCAAACTCTCACTGCTGCTGTGATGAGCTCTGGCTCTACAGATCTCTGTTGCTGTACCTTTGACCCTTGGTTCTAAGCAGAACTGGCTCTTTTGCTTGCACTTACCTCTGCCACCTAGAAAGGAGGCAGTCTCCTGGAAAGTGGGGATTGTCAAGCCCTGTTTTACTGGGCTACTTTGAAAAGCACAAAGAACAATGTTTATCCTTGTATTTGTGAAAACACCATCCTTGGGACTGCACTCATTGGGAGTTTCTACCTCAGCTCTTGCAAAAGACAAGATTCTTGTTTATTCTGGTTCTATTAGTTGTGATAGTAAATAAGAACATTTGAGCTAGGGAAAAAAAAAAAGTGGATATTTCCTTTTGAAACCTACCCAGGACAAATCCATGTTATGGCAAGAGGGCAGGGGTCAACTTTCAAAAGAAAGTTTACTCTCACTTCTGTTCCTGAGATATCTTACAAATAATAGGAGTCTGATGGATTGTTCCGGCTGGTAAAAGCAAATTCAAATCATTCAGTAGCACCAGCAAGGAATTTCTAGAATTCCCATAAACAGAGAAGTGACACACTTCTAGCCTATGGGGAATAAAACAGGAAGGAGAAAATAATGAAGAAAAAAAAAGAAGAAACAAGGTACCTGCTGCTACTTACTGTCCAATGCATACTAAAATCTTTGCCAAGAGAGACAATTTGCTTAATACCCATACAGTGCTTTGAAGATCTGAAGTACAGTAAGTGTTATTATTACTACTTTTACTACAGCTAAGAACTGAGATTGCTCTTCTAAATGGATATACTGAGTTTGATCTTTAAAACATTGTATTAAAAAAAGGCCTGCATGAAATTTTTCTGAAAAGGAATGAATGATATGGTACATTTATCAACACAGTAATAGAGCATTTGTAATTAGACCCTCAGCTTTATATGGGCTTGGAAGAAAGGAATTTCTGAGTCAGCATGTGGTGCCATTAAACATATTCAAGGGTAGTTTAATAATAGCCTTTTCACGTCCTTTTAGTGCATATGACTATACAAATAACAAAAGGAAAATTGCCCCTGGGGGTAGGAACACACTGTGTTCATGTTATTCCACCCCTCTGACTGTAAGTAGTGCCATCAGGAGGGTGAACAAAGCATGGCCATGAAAATGGGCATCATAATTGTGCAGTGATACTGCTAGTGCCCATTTTTCAGGAATACTAAGTGGTTGCATGTCAGGGGTAAGCACACAGAACTTCCACACGTGGCTGTGCTGTTCCCCCTCAGAGATCTGCAATTCTTATAATGAAATCTTTGGTGTCTTTCCTAACCTATAATTTTCAAATACAGGTGTGTCTGTAGTACAGTTTCTCTCTGCTGTCATTCCTTTGAAGTGAACAGGAATATCTAGACAATGGATCTTGGCACAGTCAATTTTAAGAGATTGAAGAGCTTCAAGAAAACTCTTTACTCCTAATTAGCAGCTAGTTTAATACACAGAAGTTTTGCAGCTGTCCCATGGCTGTACTGAAAATCATTGCACTCATGGTTACAAAACACTGCAATGCTGGAATCAGGAAAAGACCTGCTGGTCATTTACTATGGAATCAGTAACATTGTCCTTATCTTTTCAGGGACAGAAAGGGCTACTATGGCTGGGTTAATGAGGATAAATGTGATATTAAGACTGCTGGTGTTTGTGTGACCAGGCCTGGATTACTGTGGATGGACAGAAATTCTTAGAAAATCAAAAGATAGGACCTGGAAGCTGAACTTTCTGGATTCTTTGAAAATTCTTGTTCCAAAAGTCTCTTTACACAAAACTATGTTTCCAATTTCATTTAGGTGCGGTGAATGATTTTGTTGTAAGTTGCTCTGGGAGCTCTATAAATATACAATGTAAATTATGTTGTATGTCTACTTAATATGCATTTCATTTGTTGAGCAGCATTTAGAATTGCCTTCTTACAGCAGATAAACATTATATGGATGTATCTACAGCACATTAGACAGATTTGGGAATGAAACAAGATTCAACCTGGAAGTAAGGTTGGAAGAAGGTAACATTTTCAAATAATAAACCTCACTAAGGAATTTTACATAATATCATTTGAAAATTATGACTGTTTTCTTTGCTGACCCTGATCCATATTGCAATCTATCACATTTTCTATCTCCTACTGTTCATCTTCCCCAACATGGATAGAAAGAAAATTATATTGTCTTTGAAAAAATTGTTTTTTCTTGATTATTCTTGCTTCAGGAGTGACATTCAGAACAGTATTGGAAAATGTCCAGAGCCTCCCACACTCCCACCTATAACAAATACAAAAATTAGTATAACTTTTCTTGGCCATATTACCTACTGGGACACTAAGATGAGGTATACACATTCACTGTGCCTATATAGAGTGAATGTCTGTAAAACTGAAATGAAGTTATCTACTTAGTATTCTGTTCTAATGCCTATATTTGAAGATAATTTTATCAGAGTTGCACTTATCAAAAGGAATAAGCTACTTTTCATAAATTATTACTTCACATATAGGGTGAAACTGTGCAGATTGTAACTGATTTGTAAATAGAACTTGTCCACCTGTGCTCCTCTCATGATTTCAGTTTGCTGTGACTATTTTTCACAACTAATTAGAAATACTTTATAGCATTACTGTGTGCTATTATGTATGTCCAGGTTTTACCCCAGAGATATTTTTGTTTCAGTTCTGAGTGAAATTCTTCCTGTACAGTAGGTGATTTGCAAGGTCCTTTGTAATATTTGTTGATAAAAGGTGCTATGTAAATTATCTTTACTACCATATGGCCTCTTCATGTTCCCAGTTCAAACCTATGGGGAAAAATCTCTCAGCAACATCAACAGAAGCACATCTGGTCCACACACACAGTCTATGACACAGTATTCTTTTGGTTTGATTAGTCTTTCTATGCAAGTTCAAATGTAGTGGACATAAGAAGAAGAAACAAAGCTTCTCCAAAATGAAACACACTCTACAAGGTGTTTGAGGTATGCCAAACACTGTTCTCAGTAGAGTCTAGCATTACAGATTTGAAGGGACTTGGTGAGAGGGAAAATTGCCTGTAAGGGCACAGCTTACAAACCATCTGGACTTCCAGGTCAGTAGTTTGCTGCAGAAATGCTCCAGATATTGCATATTAAAAGACGACATTATATATTTCACTGAGTTTTCCTTTTCCCCTGCTGCTGACCACTGGTGCATGGATACAAAAGTAAGTGATGGCTGTTGGTACAGTTATGTTCTGTGATGCTTTCAGATGAGGGAAGCAAGTACTTACCCATGGGATATGCTGATTATCATGCCTGCAATGCAGGCAGTTTTCTTCTACTGCTTACAGAAAAGCAAGCCAAACTTGTGTCAGTGATTCTTTCTATTGAGCCTCTTGCATTCTGAAAACATTTTCAAGATAAAAATGACAATGCCAGTGAGAATGAACCTTGACAGCAGTATAATGAAATGTGTGGGAGGCTACACTCAATCTGCAGACTTTGAAAGAAAATTTTATTCCACCTCCAGTCCTGCAAGATGTGGTATTGGACCAAGGACTTTCAGTACAAGTAGCAACAGCACACAGTCTAGTTCAGGCACAGTGAGAATAATCCCTTCTGGTGCATGCAATATTAATACTCCAGGGTTTTCTCCATCTGTTGTCATGTATGCTTAAAGTGTACCTCTTTGGGGCAGGAAGTGACTTTATTGTTTCATGTATTTACTTGTACCTAGCACAGTCAGGGACTCTTAGGGGGATAATCCCTACTGTAGCACAGATAAATTTTTTCTCTTGAAGAACTCACAGGAACAAAGGAATGATATTACACCAAGACTGAGAGTTGGACTTGATGGACCTTTCCAATTCAGTATATTCTGTGATTCAGTATAAACTACTTCCTAAAAATAAGTGTATTTTTTGTGACTGAATGCAAATATAAAAGTTATTTTGTTACTTTAGTCATTTGTTTTAATGAAGGTCCAGATTTTCATGCAATATAACTTGTATAAGTCTACTGAAAAATGTAAAAGAGCAGCAGAAGAGACTTTCAGTACTGGTGGGAAGATAAAACCAATAATTATGGTATATGTGGTAAAGGTAGAAAAAGGAAACTGGCTTCTTGACAGCTCCTGGCTCTGAGGGGATATGCCACACATGATTTATAAAGCATGATTTCTCCTATAAAACCCAGGCAAAAAGTCCTTAACCAGTTCTTTAACCCTGAGTACTAAGAAGCTGGACTGTAACTCTAGAGCCATGTGAAGAGGATCATTCCTATTTGCAATCCTGCTGCAGTAAAGAGGCAACTCTCATGATTATATTGCTGTGGGTTTATAGTGCTTCACATGAATTTTTTGTGAGTTAGAGTTATTAATGACTAAAAGGAATCAGGGGAAGGGTGATGAACTTTAAATAGCTTCAAGTAAAAAACAGATGCTTGTCAATTTTGAAGAAATTCTATGGGTTTCTAAATATAAAATTAGAGGATTTAATGGGCCTTTATAGACAATATGTGTTAATCATATAAAAAATCTAGGAAGATTAAGTAGTTGCACAAAAGGAGGGTTTTGTTTCTATATAGCAACTTCCAGTAGAAAGTTTGATCCAAGGCTGCCTCTTTTTTTCCTTCTTAGTATACTGAGTACCCTCAACAATTAATTCCAAGCTGTTACTTTTTAGTTTATGAATAGGTCACAGATAAGAAATAGATTAGACTCCTGTTTGCATATTCACTTATCCTTTATTGTCCTGCTAGCCTGCGCTTTCTCAAGTGAGCAGTGAGCTTTTTTCCAGCAGTGTGTACTGGAAAAGCAGAGGTAAGGAATGTCCAGCTGGTTTGCTGCTCTGTTGAAGTTTGGCTGATCTGAGAGGAGAATTACATTGCCCATTGGAGAAGCTAAAATATGTGCTGTGTCTTTTTGTGTGCTTGGGTGATGAACATGCATTTCAAACATATTCCATTAAAATATTCCCTCCTGGGATAAAAGTGCTTTTGCAGATACAGACTGCTCAAAGGAGATAGGAAATTGGAAAATGGACATTTCTTCCAGGAAAACATTCAAGTGATCGCTTTGTCTTTTAAGGTTTCTTTTTTTTCATCCTGAATTAAGATAAAAAGCAAGAGTTTCTCTTGGGGTAAAAACTCTGTTTTAGGAGAACCAGACTGAATTTTTTGGTGCTTCTTTAGCTGCTAACAGGCAATACCTGGGAATGGTTTTATTTCTCAAATTCCATTCATTTCTTTTATGCAAGTGCTTTTGACGTGCTGGTATATTTCTTTCATAGTAATTTCGACCAGCTCGAATAGCCAGGGTGGGATGTAATTATGAATGTGAGTGAAAGATTGCAATGACTCATTTCACTACAAAGAAGTCAATTTCAACTTGCTTGAACTGCGAGGGATCACGAAAATTTCAGAAAATTCCCTCTTCCCCAAAAAAATCCCTTCTGTGACTGGGGAAAACCGGCACTTATCATCGAGGAAAACCAGAAAAGTTTTGTCATTCCTGAGCGGTGCACATTTCGTGTCGCCGGATGCCCGCGAGTGCCCGGGGTGCTGGGCTGTGCTGGGCTAGGCTGTGCTATGCTGCCCTGCCCTGCCCTGCCCTCTCTGCGGGGCTCGGTGCTGAGGGCAGCAGCCCTGAGGGGAGGCCGGGCCCACAGCACCCACAGCCCGGCCTGCTGAGACCTCGAGGAAAGCTCGTGGGCCCTAAGAAAGGGAGAAAGGCCGCAAAGGTGCTGAGCAGCCAGGAGAAAAATGTGGAAAACAGCCCTGCGACCCCGGGGTCAGGGCAGGAGGGGAGCAGGAGGCAAACCAAGCTCCGGAGCAGAGATCCACGAATTGGACGGGAGCTCCATAACGCAGCCAGCAGGTTCCCTCAAGTCTCTCCGATAAGGTGATGTAAAATTCTTTCTAGAGCTTGCTTGTTATAAGCCATGGCAAAAAAATATCTCAGGCACATGTTTTTCTGAAGGAAATAGTGTGTGTTCTTGTCTGAATCTTTTCACATATGTGTTTTTGTGTTTTAAATCTTCTGAAACAAACAAAAAAGTGTGGTTGCCTAGGAGACAGAGAATATACAAGTCTTAATGATATTTCATTGTGGAACTGGGTCATTCACTTTTTGGTCATAATTCTTAAAGCATTGGGAGTCTGATGAGACAGTCATCATCCACAGCAAGCATTGCAACAAAGTCTCTACAAGGAGTTTTTCTATAAGGTGAATTCACTTCCAGTGAGGCCACAGGGAGAGAGGGCCCAGCCATGGACCACAGGCTGCAGTGAAATCACAAAGCAGGGCCCAGCGCTAGAAGTGTTTTCCTTAGTTGCAGTTTCTGCTCACTGGCCTAAGCACAGACAGCCCTCAGCCTCAGGGTCCCTTCTGCAGCCTAGAGGTGGGACAGAGCTGTGCTGTCCCTAGCTTGCTTCAGGAAGCTTGCTCCAACTTCCCAGGCTGTTCACCGCTAGAAGTGTTTTCCTTAGTTGCAGTTTCTGCTCACTGGCCTAAGCACAGACAGCCCTCAGCCTCCTCTTATCCTGTTTGCTTTTCCAAAGGTGGTGTGATACTTAATTAGCTACAGTTTGTCTATTCTTGTAGTGAAAAACAAATATTTGCAATTTACTTTGTGTAGTACAGTATGTTAGAAGTGATACAGCCTAAGCAAATGTCAATGCAAATGGTTTTTATAAATTTCCACATGCAGTTCCTGCAGAATTTAACATAACCTGGGTGCTGAGGGGTCCCTTCTGCAGCCTAGAGATGGGACAGAGCTGTGCTGTCCCTAGCTTGCTCCAACTTCCCAGGCTGTTCATCAGTCAGCAGGGTTTGACTATCTGCCTCTTCCCTGATCAGGTCAAGTAAACTACTTATGGAGTAGATGGCCCAAACAAATAACTTTTAAGCATGATAGTGTGTCCAAAGTATCACAAAATAATAAGCTAATTTCTCACCTTGCAAAGTTTCCTATTTATTTCCTGTGTGCAGTTACAATATTAAAATCAATGTTATTATTCACCTGAGTGTATGCTGTTTGACATAAACAGGGATTGCAGAATCAGGTCCTCATCTGAATTATTGAGAAAATAAATTGTATAAATCAGGGACTAAATCAATTACAGTCACTGGAGATGGAATAAAATAGTTTCTGTTTTTCAATATATAAAGAGTTCTTTTCCCTTTAATTAGACTTTACAGCTCTTTCTTGTACCCTTGACAATTTAAGTGAACTTATCCAAACTGAGATCTCATTAGATTTTAATTTTGTGGTGAGAGCATAATTAAGATAGGCCATCAGACAGCCCTAAAAACACAATCCTTTTTACCCCAGTACTTGGAGTTCATAAAGACATGTAGTCCCAAAATGTTGCACCACAAATTAGTCTGGGTTGGATGCTTAAGCAGAGAAAAGGTTTGCTGTGCTAATACACAGTCATAAGAAATTGTTCTTCAAACATTCTGGTTTTAGACTGCAGCTGGCAGTTCATCTTCATCTGCAACCTACCATTTCATACTGGGTTTTTGATCAGTCGGGGACATGATGCAGTTCTGTGTCACATAACCTGAGGCATTTTCACACGCCTCTGCAGGGTACACCAGTTGATTGCAACTTGTAAATTCACCGCTTAGGCAAACTGTTATGTAATTGCAGGAAGATGTGTAATCTCCCTTTGCCCTAAGCAGTCACACATGGCTGCATTCTTGGTGGCTGCAAAACAGTTATTGAAGGCTGTGGAAATTGTGCTGCTCTACCAGCTGAGGACCAGCCCAACACACACGTGGGAATCATAAAACCTCTGCTATGGTTTCTGATATTTTCTGCTACTTTGATGTTTTGTCCTTCTAGATGCCTTTACAGTAGCTTCTGATTTGTATTGTCTGGGTGCAAACAATTGAGCTTTTTTATCAGCTTACATGTACAGATACGTGTTCAAAAGTAATTCTTGCTCTCTGCAGTAGGAAACCAAGGAAAGATGTAGGAAGCCCTTTGTTTTTTGGCAGATGTACCTGCAGAAAGTGGGGTGGGCAGAGCTCTGGCTGCTGCTGAGACTGAGCTGGTTTATCAGGATGCCGGTGGTGGCTCCTGAAGCACTGGGGGGTGAATGGACTCCAGTGTCACACCCTGGCCAAACATTGTTACCTCAGTGGCTCAGGTGTGCACAGAGTCTGCAGTGCTGCTGCTTCCCCTGTCAGTCCAGTGAACTGAGTGGGGCTGAAGGATTTTTCCCACCTCCACTACAGCTTAGGTGTAGACAAGAGCAGAATGTGCTGCCCACAACCATCAGTGTCTGTAGGACCTGGCGTTTGGGACAAGAGACACCTGAAAGGCCAGTGGGTGACCTGGTTACCTGAAGGAGTTTGAGAGTATACAGTGGTGTTTTGAGCTTAAATGAGATAAAGGAATTGAGGGTGCAACACAAGTGTGTCAAAAATAATCTGAACATGGCTGAAGGGTTTAAGATTGGCATTTACTTGAACTGGTAGTATCTTATTTTGCTACTCTTAGAGGATATCACTCAGTGAGAGTAGAATTGCAGCAGTTAAATGGATGGCAAGTGTTAACACTTGTAAGGCCTTTTATTCTGCTCATTTCTGCTTTTATTCTGCTTTTTTTTTTCCACCTGTTAGATTTGAAGTCTTTTTTTGACTACTGAGCAGTAACCCAATGCAGGTCTGTGCATCATTTTGTTGATCCTTCTAGAAATAAAAGAAAGGAATTTATGTAATCTTTAAGTAAAGAAATTTTCACACTATAGATGTTGCTATATCTTGAGTTCCTACTAAAACAGCACCGAATAATAAGCACTGTATATTAGTATATATAAAATTTGCTATCCATTCTCATTTAATCATAAATATTAAATATCTATTTGGAATAGAAAGGATATTTACTGCAATGTGAATATTATGCAGGTGATTTTTTTTAAGTTTTAGAGAAAGCATTATTTGGATGAAGCAATTATTTTATTAAATAATATGTTGTTTTATTTCCGTTACTATTCAGTTAAAGAATTCGTATGTTAATTGACACAAATTCTTTATCACAAAAAGCAATGTAAGAAGTGCAGTGTAGTTTTGGGGTTGCATTGCAGAAATGCGTCTCTGAGAAACCAATAGACCCGCGGCCTGTGCTCCCACCAGGGGGCAGGACAAGACAAAAATTAAGGAGTGTCAAGGGGACAAACCCAACAGCCCTGCTCCCAATTCCCCCCCAGCCTCAATTTTTGCAAAGGCAGGGGCTCTGCAGCTGTACAGCTATCTAAGTGAAAGCAAGTATTATGATTTTTTGTTTGCTTTTGGTTTTTTTTGGTTTTTTTTTGTTTGTTTTTTTTTTTTTGGAAGGGGAGTTATGTAAACAATGCTTGGGTTCAGTTTTAGTGAACATAGACATCACTGCTTCTGAGGTACTGTATGTCCTCAGAAACAGAACTCCTATGGTGTATTTTATTTACTGAAGCACTTTTTAACTATATAGAGCTATATAATAAATCTGTTTCACATCTTGTAAAACACTTGTTCTTTAAATCCCCTCTGCAGTGTTGTAGCTATCATTTTTTCTTAAACAAAATTGGAAGATAGACTCTGCAATTCAAGACTGTAGCATTATATTGTTCTTTGTAAAAACAACATAGGAGGAGCCTGAGGCTTAGCATATGCCCAATTACAGGAGGAATCTGACATTGTAAGTGCTCCTTGTGTCTAGGAATAATGCAGAAGGCAGCCTATTTTCTAAGATATTGCAGTGACCCACTTGTGCTCTGATGGGAGGAGATCACTGACTGAAGGCTGTTTAGCCCAGCCATAAGTTGTGCATAGCTACGAGGAGCAAAACCCAATGCAAAACCAAGGTTTGTTCATGGAAGTGGAAGTGCTTGTAATGAATTCTGTTCATAATTAATTATAGCCTAATCCCAGATGATTCGAGGGCTCATCTCAGAGCAGGAAGATGGTGAGAGACTTTTTAGTAATTACACCACAAAATTTAATATCTGGTAAAGAGGAGAATCATCTGAGACTAGAAATGTGTCATCTAGTTACCAGGCCATTCCAAACCCACAGCTGAGGTGGGAAGCCTGTAGCAGGTACCTGTGAGTTACTAACAGTCATGATTTTACATGTAAATTACCAGAGGTGCAAATTGTGATGCACCAGCAACTGTGTTGACAGGAAGTGAGTTTTCATCCCTCCTAGCTTTGGCAGTGAAAAAGCAACTTAAAGTTGACAATACGTGTAGCTTTGCGGAAGGAAAGGCTTAAGGAATGTGTTTTAGCTGTTACCAGCAAGCAGTGCTCCCTTTGTTTAAGAGAAAGATTTTCTTTATGACATGTAATTAAAGACTCAAATAACTTGAGTATCTCTGGAGTTTTTGTTTTTTATTTAAACTTTATGTTTCACTGTTGCATTTGGCTTGAGAGGTAAGTTATTCAGGTAGGTCAGCTGTGTCAAGCAGGTATTTAGAATAAATGCAAACAGATGTGGAAGGTCTGAATGCTCAGAGGGGTAAATAACTGCATGGAGGCTGATATATGCTATTTCTTACCTATCACTTCTGAACTGAAACTGTGAATCTCAGCACTGTGCTCTGCCCTGTCGAAACCTAAACAACAGCTTTGGGTGCTGGTGGGTTGTATTGATGAAAGTATCTACTGGAAGTGACCACAGTGCAGGAGTCAAGTTGCACCTCTGCCACAATGACATATTTGTGATCATCTGCCAGTTCTCTTGCATGTTTCTTCCATGTATCCTTGCGATGATTTTCTCATTCCATAACTCATAACTATAGGAAAAAAATTAACAGTCCAGAGCCTGGAATGCTTCACATACTTTTAAGTGTACACAGACTCACAAAGGCTGAGTAGGACCCAGCACCCAGCCCAACCCACTTCTCAGAGCATAATCCATACTGAGTTCAAAGTAGGTTCCTCAGGTTTTTGAGGCCTCCAGTTCTGGAGACTTCTTGGGCTCCCTGGACAACACATTCTACTGCTTCCTGTCCTGTCACTGTCAAAAACTATTTTCCTAATCAAGTCAGAACCTTCCATTTTAGTTCATGATAAAAAAAAAGGCACAGAGAAGTTAAGCAGTGTACATAATGTTAAATACTTAGGTAGCATCTTAAGTAGTTAAAGTGAGAATTCTGACAGAGCTGGGATATGAGAAAAATCTGAAAAAATAGCCCCCTTCAGAATATTTTAGATTGAAAACAAGAAATAACTTTTCTAATCTTGATAATCTTGATAATATTTTTCTTCTAACTACAGGAAATAAAAAGCTGTCAAACATGAGTTTAAAAGGAATCTGGATTTCAGTAGCTGTTGGAAGATTTCTTATGATGAATTAGCTTCTATCTGATATTTTTCTAAATTTCATTGGCTCAAAACATTTTAAGAGATTCTTGGCTTCTCAAGTATTTTCCCATCATTTTTGATATAAAGAGAAGCCTTAAAGGGTGATTACAGCTAAGGGCTTATATAATAGTAGGCAACATTTCTTCAAAGAAATCTTTGCTTTAGAGCAGTGACTTGAGTGACTTGAGGCCCGAGTTGTTACTTTTAATCGTAGTGTTGATACTACTATGAACTGTATGAATTCTTCCAATGAGAACAAATATAGAGGAAAGAATCTAAGAGAGTATAGGTAATCTGATGTGTTTTAATGAAGAAAAACCTCATAGCACTCAAAACTTGTGTGAGGATAAACCAGATCCTACAGGAGGAATATGGAGGGCAAAAGCAGCTCCAAAATTACCTGTAACACAGCTAAGAATAGCTATTTAAATTTATTTTTGTTCTCAATGGCTGTTATTTTTATACTGCAAAGAAAAAAAAAGAGCAGGGATTACTCTTTCTCCTTAGGTGCTTGTGTTTGAATTTTGATTTGATGCTTTGTCTCACTTCCTTCATCCCCTGAGCTACAGGCAGGTTGCACAAGCTCAGTCAAAGAAGAGAAATACTCAGTTTCTTCTTATAACTCTAGACTAATCTTGGAGTCAGGAGGCCCTTATAATTTGGGGCCAGTCATCTGCAGTTTCAGTGGACAAAGGAAGCAGTACAGGCTGTACAGTTTGCAAGGAGGGCCTGAAGCCTTGGTGTTCCTGTGGCCAGCAGGAGAGGGAGGGAGTACTGCACTCCTCCAACATACAGGGACCCTCGTGAACTGGAAGGTCATGAGGGAACAGAATTTGGTACATTTCCAGATTACCCTTACTAAGTCCTCATGTTGAGCATTACTTTTCATGGTTTGGAAGCTAGCTCATTCTCACTGTTTAGGAATTGGCATCAAGGTCTGAAGAGCAGATTTGCACTTGGCAAGACCACAGCGCTCTCCACTGTGTTCAGTTCCTCCCTTTGTGGTCTGATGTGGCTGTGTCAGAGCCCATCAGCTGTGATTTCACATATATCTACTGCTTCTCAGCTTCATCAAGCTGTGAATACAACACTCTTCATTAAATACCAAATGATATTACCATACACCTCTTCACACCTTATGACTTAGGGAGAATGTTTCCTTTTGTGAAAAAAGTGCAATGTGGATGCAATGTATGGTTTCCTTGGGACAAAGGGGAGTACAGGATATAAAAATACTCTATAGATGCATACATATTGTGGAGTAGGGATCTCCTTTATTTTTTTCCTCCTTTATCTTTCATTTCTTTTATAATTTTAGTTTTGTGTGTAACAAATTTTATAGAATAAATGTATTTAATATTGGTTTAACTGAGAAAATGTAGAGGATAAAATAAAAGACATAAATCCAACAGAAAGGCTATAGATATCTTCTTGGCTTGCAGATATCTTCTTCAGTGCTGTTTCCATGGAAATTATTTATAGTGCCTGGAGGGAGTGAAGTGCAGGTCACAGATCTGCAGAGCTACAGTAGGCTTTCAGCCCAGTTAGGCAGAAGCTGACAACAACAAATGGGCATGTCTTTGAATGGAGCTCTTCTGCTTTCAGAGGAAAATGTAATCTCTTATAAAATTGTGGCTTTGAGAGAAAAATATTAATCTCTATGGCAGTTTGGGGTGAAATTGGAACCAAGAGCTGTCGGTTTTCATTATGAAAACAGATTCAAACTCTCTTCTTCACTTCCCCTCCCCCCAATGCTTGAAGTCATTAAGGGCTTCATCACATTTATTAGAGCAGAATTCTAAGCACCATTTCAGATTACCACTGTATATTCCAGTTTGGCTAAGTATTTTGCTTCTTGAATGTCTACCTGGGATATGCTCAAACAGAGCATAATAGACAGATTTGGTAAATGATAAGGCTATTCTGCATATTCTGTATTTTATTTACATAAAAATACATTTTATATAAAAGATTAAATGTCTATGGAACATTTTATATATTGTATTTATGTATATTGCACATATATCTATTTTTTCTTCTCAAAGACTTAAATTGTTATATAACATATTTTTGTATGTGACAGCCTTTTGTGAAAATTAATGCTTTGTACAAAGATTTTTTTAAAGAAGGATATGCAGATATATGGATTGCAGTTTGAATTAAGAGTATCACTCTTGTTTTGTCACAGATTATTTGGCAGTATTCTCTTTAAGAATTTTGAAACCAAAATAATTTTTTTATCCTCTTAATTAACTATATTTTTTATTAGTAATTTGTTTCTTCATCTCTTTCTTCCTAATTTATTAGAGAACAAGGAACATTCTCTGTTCTCTTAAAGATTAGGGTATGCCTAGGCTCTCTGTGAAACAGTAAATATAGCTATTTCCTGTGTAAATAACTATAGTATACAAGTGTGTGACCAGGCACTGTTTTTTCCATTTTGCTGGAGAAATGAAGGATGTTCAATATACAAGCAAGTCATATCAGAATGACTTCATCTATATTCCAGGAAAATAATAAATTCAGGAGGAAGGTAGTGAAATGGAATGTCCTGATAATTATTTTTTTTTTTAGGATGGTAAATATTTGCACTGTGCATGTTACTGTTTCTCATTTGACTGTGCTCTCACTCACCTTTGAACTCCTGTAGATACTGTTGTACTGTGTTTCCCGCAGTTCCTTCAAAATACAAATGACAGAATATTGCTGATCACAGTTGATACACTTTAGTGTAACTTCTTAGCCAAATGAACTGGGGAAGTCAGGAGATAATGAAGATATTGAAGCGGGCCATGTCTGCTGGTTGTATTAAGCAAGTAACTTCTGTGATGTCCTAAATGCAGTAAGAGGACTCATTACAGCAGATGAATTACAGAATGGGTATGAATGGAATGGACCACAGTGGGTCCTGTGGTCCAAGCTCCCTGCTCAAAGTGATCCTGGAGCTCTTGGCACAGGGCTGTGTCAGACCATTCTGGAATTCAGGGAGACCCCACACCCGCTCTGATCAGTCGGCTCCAGTGCATGGTCAGCTGCACAGTGAAGTTCTTCCTCATGCTCAGGTGGAATTCCCTGTGCATCAGTTCCTGCCCATTGCCTCTTGTCCTGCTGCTCAGCCCCACCGAGCAGAGCCCGGTCCGTGCTCTGACACCTCCCTGCAGAGAGACATTGATGAGGTCCCCTCTCAGTCATCTGTCCCTTGCTGAACAGCCTCAGCTCCCTCAGCCTTTCCTGCTGAAATGCTCCAGTCCCTTTTTTCCCTCTGCCAGACCCACTCCAGGAGCTCCCTGTCTGTTTTGTACTGGGGAGCCCAGAACTGGTCACAGCTCTCCAGATGTGCCTCACTGGGAATGAGTAGAGGGGCAGGATCACCTCCCTCAGCCTGGGGCAATGCTCCTCCTGACTGTAACAGAATATTATGAGCTCATGTAGTTTGTATGCCTCTCCTCAGTTTCTCAGAAGGAAAAGAAAGGATTGAAGTTCATTTCTATCCCAGTGTTGTCACAAGGTCTCTCTAATCCCGTCCCCACTTTGCAATATTTGTTAACTTTCTTTTTCATTTGGTAGATACTGTTAAAATTAGCACACAGTGTTTCTAACAGGTCAATTAGGTAGGCCATTGACCACTCAGGTGTAAAAATTCTAGCAGTGTCTGCCGACTGGAGGTTAAATATTAACCACAACCTAGAAATTCAGCACTCACCTCATTAATCCATTCGAAACCATCTGTCATAAAAAGTTGCAATATGTGACACCACTTTTTTCCCCCTTTGGCATCTGCCAATTTCTTTTAATCTCAGGAAAATGTGTTGTTAAATTCAATAATTTTGGTAGCCGTGCTTTTGTCAGTTTAGATATCTTGGCTGATATTTATTAAAATTGCTTTCATTAAAGTAGCTCAATTTGAAATCTCTTCTATATGACAGTAAACAATTCTTCCTTGGTATCATTTTTCTTGTTGGGACAGACTGTTCTGAGCAGCAGTAGGCACAAAGCTGTTGTCCCTAGGAGATGCTCTGGGGGAAAAAAAAAGAGCAAAACAAACCCAGCCCATATGGTCCCTTCCTGTGTAAAACATGTTCAGATTCCTACAGTGGTATGGCGTAGGTATGGAAAAAATACCTTAAATATGCAGGAACAATCCCATGCATTGGGATCCATTGTGGTCCATTCCTACAGGCATGGATGGGGTGCAGAGAGCAGTAGGACTTGTGAACCTTTCCTAACACGCATGGTGAAAGGAAGATGGATACTGAAGCACATTCTGCAGTACTGAGGAGAGTAAATCGGTATCTGCTTCTAGGATATCCTGTTGTTACAGACTGAATGCCAGCCTTTATCTCTGTAATTGTGGTCAGAAATTCAGCAGCTGATCATTTGTTTTTACCTGTGGTGGTGTTATGAAGATGTAGAATACCTAACTCTCAAAGACTTACTTTTACATTGGTGGAAGTAACTGCTGTGAGCAAAAGCAAAAACTGATACACCATCAAGGCTGTCTGAACAGGGCACACTTAGGCATCACAATACTCCTTGGCACGCAGTAGCCTGCTTAGATCCATGCTGATCCTTCTGCATAGCTATTAAAATAGTCTTTCTTTTTCATTACAATGAGCAAGATGGACTCCTTCACTCTTTGAGACATGTTCATTTATTACTTTTTCTCATTGTGAGTTGAAGCTCCTTTTTGGTAAGTGAAGGCTTAAGACAATGACAGCCTTCTGAAAAATATATTTTTTAAAGAGCATTAATCAGCAGTATTGGTTTTGCTGCAGGTCTTTTATATAGCCTTTTCCAGCACTGTAAGAAAATCTTTATTTTCTTTTGTAAATGGAAATAGAGATATTCTTTCTGTCTATATTTTGCCCACAAATTCCCATGCATATAACTGCAGTACTAGTTTCATAATTTCTTGTTTATTTTTTGATCTACAAACATCCTGAATATATGCAGTCAGAACCCAGAGTATATCTCACAAGAGGAGCTCTAAAATATAATTTCATAGGAATGAAAAAATATTTTAACCTTTGAGATACTTCTATTTTGATGGGATCCCTATTCTTTCAATTATATAGCAACTGTATTTGTGTTTAAGTGTAATAATACTATAGTAAAGCTGAGTGGTTTGAACTCCATTGTCAGGATAATGTTTTGCCATAGTACATCTTATTTATCTTACACTTTGCTGAGTAGTTTTTAATTGACAATTGGTTCACAAATAGGGTCTCAGTTTAGTAGCCATTGTCTGCTCTTCATTGGGACTGAGACAAATTGCCTGCTAGACATCAGTACACTGCTTAGCTGCACAGTAAGTGAGAAGGACAAGTCTTCTCTGATGAAGAATTTGCAATGAATTGATTTGGGTTTGTTTTTTTTTCTCTCTGAGGTGCTAATTGAAGCTTAGTAGTAAGAAAGACCAGATTGACAGTGATTAGTGCAAACTCCCACAGAGACCTATACCCACTTCAGAAAATTTTATTAGTCTAACCAACTTTCTTGGCTTTTATTTTCCATTTCATCAGATTAATATCTTTGTTCTATTTTACTAAACTGAAAAATGTACCAAAAAAGTAGGGTAAACACTTTCTTTTCAGCCAATGACTAGCCATGTTCTTATCAGCTAAGCAAAATACTACCCATTAATGCTTCTAGACTTAGTTTTGCACACTACAGTCCTTTTTTAAAAATTATTTTTTAGTTAGGCAAGCAGGCAGAGTGAGCCTTCTGAAACACATCTAACAGAGATTACTTTATAAATTAATTTAACACAGTTGTCCCAAATTTGTTAAGGACTCTAAGATGGACGTCCCTGATGAAATATTCAGGAGAGATTTGTTGCTCTGTGAAGTTCTGTGCTAGTCATTACCTGCTAGTGTGGTAGCTCTACTGAGACGTAAAATATACATTATATGAGATTTTCATGTAGCACTTCAGCTTCACTACTCTTTCTCTAGAGCTTATTTCACAGCAGCTTGTGAGAACCATTTTGAATAAATATCTACTCCTGTGTTTGCATAGCCAATTCATATGAGCATGAATGAGAAGAAATTATAATTTTTCTGCTGGTTACTGCACTTGTGAGGAGTGTTTGTTTCTATCATAATTATTTTCTTTTTTTTTGTCTCTATAGGATTTTAAAGTATCAGTTCAGCAGCTTGTACACATGAGCAAGATGATATATAGTGTGCACTCTGAATAATTCTAGGCAAATAAATATTCAGATATCCTTGCAGAAAGGTGCTGCTGAGAGGAAGAGCACCTGGTGTCTGAAGTGACCACAGGTAATGCAGTTTCATGGATGTGTCTGTTGCCTGTTGTCCAATCGGCACACAAAGCTTGAATTTGCTATTACAGTTCGAGGATAATTATACAGCTCCCTGACATGAATGCACTTGGTCAGTCCCAAGAGAGATTATGTTTGCTGTTGAAATCTAATGCAGTCAGTTGCTCTTGGATTATGTTATTTATGTCACTGAAGGCATGGGAGAAAAATTGCAGATAAGTTATATAACTGCCTTCATCTCAGGTCTGTAATAGTAATTACACATGGAAGTACATGAAGCAGAATGATTAATTTTTCTTGTTATGACTCAAGCCTCACTCTGAACTTGTGCTAGGGACTGTTTTCCATGAGCTATCTTCAAATGGGTGTCTGGTAAATAGTTATTTGGGCTGGGATGGCAAAAGTGACCATCTGTGATGCTACATGGAATACTCCTTTGGGTGAAGTTGGCTCTGCAGGCAGCTGTGTCTTGGTTATACTGGTCTAGTGACCTAGCTAAGACCAGGAGGATTTTTTGCCTTTTGAATTACGATAAATGGAATACTCCTTTGGGTGAAGTTGGCTCTGCAGGCAGCTGTGTCTTGGTTGTACTGGTTTAGTGACCTGGTTAAGATCAGGAGAATTTTTGCCTTTTGAATTACGATAGAGTATTTCAATTGGAGAGGACCTATAATTATGATCTTATCTAAATGCCTGGCCAGCTGAGGACTGACCAAGGGTCAAATCTTGCTATTAAGGGCATTGTCCAAATTCTTAGATGTTGACAGGCTTGATGCAGCAACCACCTCTCTGTGAAACCTGAGCCAGTGCAAGACCACCTTCTCAGTAAAAAAATGCTCCTTAATGTCCACCCTAAACCTCCCCTGGCACAGCTTTCAACCATTCCCGTGTGTTTGTCACTGAATACCAGGAAGAAGAGATCAGCACCTTCCCCTTCGCTTCCCCTCCTCAGGAAGCTGTACAGGGCAATGAGGTCACCCCTCAGCCTCCTTTTCTCCAAACTAGACAAGCCCAAAGTCCTCTGCTGCTCTCACAGAACGTTCCTGCCCTTTCTGCAGCTTTGTTGCCTTACTCTGGATGCATTTGAGCACCTTCACATCCTCCTGAAATGGTGGAGCCCAGAGCTGCACACAGAACTCCAGGTGAGATTGTACCAAAGTTAAATATAGTTGGAGAATCACCTTTCTTAACAGACTGACTTGTGTATGGAGAAGAAATCTTTGCCATTATAGCATCTTATTGCAATGATTAAGTTAAGGCATATCTAGTCAAATCTCAAAGCCTGGTTAGATATCAGCTCAGACCAGGTTGCTTAGGGCTTTGTTCAGTCTTGAAAACTTTCATGAAGGGAGATGGCACAGGGGGGTACCTGCTTTATTACCTGATGGCTTCACGGAGGGAAAGTCCCTCTTCACAACCAGCCTGAACCTCTCTTGTTCCAGTTTATCCCCACCACCTCACACTCTCCTGCTATGCACCTGTGTAAAGTCCTGGCTCTGCCTCCTCCAGGATCTGCTTGCAGGCCCTGGAACTTTGCCAGTGAACTGGAAGATGTTTGAAACACTGTTTGTTTATTTCACCTGTGTCTCTCCTGAATGTTACATAATAGGATGTGAAACAGCATTTACATTGAACAAGATGCATTAAAGCATCTCTGAGTATTTTTTACTTTTACATCTCAAGCTTTCATAAATTCAGATTTTATGGTAGAAATAAGTAATGCAGTATTTTTTTCTTCAAGCTCCTGAGTGTGTGTGAAAGAAATGAGAAATAAATAAGGAAAAAACCCAAACCACAACAAAGAAACAAAACCAAAACAAAATCAAAGGTTAAAATGTAAATTTTTATTTTGCTTGAGAGGATATTGGCGAAATGCTTCTCATAACAGAGATATTGTGTTCACAACCAATGAAGTTGGTTAATGCTTCTGCTTCACATTGGGTGTACCTGAATATAAGGGTGACTTTAAAATTAGGATCTCAAGTATAGGAAAGTAAGGATTGTTTTGTAGTTATTTACATTTTAACTCTAGATCTGTTTGTTCCTCAGTAAAAAATATACAGTTAAATAAGGAATAACGCTAATTCCAGTGTTGAAGTGTTTATATCTTTGTTTATAAAGATATAAAGCAGTGAAAACAGAGTGAGACAAATTATTTTGTGTCACACACCAGTGGCTGACTTCCTACATCTGTTATTAATGAATTGCAACTGTTTATATCAGCACTAGATGTGGTATCAAGAATTTTTGAATTTATTTAGTAAATCAGTATCTGTTGGATGAGTTTGGTATGTAGCTTAATATAAACTAAACAAAAATATGAAATTGTGGGAAAGTAAAATACTGACATGTATACCCTACTCTGATACATTTTAATGTGGATTTGAATCTGAGATCTTAAGCTTAACCTACAGCAGAATCTGGCTGATTTGCTCACAACCTTTCCCCCCACAAAGTGATACATGCACTGTGACCATGTTTACTTGAGAATGCTGAAGTGTGTGCAGTAAGTACAGTAGTCTTTGAACATTTGGGAGTTCAATAGAAAAACCCTAAAGATTCAACATTTTAAAAAGATTAACAAATTGTTTTCACACAAGGGCACAGCAGGTGCCTCACTGTCCCCATCTACTAATTCAAATGTTTATGTGTGATACTGAACACATAAACAAGTTGGGCCATTATTTGATTTGTGCACAGGAGTTCATTCATTGTATACACACACCAAAAGACTAGAGCAATACAAACAGAGAAGATGTGTGTCAAACAGCCCTCACCCTCTTAATCATTTCAGTGGAAGTAAAAATGGGGGGCTGAAAGGTGCTCTCACTTCTTAGCAGCTGGGCTTAGACTTGGATGCTGATTGTTTAGATGTCCTTGAATGGAGGTTTTCCTTCCAGTGTTCAGCTGGCTGCAATTATATTTCTATCATCTTTATTTTTAATATATGCTGATTTTTAATTTTTAAAAAATCTTACTAAAAATGAAAGCAGAGGCAAGGAAAAACATCTGCTGTAGAAAATATTCTGAACTGCATTTTAGAGAGCTTATGAATACTGTAGGCTTAACACTTGCACAAAACTGTGTGGGTGGCACACTGTCAAGTGCAGACAGTGGTGGGAGACTCCAGTATGGAAATCTTTTTTTAATGGTTGTGAAAAGATCAAAGAAAAATTAGTTGGAGGAAAAGGCTTGATTTGGAGAGAGAAAATATCATGTTGGACACAAATTAAATTACTGTATGGATTTGGACAGATATGACATGATTAAAAATCCATGTAGTTAATCCACCAACTTTTTAATAGAGCGCATTACCATCACATAGGAAAATTCCTGTTGAGAACTTTGGGCTGATTAAGTATTAACCTATGGATAGCAGGGATTTGGCTTTTATTTCTAAAATCTAGATTTCTCATGCTATTCAATGATCCAGGAAGGATTTGAAAATTCAGCCATGCTTTTTCCTCAGTAGTGAGCCCACGTGTTTTCTGATGCTGTTGTCATTTTCAGCTCTTTCATTAGTGCTTCTACCTGGCTTTAGCGTTGCTATGTCTACCAGCTGGGGCTCAGGATATAATAACAGAAAGTGAGAAATGGATGATTGGGCTGAACAAAATAAATATGAGTCTGACAGAATGTAAAAGATTGTACTTGTTACCAGAACATTCTTCTGATTTCCAATATAAATGCCAGCTAATATGTGTGTTTCATAGACCTGCCTGCCAAATATGTTGGACTTGGAAAATAAATTTGCCTGCCAGTTGCTGTATACTTAGCCTGCCTGTCATTATCTCTCTCAGCTTGTTTTTTTCTCCAGTGATTGTGCATTTTACAGAAGTACAAAAGACAAGCAATTTAAAAGGCTTTTTGTGTATAAGATACTCTACAGGCAGCTTACCTGCTGGAAATGAAGTGATTTTGGGTGACAATTTTCTTCCCTGCATATAACATTTATGCCACAAAAGTCATGATTATGGAGATAGAGTTCTTATTTACTGATGCATTAATTAGAGTGAATAAAAGAATAATTTTGTATATGGTTTAAAGAAAGACAAGCAATTTTTAATGAAAACAGTTTCTCTAAAGCAGGGCAGGAAATTATTTTTTCTATCCCACTTCTATTCACTATTTAAATACCTTCTTTCTCATAATGAAATATGGACCTTTTAAAACATTAATGAACTTATATTGTGGAAAAATGCAGTCAGGGAACTTGAAACATCTAATTGAAATGACTTTGAATTATTGAATTTATTTCTTATCCTCATTTCATATGCTAAGTTTATATGTACAGACATAAAAAGAAATTCTAACCAAAAATATTTTCTGTGTTTTGAAAAAGTAGCATCAACTATTTGGATACCCATAGATATTTTTCCACTTCTCTTAATCAAGAAATCAGTTAGTGTTTCTTTTTCACAAAATGTTGTAGCTCTGCAAATACCATATTTTTAATTGAAAATATCACAGACCCACTATTTTATTGATCTTTGCAGCAGTTTAGTCACCAAAATATGATCATGAAAACTTCTGTCAGAGCTTTCACATTGACACAGTGCTGAACTATCTCGGACAGATTATGCCTATGCTGAATACAAAAACCACCTAACATATTCAAAGTAATATAGGGGTGAGAAGGTAACATTCTCTGTAGCAGAGAGCAGGGGTGCCCCTACATGCCATGATTTTGCTCATCTGAGTCAATATCCTCTAAAATAACTAATGAGGCACTTCAGTTGTAATGGCAGATGTGTCTCCAGGTCAACAATGTCCATGATCAGTGCACCTCATCAGACACACCAGTAAACAGGAGCTGTGCAACAAGGGGATGTCACCTAATGTAATTCCTGGCTGGGCTCTTGGATCTCCACAGACTTCTGACATTGCTCAAGGGGAGAGGGATAATCTCCCAGCTATCATGTTTGAGGCAGGGGCTCAGGGGCTGAGAATTCCCCAGTGTAAAAACCTGCATTTTCTTGTCAGCTGTAGAAAGTGTAGGGTGATCTGGTAGAGATAGAACCTCAAAGGTGAAATATACCTGTATGGATTAGCAAACATCCTGCAGCAGGAGACCCTGACAGACTGAGAGCCCTGGGGGCCTTGTCAGCAGGTCACAGGAGAGCAGGGCCATGCGGCAGTCCCATGCACATGAGACACAACCTGACTGCACTAAGCAGACAACTTGGGCAGTACAGGAGCAGTTCCTCTGGGCTTTCACTCTAGCTATTTGCTAGATGAACTATTTGCTGCTGTATCTCTTATCTGAAGCACAGGCTGGATCCTGGAGGCTTTTGACATGTACCATGAGGCAAGTCTTTTTCTCATGATACTGCCTGCAGTGTTTTCTTCTAGGTAACTACTGGAATTGCTAGTTTAGTTTTTAGATCCTTCCTAGTGAAAACCAAAGAGCCAGAATTATAGATGTATTCTTTGTGTGTATTGCATACTAGATACTGTGGCCTGCAACACACCTACTCAGGGAAGGCTATCCACAAAACAGATATAAAGTCTCTGCTAGTTTAATTCATAAAGTCCATCAGCTGTCATAATTTTTCCATCACTTGTTTTCAAATTATGTGCTTCTAAGAAAAGTAAAGCTTCTGACTCTTGCTTAAGCATTGACTTGAGCACTTAAACATTTTATAGGGCATTGGTTGTGTGAAGTAGGACAAGAAAGCGTCAAATATAACAAATATGTTCTGCTTCAGAAATTTTTTATGTTTCTGAGGTTCAGTGCTCAGTTTATGTGGCAATGCTGAGTTCTGGCAGTCTCCTCCAGACTCATTTCTCACAGCTCTCTTGGGCACTATGCCATGCTAATGCCGCGTTGGTTGTGACAAGGAAATTGTTTCTTCAAGAAGTGCTTCTTTGTCTTTGTGGAATAGCAGAAGTTATTGTAGATCAGCAATTCATCAGGTCCATTTGCTATATTTTCAATAGGGTCTCTTCAAAATAGACTAACTAGTATAAGACCTTAAAGGATCCCAGACAGACTTAAGTCAAATTTTCTGCCAAAGGATGTTATTTAATGAAAGTTTTGCTGTTTCACACCGTAACATGGTTAATGTTTTGTAGGTGTGATGAATCCTGATCTCCAAGTGGATTAAATTTATGTCATGGATACCATGGACCAGAAATTGTTCCTCTGGCTTAGAATTAAAACATTAAGGAGAGGATTTCATGCAAATCCTCACTTAAGGGTGTTAAAGATTAAAGTGAGTTTTTATTAGCATAAATCTCTCAGTCCCAGTTCCCTGGACCCTCACAGCTGCCCATAGGAACCTTCTAAGAAACAGCACAGAGAGATTTTCTTAATTCATTGGAACTTGTTGGGACAGCCGACTGTGAAAAGCAAATCTGCCATGACTTTAGGCTATGTGGTTCCTAGAGCAGGGAATTAGAATCATTGTGCATTTGCTAAATGCTATGAAGGTGCTGTAATACTTAAATCTTGTAAAATAATTCAAATCTTTCTTTGTTTGATCTTTCCAAACTCATATAATCCTTTTTGTTGTTCTTTAGTTGAAATTCTTTATTATTGAAATTAATGCAAATTCAGGTATCTAAAAAATAACTAAGTACTATTCAATGCTTTCATAAAATTCAATAGAAGGTGTAAGCAACCAGTGCTCTTGAAAATGAAATTATGCTTCATGAGAGTTGGTAGCTAAAATGTAATACCTTTAGTGGCACCCTGAATCCAAGCTGGGTATTTAAATAGAGGCTGGACAGTGGGTGTCTGTGTGGCACTTGTGCTTTACTTGTATCAGTATTAAAACAACATTAATAATACTGAAATGTTAAATAATATTATCATTCTACCACACAGAGAAGTGTAGTAAAGTCATGGCCATCTTCTGGCAAGGTAGTACACTGGAATAGGAATGTCATTGCTACAATCCCATTTATGGTGACATTAAATGTGCATTTATTCCTGGCTTAAGGCACCAAGGGTAGTATACACACACACACACATCCACACACACAATACATTTGCTAGTATTTGCAGAAGCCTCAAATTTTATTTTTATTATAGACTAAAAGATAGTAATGTTTTTTTCTTTTATTCTGGTCAAAATCAGCATCTCTGTATTAGCTTACATATCCTAGTATGTATTAAATGTATCTGTTAATGGAAAATAAGGCTTCAGGACTTTTAGCTGGCCTAAATGTTGTGGATTTTCATCTTTCTGATGTATCTAAATTGCCTTCTCCACTTTTTACTTGTATTACTTATAACATTCTTTGCATATATTGCTGGTGAAGCTGTGTTGAAAGATAGCAGTGGTAAGTGAAATAATTGATAGATTGGTGGCTTTTTAGGGCAGTATTTTTTTCCTAGGGAACTGAGATTAAAACCTTGGCTTTTAAGTGCCCAAGTACTCTCCTCTTCAACCTTGCTCCTAAAATTGGGCTTATCTTATTCACTGTGTTAATGTTCCTGTTTCTTCTAAAAATAAATGCTATTAAAATCATGATTGGAATTTTTATTCCCTTTACAGACAGAATTTTGGAGTTGCTCCATCCATTGTGTTAGAGAGAGTGTTATACATCCCAAACACAATTATATTTTAGGATCAGATACTTTGTGACAACTTAGACTGAAGACAGCACACGTCCTTAGTTTAGAAGATTTTGTCATTTTATTAGGGTGATTCTCTGCCCTTTGACCCATGTTGGAGGCCTCCTGTTAGTTCTTTTATGAGCAAAGAACCAGATCAAAACCACTGTAGCTTCATACTGATGTTGAATAGCTTGGCTGTTAATTACACGTACCTTTTCACAGTGACTTTGATGGAAATAATCAAGGTTCTTTAGACAGGTCAATCTAATAAAATATTACTTTAGGTTTGATCACTCCTGTGGTTATGAAGAAGGAAAAACACATTTCAAGCTCACAAAAACAGAAGAAAAAATGTCTGTTTTCTTGGAGTTCTGACGTTTCAAATGAATTTGAGAAAAGTTGTGTACTGTAAAGAATTCTGTTTTAATTGGCTCTTAAGGTTTTCTTAATTTTTTTTTCCTTTTCTGTAAGACATTTTAACAACACAAAATGATTTTTAAAAGTAATAATTTTAGGCTCTGTCGTTATAGATGGGTGGATGGATGACTATCTGTCATTGCCTATGACAGGCACCTACTCTTATCGAGCTGTCAGCCTTGTACTTTTTGTGTTATTGTTTGCAGAAAAGACTGCAGTTGTAAGTGAGCTCTTACTGTAGAAGGCTGAAGAGAAGCTATTAAAGATCTCTTTCAGCAAAATTGAGGTTTCATATGACAGGGTACTAAATAACTGCATGCACAAAGTACTGGACACAATTTTGAATGTTAATTTTTGGACAGGAATGTCAAAGTACTGAAAGTTTTGATGTTCCCACAGTCTTTGCATCTGGTTTTCTAACCTAATTTTTGCAGTCATTTGTGAAAATTTTATACAAAATCTATGTTAGTTACAGTTGGTGGCTTTTGTGAAAGCCATAAAAGCCAGTGAAAGGACCTGCACAAAGTGCAAGAAAAAGGAGAATCACTTACTTAGCTGTTTAGAGTCTCTGTGTTGTAATTATTATTACTTCCTCATTTTGGCAATACATGAAACTTTGGTATAGAAAGTTATAGTTGGATTTTTTTTTTTTAATGTAAATCACCTTACAGCTGAATGTTAGTTATCAGCACCTAAATCCTGGGCACTATGGTTCCTTGTCAACTGTGTAAATTCTTAGCTTTAGGTGACATACCAGATGTAACTTTCATGCTCTGACAAAGGAGGGTGGACAATTACAACAATTCAAAATACTCAAATAACACATGCACTTTTATTTTTCAAGGCAAAAATCAGCAGGGAGAGGTCTCTAAATGATATGCAGTACTCTTCTGCTCCTGATTTTCCAGATATGCAGCTTTAACTGAAGCTACTCCAAGTTTTACTACTGATGGAAGAAAATTCTACCTGTGAATAATTTTCTGGCTTATGCCTGACTACCTCTGTATATAATTTCACAGTATCCTGTTTATACCTGTACGTGGGCACTAGCCTGTCCTTCATGGTTGAGATCCATGGAAATATATATTATGGAATCTATGTGAGCTTCTGGAAGTGCTTAAAAAGCTTTATAAATTGCATTTCATGCATAAATTAGCCGTCTGGTCTGCCAATATGAAACATCTCACCTTACTGCATGTTTTATTTAAAACTAAACAGAATACATGTTATTTTAACTGTAAAGGAAGAACACAAGAAATCACCCCAAGAAAATGATAAAAGAAGTTTTCAGTGAACCTCCCCATCTCCCTCCCCACCCTCAATGCGTTAAAATTGCTGTCTTGGGGTTTTTTTGTAATACATAATGTGGGTGAGCAGCATGAGTTAAAATTTATTAAATTTTTTGCAAAAGAAAGAGGTGTTTAGAGTAGTTTTGTCTGAAGTTTTGAGTGAATTGAGTGTGACATTAACTGTTGGAAAGCGAGAAGAAATGTAGTATGCTGAAGAGAAAGAGACAGAATTCTTTATTCTCACATTATGGTGTGGGAATATTTTGCTATGAAGTGGAAACCCTAAATCATGGCTGGTTCCTTGTTTTGAATGACAACCCATCTGAAAACAGTGTTCTGGAAATTATGGTTCTGGCACTTGTAATCAGCACTGCCAGCCTAAGCAAGGGGTTAGGAGGAACCTAGTGGCCATGAAGATGGAATAGATAGACAGAGAAGTAACAAATGTCCAGGACAGAAACCTTTTCAGCAGCTGTATGAGACTGATGTCTTACTTTGGTTTTTCTGCTATGTAGAGGACAAAGCAAATGTGATTTCAAACAATCTGTTGTGAAAACACATAAAGTATTTTTATTGTTATCTAATTACAGTTAGAAACCATTTTATCATAACTAACATCAGTTAAAAGATGATAAATGTTGAGTTTTATAGTTATAACAGCAGAAATTAGTCTCATGACAGATGTGATTTTAAGGTACAAACCTATAATGAAGATACTAAGAGTTTCATTAAATAGTTGCCATGTGCCATCAATTCTGAAACATCTTCAAAAAATTAAAAGGAAGAAAAAGGGCATAATAACATTGGTGCAAGACGTGTTACTCCACATTAAATCAGTATTCTGATGATAGCTCATACTGATTATGTCAGCTAGAGCAATGTAGAAGGTTACTAGAAGGTTACTTCTGTAAGAACATTAAATCTGCATATCCTTCTATGTTCTCTTTGTATCCCTTTTTTGGTTTGTTTGTTTGGTTTTTTTTCATTTTCTTTATACAAACATGCTTGCAGGGTTGCTGTAAATACATTTGGAAATTACTGCTTTTAGCAGTCTTAGTGCTGGATCTGAGAGATCTACAGGAGACTGGAGGATTTAATGATCATTATTTTCCCTACCTTCCATGCAGCTTTAAGGATCTGTGGGTAACCCCCAAACCCCATTTTCCTTTTCTGTCCCCTCCCCCTATTTCTAGGTTTATTTCATTAGGGCTATCAGAAAGGTTAAAGCTGAGTCTGTAGGTCATCCTACTTTGTGGGTGGGATAAGGCCTGTGGTGGGCATACCCCACATACCCCACATCCTCCTAATGGTGAATTGACATGCATTCCCCCACAGTGCAGTCTGTGTTATTCTCTCTTACTGAGTGTAATTTTGTTGACACATTGTCATGAACAATGAAGTTATTAATTGGTGTATTTTAGAAGGATGTTTGGAACAAGTGACGTGCTATAAATTTGTGATTAGGATAGTTTCTCTTGGAGATTTTCAGGCACATTAATGTTTTCCTGATAGAACTGATTAGATTCCTGTCAAATCTGTCTAATTTGGGAAAATTTCCCTAATAGGGAAATACTGGACAAGATTTAGAAAGATTTGGGGTTTTTTTGCAGCAAAACTTGCTCTGTTTCTTCAATTTCTATAAGTTTTATATGTTAACAATTATAGAAATTGACAGATTATATTTGCTTTTAATCTAGTTTATGCTTTGATCACTCTTTGTCTTTTAAACAGTAACTGGTTGAAGTAATTTTCTTGTAAATCCTTAATTTTTCAGGCACTCAGCTGCTTTTAATATTGTGCCGCTCCTTCAAATGAGACATAAAAGTCAGCCTTTCAGTGTTTTGTTTTTCCAAACTTGCCTTTTAGAAGCTTTCTGCAGGAGAATCTGTAAACAAGGTCTCATCTGGAAATATAAAAGGGAAGTTAACATTAATATTTTGATACAAACCTAAAGGAGTCTGCATTTTTAGCCATTAGAAACCAAGCAGAATATAAGGTCTGTTTTGCTAATTTTTCTAGTTTCTCTCTTTTCGGTGCTTTGCAATTTCACTTTGAAGGGGAAGTTATTGCAAGAGTAACAAGATTCATCAGGTTTATCACAATATATCTGTATGAATTTGTGAATCTGTAACTGACATGGATGCAAAGAGCAAAGCCAGAAATATGGCTTTGTGCCATACTTGTCTATGGAGAGGTGTGATGAGACATTTTAGGACAGCTGTTTTATGAAGCCTTAATATATTCATAGCGACAGCTGCAGTTTTCTTAGAAGAGAATAGCAAGAATGGATGAGCAACAGAGCTGTATGCTTTGAAGAGGAAAGGTTTTATCCATGACCAAACTGTAGGTGATAATAAATTGCATTAAAAAACGCAAGAAAATTGCAGAGTAAGTGTTTTTACAAGAGTTCAAATCAGATACTTGTTAAAGAAGACTGTGGTTTAGGAAATTCTTCAACAAGACTGTTTAGGAAACCACAGTCCTTTAACATGGCTGCACTAAACCCAGCTTGCAACAGGCCACAAAGGTGCTGTTTGAGAACCCTCTGAACCATGAACTATCGAGCAGGTGATATTTTTCTTACATCATTGTACTGATATTTATGCTTGGTCTTCCATCAAGCCATATTTTTCTCCATCAAGCCATTCTAGGACTGATTCTTGTAGCACTTTTTATTTTCCCCTTGAAGCTCCAGTCAGTCCCGATTATAAGATACACAAGCACGCAGGATTATTTAAAACTAAATTATTGTCAAAGAACTTGATGGATGTGAGGAAATCTGAATATGTTTTATTTTCCCCTTGAAGCTCCAGTCAGTCCCGATTATAAGATACACAAGCACGCAGGATTATTTAAAACTAAATTATTATCAAAGAACTTGATGGATGTCAGGAAATCTGAATGTAATACATTAAATGTGTGTGGAGTGCAGCAGCCATAACTGATGGCAAAGATAAGAGTTTTGTGGGCTTTGTTTTACTGAGTTACAAGAGAGATTGAGAACTGAGAATCCTGAGGAGTGATGGTGAGTCCTGGATTTACAGGAGTGCTGAGTTGTGTATGTCTCTGGTAATAGCCAGCTGGTAATCACAAACACTGGGGGTGCTTTATTGCCAGGCTTACATTTCAATTAAAGCATCCAGAAAAATGTGTAGGTACAATTGTAGGAGGGTACATTTTATTTGCTGTTTTTGTATTGTGCTGTTGTTTGTAACCCAGAAATCCTTGGTGATATAATTATTGCTGTCTGCAGGTGGATGTGCAGCCATCTGTCTGTCCTGCCACCAGCCAGGTTGCTGCTACAGTGCTGCCTAGAAAGTATTTTTCAGTGAGCAACCAATGCCTTTCTCAAACTGTCCAGTCTGATTTTGTCAGCTCTTTTTCCTCAGATTTTTGTGAACATACAAGAGATATTTCCATCATCAAGTGAGCTTCTTGGCAGAGGCAAAGCTACTCCAACTCTATTTTTTTGCTTTGATCTCAGCCAGAAATCTGCTTTTATCAGGTTCAGTAAGCTTTCTTTTGCCACTATACTGCACTGTAGGATTTAAAAAATCATTTGGAGAGTAAAACCTGAGTATCATGGGATTTTCTCTTTCTTTCTGATAAGCCACCTTTCCAGTAGCCTTTTCCAGAGTGGAATCTAGACAGCTGCTGCCATTTGGCTTCATTGACATATTCAGCAGCTGCGCTTGCATTTAGGGTAGTAAATGTCTAATGTCTGCAAGATACTTGAACATCTTTCAGACTGAGTTCAGGTTTGAAATAATGGAGATTATATATATAAAATAATATCTAAAAATAATAATAAATGAGTAACAAAAAAGGTAGCAGACATATGAACTCTAAACTATAAATGGGAATGTATGCATTTTAATAAATTCTTCTTCTTTGACTATTTGTTTTTCTAAGAAGAAGTTTTCACAAGAGAAATTAACTTAGTTCATACTGAAGCATGAATGAGCTGTTACCAGAACCGTTTGAGCCAGAGGTTTGCTATTTTAATCCTGATGCCAGTCCAAGTGAACTTTTTAAGGTAAATGCTGCTGTTCTGTGCTCTATAACATGATAGTAGACTGCCTACTTCAACAAAATGCTTCAGAATAACTCTCAAAATTAATTCTGTTTATGTCTTATAAATAAAACATAGAAGTGTCAATGCTATACTCATTTACATGTCAAAAACCATAAAAACTAAAGGTGTGCATTTTCTTTTTTAATATGCCTCGATGTGAAGATGACATATTGACTTTCCTTGTGACAATGGCAGACCTTGGTGTCTGCCATCAAGGCCACTTTTTCCTTGGGTTCAGCATATAACTAAAAGGACAGAAGTCACCTGAAAGAGAGGTAATGTGGTGGACCTATGTTGTTCAGCTGAAATCTGAACCAAGAACCAAAAATTAGTAAAATGAATAGCCATTAAAAATCACTGATTATCACACTGTCCCATTTCAGAAAAAAACCATCAATAATATTTTAGATAAAATAATGCTCAGCTGCCAGGTAATTGCTTTGGTGAGAATTAATCTTTTGCTCTTTTGAAGGAGGATGTAAGCAATAATACAAACGGGGAGCCTTCCTGCCATCGCTGGGTAAGAATGGATATTGTGGCAGAGATATATTATACCAATACCACTGTGAAGTTGTGGGTGAAGTGAGGAAATAAGATCGAGTTTGGTGATAAAATTAACAAATGTAGGATGGAGATGTCAAGTGTGGAGTCATTGTACTTCTCTGTAAATAATTTAGTCCTGAAGTAATGTCTTCTGTCTGAAAATAGCTATTTGGCCATTTTACAGCAGTAGACTAACATTTTCAGAAATAGAGAAGTTAGGAGTGGTAGGTGACTCTCTGCTCCTTATGAATGCATGTGTCTGCTGAAATTAGAGTATCTAGACTCTTAATGAAATGTATCTTGAATAATTTTCCACCTTTTAACTTTCGAAGGAGTTTGAAAACATAAGATGGAAGAGTTGCCGACGTGATAGTACAGATGAAGTTTTAGTTATGTAAAGCTGACTCAAGTTATGAGCTCTTGTGCTGAGGAAGGAATCATTGCAGTGCAGGCTGCAGGCCCCTTGTAGGCAATTGGTGCTCAGTTGTTGAGTCTTGCACACACACAGACACACCCACCCACACAGAGCCCTGTATGAGGACATCCAGACCATTGAAAAAAGCCATACTAGGAGTCTTAAATTAATTTTGGTTTATAATCAGAAATACTGTCAGAATAAAGCTTTTGCTGTTGAAGGACTGCTTTACTTTTGATTTATTTTCTTCAGTATAATTTGATCCTGTTCTCATTTTATTTCAGTGGCTTTAGATCAGGCCGTATCACTAATTTCAGTTCCATTTGGTTTCCCTGGTAACATTTTATTTTTAGCATCATTATGCTTCAGATATCTGTCATGGAGGGTTCATTTTAATTTTATTTTATAGGTTTAATTTCATGGCAAAATGGTAAAATCTCCAAACCCTAGTCTGTTCCATAAAATGTCTATAAATATCTAAAAAACATGTGACCATCTTATATGGTTAAAATTTTATTACTTTGCTGCTACCTCCCCTCATGGATTCAGTGGAAAATTTTCAGGATGCAGGTTGTTAGACATTCATGCATTTTTAAATCTTTTGAAAATCATTACTCCTTTGTGCACTAGATGTGTTATTCTGATTTTTCAGATTTACTACAACAGCAGATCCCAAACTCTCAGCAGCACAGTAATTATAAAATAATTGGTCTGGCAGAAAAGGAGGAACATTTCTCTCATTCCTCTTCAGCATTAGTCACCTCCTCTCTCTGCAAATTGTCTGGACAGAAGTAAAGAAGCTGTGGAGATTGTGTCTGCATCCACTTCTAGGTTCTGTTCAATCACTTGTACTTGTCATGTCACCTGAGGGTCTTGCCTAGAAATTTCTGCAGTCTCTGTTAGGAATGTGACTGGCTGACATTCTTGGAGTCTCCAGCAATGATTGCATAATGGGATTATAGTTGGAGCCTTCAGGATTCTTTTTCCTTTTTCCTTCAATATAACTTGCTTGTCCATTTGACACAAAATGACTCTGACTTAAAGAACAAATGAAGCAGTTGGTAAGAAATATTGTATACTCATTTAAGTAACAAATGTTTATTCATTTAAACCCTATCTCAGACACTGGCCAACCACCCTGACAAAAAACATTGCTTGAGGACTCAGGCTGAATTTAGTGGGAATGAAAATAGCTCTGCTAAACATTAATTGAGTAAAAAATTATAAAAACCGACAAAACAAATTACAACACTGCCAGTACAATATCAATATGACGCATAGAGTTCAGTGATACTACACTGAAAAAGAAAAAAAACCAAAAACATAAACCAGTATTTTAAAGCTAACAGTGTTTTCCGTGGTAGTCTGGATTTAGAGTGCTCTTAGCCCATTAACAGATCAAGGACTTTCTGATTATGTCTTTTACTCAAGGAAAGATGATCTGTCAGAATTTATCAGCAGATAAATAATTATGCATCCTCTTATAGAGGCTCCCATTTATAGTATTTTTCAAGCAAGTTCTCTCCTAGAGATGCATTATAATATGAGCACTCCATGGTGTGATAAAAGGCTTCCCATACCTCAGGCTTTGTAATTTCCTTTTAGCTGAAATAATTCCCATAATAAGACATAGGGTCTAAAAAGCTTTAACTGAAGGTCCTGTGCTATTCAGAAGATGCCTTGGCTACAAGTAGATGCCTCTATTTTTCTGGTGATCCTGAAATCAGGGCTCTTCTAGAAATGAGGAAGAACCCAACATTTTCACAGTTGCTAAGGAAAAGGGGAGAGAGAAATAATCCTTCCTCTTCATTGAAGGAATGACCAATTCATGTCTAAGTGTGTCATTCTCAGTATTTTTAGCTCTCTATCTTCATCTGTTCAAACAATCTCAACTTAATCTGATCTAAAATAGTCTGACAGGACTTAGATGTTAACTGGGCCAATAAAATCTCATCACTATCTCTTGAGAGATGAAGTAAAACAATGAGAAAATTACCAGTTATGGCCTTTGGCTCATCACAGCTGCCATACCTAAGGGTCGTGCTAACAGCAGTTGATGGATTCCTTTTTGCCAAATTTGCTTGTTTTCTTCACACAGGCACATTTTTTCACCTCTTGCAGTGAGCAGGAGTGAAAGGCTTTTTAAAGAAGGAATTACTGGAGCTTACATAGTACAAAGGCTCCAAAAAATTGCCTGTCAGTCAAATGAATTTGATTGGCAGGAAAGACAGATTAGTGAGAAATGGGGTTAGGACATTTGCAAGGTTCCAGCTAGAACGTTTCTCAGTTCACAGTTTTGAATTTTCAGACTAAGGGGAGAGCTGAAATGCTGCTGCTTTTGTTTGTTGGTGTGGGTTAATAATTAACCACTGCTTGATTTGATGGCTTTGTTACTGCTGATTATTTGATTTGTTTTGGAAGACACTCCTGTTTTGAATGCTAGGTGTGATGGGAAGCATACACAATACCATAACTCATTGTCTTCCCCTCTTGTTCATATTCTGTCCATATTCTTGTCCATGCTGGTGAATGGCTGATCCTGCTGCTACTACTACTCCAGGTTTATCATTTCCCACCCTCTTACTGCTGACAATCTTCAAAACCCAAAGCCTCACACAGGCTACTTATGCTGGATCAAGGACAGCCAGGGCTGCACTCAGCCCATTGGGATCCACATTCTACAATAAGAATTCTACACAATCATACTAAAGATAGTGCAATGGGTTTATTACTGACAGTTATCAAGTAATTTTGGCAATTTCAAGGGAATATTTCTTTCTATTTTTTAAAAATGTTTAGAAATTAATCTGCCTATCAATGTGTCCATGTATATGCCATATTTTGATATTATGATTGCTTATCTGTAACAAGCTGTAAGTTGTAGCAACAGCTACAACAGCTAGAAGCTTTCCTGCTAGTTTTCAAACACACAAGGTTATTTAATCTTGACAGCTTACATTTCCTCAAGATTGATTTGGTTCCAGTGGACTTCAGATGCTGAAAAGACTGAGTGATTATGTTAGCTAACAGAGTTCCAGAAATTTTTAATGTTCACTGTGATAGCTAAAGGATCCTAGCGGTTCTTCACTGTCCCAAGACAGGGAAGGTTTAAATTTATTTTTAAGATGATGTAGATCACAATTTGAAAAGAAACAGCATGCAATATACAAATCTTCTGTCCTTTTGTCTCCTCTTCTTAACAAGCACTCATTACTCTGATGTACACCAAGCATTCTCAAGGACAAAAACAAGGCCAACCTGAATGAAAGTGGTTTTTTCTTAAGACTCATTTCAAGCACTTGGTAGTACAGGACACTGATTTGAACTTTGTGTTTAGTAAAGAGACAACATAATCAACTAGATTCTCAGTGAAACTTCTAAAAATATGTATTTGGAAAATACATGCTAAAAAGACAGAAAGCACTTTCAACACTTTAATGCTTAAATGATAGATCTTTGATGTTCTTATCCAGAAGCTTCTGCTTGCATAGGTTGTTCTATGGTACTGCTACCAGAGACATATAAGTATTGCAAACATCTGAGCTTCTGGATTCATAGCATCTCAATTCAATTGAATTTCCTCTTCTGGAAAAATGAAGGATCTTTTCATTAATGCAGGAAACAATTACTGCAGTTTACATAAGGTCAATTCATACTTTTCAGTAGAAAGCAGCATTACTGTGCAAGCTGATGCCACAGAGTACCATTATGCAGTGAAAACCATGTAGGAGTGCATTTAAATGGAGCACTTTATTTTTGTCTCACGGAAGAGAGAAAATCTGAATAAATTTCCAACATACAATTTTTTTTCCTATTTAAATGATAACATCAGAATTCTACCAGGAACTGAGAGCACTCAGTAAAGATTAATACAGTTGCAGGAGATTTGGCATCTACCAAATGTCATCCTTGTGCCTAAAATGTAATACACATAACAGTTATTACATCTCTACCTGCAATTTATTATATGACTACTTTGTTTTATGCAGACCAATCTTGTAAGAAGTGAGAATCAGGTGGACTCAGAATTCAATTTATCAGCTGTATATCAGTGCTAATCTCTCTCTAGATAATCCAAAGCTCCGTGTTACCATAATTTAAAAGCAGAAATACCTTTGCACTTTTCTAGAGAATAATGAGATACTGACTACAGAGAAATAACATTTCAGCCTTGAACTGTTTTCATGATAATTTTTTCTAAAAGTGAATTTTAAAGTCCTGTTTCTGCAGTGATTTAGACAGCAGTTTATTTTTATTTGTAAAAATGTTCATTGATTCCACATAAAGCAGTTGCACTGTGGTTGAAACAAGCTGCATTAAGTCTCTACAAGGCTGGAACAAGACTGGGTGCAATAGAAGATGGAATGGGCACTCTTGTAGTATCTGGTTCTGGCAGTTGGATTCCTTATGAAAAAGAAAGTATCATCAACTGGAATAGGAGAGATGGATTAAAAATATGGAATTTCAGCTTCATTTGCTAGCAAATAGGAACAAACTCTGCAAAAGTAAAGCACTCTTTAAATGCTATAGGAGCGATGTCTGGATAAGAAATGAACCATCAGGCACCATACCTTTTTTTAATTTTTCTGAGAATGCAAAGCACTATGAACATCAGATTAAAGCTTCTGAATGATATTTATTCCTTAATTTTTTAGTTTTTCATCTCCAGTTTTCCACTAGTTATTAAGTCCTGATAGAAAGTGTGCTAAGCCTGTGCAGCTACATTGTTATAAAATAATAACTGATCATCATTTATCTGTTTCAGGTTTTAAAGTCTGATTGAACAAAGCAAGTTAGATGCAGTCTGTGGTATACTGCTGATCCATGGTTTTTCCTCAGTGTAGCAATGATGCAGCACATCTAGCAGCTACATCTGTTTCCATGGCAGCAGATCTCTTGCTGTGTCTCTCTACACGTTTTCCTTTATAACAACAGACTGTTGATGCAGTCCAACAGGGCTTTGTGGCATACAACTGATACTGTCCAACTCACCAGCCTTGTTGCAACTCCACTCAGTGAGCTTCACTGGAAATATGTTTCTTCAGAGGTCCTGAAGTATTTTGGTTGTGTTAGCTGCATGTCCAGTGCTAGAATAGCTACTCTTGTAATCTTCATAAATTTTGATCTTGACTATCATAAAGTATCCATGTAGCTTCTGTATCACTTCACAGATTAAGATATACTCTCACCAGTTCCTTTGGTCCCTCCCCTTACTCTTCTCAATGACAAGAGCTCAGGGTTTTGTGAACTAGGCCCATTTTGTATCTTAATATGAAATCAAATTAATTGTGTTGCAGTGACCCAGTCTTCATTTATTTTATGAATTACTGAAGAGGAATTAAGAAAGCACTGATTGTATTAATTAGCTGCCTACACTGCTTGATAAAAATCACATGCAAATTTAAAAATTATAATTTTGTTCTTTCAGTGCTGCTTACTCTTCCCTTTTGCATAGCATCTTCATCTTTCTTCTGATTCACTTTTTTTTCTTGGGTGTATACGTTTTGGGGCTTTTAAACTTATATAATTTCTTCCACTTGCATCATAAGAGAAGCTGGTGAATGGAGAGCTCTCTCATAAATCTCATTAAAAATAAAAGTGTTTTAAGAAACCTCTTTGCAAGGTCTGCCTTGGTTTAGCAGGTTAGACAAGTTTGCAATCTGTTAGGTGTACAGCGCTCACAGCACATTTGTTCTGTGTTACTAGCCAGAATGTGCCATATGAAGCTGTCCTGAACATTTAAACTGCATGGTTCTCTTTAGTTTTTCTGCTCATTCTTTAGCAGTAAACCAAAGCATTAATTTGTCATCATATTCATAGTAGTTCTCAGGAAACTAAAGCCTACAAGTGGCCAAAGCCTGCCAGGCTGGTTTATAATCAGTATTGGGAGACATAAGATGTTGGAATCACATCTGTGAAAGCTCTCCTCTCTCATAAGAGCAAAGATAATTGTCTCAAATGTTACAGGAAGTCAAGAAGTATCAAAAGAGGCTGCAACTGATACCATGCACAAGTTTTCAGCCCCTGCTGATGCTTTATGACAAAGTGTACACCTGGACTCTGGTAAGTATCCACACCTTTCCTTGACTAAAACAAAGAAATTTCAGGGTGATTTGCCCACAGGATCAGTTACGTAGCTCAGGCAAAGAATATCACATCAATATGTACATGAAAGAACACCAAAACAATGCATACTGAGAACTTCAATAAACCTAGCCTGTACTAATTGAAAACATGATAGCTAATTTTAGAGAAAATTCAAATGTGGCTATTGTTTACAAAGCATTGTAATATAGTTTACAGGTGAAAATGAGCAAAGCTACTGCTCTCAGTTGTGTGCTGTTATTCACATAGCAGAGAGAGTCTTCTGACCTCAACATGGGGTAGGAAGAGAGATCATGATCCACAAACTCTGTTTGAAGCAGGAGCAGAAACAGGATCACACTGCACTTACATATACTCCAGTCTCCTCTGAATGATTTGGTGAGAGGGCAGAGCTTTTCCTTATGCATCATTTAGTGGCTGCAGAGATTTGACAGATCCACAAATCCCCATGACTCCCATTTCTTTCTGAGCAGCACTGGAAAAGTAATACAGTAAGAAAAGACTGAATGACACCTGGCCTTTGAAGGTAGGGAGAAGTTTGGAGTGGGGGGGATAACTTTTTCCCCCCTCAAACATGAGAAGTGCTTTCTACGACTGAGCAGACTTGCTTTAGTTATAGATAAGTTCTTAGCTTTTTTTTTTAATTTAAAAATGCTCATAAAGGTGAACATTTGTGTTATTCTTTATGGTAAAATCACAGATTTCATATATGGGAGGTATAATTAAATGATGTCTATATGCATATTTGGAATGCCTGAAGAGATTACTGCAGTCAAAGAAGAAAAATTTTAGAGAGAGTATTTGCAGACTTGCCACAATTTGATTCCTTGATTTAAATTGTAGGTTTAGTTGTCTCCTTCTAAACCCTGGATGCAACATGTTAACTTTGTGTTGTATGTGTTTGTATGCACATGTATGCAGCTGGAGTTGCCTTACTCTCATTTTGAATGTGGAGTATGGAGACACTTGCAAGTTTTATCAAATGTTTGATGCATTCTGTACTTTAAGGTTTGTGATAAGATTTTATTCATGACTTTATTAAGTCATGAGGTTCTAATGCCTCGAAAATGTTCCTGCCAAATTAGGTGTGCACTGATCTGTCACACAAAAGGTCTTCATAAATCTATACCAAACTGATTCTGGTACAGTCTTGTCTTACGTGACTTCTTATATCAAGACCTCTGAAGCTCTTATAAAATCCAGCACAAAATAGATTTAAGTTTCAGTTTAATCAATCATACCTTTGTAAACCCCTGTGCATGATTACATTTAGTCATCAATCTGGATCACAGTGAGCTTTCTTAAATTAGTGACACTTGCTGTAGCCAGAATGGTATAAGAGAATGTGACAGGATTTGTTAATAGAGGTACTTTCTCATCTTAGATGAAGTTTTGTAATATAATCTCTACATCAAAGATACCCATCAGACGGGGGCTTTCTTTTTAACCAAAATTCAGATGTATAAAATGTGCCCTTTAAAATTGTCTAATTATCTAGGCCCCTCTGTGATCCACGGAAGGGGCCATTCCCAGAGGAGAACTCATCAGATTTGCATTACATGTCACCTTTCAGCAGTCCTACCCTAGTCTGTTTTTCTCTCTTGCATTTTTACAGGGCATCTCTCAGCCATACCAGCCATCACTGTCTGTAGCTTTCCCAGGCAACCAACACATGTCCCAGAGGATGGGACACCTTAACCTTGGGCCACAGCCCTTATGCTTCACACAGCCTCATATAATGCACTGCCACAGCAGCATCTGCTGGGGCCAAAGGAGAGGCCTCTCCTGAAACTGGCTTCTTAAGCTGTGGTGGCTGGGCATTCTCCAGCCCAGCCACAGGAAGACAGTGCTTTCTGTCACCACAGAGGGAACAGTATCACAACTGCACAGACTCTTCCCTTTCTTTGAGAGACAACATACTGGTCTTTGATTCTCTTTTGCCGGAGGGCTCCCATCTTAACTTGTCATGAAAGTCATGGGACAGGGGTTGCCAAGTGACCCAGATTTGCACCACAGCTTGAGGCAATGTCAGTGCACCCCACTGCCTTGGCGTGGATCATGGCACATGTGCCATGTGACATTGTTGTACCACTCAGCACTGCGCTGCCTGGCTGCAGTCAGCAGCGACAGCAGCTGCCCAGTGCCCCCCAGCCACAGCAGGTTACCTGCTCCAAGGACACACAGGTACAAAGGGGCAGCCTGCACTTTGGAAAGCTTCTCAGAGTCAGTTTGCCCCCAGCCACAGCAGGTTACCTGCTCCAAGGACACACAGGTACAAAGGGACAGCCTGCACTTGGGAAAGCTTCTCAGAGTCAGTTTGCTGCACTGCCATGCATTGCAGGGGCTCTGCTGCTCCCTGTGGTCCTTAGTTAGGCCATTGGCAATGTCAGTGCGTGTCTCAGCTACAGCTGTGTCTTCCACCCCTGCACCTGGGCCCTGCTGTTGCTGTTTGAGGGAGTCTCAAGTCAGGCTTGGAGACAGTCTTTGCTGTCTGCTTACCAAGTACTTTGTGTGCCTTCTAGGTAAGACTGCTTTTCAGAGTGTGCTGTTACACATAAGGTCTTTCACTGTTGCCAGCAAAGGGTGTATGACACCTGCTGACTCCTGCGTCCCAGCTTCTTCCCCTGAGAGCCTGTCCTCTCTGTTTGCCTCTGACACCTGCCCTGTTCTCATTCACAAATCCAAGGCTGGCCTCACCACGTCTGGCAGCTCTACCCAGCACTAGCAAGGTGGCTTAGGAGCATTAGAGGCTCTGCAGTGCAGCAGATGCTGTGGAATGATTGAGCAGGCACACCCTCACATGGCTTGAAGTTCCCAGTTCACTTGGGGTTGTTTTGTAGAATGCTTTTACGTTAGAGAAAAGTTTGTTTGGACACTGCTCCTCATAAATTCTTACCATTGTGCAACGTCTCAAGGTTTCTCACTGATGACCCCTTTTACACATCATGAGATACCTTATATTGAAAAATCATTTTGGGGAAGTGAGACTTTGTTTCACCACAGAGATAAACAAACATCGATGAGGAATTTTTATCTTTATTTCATGATGTTAGCACAATAAACTCACACAGTAGCATTGATCTGTACTTATTTAACAAAATACATTTATAGCAATTTACAAATTATTTTCCATTTGAAAACATGGCATAACATTTTATTAAACACAATACTTTATATAGAGAATTCTCATTTAAAAACATATTTTATTTTTAAGTATTTTCTTTTCTCAGTAAAGCACAGCCTAACAAAGAAAATCGTGCCTGTTAGCAAGTAAGAAAATCAGAACACTAAGAAGATGTCACCTGTCAATTTATTTGATTAATTTTAAATTAAGGTACCAGTGGAATGTAAACAAAGAGTAATTTTACAAAAGGCTCCTTATCAAATATACATGCAGAGGTCTGAGTTCCAATGTATATATTATTACATTTCTGCTCTCTAACGTAATATAATTTGATAAGCCATTATTAAAAACAGTAGCCTTTGGCACTTTGAGTAAAAAAGAATATATCAATATTTATGTATAGAACATAATTTCAATGATTACACAAGAGCTTTAAAATCTTTTCTTAAGAAATAGGAAACTTTAGGAAAAATATCACACTGCACTTGAAATAGTGCAGCAAGTTTTAGAGTAATAAAAGCAACATATATGCCAATATATATCTGACTAAAACCAAGGAATAAAGAACAAACACTCCCACCAGGAATCCTGCTGTTTCCAAAACAGCTAAATTGCCAGAGGGAACGTTTTCTAATCTTTGCTTTATTGCCATTATTCTCCATTTCAATTTTCCTTTATTTCCAGGTTCATCTACTTACGTTCTTTTCCCCTGCACTTACAAACTAACAAATGATTGCATCTTATTTCCCTGCACTGATAGGCCAACAGTGTTTGTGTCTTACCCATTCCTTTAAAGCTAATCCTACCTCCTTTACCCTGTACCTAGACTAAACTAAAGCCAAAGGGTTTTGTCCATGACAGTCCAAGTGTTTTTAATTCCTAGGAATCTTGTACAAAATTTCATATTAAATACCAAGGACTAAAGATACATCCTTTTGAAAAGAAAAAACAACTCCTGACTTGTAAAGACTAGCATCTGAGAACTTATTTCTAAAAAAATTACTTTTTTTTTTCTTTTTCTCCTGGTATTTATGATTATTTTCCCCAGCTGATGTGCCTTAAAGTGTGTCTTCAACATACAGTGCTTTTAACATACACAATATGCTGCAACCCTACTGGGTAGCTTCTTACATGCAGCCTGCAGAATACTTTCTCCCAATCATCCTAAGTGTGATGGGGTCATCTTGTATCAGTAACAGAAAGAGTGTGGTGATTTCCTTAAGGACTGACACTCTTCCACAGCACTGGGTGATGGGCAGGTGAGGGAAGCATAGCTTGGCACAGTTGGCTTGACAGCAAGCATTCAGCTAAGCCTGGAGCACCTGTAGAACTGGGAAATACACGTAAAGCTTTCCATTGACTCTCAAACACCATCCTCATACTTGTGAAATGACTTAGGTTTGGGGCTGGGTTTGGGATTTTGTTTTGGTTTGGAGGTCTTTTTTTGGGTTTTTGTTTTGTTGTTTGGTTTTACGTCATTGGGGTTTTTTGGTTTTTTTTGGTCTATGTTTGTGTTGTGCTGTTTATCTTCTTGAACAGGATGATTCTTCCTTCTACCTCCTACGTGCCTGGGGTAGGGAGGGCCTTTCCTTAGAGTTCTGTGGGTAGGTAGGGTCTGTATACAGGTTCTGACTATAGAGAATGTATCTGGTTCTCCGATACTTTAAATGAAAAGAGGACTTAGACCAAAACACTTCTCTCAAAAAGCCAGAGAACAGACCTGATCTTCTTATTCAGTGAGAAGGACTGCTAAGCCATTCTCTTCCCCTTCTAGCAGGGGAGCTGCCAGCTGACTGAGAGTAGCACTTTTTCAGGTAGAAATAGGAGAGAGTGAAGAGCTGCAGTGGGTGAGCACTGCCCCTGGCTTCCTTCAGGGTTTAAGTCAGAGCCAAATGAAATGAGGCATTTCTTCTAGCAGGCCATGCCATGCTTATTCCTTTCAGAGCTTATCCTTTCAATAATTTTTGGCAATGGAGATTTTTAGCAGGCAAGTTTTTTCATTATATCCAAAACTCAGTTTACTAAAATAATTCATGTTTTCTCAGGTGCAGAGACCTTTTATATTCTTAAGTGGCAGTGGTGGGAAAAATATCATGCTTAAGAAGGCTCTGGAGGGTGTCTCAAGGGAGGTGAACTGTAGTAGTGGCACAATGTAACACTTGTTCAGTGATTCTGCAATACCAAGGCATTCCATTCTTTAAACTGAAACACAAATCCCCTGTGTGATGGTGATTGGGGTGAAATTTGTGATTGTTCTTGTGGCATACTAAGCAAGTGAGGTGAATGACTGCTTCTAAGTGTGAGCTATGATATTAATTCCTGTCTCCTTGGAAGCTGGTTAGGAAAGTTGCCATCTACTTTTATTTACTCATGGCTCACCTTTCACATTTGCACATCTTGCAGTTACTGGTGTCTTGCATTATTTGTTTAAAAACTAATAGAAAAATGGAAGGGTCGCTGAAGGACAGAATAAGAAGTTTAAAAATGTAAAATCTGAATCACTTGTAGTACTTGATAAGACCCCTTAAAAATGTAATTTAAAACAATTCTACAAGTTAGCCCACTAAGAAGCAGCCTCTTCATTAGTAGCACCTGTTCTTAAACAAAAGTTGAGCAGTAGCAGCAAAACTATTCAAAATAGATAGTCATTCCATTCTAATGGAATGTCACCCACACATTTTTGTTGCAGTAGACATCTTAAAGAACTACACAAAACCTTTGCAATCTTTGAATGTGACAGATCCACTATAACAAAGCTGTAAATATTTCCTACGCTAAATGAATGCAGCCAGCATCATCATAGTATTAGCAATATTACTTGTAAAGTAACTGCACATCAATATGTCATGTTTGCAGAATCTAATAATTATGCAATTTTTCAAAACATGTAAAGTTATCATCAGCACCATCCTGTATTAAAGATTTGGTGCAAATTCTGCAAAGGTGAATATATACCACTGATACAGCCTTTGCTGTGAAAAAGTCAGTCAATTTTGGACACAAATATAAAATAAAAAGTTGGCACATTCAGGAAATACAGTGTGTTCAAGACCATTCTTTTAATTGACATCATCACCCTCAGATAAAAGTTTTGAATCTGAAGAAACAAGTTGCATGAAAATGTTTCACATTAGTTCTGGCATTGTGCTTTTCCCCCCACCACATGCTTTTCACAGGCTCATGCCCATTGCACATCAGCAATGCAGGGCTGCTGGTCAATAATTTGGCACGTAAGGGTAAATATCAGCTCAAAACAAAGGGAGCAGAACCTGTGTCAAGATGTGTTTACTTGGTGGTGGCATGGACCAGCTGATATGTCTCCTCTTAGTCCTTGTACGCTCGTGTGGGGGATGTGCCTTTATAGAAGATGTTTCTGGTGTTCTCTGGACTGCTCCCTCTCTCAGGGATTAAAATGATGTTACCTTTTCTTCGAAGTGTTGAGTCCCGGCTAGAAGAAATGGACAGAGTCTCTGAGCCAATCTCACTTCCCTCCACTGGTGTGACTCTTATTGTAGTGATTCCATGATGGTGATGCTCAGTGTTATCTATGTTGCTTCTTTTCCTGTCACCTGACCCATAAGTGTCTTTTAAGGAGTCACAGCTCTCAGAGTCTCTGTTAAGATCATTTAGCTCATATGTTTGACGAAGAGTGACTTTTTCAGGACCCTTCCATTTCCATGACCCACTTCCTTCACCTTCTGATGGCATCTGAATTACAGGTCTGTTATTTTCTGGATGGGCCTCAACTCTAACAATGCTGCTTGGCTCATGGTCTGTCAAGGTTTTATATCTGATGGCTCCTGTACAGGTCACTGTGCTTCCCTCCGAACTTTTTGGACTGCCCTGAAGCACTCCTTGCTGCTTAGACATGGCTATGACTTGCATGATTCTTGGCTGGCTATTGCTCCTGCATGCAACACTCTTCTCAGCAGCTTTCAGCCATTTAGCTCTAGCTGAACTACTTTTGGGTGATGTGTTCACATTCTCCTGAGTCTCTTCAGGAATGTGTACTAGCTGGGATGAGCCAGGACGGGACTGAATAGAGACCCTTGGCCCACCAGTTAGACCTGAGTTGTTACAACCTGGAACACTGCCAGGTTGGATTTTCAGGTATTGGCTAGTTGGGCCATGATGATCACCATTTACACCCACTCTGGAGGGTTCTGAGCTTGACCTCATTTCGATAGCCCTTGGTGGTGACTGGCCAGATTCAGTCTCTATTACTTGCAGGGACAACTTTCGATTTTCATTCTTGTTCTTCCACTGGGACAGCAGCTGTTTGGAACGGGCAGAATCCATTGATGCGTGTATTGTTGCATTGCGTCTTGCTGGATCTTCCAAGGATGGTGTGTTGACTCTTGGCAAAGTGTTGCTGAAAGTAACCATGTTTTCCTTTCCCATTGGGCTTCGTGGTGTTATTATTTCTACATCAGCATTTGCCCTCTTGAGATTGGTCAGAGAGCCTGAATCTCTGTGGTTTCTATTCAGAATACTTTCCGTACGGTGAGAGACAATGCCATCGCTGCTGCTGCCATTTTTACCTGGCAGGATTCTGTTGGCATCTTGACTGAGGTCTGTCAATGACCTTAGAGGTTCTCTGTGAAAATTTGGGTGAAACACATTCTCGTCACTTGGTAAGAAGTTCCCCACAGCATAGAGGCCCTGATATTTGGACAGAAGCATCAACAGTCAGTTAAGAAAGTTAAAAGGGACACATTTTAAGGTACTTTAATTGCATTCTTTTGCTTTTAAATATAATTCAGTGACATCATTACTCCAGCTAAACTGACGGGTATGCAAGTAAGCATAGTAATATATTTCCTCACTAGTTTTGCCTTAGCCCAAATTATGTCCTCAATCTGGTACCTCTAGGTTTATGTGAAGTAGTCTCACTAGGACATATTATTCATGGCAATAAATAGTTGAGGTAAGGATTTAGCCTCCATGAGCTTTCTTCTTTTTATCAAGCAACAGATTCAGAAATAATGTTTTGTTAGAAAAATAGCAAAATAAGATGTTTGCAGTTTCTTAGGCAAAGCTATTTTACAACTACACTATCATTTACCCAGATTTACCAAATCTTGGTACAGCTTGGGTTGTTCTCTGCTGTCTGCAGATTCTTTTTACTGCACAATAACCATGTAATACAATATCTACATCATAGAAAAATGTATCAACTTTTAATCAATTGCTTTCCAAGCTGTGCAGAACTTTAATAAGATTTACTTCTAAAACATTTTCCTAATCAGAAGACTCACTGTAAAAGGCTGTCATTTTAAAAAGACTCCACTGAGAGTGTTCTGTGAGGGGCTCAAATATCTGACTAAATCATTTGAGTTACTCATTCTTTACACTCCTTTCAGAATTATTTGTCATCCTCCTCTTGGTGTGTAGTTTTGAGGGCAGTGTAGTTTTTGCGCTGAGTATCCAGGAAAACATACTCTCTGCTGTATGATGTCACACAACAGTATATGAAGACCTAACAAAGTATACTTGGTTGTGCATTTCAAACTGGGGACAGCAGCTCCATTTAGATAGATCTACAACAGAGAATCATTTGAAATAATATTCTCAACAGAGTGCCTTTCTGCTCACAGTGCAATCATAGAAGCTGAATTTAGTAGCTCATGGGATTTCTGTTATTATCCTGAGTGCTGTTTCTTCAGCCACTCTGAAAACCATTTTTCCCTGGACACCTTTGCAGACCATCTGCAGGTACATCAGGTTATGTTATCACAGAAAAAAGGGGGTCAGGAAATAAACTTATTTTAGCATTATAGTAAAATTCATTATTGAATTCTTGGGGGTAAAACCATCCCACTGCCTGTTAAGACTCTTCTGTTCACCTGCCTACACTCAAGCAGTGGTGTCAGCAGAAGCTCTGATTGCTCCCAGGCACCTGTGCTACTCTCTGAGCAGCCAGGGCAGCAAATTCCTGCTGGAGACATACTGAGAGCAGCAAGTAAAAGCAAGTGCTTGATGAGCTTCCTACTGGCAGATATGACCTACATGCTTCCTTACAGAACCCTTTCAAGGTGCTCCATCTCTTTTGACACACAAAGCATAGGAATAACCTGATTTAACCATCCTTTTTCCCTTGCATGGTTTCCCTAAGAACTCCAAAGAATGACAAGTGTATAATATATTGCCTTTAATTTCCTGCAGATTCAGCAATTCACTCAGATTAGTTGCTCATACTAATTCAGTAATTTTTTGAGATCATAAAGCAGACACTGTCAGTATCAAGTCAGGTCAGCAACAAATACCAATTAATCAAATATTTTTCTTGTGTTATGCTTTTAAGTGTGGATTAGAAAAGATTAATATTTTTAAGTATTTAATAAAGTACACAAAGCTAGAAGCATTTCTGTATACAATGCCAGACAATTCCACTTAACCATGACTATTATATTTACCAAATAGAGAGCAATTCCTCCTCCTATAAGAAAGCCACAGTAAACATCAACCGGATGATTCTTGTACTGGGTGATACGAGTCAGACCACATATAATTCCACAGATGATAAAGGCAAAGACCAAGAGTGGTTTTAGAAGCTTTGAGGAGTCTGTTAATGTAGAATTGAAGTACATCTTAAAAAAGAAAGAAATAAAGAAGCGGTTGAAGAAATTTAAATATACCTAAGAGGATTTTAATGTCTCATGTTCAGTGTTTCTTTTATATACAGATCACTAGCACACAGAAATATTACAAGTAATCCTTTTAATTTTACTTTACCGCCCTGTTAAAATTTGTTCACATTCTGCAGAAAGATCTGAAATCACAAGGAATGGATTTCCAGAACACAGGCAGTGTTTCTAATTGACATCAATTAGGATAAGTATTTTATGCCTCAATACTGTTCCAAATCAGCACCTAAATGTTCTATAAATGTGACTAAGGAGCCACCACTTGTGAAACACAGAAGCCAGATGTCATGCCAGATGCACGCAATAACCTGTTCCAAGAAAAGCTGCCACCAGATGCTTTAGAGAGCCATTTCTCAACTGAGGGCCATAATATCACGGAGGTTACAAAAATTAAGTGGAGGTGGTTCATCAGTGTTGTTCCAAATTCTGGCCTTTCTCTGGGCAGAATAAATACTGGCAAGCTCCCAGTACATGCACAGTACTATTATCCAATGTCATTAACTGGTCTTTACTGTTGTTTTCCTCTAATTTTTACAGTGCAAGTGATGGAATTACTTTTTAAACTTCAAGTAAGTTGTCTATAGTACAAACATTGTGGGCCATACTGAAGAACTGTTACTGCTCAGAAGTGCAAAATCATCTGTGATTGCTGCAGCATGTCCCACGATTCTCTGCTACTGACTGATGGGTTTTATTCACTTGCTTTGCAGTAACACCTTGAAGGCCTCTGGGAGTGATTGTGCCATTTCATCCATGCTGCAAATCTCTGGAGGTGAAATCAAACTACATCACATCAATGTATGGCCCTTAATGCCTCAAGTTTAAAAGCAGCAAATCAAGTGAAGACAGCAACAAAGAAAAGGCAGCATACATAACAGTTAATTTGACTGGTAAGTTAAAATATCACTCTGTAAGACAGATAAACACTGCATTTTATATGAAGATAATATGAGGCATCAAACATACTTTAACATAACAATTTGTTTTTGCTTCTTAACAAAGAATATGAAGCAGTTGAACCTTTTCCTTATTCTTTAATAGCTACAATAAAACTAGCTTTATTAGTAGTTTTATTTTACTTTCAGATTATTAGGATAAAAACATCCATCCATCCATCCATCCATCCATCCATCCATCCATCCATCCATCCATCCATGATATCGAGACAACACATAATTTTACAATATACAGGAAATTACTTTCTGACTTTTGTCTTGTATAAATGAAACTGAGCAGAGTTGTTTACTCACCGAAATGTACACTGCTGCAAAGGCTGCCAGGGTGGCATGTTGAGAAGGGAATGACTTTCTGCCAAGGAAGGACACTCAAATTATACTTCTCAGTTCAAATGCACAGTGCTAGTGCTCATTGAAAAAAAACACTGGGTGGTACAGCTATCTTATACTTCCTAAGCAATATGTGATCTATTGGTAACATTTGTCATTGGGTGACATTTTTCTCAGAGAGAGGCAAACTACATCTTTATTTGCTATGTCTATAGGTTTATTTAAAAAAAATTCAGCACTTTACATCATGACAGAAGCTAATGGAGCACAGCAACATAGGGAGGATATTCTAAGAATTACTGGGCCCCTTCTTGATGGCCAGAGAAAGAGAATAAATGAAAACATGTCCAAACTCTGAGACAGTAGGCAATATCAGGTCTGCACTTGAAGGGCCTTCTGCTCCCATTGAAACTCTGGAGACTTGAATGACCATTTCAATTCTCTAAAAACAACTAAAGAAAAGCGATATGAATGCAAAGGAGGTTTTTACATGGTAGAGAGAGAAAAAATCTGGGTTTGAATTCAGTAATTCCTGCTGTGCTGTGGACATCTAGATCACAGAAGCCCTAAAAAAAGTCTATGACCTCTGAGCTCTAGGAATGAGTCAGATACAATGAGGATTTCTCTCTTTACAATGGCATAGATATGTGACATGCTGCATGTCTTGGTGAAGAAGAGTATGTTTACCTTTCAGTCACAACAGCAGCTTTCACCTGAGAAAGCTCAGCTTGGGATAAATACTTCATATAATTTGGCTTCACAGATGGGTTTTGCCATCCTAACGGGGCTCCATGTACAGTCAATTTCCTAGCAACACCTGAGTGAGCTAGTTTAAAATAGCAGAGACTGAAACACAGTTCTTTAGCTCAGACAGACATTTGTTCTGCAAAGCAGCAGAGTCTGCTTTCTAAACTTCTTTCCTATGCATTTTGCCTTGTGTGTTCTACATAATTAATTGGCAATTAAAAATGTGCATGTAGTTCAGTATGAATGCCACTCTGCTGACCTCAATTTGAGCCTATGCCTCTAGCAGGTTCATGATTCTGGCCAAGATGAAATCTGCATGGCTCCATTTGCATTTCTAAAAACAGATCTAAATTCTTCTTCATCTTATTTTATTTTTAACCTCCCTGAACAAATCTTTCACAAATAGTATTCCTGCAGAACAAGCTCAGGTTTGAGGGCTGGGGAATAAAGACATCAAAAAAAATTAGGGTAAATGTTTATAATAGCCAATCAACTCCTTTACCCTTTGCAGGCTTTAATGAAACATAAATCTGTTTAGAGTCTCTGTGGAGCTAATATGTATACTTGAGTCCTATGAACTTTTCTAGCACTTAACCTTAATTTGATGGCATTTTAATAGCATATAAGGTGTGTCACAATGGCACAGTCAATTTTATCTTTATTCTCTTTTCTATTCACATGCTTTCAGGGCAAACACAGACTAAATGCACTCTCAGTACTTTCTAATGGTGTCATTGCTTTTGTTCCTCTATTTGTTATCTTTTAATCTCAAATGAATATAACTCCAGCTAAAAATATGTAGCCTTTTTGTATGGCTCTGTATTGAAAAGGTGAACAAAGGTCTCAAAGAAAACATGTCCCGAACTCAAATGACAGTATATCACTCTAAATCTGCATGCATGAGGATGTGCAGAGGGGGAACAACAATGAGTCCTACTGAGGGAGAGAGTCACACTGAGTCAGAGCATCAGAGATGACAGAGGACAGAGACCTCACTAGAGAGTTGAACAAAAGTGACTGAAAAGGCTCAATTATCTTCCTCTGAAGATAATAGAGGAAAAGATGGACAATAGGAACCACTGGATATTTGGGGATGTTGCAGAAAAATTATTTGATGTAACCAGTTGGATAATTATGTGCTCCTCCCTATGCTTTCATACAGGAGTCCAGAGGCAAATTTCTGGAGCCAAAGTTTCTGGGAAGTACAAATCAAAAATGAAGGGCATTAGCAAACTCAGAACAAGTTCCTTCCAAACTGTAATTATTGAAGTCAAATTAACCTCCTGTACTGTAGAAGTTATACCATAGTTTCTATATAACTTCTAAGTTATTCCATAGTTTCTATAGGAAGTAGCAAGTGCTACTGAAGAACCAGTAGCAAGTGCTGCTTGCAGTGGTAAAGTTGAGACTGGCATAAGGAAATAGCAACATAAAAAAGGAAAAATGCAACAAAATTGAATTCAGGAGAAATTGTGGGTGGTGCCAGAATATTATAGAGAGACAAATATATCCTCTATGATGGGAATAACTTCGAGATATCAAGATATGGTTGTTTTTCTAGGGAAACAGAAACACCCAAAACCTGATTGCTTAGTCTTAATATGTTACAACTAATTTCACTGTTTTTTTAGAAGAGGTGGTATTTAAACTTAAGAATGATTGGTGATTTTGGAATGGCTACAGGCAGTCAATTCAAAGCAGTAGACATCATATTTGAGATAATGAAATGAATGAGATGTAATTGTGAAAATTTTTCTGCCTGCTCCTATGTAATCATGTCCTGATTTCCCTGGGACACCATGCAGTTGCAAGACACTGCTTGCAAGCATCAGGCTTCACGGCAATATCCCAATAAGAGCAAATGTTTATGGGGAAACATATGAAAAACCACTTAGAAATACCATGCAAGAAAAGACAGGTTTGGGACACACAGATTTGTACTATTGTTGTATTTCCTCTAAAAAAATATTTTTCCAATGCTGTTTATATAAAAAAAATTAATTAGAGAAACAGAAAACAAACTTGTCCAACAACTCCCAAACACCCAAGCTGTAATGTATGTTATACAGAGGTCTCAGACCAAGCACTTGGGAGACTTCTTCCCCTGCCTGTTACAGGGAACTTTGTTCCTACACTACTTCCAAAAGCAGTAAAGCTATACATAGTGACAATTGTATAGGAAACTGCCTCCTTTGAGGGGGCAGAACAGCTGCTAATGACTGTGCTTTGGAACCTGACAGGGTCTTCCAAAGCCCACTGCTAGACTAATACCTTTATGGAGAAAATTGAACATCACTAAAAAGACATTTATGCATTCACCTTTAACTCATTCAGACTTTAACTAGGAAAAAAAAATCCTGAAACTGAAACAGAAAATAAACAATAAAATGAATACTTTAAAATGTACACAATGAAGAATAGAACCAACCTTCCAGCGTTGATAATATTGAGATCAGCTCCTGAGCAAATATCCTCCACAACATATGAATTCTCTGAGCAAGATACGTTTAAGGATGTATAGTTAGGCTTGCAAACAGTCAGGAAATATGGGGCCTGATATCCTGTTGATAGCTGTATAATATCAGTAACAAGAGCAGTTGCACAAAGACCAAATACATGAACACCTAGGAAAGAAATCAAGAGCTTGTTATATTATATGCATTAATTAGATTGATTAATTGTGCAAAGTACATTCAACAGAGCTCTGATGGCTTTTGTTATTGGACTTGAGAGGCTTTAAATGCAGAATAAGATAATTTAAATGCAGAACAAAACTTTATTGCAAAGTTGAATTCTTTAATATAAAAATTAGGATAGTTTATGCTTATTTTCTTCCTGTTGATACTTAAAATTTTGTTTTAATGTCTTGATGTCCTCTAACATCTTTTCATCAAGAGAGCTACAAGGGAGTTGCTTCAGTTTGAAAAGAATTTTTCTGAATTGACTAAAGAGTATCCAACTATTTGAGGAGAGCATATGTGCTTATCCAGTCCTCGGAGTTTCTCACTGGAAGACAGGTTTTTAGGAGTATGGACAACAGTCCATTAGATCATTGCTCTGAAGATCTGTTCTCTTTTTGCTACCACAGAATCACCAGCTGATAACTTTGGCTACTTTCACACCTCTGATGTTTCATGAGTATTGTGTCCTTGTTTGTCACTAATCCAAATATTTAAGTCTATTTCATAAGGGATCAATGCGTCAGACTGATTAATAATGCCAAATTCACAAGACAATTGAAGTAACGCATTTGCTTTACTGGACATTTTCAACTGCTCTTCTCCTAAAGATTTATCTATAATTCCCTACTTTTATTCACAGAAATAAATTTTTCATCCTAAAATTGAAAGAATGTTAAAGCCATTAAAATATGAAAAAACCTTCAAATTCAGAGTGGGAATTTGGGATGAAATGAATGTGTCTTTGTTTCCTCGGTGATACCAAACAGGAGAAGTGGATGTGGGGTATGTTTACAGTCCTCCTGGCTCATGGTGTAATCCACAAAGCCTTTGCTGCTCTTATGAAGCTTTACTGATCACAGAATGCATAACCTGACTTGTCACTACCTCTCTGTTTGCCAGATTACCAAAACCCAGAGAATAGTTGTCTACCAGGTTTTCAGTCTGCTGTCCTGCAGGTTGTCTTTGCCTAGGCAACCTTCTCTAATGAAAGATTTCTGAAACACAGTAAACCTTTTCTTTAGCCACTCATTGGGAGAGGAAATTAACTGTAAGAAGGGGATCAAAGTCCAGTTGCCTTTCAAAGTAGAGTTTTTCATAAATGACAATTAAAACAAAGTAAAATGAAAGAATTTGACATGTTCCTCTATCATTTAAGTTGCCAGATTCTAGCCCTTTTTGAGAGGCAGATAAACACATTCCAGAAAAAGAATGTCAAACCTACTGAGAGTTTCTGACAAGTTTTCACTGTCATGCTGAATACTTTGACAGGTGGGATGAATCCTTATGATGCACTGAAGACAGGCAGGGGAAGCTATACACTGAAATCATTAAAAAGCAGCCAGCTCAAGGTGGGCAGAGAAGGAAAAAAAAAATTACTCTTTTAGAAACACTGACAACAGTAGAGGAGAGGAAAGGGGAAATGGAAAGTGTAGATGGTGCATTACTGAGTATGGGGCTGCTGTTGCAGTCTGTTTCTTATGTTTTCTAGCAGAAGATCTATGCTAGTGACAACTCTGCACTGTTCTGAAAGGCTGTTTCAGAGAAGCAAACCTGCATGGTGAAAACTGAATGTATGTGGAAAGTTTTTTTTTGGGAGTAACAATTGAAACCCACCAACAAATCTGACAGCTCTTCTAAGAAAAGAATTGAAGTTGCATCCTCCTGCATTAATATTGGCCTCTGTTCCAATCCCATTTCTTCTTTTGGACAGGCAACAGTAGAGAATTCCTTCTCCTATCATTATCTGCAATGACAAAGGAGCCATTAAATGGAATGTAGCACTTACTCAGAAGATCCTGATTGAATTTAACAGGCTGTAATATAAGTGTAACACAACCAATGTCATCCACTGACATGCACTCAACTTTAAAAGATTTATATCAATAAGTAAACATAAAGTAATGCAACTTAGCCTGAATGAGGGCAGACAAGAAGATGGCCCTGAAATTACATGCAAATGGCATAGAGTATATAGTGCTCAGGCCTTGATCTACAGCTGAAACTTGGTGCTTCTACAATAAAAAAGCAGTAATTATAAAATATTGCCTCTAAAATAATCCAGAGCCACTGCAATATCTTAGTTCTCCTGAAGTGGTTTTAGCATTCAGTCTTGGCCACAGGCCAAACAATCCTGAGCACCTTCTAATTATGTGACAGCCTGTTCTTCTGTATTTGTTTGATTTGGTTTGGGTTTTAACCTGATCCACAGCAGCAGAAAAAGTTCTGTCCTTATGGTCCCTCACAGCGCACCAAGCAAAACAGATTGTGACCAAAACCCTAAACAAAGGTTTATAAAAGGAAGAACGTAAAAAAAAAATTATGTCACTTTCTGGAAAATCCAGACACATTTATACATTTGCACTCTCAGATTTTATTGTTTTCCTTGTTCAGTAGTGCAGCCATTTTGAATTCTGTACAGGATTTGTACAGAGTTCAGAGTAAGGGTTGAATTGAAATGTTGCAATTAATGAGGCAGTTCTCACCAGCAAAAGCAGAGTCATTTTCCTATCCACAGCTGCATTGAATACTAATGCATGCTATGCACAAAGCTTATAATGCAACAAATTATACTGAATCTGCTGCAATTACATGTGGTATTTGTCTATAGTAACACCTCCATCTGAGGAAAAGGCAGGTAAAGTGGAAAAGCTTAGTCTAACTCTTTATTAACTAAAGTTTTAATAAATTGAAATTTCTTGATCAGGAAGATCAAAGTTGTAAAGGTTCTCTTACGACATGGAAAAGCCAGTGGTAAAGATTATTTAAGAAATTCTAATTAGCTGAGAAATATGGCCACTATTATCTGTCTATATTTGATCAGTTTATTGTTGAAGATTCACAGAGAAACCAGTAGTATTCCAAACTTAAAACTCAGAAAAACTCTAATAATTTTTAGCCAAGTTCTAGGGAATGTACAGGGAAAACACCAAACAGATGGATTAGCTTGTGTGATAGAGCAGAAAACAACAAGGCCTATGTCAAGGAAAATTCAGAGGCTGGTATTTCCACAGAAAAAAATACTCCCAGAGTAGAACGGGCAATAGGAGTGAAACTGCCAGCAGTGAATTTCTCTCCTTGAGAATTGATTTCCCAAATCAATGTGATCTGATGTCCTAGTGATCTCTGTTGGAAAGGACATTGTTACCTTGAAGCAGGTTTTTAGTCAGTGGCTGGTAAGAGTTTGAATCTTCACTGATACGATTGATACCATTTGTCTAACATTTCTGAATTAGTAACTAGAGAGAAAATCTATCAGAGGATCAGATTCAGAGTTCTGTGAAGCAAATTGAAATCATGCTGCAATTCAGGCGTATGTATGTTCTAGACATAAAATATCAGATTCAGAGTTCTTTGAAGCAAATTGAAATCATGCTGCAATTCAGGTGTATCTGTGTTCTAGACATAAAATATCTTGGTAATTTCTTCAAGTCCAGGTGTTCTACACTCAAGTCTCCTGCAGTTTTTGAATACATACACAAAATTTAATCTATGCCACAAACTATGAGACATATGTCAATAATACAGGTAGTTCTTTTTTATAACCCTTCAGGGCTGCACAATCTATGCCACAAGCTATGAGACATATGTCAATAATACAGGTAGTTGGGTTTTTTAATAACCCTTCAGGGCTACAGAACAGACCTGTTTAAATGCATTTGTTACTTACTAATAATGAGAAAAAAACCCAAAGAGAAAAACCAAAACACAAAGCACCAAAGCCAAACTGATCCTTGTGTAATAATGGCTTGGGAAAACAACTCATAAAATGTTTGTCTTGATGACCTCCTGCCTTATACTGCAGTAAGTCCCTGAAGTGTGGACAGAGGCCAGGATATGCAACATTACTGGAGGTCCTCAATTCCTCACAAAGCTCATGCTTTCTTTTCTATCTTTTACAGATTTTATAAGGTGTGTAATCAATTGAAATGTTTATGACAACTAACTTACAAAATGCTCAACTCTACAATGTGACCATGGCACAATTGTAATCTATTTACACTGAGCTACATTAGCCTATTTTTCTAAAGAAAAAGGGAAGGATTGGACAGAAATGTCCCCTAGTTCCTTAATTCCAGAGTGGTATCGAATAATAAGGAGTCAATGCCTTCAGAGCAACAGAAGGAAGTTGTGTATTTTGCACTGTCACTGCCCAGCCTCTAACCAACAGAGGCATCACATTCATGCTCACATCAATACAAATGAACTACATCTTCCCAAGGCTTGCAGCTTTTAGCTAATTGTACTTTGAAGCTTTGGGATTTACTTTCATTATCAAACTTTCTTTTTTTATAGGCATGCTCAAGTATGGGTTTGAGTTCCTCACATGGCATGCTTCTGATTAATTTCTGTACTGCTGGTAGAATGATTCAAGCAAGAATAACATTTCCTATAGCAAAATTCCATGCAATGGTGAAAGAATTGAGTTATAATCAAAGCCCCTAACAAATAATATATCATGAAAAATGCATCTTCTATCCTGATTTAAGGTGTTTGATATTACCTAGGCTTAACAGAAACTCTCTCAAGTAAAAGCCAGGTTTTCCCACCTACTGTGGCCCAAGTAAGCCTAGATAGATTTCTTATGTAAGTGTCTCAGGAAAGTCCAGCTTGTTCTCAGCAGAAACACTTAAGAAACACAGCCAAATCCCAATACTAATGGTTTGCTTTTATCACAGTATTTGGTGTTTGCAGCAATCATTTGTACCAGAATCACTTAGAGTCTTAGCTCCCAGTTCCTAAATGTACAATTTTTAGCCTGCTGGTTGTGCAAAATCCTTCAAAAATGGTTTCTAAAGCAACGGAAATTAAATGCAGTAAGAACTGTTCAGTTAGGAAAAAAAAAAAAGACAAAGAAAAAACATTTTGGAAAGCAAAGCGAGAACAGCACTTGATAATTTTTATACAGGCATCACATTTTATAGATTTTGTAACTGTAAATTGGATAGTGTCATAAAAAGAATTAACTGATTGAAGTTAAGGAAATTAAGAGAAGCTAGAAGCAGAGTTATATTTGCAGCTGGCCTTTGAGAAGTGCCTAACTGAGATGCATAGTCATTGCTGTCAGGGGGGAGAAGAGATCGTTCAAAAGGTTGATCATGTTTTTTAGGTGCATAGAATCACCCACTCAAGGTGAATTTCTGTCTCCACTTGCCAGACAGGAGTGGTGTGAGAATTAGCTCCTATCTGAACCAGTAAAATCAGACAAAATGAATTGTCTTATATATATATAAAAGACAATTTCTACTTTTCTGTAAAATACTGACCCAGCTGCTCATTCTGACAGGATACTTCTGTTCTGTTGAAATCATCTCTTCCCTTTGGGTGAATGATTAAACCAGCCCACTTTTGCCTGCTCTTAATGACTAACTTATCATTTAGAGGTGTTTCAGTGCTTTTTTAGGAAATGTAATTGAGTTGACTGACAAGATTGATATACCTTCTCTCTGAATAAATCTAGTTCTAACAAAAGTGGCAAGTTCAGGACTGTGAAAGACTTGCATTAAAAAAAAATCTTGCATTTCTGATGATTTTTGATGCATCAGAGAGTATGGAGATGCCCTGTCTGTAAAAGTTCAAATATTTGTACAGCGTAACAGAATGATTCAAGCTATTCTCATCCAACTGTAGATGCTGTTTCTTAACATTAAACCCCACCATCAAGACAGTGAGAGTAGATGAAGTGCCACAGGGAATGTTATAAGGAGTGTATCTCCTTTTGTTACAGAAGAATGAAACATGAATTTAAAATCCTAAGGAAACTAACCTGCATGACACTACAGCTTAACTGATACCAAAGGAGCTATTTTCTTTAAGCCAACTGAAACTCTGTTCAAAATCTTTATTAAGTGACATTAGCACTTCAAACTTACCGTAATTGATGGTCCAGCAAAAACCAGACTAAGCAACATCAAGAAGGGAACAGACTCTTGTGTAGGTTCAATGTATGGCATACTCAGACTCTTGTCATAGCAATTAAATCCAGAGTGAACTGGCTTGAAGACATCAGTAAGTTCAAGAAAATAGAGGCTAACAACAGAAGATGCCAATATGGGCAACTAGAAGAGAAGAAAACAACAAATTACTGTTTGGAAATGGAGTAGCAATGCTTTTGCAAAGATGACATAGTCTGTTAACAAATCCCTTTGATGTTTGTTGTTTATATCTCACTGCTCCTTATCATGCCTCTTTTACTATCTCTAAATAATTAATTCTCTGGAGACATGGTACTGTTCAGTTGATATCAATAACCCTCTGTCTACCAAGCTAGTCAAAACACCCATCCCAATCTTTAGCACATATAATTTAGCCTTTTCATCTGTGAATCATTACTAGAATAACTTTGATTTAATTTCTTTTTTTTTAAGGAAAGTATCAGGACTGCAGTCTCCCATGTGGGGCCCCAGTACTCTGCTGTTCATCAATCACCCTTTTTGGTCCTTTAGCAACTCTCTGTCATATATAATAGTCTTTACATCAAAGCCATTTTGCATGAAGTTTCAAAGTGATGGTTAATGAAAACCAGTATCCAGTCCTTCTTAGAATCTAAATATGTGATAATGCACATCCATTTTACAATTCTACCAAAAAAGCAATTAAACTTGGCGAGACTCAGTCTGTTTAGAGCCTTGATGACTATCGTTCATAATTCTTTTATCATCTAGCTGTGAGCATTACAGAAATAAGAGCAGGCATCTAGGAAGTTTGCTTCAGTAAATAGTGCAGATATGTATATATATGTATAACCCAAACACATCCATATTTGCACTCACATACTATACCATACATACATATCATGTACAGCATATAACATACACAATATATAATACATATTATGTGAATATATAATATATAACTATATATAATCTGACAGAAATATGTATATATCTATGGAATAATCACGTAGACTGTCACTAAATTAAGTTCTGTTTCTTGCCCATCACAGGAAGAAGTTCAGTTCTTTAGCAGGATGCATTATATAATACATATTTTTATATTAATTATAATATAATATAATATAATATAATATAATATAATATAATATAATATAATATAATATAATATAATATAATATAATATAATATAATATAATATAATATAATATAATATAATATAATATAATATAATATAATATAATATAATATAATATAATATAATATAATATAATATAATATAATATAATATAATATAATATAATATAATATAATATAATATAATATAATATAATATAATATAATATAATATAATATAATATAATATAATATAATATAATATAATATAATCCTCTCTTTGTGCTGAATGCAGCCTGATTGACCACAATGCAAGCATGCATGATTTGTCACCATGGGCTAGACTGCTTGCAGTTATTACATAGATGTGCAGGATGAATTAGGGCTTCCCTGAACTCTTCATACTCTGGGAATAATTTAGATTGTTGTGGAACTGGGTGCTCTTCTCTGAACATCTGCCTTCACAGAGACCCTGCTGATTGGGATAAGGGGCCTCTGGACCCAAAGGCTGCCACAGTGTACCCTGCCCTGGTGTGCAGGGAGCTTGCACTAACTCTGTCCTGCTCTTGCTAGGACATTGAAATTCTGCACAGCATTTGAGCTCTCAACTTCCCTTCTGCACCACATTTAACTCTTGAAACATTTGCAATGTCATTTATTAATAACTATTTGAAAGTCATACTTAATGACTTAGTCAGGGTCCATGTCCCATTGGACAAAGCACCTTACAACAGGACACAAACTTGTTCCAGTGGGCTAAATGGACAAAACAAGCAGATGCCTGTTGTCCCTTCTTTTGAGAAATGATGCCCTTTTATCAAGACATCCCCAAAGGTTAATTTCCCAGAACGGAAACACAGAGCAGGCCCACACTCATGAAACACCTTGCATTCAGAGTTTCATCTTCAGTATTTTCCATTTCTCCAATATCAGGAAGGGAAAGTATCTCCTTGAGCAATAGTTTATGCATTAGCCACAAGGCAAACTCTACTTGGATCACAGTATTTTTAGGCAGGCAACTGTTTTAAATGGCAGTATTCAACTATCAAAAATAGGCAATATTTGAAGTGGTATTTTATTGTGGAACACTAAAATAAAAGGTAGTGAATAACTTTTTCTTTAAATTACTGTATGTAAGCTGTGACTGTTATTAATTTAAAAATCAAGGAATTTAAGGAATTGCATTTTACTGTCTTATGACTTCAGTACAGGACTCCCATATTATTTCTGACTCTAATTATCTGTTCTGCTAAAGAAAAGATATAATTCTAAAGGATTATGAACCTCTAACATAACTGCTTACAATACTAATGATTAAGTCTGTAGTCAATTTGCTATATACAGTATGTCATATCCCAAAGAACATTTTTCTTCCCATATTTTTAAAAATACAAATAAAAATATGTCTTCTACAAGTCTAACATTTATAAAAAAGAAAAGGGTAATGTTTCTAAAGTCTTCTAAACAGTATAACTGACTCTTTAATATATGAATATGTATGGAGTGTTCTGCTTAAGGCAGCAGCATTTCTGTAATTATAGACTTCGGCGCCCAACACCTTGAAAATGTCAAATATAATTAGGTGGTAGAATGTGTATTGTTTTAATTACAAAATGGAATAGGAATTTTCCTGTGCCTAATTAGAATAATAAAACCTCCAATGTCAATTCTTGACTAATCCTGACTAATAAGTCTTTATACTCTTACTTCCTTGGATGGATAATGGAGAAAGATCCCTGTTTAGCTTTTAATTCAGACCTGTAAATTTAAAGTTTAACCCAAATGGTCAAATCCTGTTCAGCTTAGAGCCTTAAAGTCAGAAGGATAATCAGCATAGCTACTGAAAAAGTTTGATTTGTGATCTATTTATTTTTTAAAAAGAGATTTTTTTTTATCTTTTCCCACCTTACTATTTTCTTAAACTGTAAGTTAAAAGCCTTCAGTAAACCACAGAACTTTTTTATTAATAATAATTAACACTATTAATATTTTAAAAGCTTTTTACTGTATTGAGTGAGGAATAGCCCAAGCATCAGAAAATACGTTATCTGTTCCTAAGAGTTCAACAAGGATGCAAATACCCAGAGATGTTGTAAGAAGACTTCCTGTGTTATATAGTGCAGGACAAACCAAAGCAGCATTCAGCAGCACAACAACTTCTCTGACCAGATGGGGCATGTAACAAATCTTTCTTCTGGCCAAGAGCCACAGGACAGCTATCACAATGACAGATCACAGAAGTCTGAATGAAGAGTAGAGGGTCAAGGCTTAGTAGGGAAGTACTATTGGAGTGGATACAACCTGGGAATCCCTGGCTTCTCTAAAATTGTACACTGCTAGTTTTATATTTTACTCTCATATTTGTCAGCACGCAACTAAGCAAAAAGTCCCTATTTATCTTCAGGAAAATAATTATCTTAAAATTCATGGGCTTCGTGAGAATTCAGCTGTGGAATGTCACGTACTCAGATGTCTGAACCCGTTTTGTAGGTTGCAGTTATGTGACTTGCTTTGCTAAATTGTGCTGTCTGGGTGTTCTTTATTACCATGAGCTCATACCCAGATCCCATGGTGATGTTGCCTGTATAAAAGGTAGGCAGAAAAGAGAGAAGCAGCATGGATGTAGCTTTCAGAGGAAGTTAAGACATGATTTGCCAGATGCAGACTGAAGATGGTATGATAGGCCAGGTGTCGAAATAAAGGGTTATGGGATGCCTGATACCCTCTTTGGATATTTTGTATTTTGTAAATAATTTTTAGACTTGGATGGCCAGGAACTTCTCAGATTCTAAAGTTGTTCTGCAACCCTTCCTGAGTGGAGCTGCCTCTGGATGTTTCTCTTGTTTACTGGGAACTGGGTATCTTTGTAAGCAATCAAGTAAATAAACAGGATTGCCTCAAAGAGACAATAAATGAATGCCACTGGTTTCCCAGCATGAAAAAAACATCAGCCAAGTCTTTCAGAGAAGGATGGTCTAATTAATAACTATGTTTAGTTCCCATGACAAGGCTGTGCATTGTGGAAGACTCTATTAAATTTATCATAAATGTCGATCCTTGTGCCAAGGAATTCATGGTCTAAATGACAAGGCGCAACAGATGGATGAGACAAGAAAGAGGGCTGTAGTGGGTTGGAGGAGACAAGGTGTTCCTGAGCCAACTACTGACAGCAACTGCAGCTTTCAGCCGCCCTGGCTGCTGTCCTGTGGTACCTTGCTGCAAGATTCACAACGGACAGGAGCAGAGAATGGAAAGAGGATAGGTTTCTCTTATCCTGACCGCGGTGAATCCTGAGCTCATTATCATTACTGTGATTGAGCACCTTCCAGAACAGGCCACTATTAAGAAATGGCATCAGCCAAATTCTGCCATTTTCTCATTTTTGAGAACCCATGACTCTGAAGAGAGAGCACTGAACATGGCATGCCTATAGAGCAGGGGACTAGCTTGACAGAAAAGTGAGATTTTTCAATTTATTTTTATGTTCTAAACTTAATTCTTAAATGTTGCAGGCTTATAAAAGAAGGCATTCTGTCTTTTCAGAAATTTAAGGCTTCCATCTGTATAAAGGCTTTTTTGCTTTTCTGCCTGAACTCGAGTTTCTGCTGCTCCTTGTCCCTTTTCTGGATGCAAGATTCATCTGGCCCAAAGCTAGAAGGAATTAGTCTTTTCTCTAAACTACTTGTACCTTACCATTGTTTAACTTTTGTGGAAATTGTGTACAGATACATGATAAAATGGTCTTTCTTCGCCTAGATTTAATGCTATTTGATTTCATTTCAACTTAAAAGTTGAATTTCAAATCCCAGATGTCTTTGAAATCTATTATAATTACCATTTTGGAAAATTAAGTTATATGTATTTCCAGGATTGGTTTTAGAATTTAACTTAATTTTTTTGTGACTGCCAGTTACAGTCTAGCTTTGGAAATACAACAGCTATCTTCATGTAACTCTTCAAATTATCCTTATCTTTTACCAAATCTTGAAAGAAAGGTCTCAGTATGTGTAAGACCTAAAACAGAGCTGATATGCCAATGATACAATTTCTTTTTATTTCAGAAATCTCAGTCATGCTGAATGCACAGTCACCCTAAAAGTGCTTTTTCCTTTTTCCTTTTTTATAAATAAATGTGAAGCAGCAATTATACAGGGAGAAACCAACAAAGTAAAGATTGTTTAACAAAAATATTTTTGGGGAGAAGTAATCTATATATATATTTTACAAATTTTCCATATTATATATTTTTATATATATATTCTATTAAATATATGTGTTTAAAGTAAGTTTTCAGGCAGAAATTTAAAACACAAAACCACCAGCAATGCATTTCTTTTCAGTGTGACTTCAAACATAATTGATGACTCCTTATCTTAATTATTATTGTTTGATTACATCAATTATAATTACAATAATTTAATAATTGTTATAATAAATTAATAATTATATACACTGAGATTTAGGGTATTACATGTACTGTTGATTACAAAATGTATGCTTTTGCTGCACTGTTATGGTAAATCAAGAACAGCAGTACTTCAACAAAAGGCTGGTATTTTCAGGTCTGTGTCACCAAATTTCAGCCAGAAGTTTATTCAAAAACTCCATGTCTAAGGGACAAAGCTGCCAGTCCCTACACAATGCTACAATTTATTGTACTCTCTAAATGCTGATTTACATACATACAAAAAAACAATTAATCCTGTAGGTGCCAGCCCTTCTCCAGTGGCTTCCTCCCATGCTGTTTAGCCGCTTCTGAACTCCCTACAAATGGAATTTTGAAGTGACAGGACCATCAGATGAGATACCACATTTGTAATAGCTCAGTTCCTAGGCATGTTAAGGTTCCACAGTATGCTGGTTTTTATTAACTTTGGCTCCAGAGTAATAGATTTTTATAAGGAAGATCACAGATGGTAGGATTATAAATTTTTGGATGAGGTAGTAATTTAAAAAATTGTATCTCCATTAATTTCTACCATATTCAGGCCTTTTTTTACTACTGGAAGTATTCGGTCAAGAGGATGTTGCTGGACTGAAAAGGCAGCAGGGCCTTCTTTCACTGAGAACTACTCAAACTCTACACTTGCCAAGCATATAGGCAAAACCAGAAGGGACATCTAGCTTGTGGCATTTGCATTTGTTTCCCAAAGACAGCGGCAGCACAGGTGTGACACCTCCCTTTTCATCCCCCTTTTATGGTCATCTCCTGCTCAGTCTGGTATTGTTTAGGCTGTACAGCTCTTCTATAAGCACAGAAGTGACACGGAGGATGCGACATCGATGACTTGGCCAATGAGTTATACAGCTGCTCTGAATGCATAGCAGCCTCCTCAGGTCTCAGATAGCCCTCTAATATTTTGGGGATATTGGTCTGTAATGCAGCCTTATAAACACATGTGACATCTGTCTTCTGAGAGTTAGACACGTGACTAGGTCAGCTCAATGGGCAGAGAGCTAAGTGTATTTCTCCTTCTCCTCCTCTCACACATAGTTAACTCTTTTGAGAGAAAAATACATATTTGGAAAATATTATGCTTCTTTGACAGTAGCAATGGGATAATTTCATCTTCTGCTATTGGGGATCTTTGTTGGGTGCAGCCCCCAGTTAATTTAAGTATAAAAGGAAACCAAGCTAGAGAGAAATATGACTACACCGTACCTCCAAGGCACAGCATTACAGTTTAATTCTTACATTAGTTCCAAACATCCTATTTTTAGGAAGAAAGATTTATTCCTCCAGCCTATTCCCTCTCATTCTAATCACTTCACTCCACTGATTTTTTTTTTTTTAATGTCTTTTGCAGTCACACCTATACACGACTTGCAGGTCATTGTAATTTAAATATTGTGGGTCGTGCATGGCTGAACAGCTGAAAAGCATTCCAGATGTGACTAAGAAGTGCTACTGAGTTCCAAATGATGTTTCAAGCTCAGCTCTCTCAGCGTATGTTAGAAACAAAAGGAAGTAAAGCTCTGTAACTGAGACACAGTGGCCATTCTCTACATGCACCTATTTCAGTGGGGTCTCATGACCCCCTGAGCTCTGCAGCCTGGAGTTCCACAATGATAACAGATCTTTGCACTTTCTGCTGGTGAGAATTCCAACTCCTTTGGGGAACAAGGAAAATAAGTGGCCTTCTACCACTGGAAGAAATGTTTCCAAACTGACTAAGGCCTGGCTGAGCTCTGGAAAATGTAGCAAAAGAAGCTGTATCCATATGCATTCATAACACAGCATCCAGAAGACAACATAAGGAAGAAAATTTAACTGCACAAGGGACAGTGTCCCTTATATCCAATTATGTCCTTATATCCAATATCTCCAATTTTAGTCCCTGGAAGTTACACAACCAGCAGATGAAGGCTGTGCTACAGCAACACAATTTAGCTGGAGAATAAATGCATCAAGTTATGCAGATTGACAACACCTTGACCTTTTGCATTTCCACATATTAGGCACTGGATGAAGCAGTAATACCACTGAAGTCAAACGCAAAATTTATGCAACTTCCATGAGGACAGGATTTAAACCAGGAGCTTTTGAAATGGGAGAGCATGAGTAAAGACAGTCTATGTCCTTCACTGAGAGAAATCCGTCTATCCTGACTCCAAAGTGTGACCACTCTGCCAGGAATGGAAACTACGTAGCTCTGGAAGATTTCAGATTGATATTAAAATTCAAGACATCAACATTTTTTTTCTCTAAGTGAACGCAATAATTATGTACTTTGAATGTGCTGAAAACAAAGTCAGTTAACAAAACCCAAAACTTAATCCAGGACTACTAATTTTCAAGATCTCCCAGAGGTATGTAGAAGACTTTTTACCATGAAAAGTAATTCCCACTAGGCCAGAGTGACTATGAATTTTCATGGAAAGCTTTGTCATTCTCAGCTATGCAAATGAAATTCAGATAACCCATAGAGTCAGTCTACAGAACCCTAAAATGCTTTAAGAACAGTTAAGAATAAAAGAGGCCTAACTGCCTGACGGTGATGATTACCATGCCCTTCAGGTAAGTGTGCATAAGGCAATCTAAAATTATTCAGCTCTCAGGAGTGTGTGCTAATCAGAGGTTCTGCTAAGCAGAACTATTACCAGTCCTTTAAAATAACCTCTAAAACATTCCTACAAAACATAGGATAAGTCATCAAGTTACTTTATTTTATGAATCATGAAACTGGAAAACATGTAATTGAAAGTGTGTTTATTTGCCTCTAATGCTTTTAGAGAATGATCCATCCACATTATTCTGAAGCTGTCTCTTAATTTTCTTTCCATTTCCCTGTCTTTCAAAGCTCTACCCTCATTCTCCTTTTGCTTTTCCCATGTAAACGAAGAATAGCTCTTATGATCTTAAGAGGAGCATGTTAGTTTTATGTTTTAACTCTTTTGTTGCAAACACCTGCTGATTTGAATTATCCATCAGTTCACAGAATATGAATTGGAAGGGACACAAGGATCACTAAAGTCCAGCTCCTGGCACTGCACAGGACTATCCCCTAGAGTCACACCATGTTGACACTGTTGTCCAAACAGTGCACTCTGTCAGGCTGGTGCTGTGACCAATTCCCTGGGGAGCCTGTTCCAGTGTTCAGCCTCTCTCTGGGTGAAGAATCTTTGTGTTATATCCAACGTAAACCTCCCTTGACACAATTTCCTGTCATTCACTTGGGTCCTGTTGCTTGTCATCAGAGAGGAGAGATTTGTACCTGCCCCTCATCTTTTCCCGTGTGAGTAGACAGCTGTGAGGTCCCATCTCAGTCTCCTTTTCTCCAGGGCAGCTGGCCTGTCTACATTCTGTGTAATCATATTTTTATCTAAGCCTGATAGTCACTGCCACTATACACAATTGTTTACCGGAGTTAATCTCATTCATAACACATTCTTAAGGATCTTAACAGTTGAAACCCCTTAGTGTCAGAACTGTGTTTGTGTGTTGCTGTTTCTAAGTTCTGCATGCCTGCATTATAGTGGTTGTTACATGTATTATTTCACTCATTTCACTCTTTAAAATATATTTCATTTCTATAACATGAATATGTCTCTTTCCTGCCATGTTGAAAAAAAAAATTAAGTATCTTTCAAGTCAACATTTTTTTCCAATTCTATGCTTTTGTCTAGCATTCAAGAGGAAAACAAAAAAAAAGCATATTTTTAGAAATTTATTTTCTAAACAATGTGGTTTTCCGTGGGCCTCGACCTCCTAAATAGGTCTTGCTGGAAAGTGGATGTCAGCAAGCCCTACTTTTCTTGTTCAAAAGTGGAAACTTAATGGGCTATGGAGTTTTTTGTTGCAATTCAGAATGGGAAGGCACTGTCTTCTATGAACAGGAGAGGGAAAATAGAAGTGGATGAGTGCCAAAAGAAAAAAAACATAAAAGAATCGACAGCATTCAAAGGCAAGAAGGCAAGAGGTTGAAAGCCTGTTTCTTACCACCTATTTATTAAAGCTTTAAAATTCAGAAAGCCTTATTTAAAGTAGGTAAGTTTGGGGTCTAAGTAGTTGGCTGTTGCCGGATTGCATTAGGACCTTACCTCCTGCTTACAAAGGAAATCCTCGTTACATGGTAATGCCCGTCAACCACACTGGGTGACTCCTCTATCCCTTACACTTGCAAACTTCTCATTGCAATTAAATGATCTCTGAATAAATCCCTCTTTACGGAGTACAACTCAATCTGGTTCTGTTTGAGCCAATCACAACAGAAGATTTTAAGTCATGTCCTTTCCCTGATGCTGCTGAAGTGCTGGCAATTTGCTGTGCTCCAAAGCTCAGAAAGGCATTCTCGTTAGTCTGATTAGAATCGGTGCGCATGCGTCAAACGCGGAGTGGGCGTTCACAGGGAACACAAGCTACATGCTCCTTTCAAGTATCACATGAATTGTTGTTACCCTTTCACCCAAGTGATTTCAGTCCTCAACTGAAAAGTGGGAAATGGTTTCAAATCCTCATGCTATGTAATGGAACAGGGCTGATAACTCACCAAAAAGTTTCCTAATCAATGTTTAGGTTTGGGTGTATTTCAGTCAGTTTTTTCTCTTGATGTTGCTTTTGCTTTTCAGTTCAAGAAGGGCGTGAGTCTGCAGTTCAGTAATTAGAAATTACTCCTGGTGGGGAAGGGCTCACATAGGCTGACTGCTCCTGTGACTGAATAACATGGAAGTCTTAAAAGTTCATTAGGAGACCTTGCTGTTAATTGAGGGCTTTGACTGCCTCAGAGCAATTGTTTGTTGAAAAGATCTCTACCTGTTTTTAAATGAAGCTTGGAATGACTTGCTGCGGGACCTAACAGTCTAGACCTGAGTGGAGAACCTGCCTGCCTCATGTGGGAGCTGTAAGCAGAGCTCAGCGTGGGTTCTTTGCTGCTCACAGAATCCTTCAGCTTATTCCTTGTAACAGCTGCAGGGAGCTTCTAGGGAAAGTATATGGATGCAATCAGTATTACATAAGGCAACTCTTAAGAGCAGCAGGCACACACTTTGTCCTGTTGCTCTGCATTTCATCTCATCTTGCTGCAGGCCAAAGCACAGCACAAGTTCTGTTGTGTCTTGCAGGACCTCTACATCATTTCCAGCATTAGAGTCCTGCTCAGGCTGAGGTACAGCAACCTCCCTTCCTGTCTGGATTCCCAAAGCAGCCAAGAGAGCACAGAGTGAAGAAGGCCCTTACCTTTTCTTAGGGGCTTCTCCAAATGTGACCTCTGCTTCCTGTGCAAAGCTAATATAAGGTACATGGCACAGCAAGGGCTTTTCTGAGCAGGCCTAATCACATTGATAGGATGAGCTCAATGCTTCCATATAACCAGTCTCTGTTAAGCTTTCCAGTTGGTGCTTAGCAAGTTCCACTTGTTAAGTGGAACTTGTTAAGTTCCAGCTTAGTGTTAGCTGCTGACCATATCCAGGTGCTTACAGAACAGAAACATCCCACTGTTACCTAAAATTCCTTCTGAACCCAACCCCCTTTTACCTTCTAGAGAACCTCCAAAGCCCTTCAAGTGCCTCTGAGAGAAAACATATTTTATGTTTCACCCTATGTTTATATTTTAGTATTTTTATATATTAAGTATTATATATACTTTATGCTTTTGAGTGCCAGGTTTAGTTAGCTTACACCATATTTTACCATTAAGTTCTTAACATTATTTTCACAATCTGTTTCCTACCTAAGTTAGGTACCTGAAAGTGCCACAGGCTCTCTTCCCTGTGAGAAGGGTCACATGATAGGCTTCCCTCAACCCATAAAACATTTGTACCTTCCTCTTTCTGCTGTGCCATTAAACAAATCCACATCACAACTGTTTCTTTAAGCTTAAACTGTGTCTACTCATGATCTTCCAGAAGTACCTAAGTGACTGTACTTTCCAGGGAGGCTAAGTGCCTCCAAGTGACACACCAAGCAGCCAGTGTCTCTGCAACTCCACCTGCTACCAGCTGAGCAGCCATGGCAGGTTTTGCCCTAGAAGATGTGCCGAGAACCTCATCCTGTTTTCCAAACAGACATTTTTAGCTCCGATAAAGGAAACACATACTTCAGGGCTCAGCAAAAATACATCAGTGATTACCTATTTGAGAGCATTTCTATTTTTCTAAGCATTCCCTTATGATTTTTATTCTATCAAAGCAATGCGAGCGGCGTTTGCCTGGAAGCCAGCCCTTCTTGAAACATGTCTTCCTCCCGAGAGGTTCCTGTGCCATAGTCCGATTTATTAGAGGCACCCTTTCATGTTCTGAGTAATTCTTAGAAATAATTCCTGCTCCAAAAGGCTCGAAAGAGGACATTAATTTATAGCTCCTTACAGGGAGCTTCGATGCTGATTTCGGCGAGACAGAGCATCACGTAAGGGTTTTGCATCAGACGGTGCGGAGGGAGCACGGAGCCGAGCTCGCTCCCCGCGGGCGCACCGCGCTCCCCGCGATCGGCTCCGCGCCGCTGCCCGCGCCCGCCGCCAGCCCCGGCCAGCCCGCTCGGCTAGCGGCACTCACCTCCACGAAGTAGAAGCAGGGCAGGAGGGTGACGCTGTCCTTGGTCACTTTGCCCTTCTGCCGCTCCTTCGCGGACATGCTGGCGGGGCTGCGGGCGGCGGCCAAGAGCCGGCTCGGCGGGCGGGGGTCCCGGCCAGCTTAACTCCTTCGCGCCGGGCCCGGCGGGCACCGGGGGCCAGGGGAGCCCCGGGCGGGGCGCCCACGCGCGGGGATGCTCCGGCTGCGGCGGGAGATGTGTGCGCGCACCCACGGGTTTGAGAGACCTGAACGGGATCCCTGAGGGCATCAGGGCGCTCGGGATGCTCCTTGGGGAGTCTGCGGCGTTTATCTTGTTTCTGGGAAATATTTTTTTCTGAAACAGAGCAGTAGAACGTTCCAGGGAATAGCATGCCTATACAATCAATGTTCCTTTCTTGCAGGTGTACCCTTTTTGAAATGAAGATGTCAATGACAGCTCACCTCAGTCTTAGTGCCAGTCAGGGGGAGTAGTGTGACTGGGACTGAGCCAAACTGAGCTCTTCAACCCCATGTGCAGTACCGAGGCATGTGATTTCTCTGATCTGTCAAGTATCTGGTGCAGTTACTGCTACAGTCTTGAAGAGAACGGAATTAACCCGAGCAATTGTTTCCATGGTGAAATGTGCTAAGATCCTATTTATGGATCAAAGTTTGCAGCCTTTTCTCAGGCAAGCTCCTGTTGATGTCAATGAGAGGTACCCTGGAGAAGGCCTGCAGGAATTATGTGTGTAAGATAGCAATTACATTCTTTGTAGCACATTAATAAGGTCTGCAAAAATTGTCTTGTGCCTATAAGCTTATTCTTGTATTGTGATATTCAGCTTTAATGTACAAGGAGAGAAGCATGACTCAAGCAGTCATTGTTTATTTCCTGCCTTTCTCCTTTTGGGGGAAAATGGGAAATTACCTGCTGTTTTTGTTCAGGTCGTTACTGGTATTTTGGCTGCTATGGCAATGGAGGTGAAGATTCTCATCAGCCCCTTTTCTTTTCTAGCTGTTCTCTTTTCATTTATCCAGAGTGGATATGCCAATCCATGCTCTGCTCTGAGTAGACAAGCATCATGAGAGGGTAAAATCAAAAATGTACTTCATGCCTGCAGGCAGGTGTGGAACGCAAATCTGTAGTCTGACTCCAAATCATTGAAAAAGACTTTTCAGAGCTGCAACACACGTTGCCATACCAACACATAGTCTTGTCTTAACCCTGTTAGGAAAGATTTACAGGGTTTCTGCTGGCTCAGGATTCAGAGCAATTGTTGGTAGCCTTGTAAAAGGCAGGTCAGGGGCCTCCAGGTAGCAGGGGTAGCCTGGGCGGCTTACTAGGAACAGAGGAGCTGTGAGAAGAGGAGGTTTGTTCCTGTCTATCAGCACTAAATTCCAGGAAATTACTAAGAGTGCTGTAGGGATGTCCAGTTCACACCCATCAGTACAAGTCTAGCCTTTAAATAAAAGTAGTCACTTTTTGTTAACTTTGATGGTAGGTTATCCCACCACCAAGAAAACAGCAAATAAACAGCAGTAAAACAGCAGGAGTTGAGGAGCTGTTGTAAGATTTTGTTCTTGCCAAATATATAACTATAACTGGGGAGAGTGGGTAATGAGTGATACCACTTAATTGCATTTAGTATATAGGCCTTGATTGTTGTGAAATCATGAATCCAGCTTGAAAATAATCAGCATACTCTAATAAAAATTATTCAAGAGTACTTTTTCTGCCTGTTTCACACAAAATTGCTTCATTCTGGGAGAATCAGGGGCATCAGGTGCTTCTCTGGTAAAATGAACGAACAAGCTCAAAAATTATGATGTAATTTTAGAAACTGGAAAAATTCCTGCTATAAGTTATATTTTATCATTGGACTACCTAAAGGGCTGTTAAGAGTGCATTTATGATAGATACAGTGAAATAAAAGGTAGTAGCCAGCCTCTATTCTGCAAACTCACTATAAACATGTGTCTAATGGGAAAGATACCATGCAAGCTGTGTGACTGCTGTAAGGGGAGGAAGAGTTGTGCTAATCTTGTGTTTGATTCTGATAGAGCTAGGAGTGGGGTTATATATGAGTTAGCTAAAGCGGTTACTTTTTGTCAGTGACATAGCTTGCCACAGAATCACAGAACACGTTGAGTTGGAAGGGACCCACAAGGATCATCAAGACCAGCTCCTGGCCCTGCAAAGGACCATCTCCAAGAGCCACACCATGTGCCCAAGAGCATTGTCCAAATGCTTCTTGAACTCTGTCAGGTGCTGTGAGCACTTTCTTGGGTCAGTCAAACAGTGAGAAGGAAGATGAGCCTTGCTCCTGATATGCAGTGACCCAGTTCCAGCCTTCATCTTTAACAGGCCCTTGACTATCAGTCCTTTGACTAATTACCGTGTAGGGCTCTGAGTCCACCTGCTTCTCCACTGCTCTGGAGGTTCAAGACTCCCAAAAGTCTTGAGAGTTTTGTATTGTCTCTGAAAATAATCGGTCTACCTCTTGCTCATTCACTCAAATAGTGAGTAGCCTGTCCATTTCTTCCTATAGCTCTTTCACCTGGTGACACAGCTCCTCACCCACAGCACATCTTCTGCAAAAGAACTGTTTGTCATCCCCAGCATCACAAAGAGGCATCAGGCCCTCCTGGAAAGCTGTGACCTGGACAGCTACACCCACTGCCAGCATGCTCTGGCATAGCTGGCTCAGTGACTCTCACAGCTCCATGGGATTCTAGTCAAACAGAGAACGAGAAGGCTCATCAGTGTCTGTGTCTCAGTGTGGGGCAGGTCTGACTGGCACTAGTCTAAAGGTGACATTGATGGGCAAACATGGACATGTCTAGGTGCATGTCCCACCCTTCTCTCTGGGCTTTCGTTTAGGTCCTCACTTGAGACTCAGCTAGAACAACCACATTCTCAGGACCAAGGTACAGCTAAGGTGCCACTTCACCATTTCAGCCTTTGTGTGCTGCCAGCAGTAGATTCCTAGCTGCCAATAGGGTTGGCAATAAATTTGCTAATAAATTCATACTAAATTAAACTAATTTCCCCAAGTCTAGTCTGTTTTGCCCAAGAGAGTAACTAGTGAGTGATCTCTTTCTGTTCTTGTCTTGACCCATAAGCCTTTTGTCATATTTTCTGTCCCCTCTCAGGCTGAGGGGAGGATAGAGAGGCTTTGGTGGACATCCAGTGTTTGTCTAAGGGCAGTCCACCACAATAAGCATCTCATCTATATGATCTCCTAAAGGAAAATGTGTTGGTGGTAACTAATTCAGAAACACCTCCTGTCCATTTCAACCATGGCAGTCTTAAAATAAGGTGTGGCGATGTGTGACTTATGAATGCATCCATGTGCTGGATAGTCATACTTACAGAATCTGCACTGCTCCTGACAGCTTTTCTACCCACCTTCAAGCAAACTCAGATAAGTGTCATGGAACATTAGCATAAAGCATAAAATTGTTTGTTTATGCTTTGCTTCTGCAAAACCAATCAAGTTCATAAAAACAGTTAGAGGAGTGGGGAACTAAAAGATGAAATTCATAGCTGTGGACTATAGGCCTCTTCTGACTCATCTAGAATGACTTTTTAAGAGTGATTTATTTTTCCATCAACAAAAGGAAAACTTGGCAATCAGTAGGTGTCTCTGGTGACTGCAAGCTGATTTTTTAGAGCTCGGTTTAACCCAAGACCTTGGCCCCCTAAAGAAGCACTGTTGGTGAAACTTCTTTAGGTGAAGAAAGCACCTTTCTTTGTGCTTCTCAGGCAGACAGTAGCTGCTACAGTTATTAGAAAACTTATTTGAAATTCTTTTCCAGTACAATCTAGTGTGTTAGCAAAGTTGCACTGCATTAAATGTGACTGCAGGTCATTGTCTCTTTGTCCAGGTGCTTTCTTCCCTCTGCAGCCAAGTCTGCCTTTGCTCCCAGGCTTTGATAAGTGCTGGACACAGGCGATGGCTGTGGTTTCACTGCTTCCATGGCAACAGAAAGCATACTGCAGAAGCAGGGACCACTGTTACATCACTGAATAAACCCACCTGCAAAGCAGTATGAAATAATATGACAAATATTCAGAGGAGCTGGTGAGTTTATGGCTGTACAGATTACCTGGTCAGAGAGTGGCTCTGGGGGTTTGTAGCAAGCAGAAGTTTGGCCAGAGGCTGCAGCAGCAGCTGCAGTTGCAGTTACCATTGCTTAATAGCCTAAGGAAACCTGCTTTCTTCTGGTCACCACACAATTTCCCCACAGAAAGGCCACTTCTGGGGCTATGTGCATGGATCAGGGTTAAATCATATTATATAGATAGATATTTTTTTCTTTGGCTTGCCCACTGAATGCAGAATAGATGATGTGAACTCACCATATTAAAACAGTAATCCTCTCTTGAGAAAGGGTGGCATATGGGAGCTGGGCTTTGCTGTGTAGAACTGACAGATGTTTTTTGTTCTGCTTTGCTTGCCATATCAGAATTCAAAAATGCAGCAGTGTGTATTTGTATATATATTCTTCTTCCCCCCACACTCCCAGTCCCTCAGGAAAATCTGTTTGGGGGAATTCTTGAATTGAATTCACATATTATTCCATAGGTAAATTGCCCTGAGCAAGGGAGGGGACGTTGCTTGTTTTAGTCATTCATTTAAAAGATTGTTTTGGTCATAGAACTGATAAAATTTTATGAATATTTGATGAACAGGCTTTCTAATCTTTGGTGCAACTACCTCAGTATAATCTGTTATTTGGAGGAAAAAATACTGCTGGTTCCCAGGACAAAGCTCATGTCAGATAACATGGCAGCATCTAAACAAGGTACCTTACATATGAACCTGATAAGTGCTATGAAAAGGATAAATTACAGGATATAGCAAAATTGGATAGCTGAATGGTATCAAGGGCATGTCCTTAATTATCAGCATTTGCATTAGCTTTCTTCAAGTGCAGGATTTTTTTTCCTTGCTTTTTCATGTTAGAGCAAAATTTTCCTCTTTGACCCATCTGTAGATCCCATGTTGGCAGCACATAGCACTCTTGGATAGATGGCATGTGACAGCACTGGGAGATTCATAGTGGAACAAATTCAAAACATACAAAAGAGATGCGCAGTGCAGATGGGAGAGTTAAATTCTGCTTTGAAGTTGTAATTGCAACAAGCAATTGTTTCTCTGCTATGCTTAATAATCTCCTGTTGTTGTAAAGCTCTGTCTTCTAATGTCTTTTCCTTGGCTGCTAGATATAGGTCACAGCTTTAAAGTAGCAGATGACTCTGAATGATTCCTGGCTTTCCTGCTGCCTTTTACACTGCAGTGTTTGGTTTGAAAAATGAACTTTCCATATTTTGCATGAGTCAAGCTAGGATCATTTTTCTAAATCTGTCGCTTTAAATACTATTTATGAACACATCTACATAGTATTTTGCAGACTTGCATGCCTGTGCTTTCTGGCCTTAGGCAAGTTATTGGTTGCAAGCCATGTGGCTGTAGAAGTGTAATGCTGGATTGTGGTTTGTATTAACTGCTTCCCCTTAAGTCAGATTTAGCAGCAGCCTGAATGGTTATGTAGCTTTTTTAGTGAAGCTGCTTTGCGGCTGGCTGATGTCAAGTCTGTGCTCACTATGGCCTGTGCCCAGTGTGTGTTTATTTCTGTGCTGATAATGGTAGATTCTTACCTGCACACATCTGTATTTAAGATCTTTGTTACAGGCATAAAGGCTTGAAAATATCAGAATGTGAAAATTTCAGGCCATTTCTGGAATATCAATGCCTCTTTAAAGCAACTTCATGTAGATATCAATAAAAAACAAATCTGGATTATTCTGCAGTGACCTGTCACAAATATTTTGCTTGAATCTGAGCAAGTTGTCACCAGCTAATTAGATATCTGCCATTTGGTGCGTGAGCTCAGGCAGAGAGAGGTTGAGTAAGAAACTATAGTCATGCAATTAACTGAACCCATTTGTCTAAATGGAAACTCTGGAGTCCCAGCAGAAATTCTCTTTGCCCTGCAGTCTATATGAAATACCCTGCTTGAAAAGGACTGGTACACTTATCTGACATTTTCAGGACTACAATAACCTGTTGATATTTATTAGTCCATCTCTTTCTAACCACTACACATATTTGCTTCCCAATGTAGTTTTGTCACAGTCAAGACTCTGATGTCATGTTTTTCAGCTTAAATAAACACCTTCTCAAAATAGAGAATTTTTATGAAAATTGCATGTTTCAAATTCCTTGAGAAAGGCAAACTGCATGCACAACTTTGAGAAGGAAATTTAGTAAGTGAATGATAATAACACAAGGTAGTCTTACTCATACGAGGTAGAGGAAAAGTATCTACAGTACAAAAGCTTGTGTTTTTCAGAGTGCTCATAGATGCTCTGAATTCAAAAGAGACAAAAGTCTTTTATTTTTACAATATTGAAGTCCAGTATTAACTTCCATATGAGTACATCAATTATTTTGAAAATCTGTAATCATAGTGCTGTTTGTTGTCAAGGACACAAATGAGGTAGCCTCACAACTGAAGAAAACTCGTCCCACACTATTAAATATTAATTTTCACTGTTAGTTAGTAAAACTTAGACATAAAAGCCTACCCATATGTGTACATATGCACATAAATATGGGGTTTTTTGTATTTATGTAGTCTTAAAATGATGTGACAATTGAGCAAAATCATGTCAGCTTAAAAGGACTGCAATTCCACTGTAGTATTCAATAGATATCAGGACTAATATTTATACTGTATAGCACCAGAAAACTGACTGAACTAACAGAAAGGAAAAAACCATGAAATACTGTGGTTAGATAAAAGGTAGGAGAATAGAGACAGTGGTGAAGATAATCTGGCCCCTAAGGAGTTACAGCTGTGCTAATTATCAAGCATTAAGAACAAGCCTGCTCTTAACAGGCCACAGCTGGATCCAGTTCAGAGGGGTATTATAAAAGAGCAGGTTGCCTGGTCGAGGGGTGTGATGGAGTTTGTTGGCTGTGCTGAGAAGAAGGAGTCAGTGCTGTGAGGCGCTGCCCATGAGAAATCTCCGAGAAGGTATGAAACCTTTGCCATAAGATGGGAATGATTGGTGACCCTGACGTGATCAAGGACCCAGGATGGTGCTGGGTTCCCCCTGAATGGCAGTGTGTGCAGCAGGACACAAGCTGTGTGACAGAAGTGGCAAATGGTATGGCCACAGCAGCAGGGGGTGCCTCAGCAATAGCATGGCCCCTGAAGAGTACGGGGGAAGGTTTGCTAAGTCACTGCTACATGAGCACTGGAACAAAAGCAACATGGAGCTCTGAGAGGCAGAGTCAGAACTGCACAGACAACAAGTAAGAAAAGCCTTCTAAAATTGTATAGTGGCCATCTCCACAGTAACCTAGCATGATTGGGAGTGGGCTGCAGGGCAAGGTGCAGCAGGAGATGGAGCCCAGTGTAGCACTGAGAGCAGCAGGGGAAGCTGCCTTATCTGGACCACAAGCATTAAGAACAAGCCTGCTCTTAATAAACCACAGCTGGATTCAATTAAGAGGGGTATTATAAAAGAGCAGGTTGGCTGGTTGAGGGGTGAGATGGAGTTTGTTGGCCGTGCTGAGAAGTCGTCAGTGCTGTGAGGAGCTGCCCATGAGAAATCTCCGAGAAGGTATGAAACCTTTGCAATAAGATGGCAACAAAATACTTATTTCATTATTTGTATAACATTTTCCTTGAAAAAAGATCAACATCAGGCAGCAGAAAAACTCATTGTCAGTCAATGTTGAATAAATGCAGGAACAGCATGGTGCGGGAATTTTGTCTATTTTGTCATTGTTAGAATAAAAGTGAATAAAAACCTGATCTATGAATAAGTTGAGTAGAAATACCTGGATTATAAAAAATAGTTGAATATTCCCAGCAACAGTGTTCTTTATAAAATTAGCACTTGGGCAAAAATATAAGAGGTTATACAATGGTTTTGTATTTTGGTTCTGTAGTGTGAGAGTGAAGAGCTGTCAGGTGGCTTTCAGCCCCTTTGTAATCATGCTTAGAAGGTTGTTAAAATCAACTTTTGCTGAATTAAATGTGGAAAAGTCTGTTAAGAGTGAAAATGTGGATGTGCACAGCCAACAAGCATTCACCACAGAAGCATCTTGCTAAAGTTCAAACTTGTAATGGCAACTGTGACAATAAGATATCATGTAAGAGAGTGATTCTCCTGTGCACTTCATCTTTCCTGATTGGAATACCTTAAACACCTTCAAGCCATTATGAATTCTCACTGAGTTTTAAGGATTATAACTATTAGGTGTTACTTGCAGAAAAAAAAATTAGGGTATGTGGAAGATATAAGATGATTTTGCAACAGTGCAAGCAGAAGTGGATGCTTGAGCTGTGTGCAGGGCATGGCATAGTGTGGCAGTAAGTTCTTGTTTTGTGTAGCTGCTCCAGTAAACACAAACAGCAGGATAAAAAGGAATAGGGAAAAACAGGGAACAAGACATATCTGATGGCTTAATGAGTGCTTTTAGCTTCAAGTTCTTCCTTTCAGCACCTGGCTTTCCTTGGGTGGTTGCTCCTGAAAATGACACATTTGACACTCTAGAAAGAACATGGTATAAAATCCTGGGAAATTAGGGCTCAAAGTGTTACCTCAGATAAACTGAAGTAACTCAAGTGTACTTTGTTGCCTGAACAACAGGCTGTGGAAGCATTCAGAAACACCAAATATTATAGTAAACATCACTCCTGCAGCCCTCTACCTTGTAGACTGGCTGGTGGAGAATTCTCCTGCTGGCCTTATATTTCTGTAGTGTGTCCCTCAGCCTAGTGAAATGCCTCCAAAAGGAGATTGACATCTTTATGGCCTCTGAATTATCAGTGTAAGAGCCCCTCAAATGAGGGACTAAAACTTTGCTCATATAACTGAGAGCAATTAGTTTTTATCATTGATTTTGTAGATGTATAGAGGGGAGAAGCAGTGTAGCAAAATTCAGCTGCCATTTCCAGGGATTTCCACCCTGAGGGGGTGCTTTGTGAAGTAGATGGTGAGATCTACAGAAGGGGAGAAGCTATTTTTCAATGCTGTGGCAGTAAATGGTTTTTGTGGACAGACAAGCAGCTATCAGTTAACTAAGGAGCAAGGAGCAGTGCATTGCCTGAGGCAACAGATCACTGTAGGCTAAGGGAGCCCTTAGTGATTTGCTTTGGTAAAACCTGTATTGAGCTAAAACAGTAACTTCAGCCAAACACTTCCAAATCCATGAAAAATAAGGCATTCCTTCTGAAGGTATTACTTTAAAAGGCCCACAGCATTTTACATACTAGGATTTCAAATTGCAGCTTGATTAGAGACCAGAAATTCATTAAAATCTGATTTCCTGTTCTGGACAAAGGGATGTCACCCTGACCACTTTTCAACAGTATCCCTGAAATATAATTATTGATAGCGTTAATCTAACTCAAATTAAAAAGTAAACTGTTGAATTTTCAAAGAACAAAAATGTTATTAATTCCAAATTAATATAAACACACAATAGTGTAGTTTTATTCATCTTTCACAGGAGTTCAGTAAACTGTTGAATTTTCAAAGAACAAAAACCTTACAAAAATGTTATTAATTCCAAATTAATACAAACACACAATAGTGTAGTTTTATTCATTTTTCCCAGGAGTTAATTTATGTTGATAGAAGGATTTATTTGTTTGGAGTTTAAATGTCTTTGATAGCAGAATATCAATGTAAGTACTTATTTGGTAGAACGCAATTTTCATGTGTTTTTCAAATCTATTATTTGCCTTCCTGCTCTGGTATAATGCTTTCCAGATACAAATTCTAGTGATAAATTGGGAATTGTGACCAATGACAAATTACATGTCTAAACCCAAGGAAAATAAATTAAGGAGGTATTATTTTTGTAACTGCTTAATACTTGATTTTACAGTTCTTTGAATGGGCTCATCTGTCTCTCTAATGGCAACAATTTATTTCAACTATTTTTTCTACATTTTTACTGCTTTGGTAACACAAACGTTTTCTATTTTGTTGTAAAGTTCTACATTTAATTGATAATAATTAAATAAGAGTGTGGGAAATAATTAGAGTGCGGGAATAGTTCCTTTCATTCATGTTGGAATTTAGTTCAGGGAGTCTGATCTGCTGCTAAAAGGTCCTAATGTTGTATATTTTACTATACTAGAAGAAGTAGGGCAAGTAATCCACAAAACTTGTTTATGTGCATGCAACTTGATGAATATGCAGATGAAACCTGTCACCATCTTTGGTACCAGAGGAAAATTGTTTATGACTCCTGGATATCATCAGCTAGTTTATTTGTAGCACAAAAGCAAAATTAAAAGCAATGAGTGCCCCTATCATCTAAATTAAACAGGTTAAAATGCTACATTTTAAATTGCTGTGATGTCAAGATTGTGATCATTGTTAAGAGGATGGAAAGTATTAACATTTTCCCAGGACTTAAAGTGTATCCATTCATCTGTTAATGGATTGGTGGCTGGAATAGTAAGTATTGATTTATCTTGGGATATAGATGTGAGGTTTGGAGATTTGATGTGATGCTCTAAAAGCAGGTATTACTGCCCATAATATAGATTACATATTTCAGTAATTCAGTTCTTGCCACACAATTTTGTGTGTTTGCATTTTATTTTATGCTCTCTAGATGCTTGTTCATGCTATCTGTTGTTAATATCTTTCATATATTTTCCCCATTTTCCTTGCCATTTTACCATCCCAGTTCTATCACTCAATTTTCTATAAACCTTTTTCTTTTCTTCTATCTCAGTGTCTTGTTTGCTCCCTCCTCTACAGTTTCTTACTTTTCTTGCTTCCTCCCCATCCTCCCTTCCTTATCGTTTTGTCATCCACCTCTTCTAGTCTTCCATTTCAGTGTTTTCACCCTCTTGTGTTTACCTTTGGCGTATCTGTTTCCAAACTCCCTGCACCTTTCTCCATAGTGCTCCAATTCTGTTTTTCCCTTATTGTGCTGTCTGCTGTCTACTGGCAGCCAACTAGCTGTGCTTAGGGCAGTAGTTATCTGAGACAGAAAGCAGAAACCGTGAGACTGAGCCTGCAAGTGAAATGCAATATGACACCCTTCTCTTTCCTTGGGCTCATGCCCTATGCTTACCATACCCCTCAAAATATTACCTGCACCCAGGTCACTGCTGTCCAGTGGCACTGTCCCCTGTTCACGGGCAGAAGTGATGCTGAGGAGCTGTCCAAGGTATGGCTGGCAGTCCCATGTGTCTTGTTCCATCCTGTTCTGTCCTGTCCTTCTATCTCTTTGTCCTTATGCATTTTAGCACGGAGCTTTTCAAGAAGGTGACTGAAGATGTAGCTAGGAAGCCTCTCTTTCTCTCATCCTAGAAACTCCACTGCTGTCTGTGGGGCAGTATCTCTTGTCTGTGCCCAGCTAATAGAATCCAGGATAGCAATCTCAAGGTGCTGGAGTCAGTAGGATGTTGCAGTGCAGGCAGCTTAAACACCACTTTAGCTGGGTAACATAAGGAACACAGTGGAAAGCTGTATCTCTTATTGCAAAGTTTGGCAGAAGAAACATGCAGTTTATGCATGGAGATGGAATTCCAAACAGATCAGTGTCCTGCTTCTCTAATCCCTTGCCTAGTTAGATTTCTCAGATATGCAGATATGTTGTTCTATATCAAATTCATACCATCCAATTTGATTGTTTTTAAGTGCTGGGAAAATGCATTTGAAATGTGCTTCTGTGCATTGCTATCAATATTGTGAACTTTTCCGGTCTGTTGACCCAATCTTTCATTTAGAATATATGTAATAGATACCTGGTGTATCAAAGATGTGGTGAGAGATACTGACAGGTACAGGGGATCAGCCTTCACCTCTCCTTGTTCAAAACAATTATTTGTTTTCATGCATTAAATGCAAAAATTAAAAGGGAGTATTCATAGCTGTTCCTCACCTTTTACCTTTTCCACCTCTTCAACCTACTCCAAGTGCTGGGAGGGAAATGCTACTTTAAGTGCTTTTTTTGTCTGGAATGGATTTATCAGTAATCAGTATGTCAGGACAAGATCATTTCCCTCAAGAGTTTCTCTGTAAAAATTGTTGAAAACCAGCAGCAGTCATTTGCCCTCACTTCCAGTCTCAAGTGCTTAACCCCGGATGGAAGAATCCTGCTGAGTTCTTTGCTCCAATGAATCCTCACCTGCAATTAAATGCTGCAGATGGCATTAACTACTCACTCACACTTGATAACATCGATGGCTTCAAAGGATATGGACCTGCCCCATCCATATGTGTGCTGTGCTGTTTGCTTTCTGCTGGTTTGTGAGAGAATTGTTGATGAGAACTGGGCCTTAGCAACCTGTTCTGTATGAGTGCAGCCAGGGTGTGTGTGGAAATGCTGGTTATTGCTCAGTTCAGATGGTAGAAGTTTCACTGGAATGCCCAAGGGACACCTTTACATCTTCAGTTAGTAATTCTGGCCTCAGACTTGTCGGGCAATTATGCTCTATTTAGTGCCTGGAACACTAGTGGTATTTAGTAAAACAGCCACAATCCCTTCAAAATGTGGTGCTTAGTAAGGGATGGTGCTGAACAAGAACAAATAAACAAAAATGTGTGTTTTGTTCCTTCATGTTTTGTTAGGAGATGCAAAGTAAAGGAAATAATTTTGTGACTGTGGTTAATTGAAAGAGCTCAATATTTCAATACAGGAAATCCACCATGTAAAACCTGACTATTTTATGATCACTTTTTTAGATTAGTACTGTATTACACTTAACAGGAAAAAATCTAGGCCCAATTGAAGGCAATTACTTAAATCAAACTCTATTTTAAAGTATTTCATGTGGAACTGCACTCCTTTGTCTTTCTGAAGGAACAGCTTACTGAAATGAATCCACGGTCCCTTTCTAGGCTGAAAGAAAGACTAAATGGGAGGAAAAAAGTTAAACCATATGTCCATAAAGCTCACATTTATTTGACATACCTACAGGACAGATTTGTCTAGAATTGCCTGAGATTTTTAAGATGTCTTTTGACTGTTCTGTTCCAAAATTTGGGTTCAGCTTTCAAAGTATTAAACTGTGCTATAATGATATTGATATTTTCTGCCCCACTGGTATTGCTTACATCACTTCAGTACCATATAATGTTGGTTCATTACTATAAAATGTATCTTTTTAAGCAGAAAGAAAGAAAGAAGGACTCAGAAAGCATAGCCAGGAGAAAATGGTTCTGTCTGTCTTCTTGAATGAAAGGAAATGTTATCACCGATCAGACTACACATGCATGATGTATGTTTTTTTCCTCCTATGTTCTCTCAATCACATTTGATTATAAGGGGAAACTAAAAAAATAATGGACAACTGAAAATTGCTAGACTATCTTGGTTTAGAATCCTTTGATTATTATTGAATGAATTAGTTATGCCATCAGGGGTAGAACAGCTGCATTCTGAACTAGAAAATGGCCTGATTCTGCCTTCATTTTTATTTTAAGCCAGTGAAAATAGCATGTGACTGAAGTCAATGCATCTAATGAATCTTTCAAAATACCTTCCTGGCAGGAACTACTCAAAACATAGCCACCTTGTGAGCAAAAAACCACTAGAAGCAAATATTGCTTCCTGGTGTTTCAGAGCAGCTCCTTTCATTTCCAGTAGGATTTGGGAACACAGTCTAGTGTTTTGTCTTTATGTCTCTTCAGACTATACATTACAGAAAGAAAAGTTTACCAGTTCAGCAAATTTGTAGAGCTCCACTGGGTAAAGGATCTGATTTAGTATGGCTATAATACAGAAGAATATTTGAAACATTTTATGAGAACAAAATACTCATTCCCTTACAATGTGTTTTTTAGTGTTTACTGTATATTTTAGGTCATATTAATTTAAAAATCTGAAATAGACAAAGGACCCTATAAGGTTGTATTTCTCTGAATGTCCTGTATGTTTGCCCCAAACATGAGATCTGGGAAAACTGGGACAGTTGCTCTGAAGATGTAGCATCAAAGGGAATATTTACTTTGGAATATATAAAGTTGTCTTTATCTTCCTCTGTCAGGGTTTTCTCCCTCCTACTAGAAAAGGCAAGACTATCTTGGCACATATAATGCAAAATTCTCAGGGATATGTGCTGTGATGAAAACACATAAGGTAGCCTGGACAATAACGGCATTTTATAATTTATATAAAGCCTAATAGTGCTGGAAAGAAAACTGGTCATTATGGAGTGTTTGATGGTCAATTGATATTTTTTAATGCTATCAGCCCAGCAGTGCAGTGATCCATGTTTAATGAAAGTAGCTGTGTAAGGAATAAAGGACTCCTGCTGAAGCAGTATTGAACACTTTTCACAGAAGAAAAGAGGGCTTATGTTGTTACCTCCCCAGTGAGATGGGTATTGCAAAGTTCTTGGATGTCTCATGAGCACTGTTCTGTTCTCCCATTCTTTGTCCAACACTACTCTCCCTTAGTGCTGTATTCTTCCATTCCACAGGGAAGCCACAGATATCTGGGCCAGATATTTGGGCACAGATTAATTCTGCCCAAGTTTAGGTACACAGTGCCCAAGTTTTCCACATAGTCAATGGAAGGAGTGGGTGTGTCCTGTGAGACAGAGGCGTCTCCAGAGATCAGTTCAGGTTTTAGGAGGACCTAATGTACTCCCTGACTGTAGTTCACAGTTCTGTTGACTTTTGACTTTTCTATCATCAAGTTATAGCTGGAAGCCCTCAGCTGAGGTATTTTATTTAAATAACTAAATTTGGACAAACCAGGCCTTGGTATGTGTTTTATCCCCCAGGTTATGCCAGGGAAAATCTGTCTCTTAGAGTGTCAGGATTAATTTGAAAAGACTGCATCCCACATATATAGCACTGTACTAAGATCCACTGAGAGTTGTAGTCTTTAGAACGTATCTTCAATTAATGTCATGTCAAATTATGTTTGTGGTGGAAACACAGGAAATATGAAATCACAAGCTCATATTTCACTGAGTAGAGTCCTACTTGTGCAGCTTGTGTGGTGTGAAGGTTTATCTGCAGTGAATTGTCAAAGCACACAAGGCAGCACTGGTTTCATGGCTCTGTGCCCCACCATGGTAACTGCTGCATTCAGCACAGTGCAGAGACCTTCTTCTTCCTCGTTCCAAAATGGACCTTTTTGTTGCCCACAGATTTCACAGGGATAAAAGATGTGGGAAATCTGTGGGGGTTAAACTTTCTGGGTAAGAGCTGGTCATTTTAACTGCAGTCTAGCAATAAACTCCCAGGTGTGGAGCTACATTTGCTCTGAAATATCTAATAAACTCTTACATTTATTTCTCTGTAATGAGATAATGGACTCCTTAAAAATTACTGACTTGGACCTGCTAGTTTTCTATTTAAAAAGGAGAAAAAATTGACTTCAATTACCACAGAAACAAAGCTAACCAAAGTGGAAAATCTGCATGATATGGCACTGTGTGTTTTTAGCACCTCTCATCCTTAGCTCTAAAATGAACTCTAAAATGCTAATTTTCCATTTCAAATTGCTGGTGGTGTAATTAAAATAGACATTTTTATTAGGATTACATACTCCTTCTTTTTACAGTGCTATGATATTTTAATATATTTTAGTCTTAAGTCCTGAATGTACTAATGTACTACCTTGTGAAAAGCTGTTGTGGCTATATTCACTCAAAGTCTCATTTGTGCATGCAAATATAAATATAATTATAAATATAAATATATTTTAAAAATATATAGACACTGTTTTCATGCCCTTCTTCAGATATCTCTATTAATAAAAAAATCAGAGAAGAATAGGGTGACAGGTTTTAAGAATTATATGCTTCAAATCTTCCTGCTTTAGTTGAAAGATTTCTTGAAATAAATTGAACTTTCAGGCCAAAGATTGAAGAACCCTTGTTTATGGAAATATGCAAAAATTCCAACATTCCCTTTAATTCACTTTTGCTTCAATGATACATTTACTTTGTTCTAATCTTTCAAATTCAGCAGGACAATGAATATACAAATCTGACCTGTGTGTAGTCCAAAGAGAAGGGACGGTAGCCATCCCAGGCATTGCAGGGACATGTTCTATGGACTCTGCCTTGGGAAAGCCTGATGTTTGTAGCCTGCTCAGAATCATGTGCCTGCAGTTACAGTTGTGACATCGGGGCATCTTCTGCCTACAAATGGCTCTTCACAGCACCAACAGCACTCTGTACCAGTGGTCTGTTACATTACAGGGGACATTAGAGCAATCCTCTTTCCCTTTGGATTTTTTACCTTCTGAATAAATTATTTGCTACATGTGTCAGTGAACATCATGAGGAGTAAAATCTCCCTATTTTGGACAATATCTCTCTGCTAGAGAAAACCTTCATCTTCAGGGTACGAGTCATAAATTGAGAGTTTCTCAGTGTGATTTCAGCCTTGCTAGAATGTATATCGAAGGTTGGAGGCTTGTTTTTGCAATAAATACTGAAGGAGAAAAATATTAAGAATGTAAGCTATCCCATATGCAAAATTCTCTAAATTTGGATAAAGCTAAAAGTGTTTATTTTTGAAGTAGACAATCTCATAGAGAAATCACATAAAGATCTTAAAGAAAAGCAAAAATATGTGAAATTCAGTGGGAATATCATTGCTGTTCTAGAGTAAATACTACAAAACTGTTCAGAATGTGTTAGTATACACTAAATTCAATGACATATTCTCATGGGGATCAATATACCATCAGAGCCCTTGGGGTCTTCTTTACAGCTACAGCCAGCCTTCAGTTGAGATAAAGTGATGTCAGCCTCTGTATGTGCTGCATCTCAGCTGTGCGTACTGCATGTGAAGGTTGCCCACGTGTATGCTTCACACTCCTTTGTAAATTTGCCCAGTTTCCTGTGTATCAATCCATATTCATATTGATGCACTCGCAATTAGCCTGCTTGTTGGAGCCCTGAGAATGAAAACGTTAGTGTATAAGGGGAAGTGAGGGAAAGGATGTACATTTGTCCTCTATTGTACAATTAGCCTCCACTGTACAATTAAGGACCCAAAAACAATCAATGGGCATACCACTAACTGGATAAACAGACAGCCGTGACCACACAGAAACCTTGCTCTTTTTAATGACTAATAAAAAAGAAATAATTATCGTTTGTATTACCCTCTAGGGAACATATATTGCTAGGCACGATATAAAGTGTGGAGTATAGGCTGAATATGCTTGTGAAGAGGGTTTAATTTAGAATTCAGCTGATCTACTTGCAGTGGCACACTTCAGAAGCAACTGTACTGCAATGAAGGGACTAATCCCAGTACACATGCAAAATCAGGCCAGTCAGATTGCTTCTGTATTTCATGTTAGGCCCAATTAAGTAGCTGTTTCAGATGTTTTTGAGGTGGTGTTATGAACAACCACAAAGATAGTGCTGCTCTTCAGTACTAAGGTTCATTTTTGTCTGCATTTGGCTCCTTCATTGTTTTTCTATAGCCTAGAAAGCCTTCAGTAAAGGAGAAGATAGAAGCAGAGGCTGACATCCAGGCATGTTTTTTAAGAGCATCTTTAATAAGAAAGAGAACAAGTATTTCACTCTGCTCACTCAAGCAGAAGGAGTTATGATACGTTGCTAACGCAGAGTGCACGGGCACATGAACCCAAGCATGCTCGCTGCTCTACTGTCTGCTCTTATCTGTGTGGTGGATTTCGCACAGGAACAAAAAGCACATGAGCCATTTTATTGCAGCCTCTGCAGCTCCTCGTGCAGCAGCATCACAGATCTTTTTTTTCTGCTAGGAAAACATTGTCTCCATACAATTGTATGAAGAGAAAGCATGCAGCTTATTTATTCTTTCAAGTAATCTCAAACAGCTTAAGCCTGCTGTGCGGGCAGGTTTGTGTTGGCTGTCCCGGCCAGCCCGAGCGGTGTCCCCGGGCCGAGCGCGGCTGCGGCCCCCGCGGGGCTGGAGCTCCCTGCCTGCCCGCCTCCGCTGCTCTCCTCCTCAGGCCTCCTCACGGTGCGGGAACGTGCCGGGAGGATTTTTATCCAGCTTCCCCACTGCTGGTCAGGGGGATCCGTGCGCGGTGCGGCTGAGGGCAAGGCCGAGCACAGGGAGCCCGGACGGGGCTGCCCGAGGCGCGGCGGGCCCAGCTGCGGCTGCGGGGCCGAGAGCGGGTGGTGCAGCACTGCCCGGGACACAAGGGTGACACCACGGCGGCCCACGGCCACCTCGAGCCCTGGCAGTCAAACAGGAATTCTGCTGTGGGAAGTAGAATCTGCTGTCTTTTGGGCATAATTGATTAATAATAGTCAATCACCAGTGATTTGCATTGCTCCTTACTTAGCTGTGAGGGACTGTCAGTCATGTGTGCATAATCCTGTTTCAGTTGGCACCAACAATTCCTGCTGGGATTTTCCACTGCATCGACACAGTGCATTCACAAGCGACTATGCATCAAACTTGCTCAGTCAAAAAACAGACTCAAATATTTGGCTTTTTTTTTTCTTTTTTTCATTTTCCCAGTAAGTTCATGTAATGTAAAAGCAGTCACATGCTATTTAGAGCTTTTCATGCTTATCCCATTATTCCTCTTACTCCTGGCAGCTGTGTGTGGGCAGACAGCCACCGAGAGCAGCCTCTTGCCGTGCTGCTCATCGTCCTGACTGTCCCCAGCCCAGTGCTCTGCCATGCTCTGCCTTCTCCTTGCATTGCCTTTTTAAAGTACTTTGGGCACCTTATTTTCCTACAACGCAAGCATTTAATTTCATTAAATGCGTGTAAGGTAGTTTACATAAGTGCCTGATGCATATGGATACTTCCTAAAGACTCTTGTTGCTTTGTACCAGGTTCTATTAACGCTGATTTAACAGGCATAACAAGTAACTGATGTTGCTAAGGATGGCAATAATTTTTAATATTTTTAATTACCTAAAATTATCTATCCTCTGGAAGAAATGAACCAGAGATTGAAATATGCAATGAAACATTTTTTAATGCAGTGGGGAATTGAATATATTATAAGAACTCACATAGATGAAGTGATGATTAGTATTTAGGAAGACTAATTATAGCTAAAGATTGCTCTGCAGAGCATAGGTTGATGTGCAGCCTTGCTGTGTCTTCAGAAATCTTAGAGTGCAGGACACACAACAGACTACCTTTTTTTAAAATCTGGTACGTGTGTATTTGTACAGCTTACAAAATACTTTTTGTATCCAGTGAGTGAGGGATTGGTATGTAAATAAGCAGCCAAAGCATCACACAGCTGTAGCAAAACTGGATACAACTTCCCTGGAAAAATGGAGTCTGATTTCTAAGGGTGTTCATCTAACAGGATGAAACTGTGCAAAGCTTGCAGGATGTAAACAGGAATGTTTTTGCTGATTTCAAGAGCTTCGTGAGTGGGGAATAAACTGTACTGGAAGAGAATATATGGGGTGGGGTTTTTTTAAAAATCTGTATTTGTATATTTTTTTCAAGTAGGTTTTTCTACTAATATACAGTTCCAAACTCACAAATTATTTTTGCATTTTGACAGAAGATGCTTTCTGCAGTAGAGCTGTTCAATTCTATATATGATGCTTTTTCATACTGAACATTACATATATTTGCATGCACTGTAGCACCAAGAATGTCTAAGCCTTGGGGCATAAATAGATCAACTACTCAGAATAGGAAGGTGTTTATCCTTCTACAAAACAATGCATTATTGGAGTTAAATGTTTTCTGGAGTAACAGTGGTTGTTCAGAAAAGTTATAAAGCTAGATAGGTCTTTAGTCCTTTCATACATAGTTCTAAATTGCTATTGACAGCTGAAATGGAAAGAAATGTTGCAAATGTTGATCCACAAAATAGTTTCTTCCTTTACATAAAATGTTCCACTGAAGACAGTTGGATAAATCTCTGAAGTATTATGATTTGGTTCAGAATATTAGTTTTATAAAAATGTAGAATACTAAATAAATGTTCAGTAATATTTATCAATAAAAAATGGTAAAGCATATTTCATTTTCCAGCCACCAAAAATTCCCTTTCATAAAGCTTTTTTCTCTGAAAATAGAAAAGGAAACAGCAAATCCAGTAAATGCCTCAGTGGCCAAAGCATTTCTGCTGAAGTCCCTGATTTATATTGATATAGTGCTAGATGGCTATAATGCCCTTCTGCCTAACACAGTCCCTCACTCCAACCTAGATACTCAGAATGGGATCCAATGAGACAGTTTAAAAAAGAAGAGCTTAAACCGTCAATAAAGTGACCAAAATCAGCCAAATGAATGTACTCCTTCTGGCCAGGATTTTATTTTTGTCTGGTTAGTAGGATAACCAAACCAGATGTATAATTTCTATAGTTCTAGAATGTAATGCATCCCAGATTGCAGCAGGTGAAGTGAGAATTTTATTTGTGTCTCAGATGAATGTTAAAACAACTACTTTCCTAATTATTATTTAAAATTCCATTAGAAACCAGACCAGGATTTTATGGATGACCTCCTCTAAATAGCTGTATCACATTTGCAGAGGCACACAGTACCCCTCCTGTCCCACAGAGCAGCTATCTGCCCACTACTCACCCATTCTCCTGCCCTACTCAAATAAGCTTTATTGATTTTGTACCAAATTCATCCACTATAATCATGCTTAGGGTGTTCTTCCTATAGGATGTGACCAAATTATTGGGAAATCCCCAAATCCCTAATTCTCAAATTAAGGAAACATATGCATCTTGCTTTTGACATGGCTCTCTGGGCAGCCTATTGGCTGTGGCACATCACCCCAGTGATGACTGAGTCCTTAATGGAAATTAGCATGTGGTCTTTGGCCTGTGGTGGAAGAACCAAGCAGTTTGTAAGGCCAGAGCTGAGACCTCTGAGAAACAATTGTGCCTTTGTCATGGTCCAGGTACAGAAGGAAACAAAAGGTATTGAGAACACGAAGAGATGAAGGTATAGATAACAGCAATGGATGGAAGTACAAAGGACACAAGTTCTAGCTTCTTTTTCAAATTTACATTTATGTAGCTGTAGCTTCCTTGAGCCACATCCCTTAGCCTTATTTTCCTGGGAAAAGACTTTCAATAATGAGGCTGAGGGGTGCTAAGTATGTGTGAAATACAGGAATATGGGGTTCTAAAACAAGTGTCTTTCCTTTTAGTAAAGCCTATCGGGAAAGTATGGCTGTAAAATTTTACAAAATTTGTTTTCAACTTCCTCTTGCCCAGCACCTCCCCCAGGCTACTTCTACAATACCACAGTCTAACATGTTGGAAAGGAAACAATCTTGACAACATATTTTATTATCCAGTAAGGACAATGCAATTTTTTCTACTAGAAAAAAAAAAATTTCTAATGCGGATGTCACTGATTGTGTACTATTCATAAAATCCAAACACAAATAGGTCTTCTTATAGGAATTATAACCTTCATCTTTCTACTAGCTTTCTATTACCTATCTACCCTGAGGTTTCTTTTATGTACATTAGAAATACTTACAAAAACTCATTATTCTTGGAAATCATAATTACATGTTTGTGTGTCTTTAGATAATTTGAAAAAAGTAATTATTCCAGCTGAAATGGAGAGATGTCTTGGTAGGGATTGACTGGTAAGGAAGTAGTAAGAAACCAGCCATTGTAAGGCCACCCAGAGACAGACTCACCTGGTGGACCTGTGGTGTCAGCAGTATTTATTCCCCATCTTTTTAAATCCATCATGCCCATTCCTAACTGCTGTATACTCTGCAAAGTTTTTCTAATGTATCTATTTGAACTGCCAGGAGATCAATCCATTGCCACTTAAAATCTCATTTTGAACACCTTGGAAATATGTTTTTTAATTCACTACAAGTAACAAGCAGGTTTTCAAGACAGCTGAAGTTAGCACTTCACTGACTAGTCAGTCTGGATAGACACCAATGTAAACAATTCTAAAGACCATTTTTAAAATGTATGAATTTCATCTTAAGAAATCGTATCACCAAGTATTTGAAATTATGTACAAAAGTATGCAAAATGATACCCCCAAAGTAAAGACACAAACTTGTTCAGAAAATAGCAATATCTTGAGATTTGTCTTTCTGCACATTAAGGCCAAAAGTCCAATTCATTTCGACAGCAAAAGCAAGGTCATTAGTCCTTTCTTTCTAAGAATGACAAAAAGAAATTAAAAACTGCCCTTATCCAGAACCATTAACTTCTCTTCCAGAACCTTTCAAATATCACAATTCAAGTTGTCCTTCAAATGTCAGCACCAGATTTCAGTGTGAGGTAGTTCTATTATTACTACTGCTGCCTGCCTTGATAAAAGTCTATTCATAATACACTTTTTTTAAACATGTGCAGCAAGATGTTAATTTGTCTTTCTATCTCTTCTACTGTTTTTGTTGCAATAGCATCTGGATCTCAGGAACAGACACTATTCTAATGCTATTTAAAACAAAAATAGAAAAAAATATGACTTTCTGTGGCAGTGGGGTGCATTTGCACTCTTTTTTGCTTATCTGGCGTTTAGCATTTATTAATTTTGTTTAGGAAAGTTAGCTAGAAGCCAAGTAGAAATATAACTCATAGCTGTAGCTAAACTGAAGATGGATTGTGGCTATATCCATAGTTTTCAACTCATTGTGTGTGAAATTATGAGCCATATGCTTAATTATATAGAAGTAATTTTAGGCTGCATCCCTCTTTGCCTACAGAGTTGTTCTCCCAGAGTATGCTAAAGCTTTCAGTGGTTCATTCAAATGAATAGATGTCATTGCGTATTTTCAAGTGCTGCCATTGTCCCAGTAGTCATTGTTAGCTTGCATTGTTAGCTGCAAACCTTGTATTTTCTAGTAAGTGACTTGAGGCAAGAGCAGTTACACTGACATTTTCTGATCTCCCAACAAATACCCAGCAGGCAGTTGTGGTGATCACATAATTTTGACACTGCTCACTAGAACTGCTTTTACACACTGATTTGCCCCCTAGATTCTGCTTTATCCACAGTAGCCTTATTTCTCAAGCACCTGTCACATCTTTAACTGTGAAATGTCATTTCACTTTATTTACATTTATATCCCTTTTCTGGTGGCCAAGTTCTTTTTGATGCTGGTATCCTCATCACAACTGCTATTTCAACAAGCTTTCCCTCTAGAGGTTCTTTTCCTTTATGCTAGTACTTTTCAGGTGTTGCCTACTGTTGGTGTTTTTAAACTACTTTATCTTAAAAGTCAGATTTTAGCAGCTGTGTCATTGACTCACTTGATGATGCTACTTAATATTATCTTCTGTTCCTGCTTACAATCCCTTCTTTAAAATGTCTCTCATCAGAAAAAAGTCCTCTGTTGAGTGACCAAGCAGCCTAAACCCCGCCTTCTATGATTAGACATTGAATCACCTTGCAGTTTATTTAATACCATATTTCATGTATGTTCCTTCTCCTGGGTCTGGAAGAATCCCATTAAAGACAAGAGAAGGCAGTCTTTCCTAGCTGATAGCTCTTTGATCCTGTTCTTGATGAAACTTTGCAGTGACATTTATCAGCATGAAGTAGGATTAACGATTGCTTCTTTTCTCCCATGATAACTTTTTTTAGCTCAGGACAAGTATTTGCTCCTGCCACACCATCTTGCTTATCTCCAGATCAGCTTTGATAACTGGCTCATAGACTCTTCAATGAAAATCCTCAATCATTCACACATACCTGGTTTTTGTGTTGTAAATCTGCTTCTCCCCTTATCCTCTGTCTGCTATTTCTTTATCCCTTCTTTTGTCCTTTTCTTGTATCCTTTATGATTTTCTGCATAATGCAATTCAATGTCCTTATGATCCTGCTTATTTTCATTGCCCCTTCCTCTTATGGAGCTAGCTGCTCCTTGCTTCTTGGTGTGCCTGCCAGTTTCTGCTTTTTACTTCTCCATCTTGATAGCACAGTGAGCTGTCTTTTCTCTTATCTTGTGTTCATCTCATGAATGGCTCCTTTTCTTTTCCGTGTCTCTGTGTTTCAGATCATCATTTTCTTCAGGCATCTACAGTTCTTGAATCTTCCATGATGTGTTGTCATTTCTCCTCCTTCATGTCCTTAAATCCCTTTTAAATACTTGATTCTATGTACCCATGGCAACAGCCACTTCAGATTCTGTGACCAAAGCAAGAACTGAATTAATTCTGCAGTGCTTTTCTTGTTTACCACATCACACAAAAATGGGAGAGCTGATTTTTCTTATCTGATGACTCAACTCTCCAGTAGAACTGATGTTTAAGCCCTTTTCTTCAGAGCTGAGTGAACAACTCCCAAAGAACAAGTAATTCAGTGAAAGTAATCTTTTTTTCCCTTTTTTTTTCTAGTTACCATGAAACAGAATCTATTGGAGTTTTACAAAGAGTAAATATTGAATGGTTGAGTAGAGTGTGTTGAGCTTTGGAATATTATTCCACAAATCTTTAAAGAAGAAAGTCAGTGACGGGCACCACATAGCTGATATGGTGAGGGAGAAAATAGGACAGACCAACTTGGTTAGCAGCCATCTGTCACTCCCACAGACACTGTCTCTTGTGAATGAGTGACAACATGTGAAACAATGCAGTAGGTTCAGTCTGAGGGGATGGCTTTGCAAACCCTTGGCAAATGCCAGTAGGAAGCTGCAAGCATCCCTCAGTCAATAAGGACAGCTGCTGATAAGCTCATCACAGCACACAATGATAGAGCACGGACTAAGGTGTTAGAATTGTACAACGGTTACATGTATCATGTGCATGTTGTCAATGAGCAAATTAGCACTGAAATGCAGGAGTGGCTGTGATACATAGAAGGATGCTTAATGAAGCAGGGGTGTAGGGTATCCAGAGTTGATTGAACTAGTGAGATAGCATTCTGGTGTGGTTTCTCATGGCAATAGCACAAGGAAGAACCTGCTTATCTGATTATGCAGATTTTGAAGACTAGTTCTTTTAGCAGAAGACTCTCCTGCAAATAAGATCCATCTTGACCATCTGTTGCCAGATGGAAGTGTTCTACTTCTGAATCACTGGCTGCAATGACATATTTAGACAATGAATCTTTCATGGTTAGATTCAAAGCACAAACACATATTGAGGTTCTATTTTCTGTTTACTTGGCCTAAAGTTATAGTATGGCTATATACTCCTGTGAACATGCTGTTAGATAGTAGATAGAAAATCCAGCAGTCCACCCCCACCCTTAGTGATGTATCCCAGTTGCTTGAATAAAACGTACATAATTTATCACCAAAAAAAAGTAAAGACAACATAGGGGCCCTATTTCACTTTGATATCTGTAAATATGTTTGAGGAGTCTGAATGATTCAGTATATGTGATGGCCAGTGTAGGCAGTGTTGTGGTGTTCAGGCAGGCCCAGAATACAGCTCATCAACTCATATGCCTCAACTTACAGTTCTATACTTAAGCCTCCCTGGTGAAAACAAAATTGCATTTTTTTTTTCTATAACTTATTTTCTGTGAAATTTTGGGGGTTTTTTTTTGGTTATTTTTAGTGAACAGAGAGTTGGAGAAAATAAAGAAACACATAAGCTAACTGGGAAGTTTACAATTATGCAGTAAAATTTTAAATTATTACTGTTTTAATGAAGTATAAAGATGATTATCATGGTTAAGTTCTTTGAAGCTTAATTGTGACTTTTTGCACACATTATTATGCACAAATTAGGTTTTATGCAGAAGCTGAGAACTGTCAGTGAATTTTATTACAGCAGAAATAATGCCAGGTTTTAGTCTTAGATTAGCTGAGTCTATTTGGCCTGAAGGAAATATAATGAAAAAGTGGAATCTGAAGAAATACCATATAGAGATTTATACATGCCAGCCTCCATCAAGTTCTTCTAAATAGGAAATAATTGATAAATTATTATGCAGCAGTGTCATAGAGACTCTCATACTGCTGACATTGTGCACGACTTTGATCTTGAAAAAGAAGAATGATAGCTGCTCCCATCTGCAGTAGTATCACATCTTGTTGGCAGTACAGAACTTGCTTAGATAGTCACATGAGGAAAGTACTTAATGTATTTTAGGAATTGAAAGAAAAACAGCAGCTAAAGGCTGGGAAGAAAACCATTACAGTGTATTCATCCCAGCTCCCCAAAAACCACTATCAGAAATTTTGCAGATCAGCAGTTCAAGACAACTGGAGATGCAGCTATTCTCAAGTACAAATTACTTTTGATATACATATGATTGTGGTGACTCTATGCTGCTTCTTTGCACTTTTGCTGAACACTAGTGTAATTGACTTTTTCTGAAAAAACAAAATTGGAAATAGTGAGTTTCACAGGCTGCCATATGAACTAACTTTTAATTAATATAAGGTGGAATTGATCCTTGCCACAAAACCAATAATGTGTGATTTTTATGTCTACTCATAACTAATCAACATTACTCAAAATCTGAATATTTGGCAATTAAGAGATTAAAAAAATCAGGACAGAAATTTCAATACTGAATAAATTTAGGGAAAACACACTATGGCCTCACTCTGCTAGTTTTGGTCTAATAATACTGTTGATGAGACACAGAAAAAGTGCATTAATCAAGTGGATAAGTTTTATCAGCAGCTGTCTGACCTCTGACTCCAGATGATGACAGGCAGGTCAATGTCCATTACTGACAGTGGGCCAGCTCAACATGCACTGTTGGATGGTGGCTGTGACTGATTACTCCTGGGGCTGAGATAAGGGATGCCCAGACTGGAAAGAACAGAGAAAGTGTGCCTGGCCAGAAGGCACTTCAGTGGCTCTAAACACTCAGCTGAGTGAGCACTGAGTGAGGCAATGAGCTGTGGGACAGAAGATTCTTATCAAATGTAGGTACAATTATGGATACATCCATCAAGCCTGACTCACCCTCCGCCTCCACAGCACTCCAGCCGTGCCTGTGAGGAACTCTTGGCAGCAGTAATTCTAGTGTCATCAGCGTGTAATTAAAACAAATCCCTTGAAATGTGCATGTTTCATTTGTGAACTATTTGTTCAGAGCTTTTAGGACTAAAGACTTGGTTTCATTGGGTTTAAAACCCAACATAAATACCCCATTGTATGGCTGGTGTCATTCATACCTCCCTGGCCAGTGCTAATGCACAGAGAACTGCAGCTGATTTGGCCTTGCTTTGTAAATCCTCTCCCGACTGGAGAGCAAGCTGCAGACTAAGGCATAACATTCCATATATTTGAATATTTTGATTCTAAATCAGAGAGCAAAATGAAGACAAAAAGCCATTCCAAGATCTATATTATTCCAGACAGTTACACTGCACTAGCTATTCTAGAGAATTTCTGCAGAGATTCCCACCATCAGCTGCCTGTGTGGGAAGGTGTCTGTGTAGATGCCTTCTGAGTGGCAAGGGCTTCCTGTTATATTGGTAGAGAGTTGCTGTCACATCTGTGGTGGATGGGATTTTATGTCAGCACCAGAATTTTGCTCTTTCACTTCAATGGGCTCTTTTTTATGTAAAAAGATATAGGATTAAGATTTGCCTTGATTTCACAACTGGTGTAATTTTGTGGAATTGGTTAATCCCACATTAATTTTCCTGCTTGCAAAACAAGTGCATTCTTCCCTCATCTTAACAGAAAAATGACCTTGTTATTTCTGATACTGCAGCTTGTTGGGCAAAACTTAATCCTGTCGCTACAAACATAATCCCATGATGAATCCTCTTCTTGCTGATAACACTTTTTACTATCTGAACTCCTGTGGGAGCTTTTGATTTGGTGTTGGACAGGCTTCCACGTCCTTCTCATGTTAATCTTCAGATAATGAGTAATCTAAGAAAGAGACGGATGTAGTTTCTCTAGTTCCTAGCTTTCACCTTTCATGGTAAGAAAACTGTCACTCTATGCTGTTCCAACTGTTTTACCTTTTTTTAAAAACTAATTTTATTTAATTTCAAAACAGGTGAGCACAGTTTAGCTCTCAATATCATCACAAATGATACACCCATGAGAAGGTCAGAAAAAAATGAAGAAACAAAACATTTGTGCAACATATGTGGAAGTCACTGGGGAAAATACTCTGTTTGTGTATATTGCACTGCTTCCAATCTGCTGGTGACATTTTCACCCATATTTCATTTACCCTCAACATAGATGTTGCTGTGTGTTGGCAATGACTGATGCCTGGCAGATGTCACAGGGACCTTGTTGCCTGTGGATTAATACACTTGTGAGGTGGAAGGTTATTTCAAGGAAGTGGCAAAGAGGGTAAATGCCCTGGGCTTCAGAGGGAAAGAGCATCTGAGTTCATTACTAAGGTTCACCAGGTAGTGGCACTCCTGAATTTTCAGGTAGCAAAAGAAGCCAAGTGTGTCATTCCCTGCTCTAATCAGGGTGATTTGCAACTGTTCTCTCTCATGTGTCTCTCAGCTGATAGCACCCTATTCTGGCATATTTTGTATGTCATTGGTTTCACACTTTACTTTTGAAATACATTAAATGCTGACTCTATCTGTACGATCTTCATCCAAATTATCTTAAGTACTTCTCTCCCAGCATCATTACCATCAATATGTGCTGTGTTTCTTCTGTTTCTTTCTCCTGTTATGTATACAGAGAAAAGCTTTCTCTCCTATTGGAGAGAAATGCCTCTCATGTGTTTCTCTGGCAGATCTAAAGCCTGAAGGGATCATCATTCTTAAGTTTTTATTTTAAAATATTTTTTGTAAGAGAAAAGCTATTTGGAAATGTCACATATTTGGCTGAGAACAAACTCCCTAGCATTTTACATGAGAAGGTATAGACATTAGTATACAAAATTCCCTGTTTTATCAGTCCTATCTGCAGATGAGTTCTTTGATATTCTGTAGTTTGGTTTGATCTTCAGGTTACATTACATACCAGACTCATCTCTGTTCTGTCAGTTATTTCAAATAATGCCTTTGCTGTTCACAGAGTTAGCTTCCCACTGCTCTGTCTGTCCTCTGTCCTTACACCCTGGGATCAAAACTAATATGCATGTCAGAAAAAAGAGACTTTTAGTTACTGCAGCACCAAGCTTAAAATGCAAAGAGAAATCCTCTTGGAGAAAGAGGCATAAAAGTGTGACTATGTGGAATAATTTTATGAACTCTGTTCCTCTAAAGATTGTTTGGAATATATATTTCAGTATTTCCGCCATGAATATAGTTCAGGTTATTGCAATATTTTTGTCTGATCATTTTTTTTTCAGCCTTAACAAAGCTAAAAAATCAGCTAAGGCTGATTTTTGTGAGCTTTAGATCATGTAAGAATTCTTTCTGATACAAGAATGAACACTTCATTATCTGTAAAAGCCTGAGTAGTGTTTGAAAAAGCACCTGTCCCTGTGGATATACATGGAACTGAGGGGTAGCTGGCACACAGATAAAAATCAGAGGAGACCTTCACTAACAGCAGTTTTCATAAGTTGAGTACCAATTACTGTAAAAATTATTTTTTTTCTCACCATCATGGCATTCAGCAGGAGCAAGAGCCATGAAATGTAAGTAGTAAGTCTGAAACTCCTTGGGTTCACACAGCAATCTAATTGTTGTGTAGCTGGGTGTCAGGGCTGTGCCTTTGTGCTCACCAATCTGCCACCACTGGCTGCTGCAGAACTCTCAATCCGGTCAACTGCAGAGACAAAATCCTGCACAATTTAAACAATGAGCATTAGCTCATGAGACAAAGTGGTTGGATGAATTCTTAGCCACCTTCACAGCTAAGTGGTTGACTAATTTGCACAAGAACTATTTTGGAGGGAATTTTGGACTGTCCTGAAGGCTTCCCCAGACAGCTCTCTCTATGCCAGAACAACTTATGTTTCAATGTGTTGATTGTCATCTGGGCAGGAAATCTGGACCTTCCAGGAATTCCTCAGTTGGTTCACTTTAGAAAATTTATCAAAGTATATACAAATGCTCACTAGCCCACATTCTAAGCTTTCCTGCATTATATTCATGCAGCACATTTGCCCTCCTGACAAATAGATAGATATGATAAAAATGGGAGATTGATACAAATGGGAGATAGAACTGTCAGTAACTCAGAGGAAAGTATCAACATTCTTTATTTTTCTTTCTGTTTCTCTTCATTAAAATGTCATCATCTTCATTATACTCCATCATCTCTATGATGACTATGTCGATTTGGCATATAAAAATGATTTCTTACTGTGAAGATTTTCTTCACAGCACAGTGACCTTATTCCCTTTTTCATTGACTAATTCAATTTCTCCAGTCACATTCTCTGTTTACCTTCTCACTCCATTTTTACCACACTGGGGAGCATAAGTGCTACTGATAGCTCTAGTGTGCTTTATTTGAATTTTAGTCGATTTTTAAAAAAGTTTAGAGCATATTCAACATCTCCTGATTTATTGGTAAGCACTTTTTGATTGGTATAGGTGAGCTTCACCCATAAATGGAGACAAATGAAATAGAATATGCTATTTGTATTTCTAGATAAATCCTAAGTAGTGCCTTAGATCTGATTGGAACTTGTATAACACTGTCTTTTGCCAAAAATGCCAGAAGATGGAAAAAGGCGACCATGGATAATAGAGGTAGCAAAATAATGAGATTAGGGAATTCCATCTCAGAACTAAGGATATATGTGTTAATTTTTCTGGCTGTGGAATGCGGTATTAAATAAATCCCTTTAAGTCATATTTGAGCTATGAGCACAAGTACTTCCTCCTCTGTTTCCTAGTAAATTGGAAGTGATTAAAATCTAGGCATCTTTTTGCATTGAAAGTTGTTGAAAGTTTCCCAGAGCTCATTGCTGGTGTTACATCCTAAGAGGATGTCTCCTTGTGCATCTGAAATACCTGAGTCAGTAGATATGCCTAGAAATTGCCCATAGAATTGATTCCTAGACCCTACTCAGAACAGTTACTACTTTTTTGTAAAAATATTCTGCTGTTGTGGCCCTGGCCTTGCTGCCCAATTCCCACTCCCTTATAGGAGCTAAGAAGTGGTTGTTCAGGGGTTACAGTCATAGTAATACAGTGAGGATCTTCAGGCTACAGCTGCCAAGTGTGAAGCCCACCCTTGGCTCCCATGCTGCTGTCCTTCAGAGCTGCTGCTGCTCAGCCAAATGCCCTTGTCCAGAGCTCCTCCTGGAGGTGTGTGCTTGCTGTCTCCCCCCAAACCAGCACAGCTGTGAACATGATGCTCTAGCCTGGCAGCGAGGCAGATTGGTGAGATGTGTTCCAGGGGTAGGCTTGTCTGGAGAGGGATCCTGTAGGTTGTTGCTAGGCATGCCCCCAGAACAGCAGCTCGAGGGAGACAGGCTGCCTAATGCATACAGCGGAGTACTGCCAGAGAAAATGTTTCATAGGCTGCCTAGTAACTACTTTCATAAAAAGACTTCATATCACTAAAACAGAACTAGTTCCTCATCGAGAGATATTTATAGGGATGCTTGTAACATTTCAGCCATACTCTCACAGATGGCTTCTTGATGTCTCATTCAGGCTCACTCATCTCTCTCCAAACTCATAGCAGCAACCTCTGGAAAGGCAATCTCATGTATTATGTATGTTTCTCCTGTGTAAAGATTAGTCTAGGCTCTGACCAGTACCTACCTCAATGCTATGGAAAAAAAAGCCATCTGGGATACATCTCAGGCTCTAGAGTTCATCCCCATTTGAGTGCACTGAGAGCTTTTGACACTGGCCAACACACATCTGCAGTGCTTGCACAACATTAAGAATACATTGCTCCTTTGGTGCTATTCTGGAGAAGATGGATCTTAGTCCCTTTTTAGTCTTGAGCTAATGGCTGAATAGCTGACACATATTGGTCCTTAATTCTCAGAGCTTGTTCTCTTTTCTTCAATGTATTGTTAACACTCAATAAATAATAAATAAGGGCTGTGTTGGTGTCTCTTTAATGAACTGAGCCTATAGTCCCAATGTGCAGTAGCTGTGCATGCACATCTCCGTGTGCAGTATTAATGGTAGTATTATGTAACTGTATAATGGAGTGTCAAGGAGTCTCTGGGACTCTTGCCTGAGAGAGGATTTGAAAGGAATGTGAACAGCAGAGTTTGGCCCTGGATTCATAAAAGTGAATTGATCAACAGTAGAGCAGCATTTTCTATTTACTTGATAAATAAGTTCAGCCTCTAACAATCTGAGAGAAATTTCAAGAACATATGCCAAATTTTCTTGCTTATGAAGCACTTTTTTTTTTCATTGCTTTGGATAAACACTAGCTGAATGCAGATAATTACAGCTGTGTTTTATTGCCCCAAAGACAGGGCTAAAAATGCCCAGAGTGACAGGGTCACAGCTAAAATTCTCCCATCTCCCAGTGAGACCTGCCTGGTACATGCCTAAGTCTCACAGAATTGAGCAACCACTCTGCTTCACATTGCTACTGGCTCCCTCATGAGAGGAGGGATGCACAATGTCAGGCTCCTCCAGCCACCTTCATGAGGGGAGCAGAGCATCAGAGATGGTCAGTGCATTGCTGGCAGCCAGGCTGTACACACAGAGCATTTTGGTTTTTTGATATTGCTGGGAAGCATCTGCTTTCTCTTCTATTTAGCCTACTGACTCCTGGACTGCTGAGCCCCAAGCCCTGTGTGAAATATGCACAGGCACAGGCATGAGAGGGAGAAAGAGTCAGCTGCAGTTTATTAAAGCATCAGAGGAAGAAAAGGAATCAAAGATGAATTTGGGAGGCCATGCAATAGGGAGAGAGAAGGAGATGCAAGATGCTGAAAAATGAGAAACTGAATGAGGGAAAGGGAGTATGTGGAAAGATTAAAGAGAAACTGGAGGGAGAACACAGGGACACCAGAAGGACAGAACATAAAAAATGGGTGAGACTTAAATGAAGAACAGTGAGGGGAACAGCTGGGAAAAACAGAAGACAGCTAATGGACTATTTCAGTATCTTTTAGGAAGAGCCTAGAGGGAAGCTTTTAAAGTAGAGTTTTAAAAATTAAATAATCAGAGAAATTGTGGTTATATTGGTTATACAGGGTGTTTTTAAGGAAGAAGAGAGCAATCTAGAGGGACTACACAGCATTTAGAAGTTTTCTAATTCTTGAAGATTCTAACTTCTCCAGAGATTTTAGTCAATTGACTATATCAGTCATGGGCTGTTTGCTAATATCATTACATCCGCAGTACTTTTTCCTATAGCAGAGATTAGAAGGGAAGGTTTTTCTTTCAGGCAGTTATTGCTTTTTTTTTTTTGTTTTAAGTTTAACAACAGATCCTAATTTTCTTGCAAGGGAATAGGAAAGTTTTTGTAAGGGCAGCGTTGAGAATAAGGATTCTGTGGATCCTTAAGAACCAAAGATCCACTGTACTAAGGTTGCACAAAACAACTTCACAGCTTGGCACTTCCTTTTAGTCCTGTGTTCCTAGGCTTCTGTAGAAGCCTGATAGATTAAAATTTAAATTTGAAAATCTTTAAGCTTCAATTAATGCCTCTTCACCAAAGTCCTCTTGTTCATAATTTAAGAACATGCTTAAATTTCTTTGAAGTTAATAGAATTAGAAAAGCTCTGCCAACAAGAGATAAAGGATTTGTTTTGTTGATGTATGCAGACATATAATTAGTACAATTTTAAGTATAAATCTTAGGATATATACTATTATTTGGAACAAAAAATGGCTGTAATCTATGTAAAAAAGTAGTAAAATCTAAATTAACTTGAAGATCTTTCATACTGGAATAAAGAGTGAACATCTCTTCCCTGATGTAATGCTCACCACTCCTTATTTTGGTACAAACCCGTGTTTTACACAGGTCTTTTCTAGTTTGCTGTCAGCACATTATTACAAACAAGGCCATTTCTGAGAGATGGACACAATATCCTGTGTTTCCTTCACAGGTGAACACGATTTCGAGCAGCAGGTGTCAGCCTCAGAGAAGCCACGTGATGTTGCCGTGCTCCATATTAGCTGAGGTAGGAAAATATAGTAGATACATTGCTAAGTTCTTGGGTATATTTTTAAATGAAATAATCTCAGCAACTATCAAATGTTTGTGTTTATGGGCTGCTCTCTGCTAGCAATCACTTGTGGCAGCTGGGAACAAAATTCCTGCCCGTGTAATATTCCTTCATGAGAGGGAATGGAGTCCCTATGACTGCAATTAAATTTTAAGTGATTGTGATGTACTGAAGTGCCAGAATACAGGGAAGTGAAGTACCTCTGACCTGGACCCATAATTTTGGTGATTAAATCTTAATATCCTTTAAGTCTGCAATTATTTTCGTTCTTAAACGACTTTACATTTGAGAGTTGCATATCTTGTGGAGTCCAATAAAATATTGTTATGAAGGAGAACGTAACCTAACCATAGCCAGGTTTTACATGGTAACTCAGTTTAGAATAGTTCTGCATTTTTATGTTGGCAGAGGTTTTGTTCCTGTTTATTTTAAGCCATTTCCACATCCAAAACATTTGGATCACACAAAAAATTCCATCAACATTTTTCTTATAGTACATGCTAATTATAAAGAAAAATACTGATGGCTCTTCTCAGGTTGCCAGCTGACTTGGTATGAGGGAGCCTGAGGGAAATTATTAAGCTGTATTTTCAGCACAGTCTTTCCTGACTGGCATGTGCACACTGGTATCATTGGATTCTGTGGACTGCAGATCAAAGTGAAACCTCTTCTGATAAACATTTCTTAGGCTGAGTGAGAGTGGGGCATTTGCATTCAATTTTCTGCTCAGCCACAGACTCATGCACTGTCCTGAACACCCTCTTGGGCCTTACTGCAGAGGCAATTCAACATTGTTATCCCTGCATTTCAGGCCATCAGCTGTTCCAGGGATTTCAGTGGTGCTTGAGTGGTCACAAGTAAAACTTGAGAAGTTTTAAGATTTCCTCGTGAATCTAATTCCTAGACTCTGCATATTGGTACCCATCTCCTTACCTCATACTGCTACTGAGAAAGCAGTGTTCTTTGGTTCCTGTGGGATGCACAGATCCCTCTATACACATTTAGAGTTATCTGATAAATGGATATCATAAATTGAGGGACAATATAACTGCATGTCAAGCAGAAGTTTTTTATGGTGTAAACATTATGATTTAAATGACCTTTCCTGGTGAAATTTTCATCCTCAATGGAGTCATAGAGCCTTTTGGCCTTTTGAATTAAGGTGTTTAAGATTTTTTTTATCAGCACATTCTGGAAATTATTTCTGTGTGAATAGAAAATTGCTTCATTGTCTGGCATTATTTCTGTCACATAATTTCAGCAAGTTTTGTAACTTGGCAATTTATGCTCACCATTTTCAAGTGATGTTTGTGATCCATTGTGACACAAATCACTGCAGATCCACTGGCTTTTCTTGCTTGTGCAATGTCACACTGAGACAGCAGCAAGACTCATGGCCTCTGTGTCATCACATCTAATTAGGGAATTAGCATTAGGGGATCAAAACTCTGATGATGTCATGATGCTATTACATAAGTTTGTCATGAAATTAATTAGGGAGATCATAAAGAGCAACTAGACCTATAGATGGGGATTAGGAAATGTGATTTTTCTTTCTGAATGTTGGGGGGAATTAGTTAGCCTTGTGCCAAATCTGGCATAATTTGGAAAATCTGAATAAGAATTCTACACCCACATTTAATAAGATACCCAAGTAGAAAACAAATATATTGTAGGAGATTGTATTCTACAATCACTTGTTATTATTGCTGTTCTCTAGGATTAAAAGGTGATCCAAATGTTGCATCAGTAGTAACTAAGTGTATGGCTTTGCCAGCTTGTATTTCAAGTATTTGTTTTGCATGGAACACAGTATAAATCTGCTTTTCTGAAAGTCTGCCAGTCTTTATTGGCTTGACTATCAGAGTATTTGAACAGGTGTAAATGGGGTGCAGGATATGACTCTGGACTGTACCCAAATCCTAGCTTGCTTCTCAGGGAAGTGTGCCTGAGATGCTGCTGCTCTCCATGCCACTGATATCCTGGCTGCACGCTCTCCAGCAGTGGCTAAAGAGGGGCTTAGCCCTCAGCCAGGGCTTGGCCTGGCACTCATGGCTGGAGCTGAGCAGGGCCAGCACAGTGTGAGACAGTGAGAGCTGTATGATGGTCAGTAAGTGTTTCAGCCCAGCAAGGAAACGTGAAAGTGTTTGCTTGGCCTGGCACTCATGGCTGGAGCTGAGCAGGGCCAGCACAGTGTGGGACAGTGAAAGCTGTATGATGGTCAGTAAGTGTTCAGCCCAGCAAGGAGACGTGAAAGTGTTGGTTGGAAGTTACAGCAGGGAATAGTTACATACAGGTGAGTCAAATTCTATTGCACTCTCCTCAGAAAAATATTACATTTTCATGAGTAGCCTGCAGGTTGGGAGTGAAAAAAAGGTGGAGATCAGAGTGATTTACAGTAAAGGAATACTAGTAGTTTCTCTCTCTTGCCACAAGGCAGAAATAGGTTTTCTGCACTTCTTAGAGCTTGCTCACAAGCATAGCTCCTCTGCTAAGCAATGATGTTATTACAGGTAGATCTACTTTCTATGTTCTTGCCCTTTTTAAGAATATTTAGTAAATTTTTTTCCTAATTAAGCTCTAACCTTGTGAGAGAAATTATCTAAGCAGATGTACAAAAAAATCTTATCTTTCAGGGATAAGAAAACCAGGATCTCTGTTTGCTTGATTCTTCTTGTGATACTAAGCTTTATACCTTTCAGAATGTCAGCTTTTCTCCACTAAATAGCCTTGTAAATTACTACTCACAATATTTCTGTCCTATTTAATTCACAAATGGTAGAAAAGGTGCACCTGGGTATTCTATCTTCTGTTGCAAATTCTTTCTTTAGTCAATTCAAAGAAATGAACCTCATTTAATCTGTTGATCCTAGTGGATAGAACTAGAAGTTTATGTCTGCTTATCCAAGCTGGAGGAAAGAAAGTAATAAGTTCTGTAAGACTTTGCAAGCTCAAGCCTGAGTCTGCACATTTGGGCTATACAGAACCTGAGCTGTACAAACATCTATTATGTTCTATTGCTGTTAGGAGATTCTGCTGATTCAAGGCATCATTTATACTCTCTCTTCTCTGACTTGTGTTCTGTATCATTGAATTCTTGTGGTATGTTGTTGCATTTGTTTATTGTTTTCTTGCTAATCCCTTTAACATTAAATAAGTTCATGTAAGCATTAGATTTTGAGATTCATATCCTAAAGATATCTGTAGCATCAGAAGTTAGTTTCTCCAGCACTACCAACTGATGCAACTATTATGACAGACCATACCTTTTGATTCCAAAGGAGAGGTATTTTTCAACTTCCCTCTAACCCAAGTTTTCCCTACCTTGTAGGTTGTTATGCAAAAACTGATTTATTTGTCTTTTCTCTGAGATATTTTAACTCATGTGTTTGTAAGTGAAGTATTTTTTCTAGCATGTATGCTGAAAACAGATGTCCAGGTTGCAGCTGTGAAGCAAGCTCTCTGTCTTTTAGGGAAATTCCTGGGACAAGGCAGTTTCCTCTCTGACTGCCTGCTGGACTCAGCCTTAACTGCCCAAACCTAACAATCTCAACTTGGAACTTCTTAGTGTCACCAGGTGCAAACTTTTGCTGATCTTTAACACTTCTGCAATTTCAGGCTTAGGAATTCTCACACTAGAATAATTAAGTGTATTATTATAATCTAGCAATTTAAACTGTATTATAATTTTTTTCCCTGGATTTCACTTTTTTCTACTTGTGCCAATACGTATACTCACTGGGATCTCTAGAGAAGGTATAATTTTTTGCCTGCTGTTAACTTTTAGAAATTCCTAAACTCACCTTTTCTGAATGAAGGAATTAGAATATTACTGACTCTGACAGTGGACTGATGTCATATATATGTACCTATGAGAATACTGACTTCTGTGAATTTCACATATATCGTAAACCACATATCTAAATTTTGTGAAAAATTTATGTTAATATGCAAGGAACTTCTGAATTCTTAGCAGAGAGCAGAGTGCTTAACTACACTGACAGGCTTTGTCCTTTTTAGGGTTTTTTTGGGAGGATATGTTTTGTAGCAATACAGCAATAGCTTATTTTCATGCTTCTCAGGAGATGCTGACTGACATTTCTCTCTACCTTGGATATACACTCTGCAAAGTTCTTTATGCAGTTTACTCTCCACTGAATTGAGATTTTTTGCTGAGAATCAAGATGACTCAGACCATTTAGAGCTGATTCAATGGCAGAAGGTCAATCTTAGTTTCTCCTTTACCCTTTGGATTCTAAGGATTTATTTTCTGCCTAAGAAGGACATAATTTATAATCTCTTTCTTGTGCAATACTTCTCATCCTACAATTTTCTTCTCCTTTTTTTTCTTTCTGTTTCAAATATATAAGTAGCTTTTCAACAGCCTTAAAAACTTGCCAGTAAGCCCTCTAGCATGGGATGCTAAAACTAGTTGTGTGAATTTGTGGTGATACTGGAAAGCCAAAAGTGAGTATTTTACACAACCCATCAAAATATCCAGCCTTCAAAATATCAACTTTTCAAATTATCTACATTTGAATTTATAATTCTGAAAATATGTTTTCTTTCAATCTATAATTTTAATTTTTTTAAAATGGACCTTAAAGATATTGCACTGAAGTGAAACACTAGATATGTGAACTGGAATCTGCTTTTAGATTAATAAAGTATGGTTTCTGCTTCTACTAAGTATTTTTTGCATGCTCATTTCTTTGTGTATTTATTTCAATTCCTAGGCTTGTAATTCCCTTTAGGCGTGGAGTAAGAATTGTCTTTTTCCTCAATGTGAAGGGGCAGTACAATTCTGAAATGCTATGAAGATTTATTTCTAATATTGCCATTACATATTGTTAATTTAGTCCCATGATTTAGCCATTAAAGCTTTGCATAAAAATTTGAAAGAAAATGTAGATCCTAAAAGGAATTAAAGAAAGAATAAATATTATTAGAATAGCAGGTCTTCATAAGAGTAATAAAAATATTAACAATAATTTTAAAATATATATTTTTATTAAGTATGTTGTAAAAAAATTAATCTATTCCAAAACAATGTAGTGCTTTAAATACCATAGATAACTGTAAAATACCAGGACAGGATCAATATATACAATTTATATACAAATAAATACTAATCTTGGATGGAATTGAAGTTATATGAAGATTCACTAGAAAATAAATTAATAAATAAACTATAACTGAAAAGCCTACTCCATAGCTTCCAGTGACTGACTGTCTTTGGTTTACAGCTGCTCCTTCAATTAAAAGTAGCCCTTTGGTTCATTTTGACTCAGGGAAAATACACTTTTGACTGTCTTGCATATTTCTTAGGGCATCTGGCACAAAGGAGTTGCCTTGGGAAGTATATGAGTTTTGAACTAGGATGTGAATTGCTTAGGCATTCTTTGTCATTACATTTATCCAGGACGTTATAGAGATCATCTTACAAGACAGCTCAGTGACTGACTGTCCTCTTAACCCTATTCCACAAACAGAAAAAAAAATAAAAATCATTGATTCTTTTAAAATCTTGCTGAATTTGGTGTATCAATTGTCTCTCAAGGAGCATGGAGGGAAACTGTATGAGAGTTTCCCATTCTAGTAGATTATTCTTTTCTTTTGTGAACATAGCCAAGTTTACCAACCCAGATTCTGATCTTTGTAAAACTTATTGCCATATATTGATAAGCCTGCATTTACTGTGTTGGTCTTTTAAGGGACTTTTGGCTTGAAATTACCTTTCATGGAAGCAATTCCTCCACAATTCTTTTCAGTTGTTTATTTCTATTATTCATTTTAGAAGTGCTTTAGAATGAAAAATATGTGTGCTATAATACAGATCTGTTCTGTCACTGCTAGAAAGGAATAGCCTGCTGTTAGAAACAGAGGAGGCTCTGGTTATCTGTGCAGTATTTAACTTCCACGATCTGCAACACATTTTATTTGACAATGCCCTGAGAAATTAAACTTCCAGCCATATCTAACAGGATGATAAACATTCAAAGAGAAGAGGATTTCAACATTAATCATTCACTGAGAGCAATGCACTGAGAGACCAGGCTGATGCTGATGAAAAGCACTAACGGTGCTAATGGAAGTTTTCAATGTCTTCTACTGACAAGGCAGGCATTGGAAAGCTTCTGCTGCTTTGAAATGGATAAAGCATAGTAATTCAATAAATGTTCTTCATTTGTGGTCTTCCCAATCAATTTCTGAGCTTAACTCTCGTAAGTAACATAACATTCTAATAAACATTTGCATCTTAGCAGGCTGTTTAAGACTTGTATAACAGAGACCCAGATGTCTGAAATGTTGGGTGTGCAAGAGCTGTGTTGGTCATCCCAGGCAGTGCAGCAAGAGCCAGCTCCCCCTCTCTGCTCATCCTCCCCTGCTGGCACTGACTGACAGGGTAACCTCTACAAGAAGCAGGTACCATTTCCCCTGCTTTTCATAGTGATTCTTTTATTTATAAGAAATAGATCAAAGCTCAAAAAGGCAAGAAGAGAATGTGTCAAGGACAGTAGGATCCAAGTCAGCTATGCTCTGATGGAAACTAATTCATGAATGGTTTTTTTCTGGAATTGTCTCAAAGCCTGAAGATGTTCCCAGGCTTTTTGCTCTTCTTTGTGACTTTTTCTGCCCTAACCATGAGAAATGCAGGGAGAAGAAAATCCCTGGTCCCCAGAGATTGCACTGTTGTTTACCTTTCCTGTTGGCTCTCCCAGAAGGGAGGACCCAGTGATTTGTGTACCTATAGGACACAAACATGTAGTTGAACTTTTCTTTCTCTGGGGGATATTTTTAGTGTGCTCAGGGATAGTTTTAGACAGTGGAGTCTTTTCTAAGAACTTGTGTAGCAAAACTACTCCAATTAGTTTAAAAGCTTTATTACTTGTAGTGCTTTAAAACATCCACACTGTTGGATTTTTTGTTGAAAACTGAAATGAAAAGATTGTGCAGGGATATCTATTTGTTGCATAAAACTAGTGAGATTCAGTTACTGGTGCAGAATTAAATTGCTGTGTATAAGAGTAATGAAAAGATCTCCATCCAAGATTTTTTCTATCTTTGGGAAAGATTATATGACAAAATCTGCTCTGCATCTTCATTTACATTATCCTTGTTTCTGGAGCTGCTAGTTGCAATGTTATTGTAAATTGAGATATAAATTGGAGAGTGCATGATTTAAACCTATCTGGATGATATGCATTGTTTAAAGTTGTATATAATACAACATACCTAGCTTTCTGTAAGCTTAGTGTTGACTTGAGCTGAGTAATTAATGTCAAGGTCAGCTGGGAAAAATCTGATATTTTTCTCATTTCTATGGGTTTACTTTTCTTTTTTTTTTTTGTTTTTACTAGCTGAAAGCTTAATTGCTGTAATGGAATTAAATACTGGACACTAGGATGCCTAATAGGCTAAATAATTTGCTTAAATCCAATCTGGATGCTGTCTAGTCACTGTAGAAGCAGCATTCAGCATGTTAGGTATTGGCATTGCTATATGATAAAAATTTTAAAGCCATAAAAATTATGTATTCTAAGGTAGCTGTATCTTTTTAGCAAATGTCCACTCAATTTCCCAAAGGTTAATTTTCATGCCAGCTTAGGGAAAATAAGATCCTGCAGCCCTTATGTTCTGTTCTCAGGTCTCCTACAGATTTTAATTTCTCTAAATCAGCAGAATTCCTATAGGAAGAGGGAGAAAGACCAAACACTAATAATATTTCAATGCCTTTCTATTTCAGAGCTAGCTGTATCACATTTACAGCTTTACCACACTTCAGAGGAAATGAGCCTTATATGCCTCTAAAAATGATAGTTTCTGGCAATACGAAGAGTGTAAAAACTACATGATGCTTTAAGGGCATAGAAGAAGTCATCAGGCAGTCATAACAGAAATGATATATGAATTTTAGTTCTGGTAGATATTGTTTAATCTTTTCCTAGAATAAATCCTGAAGGCATTTAATGTCCCTTAGTTCTGTCCCAGTGATTCAGCCTTCTTCCCCCTCTATCACCTGCCAGGCCTGTGCAGAGCCAGGCAGCCTGTGCAGACTCAAACTCTCCTCACACTGTCCTGCTGCCACATTGGTCATCAGCTTTCTGCATGAGCTGTTGAGCTCATGCTTTTAATCCTTTTGCTCTGGCAGGAGCCTCCAGAATCCCCCACCTACTGCATTTTTCCCACAAGAAACCTGTAATTTCAGCTTCTGATGTTCTTGCCAACTTTGCAAATGTATCCTAAAAGCAAATTCCTTGCTCTCCACCTTTCTTTTTCTAATCATTTTTCCCCCATGATCACTTGCCTCTTCTTTCTTTTAGTACAGTCAGTACTGTAGTTAAGCTGGCCAGCTGGATGAATAAGACACTGAATGAGGAAGGATTTTCAGCAGCAGTGATAAAAGTAAAGAGTTGTGTATTGACCGAGCAAACATGTATTTTGTTACATAATAATTTGACAGTGTTCCCTGTTATATCAGTGTCAGACATATTCTAATCTAATAATTTTCTTATCCTTTAGCCTAACAATTTGTTAAACAGAATATTTTTAAATGAGAGGAGCAATCTTATGTAAGTTAATTTAGCAGGGCTTGAAAGCTTTGGTTATTAATAATTCACGGTACCAAGTTACCACAAAGAATCTTCAAAAGCTGGTTTAACTTATTTTATTATTATTATGTCTCTTTAGTGTCCAACTGTTACTTTCAGTTCAGGCTTCACTTCTGAAAGCTGCAAAGACTGTTGCCTTCTCTCAGAAGTGACTTTTTGATGCTTTAGTTACTTCCTTGCTGCCTTCATGAGTCTTTTGCTAATACTTGACAGCTTGATAGTACAGTTTTTGCCTGGAAGGTAATTATGACGAGAAATTATGATTAAATCAAAGGCATAATCTTTTAGATTATTTTTTAAGAACCAATCCTGTAACAGGTTTTATGTAGCACCTTACTGGAGCACATACATACATGTAAATATATAGACATATACACACAGAGTACTGTCTCTTTAGAAAGTGGAAAATTAAAGATATCTTTCTTGCTACTGCTTTAGGTAAGTGGATGGGCAGCTTCAACTTGTATCAATTAAGCAATTTAGAGGAAATATGATTTTATTCTTAGATATGAATTACAATAACCAAGTGAATGACAATAATTTCTGTGAACGACCATTAGAACAGATTGTAACCATTAAGATTAAAGACAGCAAATCTCTGGGTTGGAGTAAAACACATATAATTCACAGAACCTGAGAAAATTCTAGGTTCAGAGCAGGGCTGACCTCACTTTTTGGTAAGGTTCCTCAGAGCCTTGTAATGAAGTTTTGAATATATCTCCAAGGACAGAAATACATTGATAGCAGGAAAGTATCTGAATAATGATTGATGGAAAATATCTGAATAATGATTGATGTAAATTAATGCTTCCTGCAGGAATTGTTTTGTAGGAATCCAGTCATTTGGAGAAAGACACAACTTTCATTGTGAGCATGCCTATGCCTCAAAGATGTTTGTCTTTTCAGTCCTGCTCTGAGCTTAGCCTTTTAGCCAGAAAGGATAGTGTACGGGAGATATCTGCAGAAGGTGGGAGCTTTTTAAAGTGCAGAGGTATCTGTCCTGCAGGAGGCATGGAAAAGTGTGACTTTAGGAAACAAACCAGTGCAGGAAATTCCTGTGAGGTGTATCCTCAGTGGCCTGGTGATGGTGTCATTCATGGCAGAATCCCAGGCCTTACAAATGCTTTGTGTCTTTGTAGCTGACTTTTGTCACTTGGGTTTTCCCCTTTCTTGACTTTTCTGGCTTTGCTGCATCTTCATGAACAAGCTACAAAAGAAAGGGCATTTTTCAGAGGCACATGTGTGAAAACATGAATGTAACATGAATGTCTTGTGAATGGCTTGGTGTCAAATGAAATGTATGATACATATTTCTTGTATCTCCATGGATCATGAATGCAGAGGGATACATGAGGATAGCAAAGAGCAGGTCTGATGAGTATTATGAACTGGACTTAAGTATTTTTAATATTTAGATTTTTAAAAGTAATCTAAGAAAATAATCAGCACTATATCTAGTTTTCGTCAACAATTACCTGGTAGCAATGGATACTGTTTGTAATTCTGTTTGGTAAATTCTGTGAGCTTGGGGTTTTTCTTCCCTTTTCTCCACTGAAGTGCTGCTGCCGATATACCCTGAACTTGCTTTTTCTGTGCTTTTCATTGTAATTTTATGAAATAACAGATAATGTCCAACTCAGGAATGGGATTTCAGGTGTAATGCTAATGAGAAATGTCTGGTATAATTTGTAAGAACATAAGTAGTTCTACGGCACAACTGTGTGTGAGCTTAGCCAGCAGAAACAGTTACAGAGGAAGTGTGGGACTCCTGCCAGCGTGAGCCGCATACATTAAACTGCAACCAGAGCTGGAAGCACTCCGTGCCTTTGGTGCATAATTTATTATATTAGTCCATTGGTCTTTCCCTTCTGAAAGAAAGCCAATAAGTGGGTTAATTTAATCTTACATCCAGATTTGTGCTTGAAAGTGAAGTCTTGTATACCTTCCCTGTCCAGGATACAATTGCTAGGGGCAAAGCTGGGGTAAGGAAAGAGGGAACTCACTCTGCAAGTTTTACTCTGTAACTGGGGACTCATCAGAGGTGAAAGGAAGACCTCACAGCTCCATGCAGAGTCCCATGCAAAGCCACAGTCTAATTTCTATAGACACTTTCAGATGGTTTTACAGTTCCCCTCTCTAGTGCCACAAAGTATTTTATTCTCCGGTCATGGAATTAGCAAAAGATAATGACAGCAAGTATGCAGAGCTAAAAATTAGTTGTAATTCTGTTAAAGTGTGGAACTTAAAAATTAGAGGGTGGGTTCATCCAGATAGAGACCAGCAACCCTGGCCACTAAAACAGCCAGCCTGTGACAATTATCTGAGCTTTCAAGTCCTTGTCTACACAAGGACTGATTCATTGCACAAGTTTTCCTGCAAATGAACAAGGTCTGCTTCAGTTAAAACAGAATTTCATCTCCATCTCTCTGATAACTTCAGCTGTTCGTAGATCCTTGACTGATGTCATTATAGGGTCTGCAAAAACACTGCAGACTTCGAGGGTCCATTTTCTATAGGCAACTAAACTGGGGGTGAGAGCATAAGATACCCCAAAAAGGTCTTGATGAGCTCACCATTTCCTTCCTTCACACTTCTGGATTTTCAGCTTGATGAGAGCTTTATACTGACAACACAGAAACTTGAGGAGTGGGCAAACATTTACTTTCAGTGTATCCCCTTAATGGCAGTACAGAATCCTTAGTCAATAAATTATCTTAATTAGTCTGACTATTTATAATAAAAATGTACAAAGAAGAAGGCAAACTACAAAAGTGCAGAAAATTGTCATATTCAAATGAGTGAAATTAATTCAGTAATATGTAAAGAGAATTTTTGAACTGCTCTGTAGAACCTTCAGGCATTGTTGAAATGTCTGAACTAATTTTAGATTATGTACAAAATCAGCTGTATGAATACATATAGTGTCCTGCACAGGGTAGGTCTGTGTGATTTTTCTTTTTCCCCCACTTGAATACTGCACCATGAATAGGCTAGTGCTGTGTCAAACACTGTGCAATAATCTGCTATGTTAATCTTTAAAGGGATCATTAATTACCTTGGGAAATGGCTTTCTTTCATTACAAGAAATTACAAGAATTCTGGGTGAATGAGATGAGGTAGCTTATTTACATATTCTGAGGCTAGTCATATGATTTTTATTGAGCCTATTATACCAAAGATTGCCAAGTGTACAGTCAATTTGTATAGCATTGCAGTTACCAAAAATGTGTCTGTCAATGAAAATAAATTTGTAGTTGTGGTAGTAATTTTCTGAGTGGTAGGCTTTTTCCTAAATTTATCGTAGGAAAGATTAAACAATCGTTATTTGAGCTTTCAAGTACCAGTGATTTATTTCATTTCACACTGACAAAACTGTGTCTAAGTTTTTGTATTATAAATAGTGGTAGATATGGTAACACAGGCTTTAATTCTGAGAATGTACAGGCCTTAGGTACATGATGTCCCACTGGTATCCCAAGTTTCTCTTATAACCCATGAAGAACTATACTTCTTAATTTGAATACAGAAAGCAGTTTTTAAAAGATTAATTATATTACTGATGTAAATACTGACTAGACAACTAATGTGGTGTGACTGCTGCTCATTATATCAAATTCAATCATTTCATTGCTGCCTTGTCCTCCTCCTCATTTGTTTCATCTCCATCTGCTCACTCTCTCATATTACTTGCACTGCATCATATGAGGTACCCAAGCTTACTGGGGCAAAATCTTGTCTTCTATGAAAAATATGGTCCAGTTCTACATAATACTGCAATATAAATACAACAGTAATGCTTATGCTGCTACTAATTTTACCATTTTTCTTCCTGTTTGAGTCTTGGAAAATATAATTCCTATTTTGGAGCTAGTTTAGCTATGTGTCAGTGAAAGTTAAGAGTAGAATTGATGACATCTCACTACAACTCCTTAAAAGAAGGGTGCTAGTCTAAGCTAGTCATCAAAGCTTGTGTCATTACTCTTACAAGTGTTATCATAAGAGGCTGGTATTTTTTAGGATGTAATGAATGACATTTTCAGAAAATGATTCATCCTGCCCTAATGTAGTAGAGCTTAGTCACCTAATGGAGTTGTCTCTGTAAACTGCATACTAAGACCATAGGAAAAACTTACATTTGGTGCCTAACTTGTTTGAATCACACTGCAAGTATTCTGTGTGAGCCCCCATTTCTGATGCTGTGTTGATGCTGCTCCAGCTGCTAGGAAATTATTTTTATCTTGCATTATTATAGTCCTACAAGCACACATTTTAGCAGCAAATGTCCTGGGTTTTAGGATTTACACCACAGCATATCATTAAACAATTCACTTTATCAATTAAAATGTCCTTTTAGTTGTCTCTTAAAAATATCTGTAGAGATTATAGTTCATTCTGTCTTTTCCCTACTGCTGTGCCATCAACACAGATGCAATATTTGTCTCAGAAAGGGCTGGGTTAGTGTATTAGTGTAGCAGTGTGGAGATCTAACAGTGAAACAGTCATGGGGCTTCAAGCGTCTGACACTCTGATAAAGCATGAAAGAGGTTAACAGGAAAGATAAAAATAGTGGGATGATTTGATATTAATTCTTATTTTCCTTCCTATTGAGAAGGCTTTGTTATGTTGGCTCTGTTTCTTTACTGCCATTTGCCAGAGCAATGTTTTATAACTAGAAAATACAATAAGCAGTGGTGATGTAAGCAAATGAAAGGTTAGTGAATTTGGTTTGGCATTGGAAATACCTCTTTGTAATAAAGGTCATGATTTCAAAATATTGCAAACAAGTGTGTCTAAGGTTTCTCTTTGTCTGCCCTGCTCCACATTGTGTCTCCTCAGCTGAAAATTTACTTAAAATTAGGTAGCAAATGAAAAGAACAAGATAAACCTATGAGGAACATCAGGGGAACTCTTACTCTGAGGTCAGTGGCAATATTCCCAAGGAAGTTAATTTCAAAACAAGTCTGTCAGTTATCTGAGTTTCAGCTGACAATTTAATATATGAATAGCCTTCTGGAACAAAAAATGTGGGTTCTGGGCTTTTCTCTGCCATTCTTCTCTCGTGCATGTCACTGTGGTTGCAGAATACATTTAACTGGTTGCATTAGTCACTGGGGATTGTGTTCCTATGCTTCTATATGTTTGGTTTAATATATGTTTGCATATTCAACTGTGCAGGCAATAAACATGTTCATTATAATAAAAAGCTATCTCTGCTTTTACTTGGTCAGCTAACTGTGGAACATTGGTACATCTATAAACAGAAGTTGGTTTGTGATAGCAAAATGCAGGACTATTTTACCAGCTGGTTTCTGGAAAAAGATTGATTTTCCTCCATGCAAATATTTGAAAGATATATGCCACCAGCATTTCTATGGGGCATGCACTCAAACAGAACTGAAGAGCTGAGTCTTGTGCTCATTGCAGTCCAGCTGTTGACTTTTGTCTTGGGATCAGGCCATACATCCTAACAATGAGGGTGTCTGTATGCAATTTCTGGGATTACGATTTTTATGTGTATGGTAATGTATATTAGACTGTGCTAAAGAAATGGGAAAAATAGAATTTGTGCTAGGCAGAATTCACCACAAGATGTCTCATGTCTCACTACAGATTTTTCACAAAGGTAGGGAGCTATCCAGCTAAGTCTGGTGAGTGCAGTGCGAATTACATGATTTAGATTCTTCTGGAGAGTGTGTTAAAAGCACATAAAAATAGACTGGATGTGGAATCCAGACATGACGAGTGTGTTCTTCAAGGGCTGATTAAAAATAAATGCATGGAGACTAACATCACTGAATATTAAAAAACTCTCAAGAAAGGGAGGAAAATGACCAGTTAAAGCCAAAGTACAGCACTAGAAGAATGATTACTCATTATAAAACAGGGTGATCTAATCTCATTTGTTATTTCTTACCACCTTTACTATGTAAGATAAGTGTCCACTAAGAGTATTTTCCACCCTTGTAACATTTGGGGTGGGGTGTGTACCTTTAAGTAACTGTTTTATCTGTTGGCTCTGGGGATCCAGACTGGAGCCCACACATGCGTGAATCTGTACAAGCCTTGGGCACAGTTGTCTATTCTTATGTGTATTGCTGTATATGTATTTTTAAATAGAACTCTTTTGTGTTCCTATGTGTATGACTTCTCTCAGCACTGGTGCAGACTCTATTCTTATTCTAGGATGTTACTTGAGTGAGGATAGATTCAAGGCCAGCCAACAATTTTCTTTATAGCTGTTAAATAAAAACTTTAAGTGTTAATTGTTTTCATAGCTATCTATATACCAAAGACTCTGTACTTCAATTCCCAGTTTTGGAAGGATTGGGGGTCAGGGTGGGTAGTTGTGGGACTGTAGGGAACTTCTACTGCGGCCAGGAATGAGCGAGAGCACAAGCTGATTGTATAAGTCAAATGTATTTCACATATCTGATCACCCAAACAAGCAGATATGCTCAGGATAAATGCTATATATTTACAAGTTTTTAAATATAAATAAACACACTAAACTTATTGGGTTGGGGGTATGTTAAGGAATCTAATTTTAAACTCCATGATGGCCTCTTTTGTTAACACACAACTACAATGTATCTCCAAAACTGCTGCCATAAAAGCCCATAGAGCAAAAAATGAAGAATTATTTTCTTGTAAAATCACAGTATCACACAGGAATACTTGGAGGTGTTTAAGGAAAGACTGGATGTGGGAGTTAGTGCCACGGTCCAGTTGACGAGGTGCTGTTAGACCATAGGTTGGATTCAATGATCTCAGACGTCCTTTCCAACCTAACTGATGCTGTGCTTCTGTGATTCCATGTTGAGATCCTTCCCACCCAGGCCAATAGTGGCGATCAGCGTTCCTGCCCGGGCCCGTCCGAGCTGCGGCTCTTGGCAGTGTCGGGGCCGCTTCCCGCCGGCTCCGGGACGGGACGGGACGGGGCGCACCTGCGGGAGCTGCCCTGTGCACGCCCGTCCTACAGGTGTGTGTGTCGGTGCACAGAGGGACCCACGGTGGCCCCGGGGAGGAAAAGCGGAGGGTTCCCTTACTAATCACGGCCGCGGAGCTGTGCCGTGGGAGCCGTGCGGGGGCCGAGCAATTCCCTTCGCAGCCCGGTCCGGCGCGGCCGCTGCTCCCGGGGCGGGGCGGGGCGGGGCCGCCCCTGCCGCCGCCGCGCGCCGCTGAGCCGCCCCCGCCCGCGGTGGATGCCGCCGGGGAGCGGGCGGAGCGCGCCGCCGGGGAGAGGGGCTGCCGCGGCCGCCGGAGCCCACGTACATGCGAGTGCCCTCTCCGCTCACCAGCATGCTTTACTTCCAGATGGTGATCATGGCAGGGACCGTGATGCTGGCTTATTACTTCGAGTACACGGACACCTTCACCGTCAACGTGCAAGGCTTCTTCTGCTACGAGGGCGCGTACCGAAAGCCCTACCCGGGCCCGGAGGACCGCAGCGCCGTGCCGCCGGTGCTGCTCTACTCGCTGACCGCAGGCGTGCCCGTGCTGGTGGTAAGCAGGGGCCGCCCGTGCCCGCGCTCCGGTGACTTGTTGGGCCGGGCCGGACCGGACCGGGCCGCGGGTCCCGGCCGGAGCAGTGCCGCCGGCGGGCGGGGACCCTCCGCGCTCCGGGGCTGCGGCCGGCCCCGGAGCCCCACGGGCAGCGCTGCCGCCCCCGGCCCCTGCCCCACCGTGCCCATCGCGCCTCTCAAGTTTATTTTTAGCACCGGTTTATGTAACTGCCAGTGCCTGTATTTCCAGCCCCGTGCGACTCCTTTTGGTAAAAAATTATCTTTTCTTTTTCGAAACGCGCGTCGCTTGCAGATGGGCAACCTGAGGAAAATCTGGCTTTTAGCAGCCACTTACTGATGTGTCATCCGGTACTAATTAGAAAATCCCTCTGTCAGTTTTGTTTTCTAAAAGTCAGCTGGTACGTGCAAGGAGCAGTTTTACTTGATTTAGTTGTCTCCATATGTCACAGTTACTGATGTGTGTGCAAACGAAACCTGTGTCTCTAATTGAACATGATCTTCCGTCAATCAGTTTTAAACAGGTGTGGCTAAAAAGTGATTTATTTAATCGATTTTCTATCGGGTACTTTTTTTTTGGGAAACGGCTAAGGGAAAGCTTTTTGGAAAAGCAGTGAGATTCCTTTCAAGCTGTTGAAGGTACTCTGTTGTCAGATAACGAGGGCATTAGCATCATTCAGTGATCCCTCACCATACTGAGGAGAAAAGACCTAGAGGAGAGCATTTGACTGTTGGGGATGGATTATATCTAGACTTACCAGGTGCCTGCACAGCTACACATGCACAAAGCCCTTGTAAAGAGTTGATTTTTATCAACTGTAAGCTTTGGAATAATAAAAAATGCAATAAGAAGAGGCCTTTTAAGATAGCAATTTTTTTAATCATAATAACTCTTTTTCAGGAAAATGTAACAAAATAGGAGTCGAAAAAGCCTCATGAGGCTAAGGCTGTGGTAATCCCAGACACAATTTCTGCTTTTGTAGCATTATGAAATCTCAGATGGTATCAAATATAAAACCTTATGGTCAGGATCAGCCTTAGTGTTAGGACTTGGTTCTCTTTTTAATTTTTTTTTTTCTCCCAAGGGATTCAATCTCTTCATTTGGCAAAACCTGTTGTGTAGCATTTTGGCTTTGTTGGGTTCTTTTGATTTGAACATCAGTTATTTGACCACTTTATTTACCTGTTTGTTCTTTTGAACCCCTAAATACTGTTGAGATTCAAAAAGGGAATTTTGTTGTGTTTTGTTCTGCTGATGCTTCTCTGATGCTGGTGTGTGTTGTTTGTTTTGCTTTTAATTCTATTTCTTTTGTTTGCCTCAGGAAGTTATAAAGATTATGTCAGATATTCATGTCGAGCATCTTTTTTCCTGTTATGTGTCAGCAAGATGGATTGGTAGTTTCCATTCATTTCCTGGGTGCTAGATGATTACGTCAGAGCAATCTCCATGACATTTTGGGTTGGCAGTCTTGTAATTAGCCTTGCTAAAAAGCTAATAATAGAATTTAATGATACTTAACTGTGTTTCATCTTCCAGTCACCAGTCTTTTGGGCAGATGACATGGGATGTCAGGGCATGGAAAGCCACATTGTAGATGCCTGTGTTTCATTTTTTAAAAAAGCATTTTTATTTCATTTTATTAAACAAAAATTTAGCTTCTGGGAATCTCATTGATTTAACAGCATTAAGTCTAATAGTTAACTTTATTAAATGGGTGGATTTTTCAGGTTTTGCATAGAGTTGTGTTCTGATTTGCCTTGAGCAATCCTCTTGGACTTAGTGTTTACCCAGGATGGCACTTAGTTGTACAGAACAGGTACATTGCCTTTGCTTGTTCTTTTCATTGAAAGGAATGGTGAAAGTAAGATTTCTTCACCAAAACAACTTGTATGTTTTCAGTTGTAGTAGATTTCAGAGACTAGGTTCCCTTCCGTTTTGTTTATTTCTTGTCTATGACATTTTGGATGTACATATTCTGTGTAATTTTGTTTCTACAGATGAAATACAAATATTAATAATGTAACATAGCCCTGTTTTGGTCTGTAAAGACTACATGCAAATGTAGGCTAGTGAAGGAAATAGATCTCTGTGAATGCAATTTCACTTTTTTTTCCCACAATGAGTATTGTCCTTGAACACAGGATATTAAATAATAAAATTTATGAGGGTTTTTTAAAAAATCCTTTTTTTTTCTTGCTTGTTTGGTGTATGGGATTAATGCTCTTTCTGAGGTTATGAGGTAGAGCAGCAGAATCTTTACCTTGGTGTTAATAGCAACTGAGGTTTTCTTGAGTAATGGGACTTGTTTAATTGGAGCCATAGAGTGCTTCAAGTTAAGCCAGTTTATCTTAATGTGACTCAATTAATGGCTCCATTGGCTTGAGTTTGAGTGAAGTTGCTCAAAAATCATAAAAAAATAGTTTTTCTAATGATTTTCCTTTCTACCTGCCTGCTAGTAGAAAACTAAAGAAGTAAAGAACCAGTAGCAGGACCTGTCTTGATGAGCATCTCATCAGCAGTGGTTCTCTGGCTGCTGTGAGGCTGCCACGTGGCTGCTCATCCAGAACCCCTGTGCCACATCGGAGATGCTGCAGCAGCCCTGAGTGTCAGGCCATGGGCTTGAGCTGCGTGTCTGCTCGCAGGGCAGCCACAGGCATGTGCTGAGACCTGAATAACAGCCTGTGTCATCTGACAGGGAGGTACTGTGAGTCCTGGACATTTTCTGGTTAGTCTTTAAAATGCTGCTTCCTGCTCGTACATTCCTACAGCCCTGGTGCAGCATTGCTGCCAGGCTTTCATTCCTGAGCCAATCTGTTTCCTCAGCCCATCTGCCCCCATGCCATCCAGGGACAGCTGCAGCTGGCTGGCAAGGCACAGGTGCTCAGGAGTGTGATCTGAGAAGTGCAGTCCCAGGGCAGAAGCAGAGATTGCTTGCTCTGCTGGAGTGCTTGACTTTTTGATGGGGTTTTGGCTTTTTTGTTTGGGTGTTTTTGTGTGTGGGGATTTTTTTATTTACTTATTTTGTTTTGTTGGGTTTTGTTCATTTGGTTTGGTTTTTTGTTGTTGTTCAGGATTTTCTTTGGGTTTTATTTTTTTGGTTTTGTGGTGGCTTTTTAAAAATTTCTATCTTTTGAGTCAAGTGCTCTGATATGGGGAAGGGAAACTGACTGAAGGAAAGAAGTTTTGTGCTCTGTACTTGGGACTTACTGGGTTTGTGTATCTACAGTCTTTGGTCAAGTAATTACCATGTGTTTACCAAATATTTGGTCAGCCATGACTTGGTGGGCAGCTGGACTAGATGATTATTGTAGGTCTCTCCTAGCTGAACTATTCTATTCTAAATATCTGATAGGCTGTGTAGGATCTAGTATGGAGTCAAGTTGTGCTATTCACTTTGGCTGTAACAAATTTGTTGTCTGCTAAGATGTCTGTGCTTAAAACCCCTGCAGCTTCAGAGTTGCCTGGAGAAGCTGTGGCAGCTGGCAGGTTCCAGGCCAGGCCCATGGAAGGTGTTCCTGCCCATGGTGGGCTGGAACTAGATGAGCTTTAACATCCCCTCTGACCCAAGCCATTCTATGATTCACAGGTATTGCAGCAACTGTAGGAAACTTGTAGAGGAATCCAACAACCTTGCTCTAGGATGAGAAGAATTTTTTTTTTTTTGCTGGTTTCCTAGCTTTTATGTAGGTTCCATGAAATGAAGATACATTATTATAATGTTGGTTTTCTCTGGGTTATCTCTAGAGGGTGTAGGCACTGTTTCTTATCTCCCAAATACATTTTGAGTTCTTCTACTGGAGAATGTTGAGGGTTCAAACAGTTGCTTTTCTTTAGTCTGTTTTTCAAAAAGTGCTGAAAACAACTGCAGCTTAACATATAATAAAATATATTGTCCCTTCCAGTGTTAGACTTTTATGTGTGGAAGGTCTCCTAGATCATACTTTTAGGCACAGGTAATGACTTGAGTGAGTAGATGTGTTTGCATAAGGAAGATTAGGCATACAAGCAGTAATATCTTTTTAAAATGTGGATGAGGTAGAAATTGCAATCAGAAGAGTGGAAAAGCCCTAATTATGATATTCTGTGAGGGAAGACTGAGACTTGGGCAGAGGCAGTGCTCCTATCTTTCTAGTGTCCATAGCACTAATACCCCAAAATCTCTGGTATACTGAGGAATTCTCAACACATGGGGTTTTTTTTATTTTTGTTTTTTTTTATCTTAAAGTCAAATGTGAAGGTGACAGGAAATAGCTTCTTGATTTGAGTCTATTCAAATATGTAATAAGCATAGAACTGCTAGTTGAGGGCTCAGTGCTATTTAAGCCATTTCCCAGTGTGCCAGTTCTTGCTCAGTGGGCTGGTTGCTTTTTTAAACTTGTTATGACAGATGTAGCTTGGGAAATACACGTCAGTCTAATCCTTTAGCTTCCAGTAGAGATGTTTTCTAGATCGGTGAGGCTAGTGTCTCATGTTTTCAGAATCCATAGAGTGATCAGTTCTGCATTGTTTCTTTCTGGTAGATGTTAATAATTTTGACCTCTTTAAAATACTGTGAAGTGCACTCAAGGATTCTTTTAGTGATTCCACATACTAATATGGATTATTTAAAATGTCAACACTTTTTAAACAATAAGTGGTATAAAATGTGATGTATTAGACCTAAGATATATGCTTACTGCCATATAAAAGCTAGGAGGAGATAATGACACATTTTCATTAACATATTTAAACAGTTCAGTTATGCAAATGGTGTTTGCTTTTATTTCCAAGTAACAAATATGTGATTACAGTACTTATCCATAAAATATACACTTCTATTTGCTTAGGCAAATTCCTAGCATATTTGTATTTTCTCTGCAAACCAATTAAAGACTAATTTATTTTAGGATAATACGTCTAATGTCTTCACTGAAAAAAATATTTGCCATTGAGACATGAAATATTGGATTCTCTTTTTTTTTTTTTTTTTAAGTGGACTGGAGGAATCTCTAGATTTGGCACATCCTAAACAAGGAATGGATGTCAAAAATGAGACATTCTGCCTTGAGCTTAGCTTTAGTCAGTAACTTTTTCCTTTGAGGAGGAAATTTTGAATCCTGGCAAAAGAAAGACTGTAAAGTGAAAGATGCAATATAATTGTTCTTGTATCAAGTTTACTGTACCCCAGTACTTAAGAAAAAACAACATCATTTGAGAAAATTGAAAAAGAGAGGCTACCTTTTGAAGTATGTGCACAGTTTTCCTAAGTCTGCTTTCTTTTTCACCGTCTTTGCTATTTTAGTAGCTCCAGGTCTGAGTAGCTCAAGAGCAGTTGAAGAATATGCAGAGACCTGAAGGAGATGCACATAGATCTATGTGATGTGACTGGACAGAATATGCAGAGACCTGAAGGAGATGCACCACTTGATTCCAGCACATAGATCTATGTGATGTGACTGGATGCCTCCCATCTCAGTCCTCCTATCTGAACCTGCTAGTACCTATTTTCCTTCTGACATCTGTAATTCTATGTGCTGTGGCATCAGGGACTGATCAAATTTTATCAGGCTGAGTTATCAAAACGCTCGTGGCAGAGAAGCTTTTAGTTAACCTGTTGTTTGCTGAAACTATGGTACTAGTGTGTAACTTAGTGCCATACATGAAAAGGGGTTCTAGGTTGTGATATCTGGGACATCAAAATACTCAGTTGTCTGTTATAATGTGAGGAAAAGCATAACGTAGAATGCAAGTGCTGAAAATATTTTCTGTGAATTTGCTGTGCCTCATGCCTGACCTGTTTCTTCATTCCTCACCTTAGTCAGGAAAAGCCACTACTTTCACAGGTGTTCCTTCAATCTACTTCAGGCTGATTATTTTTCTACTTCATGGTTGGTACCAAGTCAGTTCAGCTTCTATGGACACCTTGACAGTATTGGAAAAAAACTAAAGCACAGGGCCATTCCAGTTTTGTGAGACCCTACTGGAGTACTGCATCCAGCTCTGGGGCCCCCAGTGTAAGAATGGACCTGCTGGAGGGAGTCCAGAGATGGATCTCAAAGGAGATCAAGGGGCTGGGGCATGTCTCCTATGAACACAGGGTGAGAGAGCTGAGGTTGTTCAGCTTGGAGAAGTGAAGGCTTTGGAAGGACCTTAGAACACCTTCCACTACCTAAAGGGGGCCTACAGGAAAGCTGGAGAGGGGACTTTTTACGAGGGCTCATAGTGATAGGACAAGGGTTTAAAGTGAAAGGGTGTGGATTTAGAATATATGTTGGGAAGAAATTCTTCACTTTGAGGGTGGTGTGACACTGGAACAGGTTGCCCAGGAAAACTGTGGATTCCCCATCCCTAAAATTGTTCAAGGCCAGATTGGATGGGGCTTTGAGCAATCTGAAGGATTGGGAACCAGATGATCTTTAAGGGTTCCTTCCTACTGAGGCCATCCTATGATTCTCAGAATTGAACAGACTTTTCTCCTGGTCTGCTGCTTGAAGAAGTGACCTCTGTGCATCCTGAAGGAGATTAAATTGTTTTGTCATTTCTTCCAGAAAAGAATCAAGGAAGCTTGATAAATAATGCAAGGATGAACAGTTGCCAGCAGCTGTGTTACAGGGCAAAAAAATCCCAAGGGTATGTAGCAAGGTATTCAAGTTTTCAGTTTTAAGTGCAACTTACTGAAAAAGGTGTACATACCAGCATAGGTATGCAGCATACATGCCAGCAAGGGATGCAGTCTATCCTAGTGCTCTTTTTCTGGGAACAGTGAACTTTTATTATGATATCTGAACATCTCATGATGTTTTTGATAAGACAGTGATAGAGCAACAAAAGATTAAAGTTTTACATCCTGACTCATATGAGTTGGGTAGACTAAGCAGCCTCTGAAACCAAATGGGAATGGTTTTGAGAAACTAATTAGCTAATCAAAGAAAATAATTCCTGGATTATTGAAATAGGTTACGTATCAAAAAGCTAAAGCTTTTTAGATTTATGTGTCTTTCTCTTGCTGGCACATTTTTCAGCTGTTAAAACCTTACATAAATAAGGAATTGCCAGTAAACTTTGTTTACTCTGTGACCACATTGTTCTTGCAGGGCTCATTTGATCCCTGTATCATAGCCCTGTTTCAATCTGTGTGCTCAGCTGCAACTTCTTTCCTTGATAGGTTTCTTGTTCCATTCCCACATGTTTGTAGGAAAGATAAAACCTGCTGCATTTTTGTTTTGTTTTTTGAAATATGCAAGTACTGGGGACTTCAGGAAACCACTCTTTGTGGGGGGAGGAGGAATGCCCTTGTCTGGAATGCAGAAGTTTAAAGCTAAGGGAAATTTATTTCATGCTCCTCCTTTGTGAATGGATAATTGCTTTGCAACTCTACTTAAGAATAAAAAAATAAATCACGCTGTTAGGTCTGCAGTAACTTTGTGTACCAGATGTCAGCATTGGCCTGTTGGGACACATAGCAAAACAAATACATGATTTGATAGTCTGATGCTGGCTTTATCTCAGCATTAAACCACTAATCCAGCAGAGCTATAACCTGGAGAAACAATTAAAAATTCAGAACCACCGTGTGTTTTCTTGGGAATTCTTCTTTATCTGTCTGTCTTCCTGTTGTGCTGTGATGGCTTACATGAGCAGTGCCTGCAGAAGTTATGTTTGTACTTCCACTGCAAAGTATTTCTGCTGTGTTTAGTATGCATGTGATTTACAAACACTAACAATATCGAGGCCATATGCTTCATCCTTTGATGGGTTCTCTGGAAGTAAAGTGGCAAGCAGATGTGAACAAGGCAGGCAGGCTTCTGTTTGCAACAGCTGAATGCCTGCTTGTCCTACAAACGATGCACTTATGTTTAAGTGAGAAATTGTTAATCCAACTAATCCTGAGTGATTAAGGAGTTTCTATCATTGTTTATAATCTAAAATAGTAGGCTTGAAGTAATAATCAGTTTTTTCAGCTGAACAGTTCTTGCTCATTGTACATCATGCAGGATTGAGGAGATGGGTGTCCATATGATAAATAATAAATGACAGCCAAAGTAGAATTGTAAGTAGCTTTAGCTGTGTTTTTTAGCCTTAAAAGCAGAGTGATGTTTAAAAAGCTTTATACGCTCTTGCAGCATCTCTCAGATACACTGAAGTGCATGATGGCCCAGCTTTCATTGTGCATGGTTTTTTATTTAGCAGAGATGTGGTAACCTCACAGATTGCAAGTAAAAAGTCCAGCTGAAGTGGATATACCATGTCTCTGGGCTTTAAGGAGGAATATCTATTGAAAACAAAGTTCTTTGTATTTGCACACAGTACAGTGACCATGGTGTTGGACAGTGACTAGGAAAGCAGATCTAGCACTTGCTGTCTCTGGTGGGCAAACTGCCTTTGCGAGGAGCACTTCTATTTACCTGTGGATCAGAATATATTTATTTTCAATGTAAAAATACCAATAAACCTGCAGCAGAAAAATGACTGTATGTATTAAGGCTTTGTAGAATCTATTAGTGTAAGAAGTTTTTCAGTACTGATTCAAAACAGACTCTTAATTTGGGATTCCACTGGGTATGAGGCATTTTTCTTTCTCTACTGTTTCTTCTTGCCTCTCATCCATGTCAGGTTAAAGAGTATGTATGAAGGCATTCTGAGTTTTTAATTTTCTAAATAATAATTAAGAAAAAAGCAGCTACCAAGAACAGAGGTCAGCCTAACCGTATTCTGCTATCCAGATTTTATTTTTTTTCTTTCTCTGTACAGCATATAGAAACACCTGTTGTTTTAGGTTGGTAGGTTTCATGCTGTCTCTAAAAAGGATCAGTGATACATTTCATTTTTTATTGTTCAAATTTTGAGTAGTATTTTGGGGATTTCTTTGATCAATGTATAGTTTGGCTCTTTATAGATCAAGTATTGAATATTAGAATCAGTAAGTGGAACTCAGCCTCCGAGTATAGTTATTTTGGGTAGTAATAGGGATTTCTGTGACCTGTCTGTAGCAATTTAGGGCTCAGACATGACTGAATTAATTCTGCTTAAAGATTTCTTAATCACGGGCCAGCTGAGCTGCAGTAACCAACGACATGAACTTGCAGCCTGTTGGGAGCATGAGGTGAAGTATTTGAGCTTGACCTGCTTTAATCAAGACTTATCCCAGGATGTGTTCATTTTTTGGGTTTTGCAGAGTGCCTGTACATGCTGTCCATGACAGGACTGTGCTGAGAAGGAGGAGCCTTACAGGGTGCAATGGCTCATGGCTGAGCCTGACCTACCAAGTGCAGGTCCGTGCAGGAGTTCAGCTCTATGCAGAGCGATGTGTGGACATGCCCAAGCTTTGGCACATATTAACAGTACTTTGGTCATACTTACGTAGATTGGGCCAGATGTCCAGAGCCTCTCCACTGCTCAGGTCCTGCTTTTCCTGTTCCTGTGAGGAGTGTTCTTGGCCCTGTTGGGTGTATCAAGGCTCTGCCACGAGGCCAGGCCTGAGGCTACTGCCATCATGCATTCAAAGTGACAGATGAGAGTCTGGGCATCCAGGGGCTCAGGGGAGGACTGCATGGGCTAATGCTTGGGCTGCATTAGGCTGTAGGCCATAGGCATGTTCCATGTGGATGGTGTGGGGATATTCCAGCTGTTAGTATGGGCCCCTTTGCCAAGTGCTCACGCTTGACTGAAGTCAGCGCTTCAGTCGGTCACAGGGGCTCTTTCCAGAGCATTTAGCAAAGGCAGATGAGATTTGTAGGCAGATTGACCTTGGGCCATGTGAGTGGTTCGGGGACATCTGCAGCTGGCAGAATGAATGTACAGAGCTGGGCTGTGTGCTCTGACAGGCTTTGCCTTGGTAAAGGGATCTGACCACTCAAGCAGGATGGACACGTAGCTGTTAATGCCTTGCTGCCAAATGGTAGTTGTGAAATTAGGCTTCTCTTTTAAGCACTAGGAGATTTGTGCATGAACAGTTATACTAGAGCTAGATTGTTAATTTATCTTGGTATTGTTAGTGATTTATCTTGATATTGATGGAGTTTAATCATATGTTTCAGTGCTGTTTGAAATCACAAGGCTTTCCCCAGGTTGAGTGCTGTGGGTGAATGAGTTTAGTGCTGATAGAATCTTTTTCTTCTGTACTGCAGCATTACTCGGTATTTCTTTTGTTTCTGAATTGATTGTGATTGTTGTGTGATTAGGGGTAGATGGAAATCATAGAGCAGAGCCTCTGTCTTTAAAAAACTATGTTTACATATGCAAGTGTGTATGCTCAATGTGTTGCCAGAAAAAGTCATGGTTATATGGTTGACTTGTATCCATAGTTTTGTTCATGTGTACTTTTAATCTTAATACCAATGGCAAAAACGTTATGCCTCAAAGAATTTATTAATTTACAGCAGAAATACTTAAATTGTTATCCCTGAATGTGTGCAAGCACCTTTCATTGCAGAACACTTTGAACTGTTCTTTGTAGTAATTTAAATTGCTCCAATAATGAGATTGCATCCAAGACTGGCTAAAAAAGCATGTATTTGTACATTTACATAATAGCATGTATTTTATATAATATCCTTTATTGTCATCATACAGGAGACCAAAAACCAACTATTATAAATTCTGCCTTGAAGACAATCAGTGTCAGAGCTTCACAAGACCTAAAAATTTTAAATAGGCTCATTCATCCTTAAAACACTTCTCTCACCACTTGAGCTTTTTTCAAGATATCTGATAAAGCCAGCAGCATATTTACTATTATTTTACAGATCTGTGCAAAGGAGATGATCCTTGTTAGGGTAAACCATTATGCACTATTTCATGAGTGGAAAGAGATACAGTCACATATTGAGGAAGAGTAGCTGGGTTTACTTCAGCCAATAGACTTTGCAATTAGTTTTGAGAATACCATTGCATGCCTTAAAGAGCTGTTTTTATGCTCTGCTGTCTTCACAGCAAAGTATACAATCTCCCCTCTGTCTTGTAGGCATTTCCTGTACTAGGAAATTTTTGCTGAAATTTCCCACTCTTGCTACTCCTGTTTCAGCTCATTGGCTGCTGTGCCAATGAGGGCACTTGGGACTTCCTCTTAATTCAAGCACTGCATTGTGTAAACTTCTAAACAGGGTCAGACAACATAGTGTTGCCAGCTGCACATCTGCAGCCATCTGGATTTGTGGCAGGAGCAGTAAAATAGACATTGTGTAGCAGAGTTGAAAGAGTGACAAAAGTGGTGCAAATCATATTTGCAGAAAACCCACCACAGAGAAACCCACCATAAAGTAAACCCACCATATTTGATCTACAGAATGTACAGTACATTATTGAAAAGGTCTTTCCACTTGTGTATTTATCAAATAAAGATAAATGAGATATACTAGTGCTGTGTAATTTTTGTGAAAAAGCTTGCTGCCTAATTCATTCCCATTGCATTGTTAAGAGCAGGGGTGAGTAATTATTAAAGCTTCTGGTGCTCATAAACAGGCCTCTACCACCACTTGTATGACATCATTAAGATTCTGTTTCCAATAAACATCACTTCAGTATCTTAATTTATTGTAATAACATTCTTAAAGAGAAATAATTGCACACTGTGAAATTACAGCTCTCAGTTCCAAAGAAGAAGATGCAGGGGGAATGGTCACCCATTGTTTTGTTTCTGGGCTTGCTAGTTGTTTGAGGTGAGGCTAGAAGAGGCACTTCTGACCTCTTTTCTTTTGGGTCCTTTCTCCCTGACCAGCATCTCCAGTGACTGTTCTGGGAATAACATCATGACTTAGCCTGGTCAGTGAAGCTTGAAAAGTTAACTTATGTAGAGTCATCTCTTTGACTGTGTTACGCAAGTGTCAGTGCAAGGTGCTGTCTCTGCTTTTCTTTACTTGAAAGCTTCTGTTTGGTCATTTGTTTCCCAGCTTTCAGAGGCACTGGAAGTGTGGATTAATAATGTTAGGGTTTGTTACTGAGTAATTTTACTGCTGGTTTTATGCTGAATGCACATATTATGCACAAGTAACCCTAATGTGAGCTCAGAATAAATTTTCATTTTAGACCAAAGGCTTTTATACATGGGCTTTTAAAGTGTTTTAAATTCATTTTTAATGACACCTGGATTCTTTGCAGTGATGCTTACAATGTAAAGACATAAAGTATATTAGAATAATGATTTAGAAGTTAATATGTTCAAGAGTGGGCATTGCATTTTTTGACATATCTTTCTGATTTATCTGACCTGTTAAACCTCTTTCTCAAATATTTGGTACTGCTTCTCTGTAAAATTGGATTGTCTTCCTAGTTTTATTATTTTCTTGAGACAGAATTCATAGCTAAGATGTATTTCTAGACTTTGGATGAGGTATTGCTCTTAACCTAGAGTGCCATAGTTTTCACAACTAATCCAGCTCCTGTTGAAGTTAGTGAGTTTACTGCCTTGGATTTCAACTAAAAAAGGTTAATCACCTTAATGCATTTGATTTTTTGGCAATTATACTGTAGCCTAAGGTAATGGTAAATGAAGAGTTACTTATACAGAGGCCATTATTAGTAGGAGTAGAGCTACTTAAGTGATTACAAAGAGAGCTGTTTTATTTTGAAGGTAATTTTAAATAAAAAGCTTATAACTATTTTCTTGAGGAGTCTACTTAAATTTATCATTATGAATCAAATACTATTTGATAATAATGAACATAACTAGTAAACCAGTTGTGTGTATGTTTTGTAGACATGCATATTTTGCCACAAAAATCCAGAAAACAATTTTTGTGGAATCTTACAGGCATTGATCGTATGTACAGCATGTTTTTCTCATAGCTCTATTAAAACACAAGGTACTTGCACACAGGGTACAAGTGTTTGATCCTTCATTTTCCATTGTTTGATGGCAATGGCAATTCAGTGGAAGTGGCTTTCCTTGAACTGATCTGTGGAATAATATATCTGCAAAACATCACTGGCCTTGAGTAAAAGTGAGCTAGAAGTAAGACACTGGGAAAAGTGAGAAATACAGATATTGTCCTTCTGAGCCTCTGAGAACAGTTGGCTACAGTCATATACTGACTGTAAAACCACTACTTTGTGACTGGAATCATTAAGAGATGCCTTTTATGTAATCAGGTTTTATTCAAACAGGGATGAAAGGCCGTTTATGCTGAATTTTGCAATTGAATGTTCATCCTGGGTAGAAAAGCGCAGTTGCATAGATCACCTAAGGCTTAAAATACAGAGTAGCATTGCTGTTGGAAATGATCACTGGTAGGGTGTCAGATGCATTGGTATTGTATTTGTCAGGGAATCATGTTTTCAATATGCACAGAAGGGTTAGGACACCAGTGTGCCTCAGCAGACAGAGCAATGTACAGTTTTCTTGGCCAGTGAAGAAACAAAGGGATTCACCAAGTCCAGGTCATAAAGAACTACAGTCTTCTCCACATGTGTCACTCGAAGTCCAGTGGAAGACTTCACTGATACAGCTGAATGCAGAGATGAACATATATGAAATTCATCTTCTAATAGAGAAGATAAATTGTAGAGCTTTGAATATTTTATTTTTCCTTCACAAATACCGCAGGATTTTAAAGTTGAAGTGCTTGAGAAAAGTGAAAAATTATGATGTAGAATTCTTTTCCAATATCCTTAATGAAATAATTATATTTAACAACAACCTTTTTCGTGTATCCATCAGAGATCAGGAGACTAAAATCAGTTGATATCTGAATGATATCTGTTCATATTACAACTCATTTTCCTAAGGAGATGTGTTTGTGAAGTGTGGCGTTCAGAAACTTTACATAATGGCATCCTTGGTTTTTGTAAAAAGAAAATGAGAAAAATTTAAAAACTGAGAATTTCCTGTGAAAACCTTATCTGGAGTATTTGAGACTAAAGCAACTTCACAGTTTGACATGTGAATTTATGCCTTTAGAAGGCAGTTTTGAATTAAATTTTCTCTCTTCCCCTCACCATTTACTAGGGTATTTTTAGATGTAGAGATTTTTCTCTAGATGAACATTTTTTCTCTAGTTTTTGGATGTTATTTTTTTAAAATTAGAAAAGCTTGATGCATGGGCAAGAATTCTCATGAATGTCTCTTGTCTACTACCTATTGCAATGTGTTCAGCAAGAATACTCATGTCAGTATTGTAAAGCTGCCAGTATTTGGATAGTTTTAGAGCCAGGTGCCAGACACTCACTGGGCCCCCAGACTGCCACATGAGCGTTCCTGAGCGTGTTCCTCACATCCTGGCCATTTCCAATCGCCTGGAGAGCTGCAGTGTGGAGCAGCTGCATTTCTTCATCTCACAGTGGTACGAAAGGTTCAGCAGCCATGAGCGGGAGCTGCAGCAGCAAACACAGCAGCTGGAGAGGGCTGAATGAAGAGATCAGTGTGGAGGGCAGCCCAGCAGGGCAGGCAAGGTTCAGCAGCCATGAGCGGGAGCTGCAGCAGCAAACACAGCAGCAGGAGAGTTGAACGCAGAGCTCGGTGTGGAGGGCAGCCCAGCAGCACGGGCACACCTCTGAGCTGTGTGCTCAATGCCCTGCCTCAGTCCCTGAGGATCAAGTGCCACGCAAGGCCCTGCTCTCATGTGCCACCAGTTGTGGCCCTCTGGTGCTGGCGCGAGGCGTTCTCTTCTCCAAACAGCAGGGCCTGGTAACTGTTTCTCTCAATGACCTTTTACTTGCCCAGCCTTTGCTCTGGCATTGTGCGATTTCAGCCCTGGTGCTGCTCTGCAGGAGCTTTGCCCATCAGACACCTTAGTTGGGCTCCAGAGGAGATGCCATTGGCACATATGATCAATTGCTCAGTTAAGGAAAAAAGGAAGGTCTTAAGAGACTCTGTACTTCAAAATATTTAATTTTTTTCCTCTCGTGTGATAATGAATGAAGATAATTCAGTGAATGATGAAGTTGTCCATGTCTCTGTGATAAAGTTCTCATGTGATTAATTTCTGGCTTCCTGGTTATAAATACTTGGCTACTGTGTGCCTCTTGCTTTCAAATAGCAGTAGAATCTTTGTGAAGAGGGCAGCCTTTACCAGTGTTACATACGGAATATGTCTACAATGTATTAAAAAGGAAAATAATGAATGTTTGTTCCTATCAAAAGCAACATGACTGTTTAGTACCATACAGCCTTACTCCACCCTACAGAGAACTAATAATGCAGGTAATATTTCACTGTTAGATATGTAATCTTTTACTGCTATTTTTCTTTCTTAAGTGGACATGACTAAATATGAATTTTAGTATTTTTCTCAAAAAAATTGGGGAGTACATATTTTTTAAACAAAATTTACAGGCTCAAAAAGTCTGAGTTTTTTTTTAATCTTTCTTTAGAAAAGCAATTTTCTTTTTTACATCTTTTCTGTAGACCTTCAGAAGCTGCTATGCAGTATGGTCCTATATCCTCATGTTGAATGCAAGAGAGGATGTTTTCTATTTAATCAATACCACAGATTTATCTAGGGTTTATTTTTTCATTTTCTGCAGAAGTACTGGTCATTTGTTACTATAGAAAATGTACTTCTCTGAAAATTGACCAGGGCATTTGCTGTCAGTTTAAGCAAGCAAGAAGCAATGAGAACAAGAAAAACACAGAGAAAATGGCCTCAAGGGAAAGCTCTGCATAATAAGCTTGAAATTGCTGCTGCTGGAAATACTGTTGCTGCTTTTCCTGCCGGGGCTGTCACCTCACTCAACAATTTTAGCTTCAAGTGGAGAGCAGAGCTTTATTTTGAGCATCACTAAAGGCCAAGGTTTATGCTGCTGGATTTCTCAAACTGAGACCACTATGCTCATTGGTACGTGGATGGCATTTTTAAAGAGGAAATAGGCCAGGAATAGCCCATGGTCTCAAAAGTTAAAAAGACAAGTTAAAGAGCAGAAATAAAAAAGCATATAGAAGCCATATTTTTAGAAGAGATCTGCACCATACTAAGTGGGAACTCATAAGTTAAATGAATAGGGAGTCCAGGTAATTTAATTGATAACAATTTTCATAGAGATATGTAAATCATTCCCAAGATTTTTAGTTCCATTTTCTACCTTCCCTTCTTGGCTGATAAGAGCAAAGAAATTGATTCTAGAGAGAAAAGCAGAGCTATGGACTGCCTGAGATTCTCATTCCCCAAGGTTATTTCTTCAAGATGGTCTCATAGAAGCCTTGGTTACTGTTCAAGTCATGCCTAAATGGGAGAAACACAATGAATGAAAGGAAGTCAGAAGGGAAACTACAAAGCACAGTATTGTAAAATGTTCTTAACTTGATGAGTTGAGCACATGGATGAATATTTAGTGGCCTTTTTAATGCAGTAACCACTTTTCAGTGTTACTCATCTATCTGAGTGGTTGCTGTAGTTACAGCATAACCCTGAGAATTGGCAGAGAGGGAATTGTGTATTCTGTGACATTCCCTAGCCTGTGTGAAATATTTCTTGTAGCTTAAAGTAGGTGGTAGCTGGAAAGGTCTATGACTGTATACACAGAAATTTATTTCCTAATCCCAAATAGAGATTATCAACCTTATATTTCAGGATTTATCTTGTTTAAACATATTCATGTACCTTCAGATATCTTGTCATGCAAGTGAATATTTAAGTCTCACTTAAGTCCTGGAACTTTATAGGGAGTTTGTGAAATACATAACAATGTAGGTCATAAAGTAAACCTTATTATTATTTTAAGAAGTGAAGATTTAAGGTCATTTATTTATATAGGTGCTGACTGTTGTAAAGCATAGGAGACACTAGGGGAGGTTTGTTTATGGAGTCAATTTACTGGAAAATCAACAATGTCAATGCTGCTCTAGCTCTAATATTTGGAATGAGTCAGGCTTGACATTTTGAGTTGAAAAGAACGCAGAATTTAGAACCAAGTTAAGAATATACTGGATGGAAGGACAAATTAGATTTTTAAATTGACATGCAGTGCTAAAACTAGGCACAGCTTGCCTGGATTCAGAAAAATGACTAATACAGGAAAAACCTGGACTTGGGAGGAGGGAATCAGTGTAGGGAATGTGTGCAAAATGCTATAAGAATCCTGAGGAGAAAGCAAGGAAAGGCACAAGTATTAGGTGCTTGGCAATAAGTGCAGAAAATGTATTATTAATAATATATTAATATGGAGTTAAGAGGTGAAACAAGAAGAAATATTAATTTTAGATCACATCCCTCTCAAATTCTGTTCCTTGCTGTCAAATGGATTGTCACATCACAGACAGGATATGATTGCCATGGAGATGGTTCCAAGGACTTCTATGATTTAATTTTTGCTGGGTTAATATTTTTTATATGCTTCCATAAGAGTAAATGATCATCCTTGTCTTGCTTCTTGTTGCAACACTTATGTATGCTGTTTTTATCTAAGGACTCTGCAAGTTGTTTATACATATGTTCTTCAGAATACTGGAGAGCCTGCACTTTGTACTGTTAGACTACAGATGAAAATTGTTATTTTCCTTATACTTTATATGCTGTGGCTGTATATCAAAATGGAAGGATGGCCTTAGGGAAGGATGGCCTTCCCTGCTTTCAAAAACTGTTAAAATATCTGTGAGCTAAGAATTTTAATACATACCTTTGGGAAAATTTGTACAGTGATCTGAAGTAGTGTGACCCTGATAGAATAAGGTAAAAGATGCTTCTAATATCCTCTCTTTTTCATTGCAGTCATATTTCTGTACTTGTACTTGTGTAGTTTTGTCCAGACATTGATGTTGTCAGAACATTCAGACTCTCCATTGCAATCTTTCACTGCTAGTTTTGGAATATTCCAAAAACTTTTTGCCCCAAGATTTAGAGAAGTACATAAATAATTCTTTTAAATTAAATGTCGTTTGTTGGCTGACTACAACTGGCATATGCAGTGGAAGGGGTAATGGTGGTTCCTGTGCCAGCAGGAATACAGAAATTGCTCTTTCCAGGAATATACCAGGCATGGAAATTGTTGTGAAGTGCAGGGGAGGTATTGCTCTCCTTTTCCTCTGCCCTGTAGACCCGATTATTGCCAGTGGTGCTGCAGAGAGGAAGGGGAAGGAATTGCACTGGGAAGAAGAATTTCTCCTGGGATTTATTGAGATTGAAAAGGATTTTTCTTCCATTTCTGAAACATCAATAGACTGATTATTGAGATGAGCAGTGATTGTGCTGAAGGATGGAGGAAGGAGAACAGCTTTAGCTGAGCTGCCAGTACAGAAAAATAAAGAAGCTGTATTTATTGCCAAATTCTAGAAGGATTCTCTCGAAGCCAATCCACGGAAGCATAGAGATGAATGCCTTGTGTGCTCAATGACTCCTATTACTTCTGACAGCAGAGCACTAGGCCCTCTGTAGCAGAAGTTTGTTTTTAGCGGAGTTCCACATCCTTCTGACCCTTGCACCTACATGCCCACCCTTAGAGTATTCTTGTTCAGCTAAGAGCTTGAATGCTGCTATTCTTGGAACAGAGGGTTTTCTTCATACAGGTCACCATCAAAGACAGGAAATGTAAGAAGGCAGCAGCAAAGATCTAGATGCAACTGATGAAGACATTGCTGGAAGTGAGAATCTCCTTTCCTATAACTGAACAAGCAGTTCTCTCTTTAGTAAATGCCAGCTTTCCTACCAGGCAAGAAGACAACCTTTATTCTTAGATCAGCAGATTCAGTCTCTGCTCGGAGCTGGAGAGTTGAGCTTGCTGGCAGTCTGGGTGTTCTTGAAAAAAGTTGAGCACTGCATCTCACAGATGCTTCCTTTGTGCTGAATTCTGCTCTTTCCTGGAGTTTCAAAATCTGTGGAAAATTTTACTGCAAACTATTGAGTTTGGCAGAAATAATTAAAGGCAGAATCTGACTCTGTTCAGGTTGCCTAGTCCTTGAGAGGAAAGAAAAGCATTACAGTGACTCACAGTAAAAGTATTAGTGTTTCTGTTCTCACCTTTATGAATCACATTAAAACTGATATTTTTGGTATGTTTTTTTCATGAGAGCTATAGGGATCACTGGATTGAATTCTCCTCATAATTTGGATGATCTTGAAGTCAAGGTTGAATTATTTTTCATGTATACTGATCATTTACTAATTATAGATGAAGAAATTCTACTTCACTGGGGTGGAAATTTGCTTGCATCACAATAGAGAGAGGATATTTGTTAGTTCAGGTATTGAATTTTTTTTTTTTTATCTAAACATTCCACTAGGATCTGAAGGCAGTCTAAAGTAATAGCTAATGACTGTTTTGGTGACAAATTAAATTTTGCTTTTCACATACTTGCCTCCAGACTTATTTTTGTTACTTGTGCCACATTATTTATAAGTAGCACTTTCCTCCACAATTCAGCTCAAGGATATCTGCATAATCTGCAAACAGCTAAGGAATGTCATTAATTGCATCCTTCCTGTTGACGACAAAATGTGTGTGTGAACTGGTGCCCACTGATTATTTTATTTATTTTGTAGAACTGTTCAGACCTATTGTGATATATGAAAATATTTATATTTTCCTGTTTGGGCAAAGGTTTAGAAAAACCTCAGCAATTAATCAGATTTGATGGTATTATTGGTTGTATTTGTGGAGTATTAAGATTTCACTTTGGTAGTCTTCATTCTAGTTGATTGAAGTGTGATGTACCTGTCAATAAGCTTTAAGTTTTTCATGTAGAGGAGTGGAAGGGCCTTGCTTGTGAGTCCCACAGTGAATCAGGGTTAGAATCCAGTGGTCAGTGTTTGACCATTCTGCTCTACTTTTAAATTTCCCTGCCATAAAGCAGATATCATGTATCTACTTAAAGTCTTGGCTTTGGCTATCAAGTCTCAATCTGCAGTTAGTGAATAAATTAAAGGTCATGCTTTGTTGTACAGGTAAATACATAACCTAGAGAAGATGTTTTACATTCAAAATACATTTTTTTCTCATTTGGTGATTTTTACTTTTTTTTTTTTCCAACCATAATGTAAATGATATATAGACATGAAAACTTTATTTTGGTGGAGTGAATATGGCCATTCTTAATGTTAAAATATCAGTGGTGACACTTTGTTCAAGCATGAGGAACAGAGCTAAAGCCAGACTTGATAAATTTAGCTAGCAAAATGTGAATCAAACCCTGTTAAGTACCTCCTGGCAAACCAAACCTCTGATGTGAACAGGAGCTCTATTATTTTCCCCCCTTTCTCTCTATCATAGTCCAGAATTTAAAGCTCAACCCTGCAAAGTTCTGGGTATCAGTGAATGCCATGTAGGAACTGAAATTCTGAGCACCTTGCAGGATTAGGCCTTTAATGTGGTCCAGATCTTTTGCATTGTGTGATCTGTTGTTCTTGGACTAATAGATCTTTCCCTTTCCTCTCATCCTGAAATCTAGGTTATGTTATGTTGACTACAAATCCTGGTTGTAATAATTTATTCTCTTTTAAGGCAAATAAAGCAAGCCATAAGGCATATTTCCCTCATAAGAAGATTACTGTACAGAACTTGATTCACTTATGCTGTCTTCTGTGCTGGTTTGGTCTTGTTTCTTTAAGATGAGATTTCTATCTCTGGAATATTAGTGTGTTTTACTTGCTGTAATCTGATGCACCATTTCTCTCCCCTTTTTTCTCTTCCTCTAAGATTATCGTTGGAGAAACTGCAGTCTTTTGTCTACAGTTAGCTACAAAGGATTTTGAAAACCAAGAGAAAACAATATTAACTGGAGACTGTTGTTATATAAATCCACTGGTGCGCAGGACCATCCGATTCCTTGGTATGAGCAAAATTACTGCTTTCATTTTCTGAATGGTGAGAGTTATCAATTATGTCTTAATTTTGACCTGGAGAAAATATTCAGATAACCATATTACATTTCATGTGTAGTCATAACTCAGGTGCAGTTTTACTTTTAGGCAGCAAATGAAGCTTTTTGGAAGTTTGGATTAAAAACAGTTGCAGAAACAGCAGTAAAAGTAGAAGGAGCTGGGACCACTAGGGGAGAAAAACAACCAGCAGGCCTGAAGTGGGGTGAAGTGGAGAAAGGTGATATCCTTGTGCCATATCTATAGCTGAAAGTAAACACACACACACCCAAAAGCTGAGGACATTGGGATATAAATGTGTATTTGAAGCCAAGTCAATTCAGCTGCTTTCTTAGCCTGGCTATTGTATTATAGTCTCTAGCAGAAAATTGTTCAAAATCCATGCTACATTGGTTTTAGCTGAAACTCCCCCATTGACTTGAGTGGCTATGAGATGTCATCTTTTCTATTTAGTACATTCTAAGTGTGTTTGGAGGGAGAAGTCCCACCACTCAAAATGTGTGTTGGAAATTCCAGATGCTGCCTTTTAATACATGTAGGGATGCCATAGCAGGGCTCAGTTCTGCTGTTTGGTTCTCTCTCATGGCTGCATCTGAAGGAAATAGCTGGAGGAATGAAGCCTTGGGGCAGCTAATCCTGCTGTGTGCCCCAGTCTCAGGGGGAGGGAGGGCATGTGCAGCTGTGTCTGTATTTGCAGTGTTTGTGTAACAACTGTGCCTGCCTTCCCAGAGTGCGATTCCCCCGGTAAGGAGACTCTTGTATAGGTCTGGAGGAGGTGCAGCGTGGTGATAAAGAGCTCCTCCCACTCCGGTTCCTCTCTGTGTAATCAGTGCCTGAATTTTCTTCCAACTAAGTGGTCCCTTCTTTCCTCACAGAAGCAAAAAAAATTTGGTTGGGGTGGCAGGAGTGAGCAAAGGCCTCACTGCCGTTTCAGTGCATGAGGCATTGCTCCCCATTATGCTCCCCCAGAGTGATGTGTCCAGCTGTGTTGTGCAGTGCACACCCTCAGGACTGGCTGAAAGGTCCTTCTGTGAAGTGACATGGCCAGGCACAATGTGCTGCTCACCAGAGTCTAGAATCTTGGGAGGAATTAACATTAGTGTGACATTGCTGACCAGCCAGGATCCCAGAAATCAGCCTTGGTCCTCTAGCTTTGTTAAGAAAAATCCTGACCTTTATAACTGTATGTTTCTTTGGAATTACGTCTGCTGTGATGTTGATCCTTTAAAGTCTTCATAGTGCCCCATGAAACTGGGATTTTCCAGAGCTCACCCTATATTTACAGTGAATTGGAGTATGGGAAAGGTAAGGTGATGTGCCCATAGAAATACAGGGGGAAATCTATAGCTCAAGTGGGATTGGAACAGGCATCCACTGGCTTTGCCTGCTGGTCAGGCTGCTGTGTTTGCATATTCTTCCAGAGCTCATTTGCTATGTACAAAAGGATGGAGGGGAACCTCAGAATGGCAAAAATCTGTTTTCTTTTATGTAATCAGATACATGCATTTACATTCTAATGAATGAGTACATGTGCTTAATGCTTTGCTGATATGTCTGATTAAAAAAACTCTTTAGCATAAGTAGTTCCTCAAATATATAAATCTTTAGCTCACTGTGTTGATACTGTGATTAATATGCTATGCATAGAGATTTACCCAGTAGCAGGCAGATGAAGACAACTGGTGCATGGCAATATTGAATTATTCAGTACTTTAGATTCTTTACAGCTGCAAGGGGAAAAAGAAAAAGTTTTTCCAGTGTGTGTGTTATGACTTTACAACTTACTTATCCATCAGGATCTGACCTTGGGTTTTCAAGCAGATTTATTGGGTGAAGAATTTCTCTCTGTCACTTCTGTTTAGTGAACATGGGTAAAAGTTAGGTACCAGTAAAGCCAGCTACCCCAAGCAGGGGATATGCATGGCTGTGGGGCCTAGGAAAGCAGGCTGCTTGCACAAGGGGTGAGTGTTCCTATGAAAGATGGCAGAGACATCAGGTGTGTGGGTACATTGCAGTGTTGCTGCTGCAGTTTTGTAGGAAATATCATCTCCAGCATGGGCTGTGCTCTTTAGGGTACAGTACATGAGAGGATTTTTCGTGTTCTTGAATGGAAGAAGCTGCTCTATTGTTATGATAAATACTATAAATTGTCAGGAAATTTAACTCTTTGTTTCCCTCTTTAGGAATTTATGCATTTGGACTGTTTGCTACGGACATCTTTGTAAATGCTGGACAAGTAGTAACAGGGAATCTTGCACCCCATTTTCTTGCACTTTGTAAACCCAACTATACAGCACTTGGATGTAAACAGTATACCCAATTCATCAGTAGCGTACATGCCTGCACTGGAAATCCAGACCTTATCATGAAAGCCAGAAAGACTTTCCCATCCAAAGAAGCAGCGCTAAGCATATATGCAGCTATGTATCTGGCTGTAAGTATATTATATTATTTAATAGCTATATTTTTGAGAGCAAATGCCTGGCACTCTGAGGGGGAGGAGGGAGGAATGGGCAGAAGATGAGGCCCAAAATTGGCTGATTTTCTGCATGCAAACCTTCTGTGAGTTACTGTGAGAATGATTCATTTGGCTTAATTCTGACAAGGTGTTGTGGTTTCTGAACCTTCTGAACCTTTTGCTGGGTGCTAAGGAGCAAGGGTAGGGATTTCCTCTGACTGGTGGTGGTACCTCTCTGTGTTTTAACCCAGTGCAGATCAGGAGAATCACACATGGCCATATTCTTTGATGAGGTGAAACAGAAGGGTGAGCTATATGGATGTCTGATCTCTGCATGTTTCTCAGTATCCCCGTGTGTCTTTTGGTACCAGAATTGGTGTTTATAGGTGCCTCATCAAAGTCAGTTTGGCTTTCATTAGGCAATAAAGTGGGTTACAGGACAGTCCACCCTTTTTTCCCTCTCTCCTCTCTTTTAAAGGGAGAGATGAACAGCACTGGGATAAAACTTGGTGTTGACTGCCTGGATCAGAGCTGTTGTATAGGTTGTGGAGAGGAAGAGTCACCCTTTAGTCTCACTCAAGTAACTCAGGGTAGTTTGGAGTGCATATCATTCTAGTCTTAAGCAGGAGCAAGCACATCTTGTTCCTTTGCTGGGGACAAGTTCTCCCCAGCAGATGTGTGTGGGAGTGTCTTACCTGACTTGTGCTGGTAATCACAGCCCTCTGCAGCCCTTTGGATGAGCCCAGGGCTGCCTTCACAGTGTCAGTGGAAACTAGGCAGGTGTGTGGAGCTTTGTGGTCATTGCAGGAGTCAGCCCTTGTGTCCCCTCAGTGGGCTGCCCATAGGTGTGTGTCTGTGTATGGATGCAGGTGTAGATAGACATGTGTGTGTGTGTGTGCATTGCTTTTGAGCACATACCAGTTGAGCCAACTTTTAATTCCTGACTGATGTGGAAGGTGATACTTGACAACGTGGCAAAGATCTCGGCCTCAGTGTGTCAACTTAGTGCTTCTACTCAGGGTTTTAGAGCCAATGGCTTAAAATCTGCAGCACTGATGGTAACATTTGCCAGGTTTCTTGTGAGAAATGTCTGTTTAATAGATGTTGATCATCAGTTAGCACAGGCAAGTGTTTGCAAATAAGAGATGAACAATAATATTTTATTGTTTAACTTGAGGCAAGTATAAGTCTTCTACTATTATTGTCCTTATTTGGGGAGATATCTAAGGATGAGACACTCTAAAATTGATGCAAGTTATTTTAGAAAATACTCAGAATTTTTCGTTTTAATTACTCCTATATTTCTCATCCGTCTGTAAAGTTGGATTTCTACTGTTGCCAAGAGTCAGAGTAACTAGGAAACCAGCTATTGAGCTACTGCAAAGCAGAAAGTAAAATCGTATTAATGCATACGTTCTAAAAACAAAAAGCAGACATCAGTAAGGTTAAATGCCTGATATAAGTGGTTTTTGACATGAGCAAGAATACTTTATGCAAACCTCTTCTGTGGTCAGTATACAGTTAGCAATATAAAAAAATTAAAGCTGCTGAGATCCATTTCATCACTATTTGCTCTTTCAGTAACTATAGAAATGAATATATCCTATGTCATTACTCCTGCATGGTGCTTGACACTGCTATCATTTAACTGAAGCACTATTAACTCCTCTCAGGACTTCTGAGTTCCTGTAGTAGCTTCTTTGTACAATATTGTCAGGTTCATTGTTGGGTTTTTTTTTTTGTTTTTTTTTTTTTTTTTCCTGAAATCCTAAGCATGACTGAAGCTAAAAATACTATTTATTACACTCCAAGGGGAAAAAAATTCAATGTTCCAGTATTTGGGGTCATGTCCTGACACTGCCATGATGTTTATCAGGATAGTTGGCACTAAATAACAATTTTCTCATCACTGTTCACTGGAGTAGAAGATTTAAAACAGTAGCCTAGTCTTTCTATGAGCCATGTCACACCAGTTATTGCATGTCACAGCATGGACATAAAGACCTCCATATATTACTCACTTTTTCATTAGCATATAATCTTTGGTACAATATGTGCTTTCTTTTTGGTTAACAGAAATTTTGGAGAGGGGGAGATTGTTGTGGAATCCTCCCTGGTTATTTCAGCCAGCTGGTCACAAAACAAAACCAGCTTAAAGGAAAAAAAACACACAAAGGACTGACCCAAAGGTCCCTGCTCTCCGAGGTGGTGAAGTAAATGCTTTTGGACTTGTGTGATTTCACCAATCAACCAATTTAGAAACAAAGCTTATGCTTTATCTAATAATTCTCTTATCTCATTCCATTTAAGTGCAGCCACGTCCTTATCACCTAGCATCTGTGCGTATTGTCTTATTAACAATAGCTTCTTTTTTCTAAGATCTTGAGGCTTCCATTTTCCCCCTATTCCCCCTTTTGAGAGTGGGTGGCTGCTATGGTAACTCAGAATTCCCTTGAAAGTACAGTCGTTTTCAAACAGTTGTTTTGCTAGTATTTAGAGCTTTGTAATGTTTGCCTCCATTACTTCCAGGATCTATCAAGAGAGATTGGAATGGAAATATTGAGTGGCAATGCTGTGGTTAGGTGTTTTCTCTACCCTGTTCCAAACACCGATGCATTGCCTTTCTTCTTCAAACTTTCAGGTTTTTTCTTTCCAGTGTACTAGTGTTTTCAAAATGAGCTACTGTAAATCTGTTCTGAAATCTCTAATTAATCTGGCTGGTGCCTGGTTTTTTCGTTAGGTGTCTGTGCTGATCTCATTGGAGATCTTTTGTTTGTTTGTTTTTGGTTGAGTTGGGTTAGTAAATTGACTGCATCTACTTACCAGCATTGCAATTCACCCTTTCTCAGATGGAACAATATTTGCTACATAGGCAAACATTGCAGCTTTGTTAAACAGTATATAATTGTATAAGACACATTTTGATATACATAAGCTGACATAGCCTGGACAATTAGAGGTAAGTTTTTAAGCAGCCCAGTATGCACATACTTGGGGTGTTTTCCACAATTGAGACACAGGAAGTGGAAGTCATGAGTCTTTTTTGTTAGATTTAGTCAGCCTAATCCCGTAGATTTAAATTTAAGACCTGTGACTAGCACTTATCCTTTGGTACTGCAGACCTAGGGGATTGGTCATGGCTAGCTCTAGTTCAAGGGAAATTTTAATTCTCTGAAGTTTTGCCCTTTTTTTGTTGTTCTTAATGCATTGCACAGCAGCAGTTGGGTAGGGTAGTGATTGAACTTTGTGTTACTGCACACATTTCAGGCTTGCTTTGGGTTTGTAATGATAGAGGAACAGGCTTCATGTCTTGATAGTTGACACAGCCTTTAAGTCTGTAGGCAGCTTTTGTTGCTTTGTACTCTGAACCCTTGGCCTCAACTATGACTTCAGACAGAACTAGCAGATTGTAAAGCCTGCAAATAATTGTTTCCTCTCTGCAGAGCTTTTGTTTGGCCCATGATCATGTTTTCTGCAAGGCTCTTGCTCCTGGCATTTTGCTGCATTGATTTTGCTGTTCAGTGTGTTTATAAGTCACTGGGAAAAGACAAGACAGTCTGGGTAACAGTGCTGGCAGCATGGTGACATTCTCCTCAGTGTCACTCCTTGATCCACTTATAGGTATAGGTGCAGTCTCACCTGTCCTTTGTCCTAAAGTGCCTGTTTAGATTCCAGCTACATGGGCAGCTGGTGAAGGTATGATAGGCTTCTCAGACAGAGTTAAAGGAGTGTTCAGGAGGAAAAGGACTAGCAGAGCCACCTCACTGAATTGACTTTGTTGTCCGTTTTTTGTTAGGAAATTAAAGGATTCTTCTGGCTGCCTTTCAGGAATAGTGCTAGGAATGTGGAATTTCTTTCAGTATCTGGTGCAACAAGTATCCCTCAATACTGATAATAAAACGTATGTCATGAGCGTCACAAATTGAGTGCATTGGTTTGGTTCAGACCAAATAATAAAATAATATGACTATTTGAGCCAGGAATTTATCTAAATACCTCTATAAATTTCATGTCAGTCAGCTCTTCATTACAATTCAGATCCTCAAGGAAACAGCCTTTGTAATAGGTGTCTTATGGTCTTGGTATAGAGAAAGATACCTCTTACCTTCCCCAGTGGTTTTACAGTTACAGCTGTGGGGAGCTTATAGTAGGAAAATTAATAGTAAAGTCCAGAATTCTAGAGCTTTCTTTTCCTTTTGCCAAGCCAGCCCCTGACTTTGAAAGCTAATTTTGGTCTAACATCATAAATAATTAGATTAAAACATATAGAGAAAGCTGGAGGAGGCTTCAGAAACACTAAAAGAAACCTTCAGTGGACAGTTGTAGAAGGACCCAGATGATTTGAGAATATGACTTGGTTTGCTCTAGAAATAGTTTGACCCATTAATTATTACCAAAGGAAGCTTAAAAGAGTTTGGATTTTCAAACTGAATTCTAATTAAACACTGAACCTGTTTATAGGCTACAACAGCCCACTATTTTTTCAGCTTTTTGATATGAGTATCTCTATTCTTGTAGGTCTGATGAATATTGAAAACTCCTTGGGTGGAACATTCATAATATTACTTACATTACTTAAATAGTTCAAGATAATTTCTTTAATGCTAGCCCATTGTAAAACTAAATGAAAACATGAGATAATTTATGTTTGAAGTGCTGCCTGGGATGAGTGCCTGTACAATGATTTCTTCCTCATTCTTCTTGTTGTCTTATGAGTCATTATTCACTGCCCACTGATGGACAGGTCTTTGTCAGTCTCCCAGGCCATCTAAATCAGGGAGAAATGAAATAGCAGATGCAGAAGGGATCTTCTTACCTGCGTCCCTGGGCCCCAGGCTAATGAAATCAGCAAGGAAAATTATCTTCCCTCCTGGCTGGAGCACCCAGCCTGATGTGTAGCTCCCATGTAGCTAAAATGGGATTCTGAGACCTGTTACACCTGTGTTTGTGTGCATAGATATTGGTGTGGGTGGGCCTAAAGATAGCTGAAAGATGCCTAGAAAGAGCTTGCAGCATAGCCCAGGAATCCACTTTGTCCTGCACTTTACATACAGCTCTTGTTCTTTTCTTAACGTGTTTTGGAATTATTTGTACTAGATTTAGGACAAACTTCACATGAGACTTGCAACCTGACATTTTTGTAGTACTTTGGCAGTACAAGCCTATGCCAAGGCTATGGTTGTTCCTTACACTATGGTGTGAGCCAGTCACACCAGAAACTTCACAGGGAGCTTGCTTTGTCTTTGGTGGTGATGGTGATAATTTCTTTCAAATTCATATTTTCATACCTGCTTCAATTAAAGGTTTTCTGTCAATATATGAGGTTCTCTTACAGCTTCACTTCCAGTATCTTGAAGACTGAAGGTCAAATGTTTGTGGTTTTCTGAAAGTATAGTAAATATGGTTATATTGTGCAATCAGGTTACAATCCACCTCCTTACGTGACTCTCTGCCTGTGTCTGCTTACTGGTGACAGCTCTCTGTCTTTTAATACTAAAATCTTATTTCAGGAGAAAGGAACAGTGACAGCAGAAGTTCTTCAAGAGAAGATTCAGTACGATTCTGATGTTGCGGGAGAATGTGCAGCCTGCAATATTGATTCTAACTACTGTATCAGTCCTTGACCTTACATACAAAATCTCTGCTGTTGGTCTTGCTGTTGACTAATGTAAAAGTTTTCTTTCATTGGAAAACTCCTCTCCCAATTTTTGTTCTTAAAAAGAATAGGGATGAAGTTGTTCAGTAAACATCTTTAGCCCTGTAAAAAGTTATACTGTCATTCATCCCTACTAATGATTTAAATCACTGAGGTATTTTCCTTTGTTGATACTGCATTTAATATTTATTAAAAGTGAGTGAAATATCCTGTCATCTTTTCAGGTTGTTTATTCTTAGTCAATTACTGAGTGTGCTGGTTTATAGTTTTTCCACCAGAATCAAGAAGAAAACAGCTGCTTAATTATGCTTTATTCTTAGTGTAGATCAGGTAGTTGACTGTTAATATATTATGCTGGAGCTGCAAGAGGCCAAGTTTAAAAATGGGTATCTATGAATCCTGCCTTGGAGGAGGCTATGTTTGCTATATAGAGTTTTGCAAATACAGACTTTTTGTCACAGTGTTTCAGGAAAGTTTGGCCTGTTTTTATTGATTCTGTTGTACTGTAATATAATGCTATTCCTTGCATGAGTAGTACTTGTTCTTTAAAGAAAAGATAGATATGGTACCTGTGCTGGCAGAATCCTCCGGTTATTTTGAATAAGGAGCTGGGCATGACAACCATGACTGCTCATTTAAGGAGGGGAGTTGGCAAATGGAGGTCTCTGCTCGTGTGGGGCACAGCATGAATCTGTGGTTGTTTTTCCTCAGTGCTTTGAGTAGGGATTTGAAGGACATGCTCGGTTGTAAAAATATTCTGAGAATTTTATGCAAAACATTTTTTGGGTTCAGCTTTGTATTAAAAATGTTGAAATTTGATTGAAGTGCTGCAGAATCAAGTATTTGTACTATAATGTGTTTTGTCTTATTAAAATTGAGATAATCTTCTTGGGCAATGACAAGTTGTTATAGATAAATGAAACATGTCACCATGACCTGCCTTAAGCAAATGTTTCCTTCTCAGTAGTCATTTCAATTTAATATAACACAATACAGAATTAAATGCAGGATAGCTTCCTGCTAACTCCCCCTGTGTCAACTTCACCCAAGCTGTATTTGAAATTTGATTTTCTTATTGTGTATTAAAAATATTCCAGTGTTTTTCCTAGCACCAGCTGTCCTAACATATAGTGTGAATGTGGATAATGGTGGTAGTATCCAGTAGAACAACAAGACTCCCTAAACCAGATGGATGCTGTATTAATTCAGTGTGTAGTACTCGGTCTATAGCTTGGAGAAAACCGGTGGGGCTAAAAAGCTGGATGTTAAAGTTGCATTTCTCTCTTATTACCTTTCTGCATGATAAGAGCAGCTCACTGAAGACAGCCTGCAAGAGTACAATGAGCTAAGACTCATTTGAAGACTTAGGGTTTCAGTACTTTAATTACAGAAACATCTTCTGCAGAGTAGAAACTTTTTCTGTCAAAAATCTTATTAGCTGAAGTATAATTTTTTTTGAAGGTGGGAAGGAGGGGTGTTGCAAGCGGTCTTAATGCCAAGATAAGAGAATGGAAAGTCTAATATTTGGTATTCATTTCTTCCATTGGCTCATCAGAGCTTGGGAAGTGCTGGGTTAAACCTGGTAATCTCTAATGCACTTCTAGGGTAGAAGAGCTGCTCTATTATCAGGCACTGCTTTTAATTCAGTAGTATTGCACAGAGAGAATTAGACTGCAGCAGGACAAATGGATTTCTCAGTCTGATGCATAAAACCTGCAGCATTTAGATTGGTTTGTGTGAAGCACGGGGTTGTATTAGTTCAGCACTGGTTGAAATTATTATTATAATCACTGGTTGAAACTGTATTTATGAAAGGAGATGCTGGCATTTAGTTCAGTTTTCACTGCTCTTTGACACGATTTTTTTCCTTTTCACTGGTTTTTGACAAATCACTAATTAGTCATGTAAAGAAGCTATGTATAAGGAAGAAAGGCTTTTGCTAATAAAAACAAGGTCTTTATGTGTTCTCTTTCTTACTCTGCCTGGCAGCTTGTAATAGTACTAGTAGTACTTCAGGGTAAATATTTTTTCTGTTACTGTCAACACAGCCCAGTGAAGAATCAGTTTCTTTACTTCTATGCATTAATAAATAAATTCACAGACTGAGAGTAATCTGATAGGATTGTCCAATTTGCCTGGTTTTCTGTAGGCTTTTCAGGTTCATGTAAAATGCAATTTTGCTGTATGGTCTGATTCTTTTTCTTTATCCATAGAAAAAGGGTATGATGACTTTTATCTACTACTCTACCTCCTAGTTTCTTTACACCCTCCCCACTCCAGAAAAAAAGCACTAAATACACATAGTCTATTCAAATAAAATATAGAGATTTTATTCACCAATTAGTGGGAGACATCCATTAGTCTTACACTTTCTTCCTTTCTAATTTTCAGATGTATATCACCAACACAGTGAAAGCCAGAGGAACAAGGCTTGCAAAACCTGTTCTGTGTTTGGGTTTAATGTGCTTGGCCTTCCTCACTGGAATCAACAGAGTAGCAGAGTATCGAAATCACTGGTCAGATGTAATAGCAGGATTTGTAATTGGAATATCTATAGCAGTATTTTTGGTAAGTGTGTGTCTGTGTCACTTCTGTTTGAAAAAAATTAATGCATAAGTTTTTATCTCTTTTAAAAAAGCCTTCAGATAACTAAATAACAAAAGACATGTTTCTTAGGTTTTTTTAAGTAGTCACCAGTTTCCTTTGTAGTATTTACATACACTCAGAAATGGGAAGTCAAAAAAAAGGACTGATCCAGTTATCTTTTTTTACTTCCATATAAAACAGATTGTAGCATTTGAAACAGTAATTTATGCAGCAAGGCCCACATGCAGGAAGTATATATTCCTCAGAATATCACACAGTTATGATTTCATGGATAAAGTATTAAATTCGATGTAGTGGTACCCACGCTGATCAGAGAAGAGGTTGCATTTGTTTTTCTGGCTTTACAATAAGTCTAATGAATTTATTTCATAATTTATTTCATAGTGATTGAGGTTTATGTTGAAATTTCATATTTTTCTGTATCAAAAAATCTTTGTTTAGCCTTTTCCTCTTCTGGAGCTGTGTTCCAAAACCAGACAGTTAATTACAGTTGCCCATGACTACTGTCTGTGTCAGAAAACTATTTCTAATCTGTTAATCACCTTCACTAATATCTGCAGTGCAAGACTATAGAATAGACCAATCACTGCTGTTTAATGCCTGTAGGTTTGTCTGCCTGGCAGCTTGCAATAGTACTAAATACATCTTAGATATTTTTCCCCATGGAAACACTTTTGAGCTTGACTCTTGGATCACAGGATCTTGGTCTCAAGATCTTGGATCTGAAAGCATGGCTTGGCTGAGAACCCCATGGCTGGGGTGGGTGTTTTCACTCCTCTAGACATGCAAGGGTAGCTGCAAGTCTCCTTTAAAATGCATCTGCTTGCATTTCCAAATGTTCCCTTCCACACAAGGTGTCCAGCAGCGTGACATCAAATTTAGATGTGTTTTGAAGAAAATGTGGTTGGCAAACATTACTGCTCAGCTGAGTGTTGTAATTAGTAGAAGCACAAACTGTTACACATCACATTACAAAGTCCCTGTGTGAGAATCTGCTGCCCAGAGCAGATTTGAAGTTACATTCAGACTTGGCCATGGTCCTTGCCTTCTTGTTTCCTTTTGTTACTCTTCATTTGAGAAAGTCTTTGGTGATCATGACTGAAATGGCACTGGCCTTCCCAGGAGTTACAGGTTAATGCCATGTGATGCTGCAAGACGTCTCTTAGTGAGATTGGTAATAATTGGTGTTCTATTGTGCAGCTTCAGTAATGGATTTTCTTTTAGATAAGAGGTTTTTTTGGTTCTCAAATGATGCATGTACCAATAAATCACTTGAAAGTCATTTGTCTTGAAATATTAATTAAGGATTTTCTGTAAAACATGAATTTCACATTTCAGTGATTCTACTGTAAAGCTGTGACTAAAGCTGGTGTCATTTCTGCCTAATGATAATTGTCAGGATCAAAGCTTGAAAAAATGAGTTGTTCCTTAGGTATTCTGTTTATCTTCAAATCCCTTCTAGGTTGTTTGTGTGGTAAATAACTTCAGAGGACGTCAGCCAGAACATGAACATTCTCATCTGGATAATCTGACCCAGATGCCCATGATCAGCATACCCAGAGTAGAAAGCCCTCTAGAAAAGGTAATGTCTGACTTTTTAAAAATCAGTTAAATAAAATGTAGCTTTCCTGGAAATCACAAACTAGCCTGACAAGAGTGCCAAGGTAATCAGATTTAAAATAAAGAAACATGTCAGTGAAAGAGAAAGAAGGAAGGAATTAAATTCAGTGACACCCCTTGGGAGACTCTTCATGTCGTCATTTCACTGACATAGCTGCTGCTAAGCCCTTGAAGTCAGGCTGAGTAGATCTGAGACCCTCTCCCCTTGTGTTCCTCAAGTAAACGTGCTTAATACTCTGCCTGATACTCCACAGAACAAATAAAGTTCTTAGAATGCTTAGAAAGAAAGTCTAACCCCTGGCCCAAGGGGCTTTGCAATACAAGTGGCATTTATCCTGTTTGTTTGTGGTATGTCCTCAGCCTGGTGCAGAGTGTGGGATGCAGTCCCTTGTGGGTCACCTGTGGGGCTTCTGTCATCAGACACATGGTAGCCCAGGACAGGGTGCCCACTTGGAAGTGAAAGTAGCAATGGGCCATGCCATGACTGCACGAAGCCCATGATCTCTTATCAGAGCACGTGGGATTTTAGACTAGAACATGCTAGTGAGAGTCTCCTGGGTATGCCAAGAGTTTTGCTTAAAAATTTATTTTACTTTAGTGTTATAACCATTTATATTTTTGAAGATGGTATTGTACTATGTGTTAGGTAAGATTGTCTAATTTTATGAGCAAAAAACTATTGAAATAGATAGCATAACCAAATGCAGAAAATACTTCAGACATTTTTACCAAGGGGAAACTTTGAAGTAGTAATGCGAATTTTAAAGGAAGGTTGCTTTTTCTAATGACTGTGTCTGTCACAATTTATTAAACTCTATTACATTGTGCTCATATTTGAAGACAGCAAACAATTCTACACTGGGTAGGGCACCAAAAGTATTTTTCTGTGATATTATTTTAATTCCACATTAATTCTGATTTTTTTTTCATGTTCAACACAAGAAAGGTTTCCCAATCTGGCTTAGTCACTTGAATGTAGTGGAAGTTGTTCTTTAGGAAGAATTACTGCTAGTCCTGGGTTTTTTATTCCTTTCCTTAAAGGGAAAGAAGATTTCTTTTCAGAATGGTCTGACATGCCTTTTTTGAACCAAATATGTCTAAACTACTTCCGCTGATATCTTGTCGTAAGGAGGTCAGAGTCTCATTTGCTTGAACAAGGGTTTAGATGATGAATGTGTATCTTCAAAATAATCCATTCAGTAAGCTTTCTGTAAAATGTCAAAACAAAACAAGCTGTCAGCTGGCCTGGAACCACATTAATAAGAACATGTTTTATTTACATGCTAGGCTCTCATGCAATAGAAGCCATTTCTGTGGCTCAAAAGCCATCACAGGTAATAGGTGTACATTCTTGGATGTTGAATTTTTTTTTTTTCCTGGCAATAAAGACTTCTTGTTAACTTCATGTTTCTGCCTGGTTTGAGAACCTCTCACTCATGATCAACAATGTTCTTTTCCTGAGATTTGGCCTAGTTTAAGATGCTGTGGGGAAAGCAATGGGAGAATGTGGGAGGATGGTGGCAGGATAATGTTTGCTCTGCTTGAAGATAACCACTGCCTGACCGCAAAGTTATACCATTTGCTGAGATCCCATCTTTGTCTGTGTTGCAAAGCTTTTCTCTTTTTCAGACAGAGGATGGGATGCAAGGACAATAAGGTGAAGACTTTGCTAATTGTTTGGAAATGCTTTCTTCTGTTTCCACTTGCAGAAAGTTTAAAATTGAATTAGAAAATAATTGATAAAGAAGTTACTTATATGTGAGTGCTTTAGGTTTTGAGTGTATATGGGTAATTTAAACTTTATTTAATGTAATTTTTTTGTTTAATCTAAAGTTTTAGATAGAAGAAAGACCCTGTTAAATAAAAGTAACAACTTTTAGTTGGCAGTAACAACTTCAAGGAACTAAGGTCTAAATTAAGTTAGGTATTCTCAATTGACTACCATTGCTACAAGAATTCTTGAATTAGTCTTTGCTTTTTAACTCCCTTATTTTACATCATTTGTTCTCTCCCGGAGAGAGAGAGTGATGCTAAATAATTTGTGTGCTATTTGCCTCTTCCTCCTTTAGACACTTGAGTTACTTTTCACTACATTTCAGTTAGGACTGTTCCACTTCAATATTCTGAATGCACATAGATTTACATTTTACTTATTTTAAAACTTTTTTTCTTATTTTCAATCTACAAGCTCCTGTACCAATATTAAAGACAGGATCTGTCAGAAATTAGCTACTGGGAGTAGCACAAATCCTAACTGCCTGAAGTTATCAGAGGCTAAGGCAGTGCAAGCTGGAAGCAACTCAGCTATGTGACTGGTACTAAAAAACCAGTAACTATATAGGTGTCTGGGAGCAAGCAATTAAAAACTCCTGCCTTAAGGAATGACTTCATTAGAAATGCCTGCCAGATAGGACTCCACTCACTGCTATTTTGTAATAAATTCACCTGTAAATGAGTAAGCACATGATGCATCATACAGACCTGGAAGCATATTTCTCTGCTGGGTCCAGGTCTGCTATTGGCTATTCCGGTGCTTTCTCCATGGAGAGGAAATGCTCCTGGCACGCTCACTGTGCTGCTACTGTCTGAGTTCTGGTGGAGGTCTAGCTGTGTTTGAAGTGCACTTAAATAGGCATAGGTTCTTGTGATACTCCAAATTGAGCTGCTGCTGCTTAGTGACAAGGTTAGATCACTGTTGCATGACACTTCTGTTTCATTGTGGTGCATGCAGATGATTTAGCTGTTCTGCACGGGTGCCCATGCAGTCAAGTGAGCTGTAGTTGCCGTGTCTTCTTGAGTGATCCTTGCCAGAACCTGCTCAGCAGTGCAGACTTAGTGCTTTTACCTTAACTATAATAATCCTCAGAAGTAATGAAAAGAATGAAAGCCAAGAAACCTCATCACTCACCCATCTGCTTCTTTTTCTCTTCTTTCTCTGATCTTCTTCATCCCTTACAAGACAGTTGGTGTTTCAGTTCGCTGGCAGCCTCCTAGCGAGAGGAAGCTCTCATCCTACCACAGCAAGATTAGAGAGTTCTGTTCTTTTTCAGGAATTACTGATAAATGGGGATATTCTGGGTAGTACCTGTAAGAGTTTGGAGGTTCAGCTTTATCCAAGTGCAGTCACAAATTATGTTTCCTGTTTCAGGGAAGACTGACATTTTTTTCATGCAAAAGTTGCCTGAAATTGGCCAGGGCTTATAGAGATCTCCTACCCATCATGTAGTAGATTATGATTCTGCTAGTCTTATTTATTTTAAATAAGTATTCTAGCTTTGAAAAAACCAAATACAAATACAACATGGAGCATTTCAGGACTAATGGAGGGAGTAGATAGAATACTGAGATAGAAAGTTTCAGAAGGAAGGGTTGGGTTAGGAGATGCACCATGGTTCAAAGTTTCAGAAGGAAGGGTTGGGTTAGGAGATGCACCATGGTTCATCTCCTGTGAGATGAGATAATTACTGTGTGTGATTATCAGTGCTTTCTGTAGCTATTCACTATGCACAGTGGGTTCTTGGCAGTGCTCAGTTTGACAGCTAAACTGCATTTATTACCCAAGGTTCTGCTTGGCATTCCTTCATACTGGTACTTCTGTCAGCAGTGCCCAAACCTTCCCAAACACAGGTGCTGTTTCTTCTTACAGTGAAGTTTCTTATACTGCCCAGTAGGACTGACTATCCAGCATGACTGAACTCAAAAGAGATAGATTACATGCTCTCTCCTTCTGTCATTTCCAAGTTTTAATGGTCATAAGGATTTGGAATTCCTCTTGCAATATGTGACATTCTTGTTGCCCATCATATTGGTTTTTAGTGACTCAGAGTTAACTGTCTCAGAAATCTTCTTGACTTTGACACACTAATTATTGTTCCATTGTGTCTGTGCCAAAGGTAACGATAGTGATAAAACATTCTAGCAATAGTAAGTGTAGATATTGCAATGAATTCTGCTAGTGTTTTTAAGACTGGGAAAGATTTCCTCTTCAGAATTGAAGGAGTATTGTTTTTTCTATTTACTCCATCTTGATTATTCACGAGACACAGAACAGCTTCTTCACAATGTCAGAAAATTTTAATTCTCTGTGTTACTGTTTTTTTCTTGGTCTTACACATGTTGGTACTGAGTGTTCAATTGTTATGTGCCCTCATGTACACACAGCACCATGGCCTAGGGAGCCTGGCCTGCTCCCTGCAGCTCTCCAGGGAGATCACCTCTCACTGAGCTCACAGCTAAAAGCAGAACACAAAGACGCTTTACCTCTAAATACTATGGGCAGATGTGGGAGAGGGTTGTGTCCATTTCTGTTGCTTTGAAATGTTTTAGTTGAGAGGTCTCCAAATACTGTAGTGCTTGATATCCGAAAGCCTCCATAGTGTCCATACTTGTTTCTGCAGGATGGTTTGATGAGAGCCCATGTGCTTATACCAGCTTATAGGTAGTTTTTGGCATAATCATTCTCTCCTGATAATACAGTCTGTTAAAGTAGATGTAATCACACACACACCACAAACACATACCCAGGACAGTCAGCTCATACAAAATCATGAGCAGTTTTGTTTCAATGTCAAACATTTGAATTTGTATTCATGTCCTACTCTTCTGCTGAAATCTGCTTCTGGGAGATTGTACAAGAATTATTTCTGATTGAATGCAAACGGTGATCACTACATCTAATGCTCAGATAAACTTAATACTTAAAACATGGGAAGTGGAGCAATATATTCTGTGTGACCTCCTCAAACGTGCATGTTGTAGGTGTTACAGAATCGAGGCATTAGTCACAGTCAAGAAGGCGCTTTGCAAGGAGCCTCCCTCAAAGCACGCGTCCTTAGGCTCTTCCCGTGGCTGCGGGGGCCGGAGCCCCGCGGGCCCCTTGCTCTAAGGCAGTAACTCACGTATGTGCACGGCCGGGCACCGGCACTGCCCGCTGCCTTCTGTGCAGGCCACCTCCACCTCAGGCCACCCTGCTGCTCCGAGCTCTCCAGCAAAAGCACAAAATGCACTCTGCCGACTCAGAGACTTGTATGATAACATTATTATTATTGTTTGATCAATTATCATTTGCCTGAGGTGCTACAGTAGTATTTTTCTATTTAACGAACTCTATCTACTGTGGGAAAAATTACAAATTTATTACCAAGTCCTGTTTTCAAACAGGGAAGAATCATCTTTTTAGGATGGTGACTGTTTTTGAATTTTCTAACTGTATTGGTAAGAACAAAGCAAAAAAACCCTAAAAATATTTAATATAGATAATTAAAACTGCAAATCACAGAAAATTTAATGTATTTTTAAAATGCTTTGACATTATAGCATTGCTTATCAATAGAAATTAATTAAAACTTAGCAGAAGATATACAGTTCTGGATCATTTTCCCCAGAAACCTGCACTCAAGGCTTAGCCCTTGGCTTTACCTTTTTTGTTGGTGTGAGAGCACTGTTATGATGCATGCTTTGCTCACCAGCCTGGTACTGTCCTCTTAGAATGGATGGCACAAACGCTGGTCTGCCTGTCTGTGAGACTGCTGCCATTGAGCAGACCCTCAGCATTTCTGATTCTTTGGAGAACTTTAGGGAAAAAACTTTCCATGGAGTTGGAGAAGCTGAGGTCTTATGCATGATTTTTTGCTTGTCTTCCTGCATCTGTGTGAATCTGTTTGTTGACAGTGGTTATTGTAGTTAGTATCTCACTCTGGCCCTTGTCACAGCAAATCTAAGCAGAATGAAAAGAGTTGCAATGTAGTTATTCCAGAGGGGATGCTGTTTGTTTGGGTTTTTTTTCTGCAGGATGTCAGCAAGGCTGATTTGTAGTTTTGCCTGAGACGGTAGCATGAAAAAGCATGAGTAACCAGACAGCTGCATGAATCTGTATCAGTGATTCTTGCCATCAGCAAGGGATTAATTTTGACCTAGTTATGCATCGCCCTGCTGAGTCCATTGGAAATGAATGGACAGGCCTTCAGTAGGGTCCAAATCAATAGGTCCCTGATCAGCAGCTTACCAGTTCTCTTTGAGGGCTTTTTGAGGAAGGAGGATTTTCTTCTGTGTTGTTATATCCCATGCCCTGTGTGTCTTCCCAGGATAGTGACCTGCTCATTTTGGAAGTATAGCTGGCAGGAGTGTGAACCACATTTTTCTTTCCCTGAATAATCGTTATCCACTCTTGAATTAATGCCACATGAAAGAGCATTTGGTTCTCTGCATCACAGAAAAATGTGTGTCGCTTAGAGACAGGGATGGCACATAGCAGGACTTGAGAGAATTGATTGAAATAAAGAACAATTTTTTTCCCTCCAATGTTATGAAAAAAGTGAATAATTTTAGACTAAGGATACTTCAAGTTGACAGGAGGACTTTTGAGGTCTAAATAAAGAAAATAAAGTAAATATTATGAAGAAAATGTCATCAGAGCCTCACAGCAACTCAAGAGTCACTGAGTTTGCCCACACTATCGTATACTCAAAACAGAATGGAGTTGATTTTTTTTTTTTAAATTTAGGAAGTCTAATTTTGCATTTCTTCTGCAGAACAAAAATCTGCAAGCAATAATATTTGTTACTATTTTTTACTGAAAATGTTTTCATGGAGCATTGCACTTTTTTTTTTTTCTAATGCTTTGTAAAAAAATTTGGCCATGGTTTAATAATTGTTGCTTATTTAAAAGATAGAAATTCTGTTTTGGGGAAGAATATACATAGATGCTTGCTGTTAAGTGTTAAGTAGTTTTCTTGTATGAAAGCTGTCATAAAATACAGCAACAACATTGCTGGAGCTAAAATGCATATTGCAGGGGAAGTGGAAGAGAGCTTCTCCCCCTGGACACAGAACAGTTAAGGCATAGTGAGCGAGGGAGCAAAGCTGCCAGCTTGGCTTGGAGATGGGGCATAAGGGGCAGCTCTAAAAACAAAGTATTTCTAATTTCCACTCTCTAATGTGAAAAAGCAAAGATACCTGCCTATATCCCCTTGCTCAGACTGATAGACAAATATTCAGGCAGATTAAAGAAGAACTGAGAAATATAAACTTATATGGTGGACATTGTTTCTCTCCAGCACTTTTTATGCTGTGTGATAAAAGATTTTCTGAAAGACTTCCCTTAAGCAAAAAAATGGGAGGTCCTGCTCTCCCCAGGTTATCCATGTTCCCTTCCTCTTCAGCTCACATCTCCTCTCTTCTGAGTTTAATCTGCCCCAGGAGGCAAAGTGATGAAAAAAAAATTTGCAGTGCTTTGCTTGGTGTTTTACCCTCTGTGCATTTTTGTGCTTGGGAACAAACACATGGCTTAACATCAAGGTTCCCTTTACGGATTTCACCACTGGATGTTTTGTGAAAAATGGTGGCAGTCAAGGGTACAGTGTGCCCACAGGGAAATACACTTCCTCTGGGTCCTGCACATCACTCTGTGTTTGCTTTCCCCTTCAGATATTTGCAGAATCACCTGCTTAGGTTTGAGTATGAAGAAGTAGCCAAGCTCTTTGGGATGCTGCAGGGTTTTAGAGTTGCACATAGAATGTTCGTGTTCCAATACACATCTCAGTGTTCCTAAGAATTGTCCCACTGAAGGAAAGAAGAAAATGTTCTTAGATTGCAACTGGACACTGGTCATTCTGAAAAATAAATTTTGAATAGGAGTTCTTAACTGCCAAATGCCACTTGATTTCAAGCATTTTGCTACTTGATTCAGTGCTCATGGGGAGAAAATAATCTTTAAAAAATTAATATTAGAATGGTATTTACACTGAAGTAGAGTACTATAATCTGTCAGAAACTGTCATTTTAATTTCTAGGAATTTTGTTTTCAATTATGAATAACGTAGCAATAAAAGTACAGCTAACTCAATTTTTCACATGTAATTTAAAACAAACAAAAGCCATCTTAAAATATAATAGAACCATCACATACAATTGCTTTGTTCAGCATACTTCCCTATCGAGTCTTTCAGCAGTTAAGAATTGCTATGGGAGTGAGCGAGTGCACTGCAGTGAAAACCAGTTTCATTTACATCATCCTTCAGTAGTCTCCAAGTACAAGGCTGCCCTTCCAACACAGGAGGCAAAAGTTTTCACAATGGTGACTGCTGTCTGTGTGGTTTTGTGATTTTTATCTGTTTGTTTTTCCTTTAACTCGTAGAACCACATCACGGCCTTTGCAGAAGTCACATGATGTTGATGCTGATGTGTATTCACTCCACTGGACTTCATCTCTTTTCACAGCCCACACATGATATTTGCAGAGTATCAAAAATAAGAAATTTTTAGAAGTCCTCTTTCTGACTTGATTTTTACATCACTAAAATGATACCAACATTTTGAAGAATTCTTAAATATTAGAACGTCACTTTACTTTCTAGCAAAAATATTAACTGTTTACTTTTATGATGGAATGGGACAAACTGAGCACTAATTATCTGACATTACCCTCTATTTTGGCTTCTCATTGTTTTCAATGGTTCATGTACCTATTCCAACAGTACTTTGTATTTTGATTTAACTTTGATTTTTAAAATCTACATTTTTAATTCCGCATGAACTTGTTTCCATTTGAGGCAATTTCAATGTATAAAAACTAGACAAATATTATGTTCTGTATGAAAATGCTGTTTGCACATTGTATTACGCTGTATTCCATGTAAGATATCATTCAAACGGTATGTTATATGTAAGACTGGTGCTTCTGCTTTTGAAGAGAAAAAAATGCCAATTTTTACTGTAATAAGTATTGTATCATAATTAAAAGTTTATTTATTTGGATATTTTCCTGACATAATTGTAGTTGAATTGTTGTTTTGTAGTTCTTGAATGTCTTGGATGACTTATATGTATCTAGGTTAAAAGAAGTGAGAATAATTTAGCGAGTTTGATCTTTGATATATTCTTTATTACTAATGATATCCCAGGAAAGGTTAAGGGCTCCATTCTTAGCTTAGCATATCTGATGGGAAGCCGTGCTATTCATAAATCATTTAAACAAATTACTCAAGGCAGCCTGCATCTTCTCATGATTGTTGTACTCCCTGATACTGTGCTGGGAGAATGGGTGCTAAGATAAGAAGAGGGTCACCAGCTTAGTGAGAAAAGTTCATCTGAGTTTCTACTCTCCATTTTCATGGAAAACTCATGGAAAAACCAAAATGTCTCAATTAATTTTTTTTTTTCAGCCTAACTGACCAGGACAGGCAGACTTTCTCTCTACAAATCCTTGTATGTCTGTGTTGGAGGCTCATATTCTTAAAAAAAAAAAAAAAGAAAGAAAAAAAGAAAGAAAGAAAAAAAAAATCCTCTGCCAGCCTGCATGGTGTTGACAGATTGATTTTTCTTCAACATCAGCCAATGTTACCATATCTCTGTTATTGCTGTGAATATTCAGCTTAAGCCCCCGCTTTGGAAGAGTCTTGCTTATCATTCGTAGTGAAATTGTCCTATAAAAATTGAGCACCAAATGGATCTGAATATTCTGAAGACATTGTTAACATGTGCCAGGCAGTGTCCCTCTGGCAAGAGCAGATAAAATGCAGCACTAGAGAAACATTGAGAACACTCTTGGTCAGTGCAGGCTGTTGAGCATTTTAGGCCTTAAATTTTCCAGAGTTCATTGTATTTCCTGTGCATTAATCATTGTTAGAGTATGTTTGAAACACAATGATGTAGAATCAGGTGTATTTTTTCTATGATGAATTTTAATGTATTCTCATATAGTCATCAGGTAATGCCTGCTTTTACTTTGTTTTAACCTCTGCTTTCACTAAGATACAACTACCTAAAGAGTGCTTGGCAAACACGGCAAGGCCAAGTCATCTCTGAGTGCAATAGAACATATGCCACAAAGTCATTGTGCTAAGCTGAGAATTAAGAGATTGAAGAAATATATATGTGGGGAGAAAAGACCTAGAATAGAGTCCTTAGCTACAGCTAGGTTACTTAGGTGATTGAAAATCCACCTTTATTAGACTATCAACTGTGTTTACAAAATTGTAGTAGATCCAAAGTTTGTATCACCGTGTTAAACTCACTTACCCTGCCCTTAGTCTAGGTAGTTAGGTTCCAAGGTACTAATGATTTCTGTGTGTGCAGATTTAAATGAAATGTTCACTCATTTTTGCATGGTAGCAAATCTGCGTTTTTTATATCTGATTTATAAGATTACCAAGAGATTCTTTTATGTTAAAAGAGATGACTCTTTTTCAGTGTACTGTATATCATCAGCTTGTAACTGGTCTCTTTCTCAGGATCTTTCCCAGTCAAATATTTGGGTTAAAATTATCATACTATCTCTGTGAACCAGCAGTGAGAAAACAAAAAGAGAGACACTCTGCTGTATAATGTATTTTTAAATAAAATAATTTTTCATTCATATGTAGTGTATTTTTTTAGGTGTCTGCTTTACATATATTTTGATTGATGGTGTGCATGTAATGAAATTGTGATTTTATGTGAATTGCATTTGGTGACATATTCTCACAATTAACCAGGAATTCCCACAGTTAAGGGCCTACCCTTAGAAGTAGTTCTGGTGAACTTGAAAAGCATTGAGGAAGAGCTGTGCTGCAGAGTCCACAGCCTGTTGGGAAAGGACTCTCCCCAGAATGTGGACCAGCCAAGCTCCAGACATTGCTTTGACTGCTTTTCAGAAGTGGCAAGAATTTGTCCTCCCACATCTGTAACTCTCCACTGCCCTGAAGTTTGGTCATCAGCTCTTCCATTCTGGACCCAAAAAAGCTTTGAGTAGGAAGGGTTTGCTGAAACAAAAGTAAGTTGGCACTTTTGTACTAAAATGGCTTTTTGGGATTGCTTAAAAAAAAAAACAAACCCAGTGATGAGGTAGGAAGGGTTTGCTGAAACAAAAGTAAGTTGGCACTTTTGTACTACAATGGCTTTTTGGTGATTGCTTTAAAAAAAACAACCCAGTGATGAACAAGCATCATTCCTCATTCAGGGAATATTCTGGTACAGAGTGGTTCCTACTGAAAACAGTGTGGTTGAACCACTTCAGTGGTTTTGAATGCAACTGATTTATTATTCTTGTGGACCTTTTCTGTGTGTACTTCAGTGAAACAGCTCTGCTCTATTTATAAATGAGATGTTTGAGAAGCATCCTTAATGTTATATGCTGCTGTGTTCCTAAAAATGGAATTTCTGAGGCATATGGGGACACCAGCTGGGCTCCTATCCATACCATTTTAGATTCTCTTCTATGGATTCTGCTGTTCGTTTATAATCAGGAACTGCGTAAGACATACGGTGATAGCATCCGGGCTCACATTTCTTCAGCTTTTAAAAATGTTCATTTTAACAATATGTATTAAAACAGGATAATCTTGGTGTTTTTTAGCTGCAATTTTCTTTGCTGTTTGCTGTTGCCTTCTAATTTTTTGCTGCCCAAGATCACAGTGAGTGCAACAGTCCATTTGCACATTATGTTAGCGGGTAGCTTTTTATATTCTTCTGAAGTCTAATTTTGGTATTTCTGAGGCTTGCCATCAGAAAGCAGAGTGCATTACATTTTAGGAGCAGATAAACTGATTTTGTTTTGATCAAATATATCCCTGTCCATCTGCATAGCCTCAGCCTTGGGGACACTCAGGAGCATTTGCAGGCAGAAGGGTGAGCAGACCTCCAGACCTCTCAGCTCTGCAGCACCTCCCTCCAGGCACATCAAGAGTATATTTACCAGGCTCTGCCTCTGACAGCTGCCTCAACCCCAGCATACTGGATTTTCCTGCTGTACACCAGCATGAACAGTTTTTTTCTCCCCTCAAGCACCTCTGAGAGACTGGACAGATCATGAAGTGCACTACGAGCATGACTGCAGCTGGAGCCAGCAGCTGCCTGGTTCTCCCTTGGACAAGTGGAAAGCTAAAGGAGGACCTATTATGGCTTCAGCTTTTGGCCTTCTCCTCCACTTTCTCTAGGGCTTTTGGTTTTCAGGGATTTTTGCGAAGGAAAGTAAAGTAAAGCAAAGCAAATATTTACAGTCTCTCTGCCACTTGAATTTCTACTGCATGCCTAGGGCTGTGAAAGCTTTACACTTGCTATTGGCCACTAGGGACTTTCCAGTATAACAGTGTTGCCTTTTTGTCATCCTCTCCTGTGTGAAAATGGCTGATAACACTTCTTAGAGTTTCTAGGTTTGACCTGATGTTTGGGGAAGAAGACACTGGGAAGACCCCAGAAAGACCCCTGCCAGGGTGGGAATTGAAGCCCTCGTGTGACTGTGATAAGCCTGCTTTTTGCTGAGCACTTGCCGAGTTGCCAGACCAAGGTATGACTAACAGCTTTGTTGCTCATAGTAAGCTGCCTGTATTTGCCTTACCATGAAGCCTCAGTCCCCTTCCAACACAGAGGATTAGGTAGTTCCTTCTGTGGTCAGTACTGGAGCTTGTTCTTTCTCTGTAGAGAATCCTAGGAACTACAGCATGTCCTGCATGAAACTTGTCCCCTGTGTCTGCTGATGCTCTCCTAGTCAAGCTGGAGGTAAGTGGGGTGTCATTAACCCTTCCAAGGTGCTTAGCTTCCACTTGGCTGTAACCGTAGGCACACAGTTTGTGGTGATTGGGAGTGGGGCTGTGGCTGACCCTCATCCCCAATGGGCTGCAGCTGTGAGCAGCAGGTGAGCAGCACTGACAGCAATGAGCCATGGAGTGCCCAGGGGCACTGACCAACCACCAAAGGGAGCAGAGGGCACACAGGTGCAGTGCATCAACATGAGGGGATAAAAGGCTGGGACAAAGAACAAGAAGGGCAGACATTTGAAGCTTTCTGGAGTGGTGTGATGTTATTCTGTATGGGCAGATGCCTGAAGCCTTCTGATGAGGTATGGTTTTACTCTGAAATGGAGTGAAGCTTTCTGAAATTGTTTGATGTTACTCTGTGTTGTGTTTGTCTCAGCTGTGACATGGGCTGTGGTGTATGCTGCCATGTAACCATCCCATGATGCAGGTGTTTGGTGATTGCTGGAGCTGGCAGCACTGTAACCAGCCTGTGCCTGGGCTCTAGCTGCGTGTTTTCTGAGAGCTGACAGCTAGTTCTCTGCCTATTGTGTCCTTGAACTCAGTTTCTTCTGTTCCCCTTGTCAGCTCTTGGTACTACGTTCTGCTGTGAGATGTGATATTCACGAGGCAGAAGGGGAGCACGGCTGTGTTTATCAGAGCATTTTGGATACCCTTTCATGCCTTCTACTCTGGTCAGTTGTCACTGGCTGTGTAAAACATTTGGAAGGTTAATCTAAGTAGGACAGTTTAATTCTGACCAAACGTTTACACCCAGAGGTTTTATTTGATTCTGACTTATCCACAGAGAATCTCTAGCTAATTCAGATAAACTGTCCTGAATTGTCTCTTGTGTAGACAAGTCCCAAGCCTTTCTCTTTTTTTTTCCCCCAGAGTGGGTCTGCTGTTTTAATATCTTCCCCTGGTGACTACAGCCAGAACAGTGTGCAGCAGTCAGAATTACTGAATCTATTCTCTAAATTGGGGGTGTAGAAGCCCCAGTGAAGAGCTTGAGTCCCCAAAACCAAATTCTTGGCACTAGTGTTCTCCTCTAACAATGTTCACAGCAAGATAAATAAGAAACCAAATCCTTTTTTGACTTATTTCTTTCTACATACTAAAATTACACCTAAATACACACATTCTGCAGGTACAGGGAACTTGTAGTCTTGGTGGCATCTTTAATGCTACCAAGCTGTGACTAACCTTAAGCTTTGAATTCCTAGGGTTGCTCTGAAGTAGGGAAATAATCCTAAAAATGTGAGTGAACATGTCTACAACTGTAAAAGAAAAACTAGAGGGATAGTATTTCTATGTTTTTGAAATATGTTTTCTTCACAGTAGAAGAAAAATCTACCTTTAGTCTGCTGTTTCATATTCTTTTGCTACTGTTGCTTAAGGAAATGCAGCTACAGTTCCTTCCGTAGCAACCTCTATTTATAAAGTAGCAACTGATGAAGGTACTCTATTCAAATATTCTAAAAATAAGTCTGATGTGATGAGAATAAAGTGCTTATTTAGTAAAACAAAAGAAGATGCCCGTTTATTCTCTTGGAAGACAGGGGACTGGAAGCTAGTCTTAGTAGAAAAGATGAGGAAGAAGATAAAGACCCTTGTCTTTTTTGTTGTTGTTTTTTTGTTTTGTTTTGTCCCATGAGAATTTAGAGAAAGCATTGTAAGGATGTTGGCTTGGATCATATAATCTTACAAAGAAAAACATAGGATGCTATTGGTTTTGTATTATGTGTATTTTGTGGACCCCCTCTCAAAGCCAGTGAACACCAGCCCAGTAGAGGAGGAATAGAAAGACTAAACAAACTATTTCTTGTCAGTTGGAGGGTGAGAGATTTCCCACGCTGTGTCTTTTCAGGAGAGAAACCAAATGAGTAGGGAGACTTGATATCAGCTGATTATGTGACAGAATTCTGTCATCCTGGGTCTCCTGTGGGAATGCTGCCTGCTTATAGTGTAAATGTTTCATTCAATTAACATTTTTCTTAGAGGAGCGGATAATTGTGAGATGTTTCAACCTCAGTTCTTTGTCAGATTAAGAGAAGTTGATATTCCCATGGCATTGGATGCTAAGCTGCTGCCTTTTATTTTCTGCCTGGTGACCTGGCTTCCCTCCATATTGAAGATATAAAAGGCTGTACACTGCATTTTAATAAAATGAATATAATGGGCTTTTTCTTCAGGAATCTGGTTAACTGTATATAGAGCTTAAGAAAATCTCTCTCATGGTTGTAATTTCTTTTGAAATTTGGGATTGTAAAGTCACTTATACCTGTATACTGCTATAGACATGACAGTAAAAGCTTTTTATAGTTGAGGAGAAGACTCACCTCTACAGGCTCAATGGAAGAGCTACAAATCTTAAGCAGTGTGGTGGAAGATATCCCAGGAGTTTGCTCACCTAGGAATCTCTTTGTGGCCCTCCTGATCACACATGTTTTGATTTTCAGATGTCCCACTCACTGCACTGTGGTTGTGGTTTCAGTTGGAAGGAAGGTTGTTGAGAAGCATTAACACAGCAGAGACCAGTACTATGGCCTTCTTCTTCATCCTCATTAGCTTTTAACATACCTGCATTACTGCCTTTTGCTACATGGCCCTGTGCCCAGTGTTCACTTCCTGAATCTGCTTCTGGCATTTTTATTTCTCAGTAGATCTCACATACTGCTGTGTCACATTGTGTAAAACCAGCAAGTGACTGGACTAAGCGATCTGGCATTTTTATTTCTCAGTAGATCTCACATACTGCTGTGTCACATTGTGTAAAACCAGCAAGTGTATTGGACTTAGGCCTTTGCCAGCATAAAATTGCTTTTTCAGATGCAGGTATGAGTATAAAAATAGAAAAATGTGGTGTGGTACCAATTATTTTAATGGAAGTAGAGCAACAGCAGAAAATGAGCTTGTTTCAGAAGAAAAACAAAGGGTGGTGGATGAAAATTTGATGTAAACGTGAGATAATTTCAGCTAAATAGAACTCTGAATACAAGTGAGATGTCAAAGGATACAACTTGCAATGACTTTATAGACAGTGAATAAGAATTCCCTACACAGCTGCTGAAGCAAATAGTTGATAGTAAATTAATTCCTGACGCTGCATATCCCACCAGGAATGGTCTGACAGTCATGTTTGTAGGCACAAATATGGCCTGAATTTGTGACGAGCCAAAAACTAATGGGAAAGTCAAGATGTTCAGGACTGTGTGTGTCATACCTTCTGCAATATGACTGGAAAGAAAATTGGTCAAGAAAGGCCTAGATAGTGCTCTTGTTGATTCTGGTTTAACTCCAGGTGGGAGTTGGGGAGGGGGAATGCTGATTTTGTATCTTTTTGTTGTTTGGAATTTGGACAGCCAATTTGTATCCCCCTGCTTTGAAAGGCAGCCCATACCCCACCCCTGATCTGGTTTGACCTCAGATGCAGGCCACCTGCTGCACATCCAGTTGTACCTCCTCTCCTGTGCACCTCTCTGTTCTTGCCACCACTCAAGCCTGTGCTTACAGACCATCAGCAGAGCTTTTGCATTCCCCTGTCACTGCTGATCTGTAGCCAGAGTTGTGATATACAGCTGTGCTTCCTCCTATGGGGTAAAAGGATAGCAAGTGTCCTCAGCAGGACAGCGTGCTGTGGGAAGCCATGCCATGGTGTCAGCTGCTCTGAGTGTTTGCACATTTGTGTTGTTACACTGGTTTTGTTCTTCCTTACACACTTGGTTGTTGCAAGAGGCTGCAAGCTCATGTAGTCAGTGGTTAGCCCTGGAATGTGGGAAGACTCTTTCACTTGCCAGATGGAGACTGGAATTATGATGAGACTGTATCAGATGTGGTTCCCAGAAACTTCCAGATGTCCTGGCGTAGCCCTTTTCCAGGACAGTATGTTATCAGAATAGGCTTTCAGTTTTCCTTACTCCTGGAGATGAGATAGATGTGATTTCTATTCATTCTCTGTAACAGATGACATCTTGTTTTTCATATGCCAGTTTCTTGTTCTTGATTAGTTTTTCAGCTTATTCACTCTTCCATGTTGTTTTTTTATTGCTCTTATTTCCAGATGGCAGCATACATTAACCTGACATAAAAAAATTTCCATTTCCTTTCAGTGCCATTTTTCTGTGCTGAGCTTTACATTTCACCAGTGTTTAAGCATTTCATCTTTGTCATTGTTTGATGTTGGTTTGCAGTTTATAATTTCCTAGAATATATCATAGACAAATACATATTTTCTTTTTGTGCTTTTCAGCGCCTGAGCTCCCAGCTCCCTGCAGCAGTGGTGGAACTGAAGTTCTGCCAGGTGCTGTATTGTTGGTTGCAAGTGCTGCTTTCAGTGCAGAGGTACAGGCAAGGACAAATGTGACACTTCCAGTAGTAGGAGAGAGCTTGTGGCCTGGGCAGCAGTGTCCTCATGGCTCTTGGGTCTCATTGCTGAGCACAGGATATGCAAACCTGGAACAGTGGCTATAGCACAAGGATGCTCCAGTAGGTGTGTCAGCTTGAAGGAGCAGCCAGGGTACATGCAGGTCTTACATTCTGCTGAAGGCTTGAAATTGAGATTTCTGTGAAAGGGGGAAGGCATGAAAATGAAGTTAATCAATTAAATTAAAAAGGAGCAAAAAATTTATGTAAATATTTAAATAGATATTTAGATATTAAGATGCTGAAGGGAAAAAGTTGCTTACTGAATCCTGGTTCCAGCTGGGAGAGTGTCAATTTTCTTCCTAGTAACTGTGCTTTTGATTTAGTATGAGAATACTGCTGCCGACACACTGGTGTTTAGTTAGTTGTGTTAGGAGCACAGCTGGTACAGCTGACCCCAGCTGGCCAGAGGGACATTCACACCATGGAATGTCATGCTGTGTAAATAAACTGGGGGAGTTGGCCAAGAGCTGCTGATCACTGCTTGGGGATGGGCTGGGCAGCGGTCACACAGTGGTGAACTGAACAGTTCTGCTGTGCACCACCTGTGTTTCTTTTAGTTTAGTCCTCTCTTTTTTTCATCTCCATTCTTTTCATTGTTATTATGTATGTTTGGGGTTTTGGGATGGAAGGTGTTTCTGGGTTTGTTTGGTATTTTTTTGCTTTTTAACTTAAGTTTAATTATTAAGTTATTCTCAGCTCACAGTTTTTGCCTTTTTCTGATCTCCTCCCCAGCTCACTTGGGAAGACAGAGTGGGTGTGTGGGTCAGGGGTACTCCGTTGATGGCTGGGTTAAACCATGATAAGCATGTCAGATGAAAAATTACCAAAAAAATCTCTGCCAAAAGGGGAGTTTTCGAACTATTTTACTGAAGAAACATTGTAAACTCAGAAAACTGTGAATAGATTTCTGCCTTTTCTCTGAGACTGAGCCTTTTGCTGCACCATCCTGTGCAGGAAATTGCAGTATATGATCAGTGTACAAAAGTATAAATTGACTGTATTTATAGATTATAGTTATGTAACAAGGGTTTGTTTTCTGACCCGCTGTTCCCTGAATGGAGCTCATCATGATCACTATGAGCAATCAAGTGGAGTTTTGCTGAATGCAGCAGCAGAAGGTTTTGCAGGCAGGACCTCCTGATACCAGCTAGATAAAAACCAGCTTAGCAGCTGGGGGTGATGACTACTGAATCCATCATTCCCTGATTCCCTTATCATGTATCCATGCTCCTACAAAAAGTTATGACCAAATCACTCAATTTATGACTTGACCAATAGGAGTTTTGACTGTTGATAATAGCATTATAGTTTCTAATTACAGCAGTGATTAGAGGCTTTGAGACAATCAAACTTATAATTTGGGTGCAGTTTGACTTTAGCTATCAGAGTTCTGATGTTTCTTGCTGCTCATTTACTTCTGGAGAGGTCTAGAAGAAACATCTGTTAGGCAGAGAGTGAGGGAACATCAGGAAAAGGTTCTACAGCCATGTGGGTACATTTTGAGTAATAGTATAGGGCTCCATTTATTGGATAAGGTACTCAGCTTGAAGGGACACTAGCTATGGAAGGTGTCACAGGAGGATTCACACTCATATCTGCTGAACGTCTGGTTGCTGTGGAATCTAAAAGCAACATCATAGTTTTATTTTCATCCTAGTGTAGTCATCTGCTCCTTGCCACACCTGCTCAGCCCACAGATATTTCTGAAGCACTTAGGAGACTCCAGAGAAGTGAAAGTTCCATTTGAAGGAACTAAGGATTTTTTTTAAACTCTGTAATAGTTGTCTTCTGGATGTTTTAGTAGCTGCCCTCAGAATTAGCCTAATGAAACCAAGACTGAGAAGTAGAAATGGAAGATCCTGCCAATGGAAAATCTTGGCTTGAGTTGGCAGATAAGTAAACAATTAAGAATTGGAGGCAGACAGTAAAATTACAGGATATACGTTGAATTTTCCTGAAAATTAAAAAATAATGCATTTCTCCTTTGTGTTGATTTACTGGATACTCTTATGACAAAGACTAAACATAGAACATATAAAGCTGTATTTCCCCAAAACAAAAATACCATTTAGGAGTTTTATTTTCCTGTTTTGTCATTTCTTTCAACTGGCACAATCCTAAAACAATTGAAAAAACGCTGAAATAGATGCTTGCTTATAATGCTTAAACAGATGTTTAAAATGAGCAGGGGATTTTGGTTGGTCAGATATCCATCAATATGGCCACACAGGTAAGCAGAACACATTACAGTTTGACTTGTTTTTCAGCAAAACCAGCCAGTTTGACCTTTATGCATTAGTTCTGATAGCAAAGGACCCGGTCCTTTGGCTATTCTCCCCTGACTCTAATTAAAAACTGCTTATTGCCTTGGGGACTATACTCCTCTGTAAACTTGCTCTTTGCAGCAGCTGTTAGACACAGAAACAAGAGCAGTGCTCACTTCTCTCTTCTGGTCTCCATGTCTCCCCAGCTAGTAACGAAGAAGCTGGATGTTGCAGACAACAGTGAAGAGATCTGAGCCCATCTCTCTCTTTCCCTATTTTTCAAAATTTGTGTTTTAAAGGTCACCTTAGTTGCAGATATGTTTGTAGCTGTCTTATTTCCTTTGCTGATGGAGTTTAGCCTGATTTGTCATCCAAGATCTTAGTCATTTGGATAAGAAAATCTGTAGTACATTTTGTATTTTGGCTAAGCTCCAGGTTTATTCTGCCTGACTTAATTTACTCAGTGCCACCAACAGACTGATAGAGTTTTGACTTCCTGTTCTTCAATTTGGTATGGTGGTATTGTCCACTAAAGTCACCATTTCTAGGTGACTTCCCACCATCACTGGGAAGATGGTAGTGGCTGGAAAGGCAGGCTCTTGGCCAGCCACACCACGTATCTGTCTTACTGTAGAAAATGGAATTAACTGAAGAACAGCGAGGTGAATACATAAAATGTTATAATAAAGTGTGAAAGAACAAGGGGATAGATGGGGAATTCAGAGTTGGAAACATGGAAAATGTTTTTAAAGCAGGACTTTCAGTCTGGAAAGCAGTGCATATAAGAATGAGATGCCTTTGAATGATGTGCTTTGAAAGTCATTCTTCACAGAGAAATCACATTCTGATTTGTGGATTTGTTTTGTATGGATTTGGTTTTTTATTATTTTGTAATCTCCAGAAGGTGCTCTAAGTGGTTATAAGAAGTTATGTTACTTCTAAAAATGTTTTATTTTATTTATATAGCTATTTTTATATCAATAGATCTCTTTTTGATTACTGTAAGCTTGAATTTAGGCCTGAACAGATGGTAGTGGAGCTAGTTTAGGTGAGTTACAGCTGACTGTTGGTAGCAGTTTTAATTTTTTCTGTCTTTGGACCAAAGTTTTCAAACGCATTTTAACTTTCCAAAGTTAGTCTTTTTTCAAAGGTATTAACTGCCTGTATCTTCTTGAATGTGCTTATGCCTGGATGAAGCCGTCTAATATTAGGCTAAAAACTTGGATTTGGGTTTAATGTGCTAGCAGTTATGAGCTGATGCTGGGATGATCCTACAAAGGTCAGCTTGAAAAGCTTCAAATTTTTTTGGCTTTATGCAGTGAAGTGTGATTGCATAGGATGCTGAGCTGTGGAAATACATTACTATGGGACAGACACAGTAAAGGGCTTCCAGACATGCTGAGGAACTCAGCTTGAGGTTTTGGATTTCTCTCAAGCTCTTGATGAGCTCATTGGCCACAGCCAGCAGGAACTGAAAGCAGTGAGTGCCTCATCACTTAGCTAGTGGAGCCAGAGGTGACCCAAACAGTCCGTGCAGAAGGGATTAGCCTGGAAAGATTCCCAGGAATGAAAAGTATAAAAGAGATTATACCTCCTTCCAGCAGGGTGGTGGAGAAGGCAGGACTTGAATGTCCCCTTCTAGCATGTGCTCTAAGGACAGATGTGGCAAGGAGTGCTCTCCTGCATGGAGTAGCCTTACTTCTTCCATCTGAGGTGTTTGTGCTGGCCAGTGCCGAGACTGCCCAGCCAGCTCCTGCCAGGCTCTAAAATAGTCTCTGCAGGGGGCTGTTTCTTTAGGCCAGCAAAAGGTGCTTGTATACCATAGCTGAGGGATTTGCTAAAGAGGCGGTCGAAATTAAATGTCAGATGCTTTAGTTTCTGATGGGAGTTCAGAAGTTTTTTTATGCCTATTAAAAGCACAGTCTGTGCTATTCATTTGAGAATTTTAAGTGGCAGATTCACGGGTTATGAAGAGCCCTTTCTTGAAATCTTAGTCTGTGGATTTTTGAAAGCACTTACGTTCCATATCGGAATATTGCTTCAAGGAAAGAAATCTTTGTTTTGACTCTAGTGTGCATTAGGAGATTTCCCATGGTTACAGGAAAGAGCTTTGCAATGTTCTATTTGGGAAACCTAGTTCTGCTGCACTTAGCACAGGCAATTTAGTAGTATTTCTGCCCCTACTTGTCTTTGAATAAACCAGAAAGAAAACAACACAAGGCCTAATTTTCCAATATCTCTGATGTTGACTTCAGACTTCCAGTTTAGATTAATATCTTTTGGAAAGAGGAAGAGTTTGGGGAGATGAGTTGTTTTTTGGCATGTAGGCTGAAGGTTGAAGGTTTGGAGTTTTTAACCTCTGGACAAGTCACTGGGAAACAAAAGCTTATGACTTATCCCACAGCTACTGAGCAGGCATCCAAGAGGAGTTACTGGAGGATGGCTGACCCTTCAGAGGATGGAGAATCCTCCTGCTTTGATTGCTCACACATCACAGCATGGATGATCATTCATGTTTTCTCAGTGCCAGCTGTTTCTCTTGGTAGTAAAACAAAGCAATGGCTTCTATAGGCAGGGATGGGGATTTTCAGGGCCAGATTGGTAACCCTTGTGAAGCTGCTGAAAAGGAAAGATTTAACCTACTCTATGGATGTTGACCACCCCTATCAGTTTCCCTTGCATCCTCAGTGGTTGTCACAAGCTGTTAGGATCCAGTCACTGAAAATGTTTTTCCAATATTTAAAAAATACATACTTTAATGTAAATTGTTAAATGAGGTCCCTACTAGTGATTCTTGAGAAACATGTTTTGGTCCAGGGCAAATTAATCTAAGTACCAACTATAGAATAAACATGTTTGAAATGAAAATGCAATGAAGTATTAACTTTGAAAGCACCAATAGTTCTTCTGTAATAAGTTTATCTTGGTGCCTGCAGGCAGTCCTCTAATGGAAAAAAGTATTAAATTGTGTTTGTGACATATTATGGAATTTCCATCGTTCCATTGCATAATAATATTCCCATGTTAGAGAAAAATCTGTGCCCTTGCATTTAAGCATGCAAATGTTTCTCTGATGTTCAAGAGTTCATTTTAAAATGAAATTTTACAGTCCTTACAACCATTAATTTATAGAGCCTAGCAGGATTTTATTAAAAATACTTTCTAATGTAGTTGTGTTAATTTAGGCTTCTCTGCCCAAACAACTGAACATGCAATTTAATTTAAAGAAGCCTGTGATGATTGAAATATGAAAAAACCAAATCACGCAAAAGCTGAATTTCTTCTGTAATGAAATTAATATAATGAATTTGTTCTGAGATTAAGGGTAGATCCTGTATCTATATCTCATTTTTGTAATTTTTTCAGGTAATGAATTAAACTCAATAAACTTTATTAAAATAATTTAAATTTATAAAGTTTTTCTGGTTATAATTTTCTGGATTTTTTGCAACCTACCCACTGTGTTGTAATACAATGTTAATAATACATGTTATTTCATTTGGTAATGTGTACACATTTAAAATAATGGAGGAACAGTTCTCCAGGACTCATCTATGATTCACTGCAGTGCTGCACAGTGTACTTGCAATTCATTTCTAATATCATCTGCAGCTGTTACAATGGTGCATTGTACATTTGCAGGCTGAGATCACTTGGAAATAAAAACAAGATTTAAAATATTTCCAAGTAGTAAATAAGTAAAGAATGATGTTCCACATGCACTTCGCTGCAGATCTTTTACAATTACTTCAAAACACCTCAGGACCTACCTGGTAGTTTATAGGTAATAATATTCAATTAAACTATGTAATTTTCCTCCACACATCACCTCCCTGAAACATTTAGGTGGATGGGGAACCAAACAGAGCATGCAGAGGTTCTGTTTTTGTTGATTCAGTGTCAATAATTTCTGACTGGTAGTGGATTGCTGCCAACTGAGTAATTTTTTTTGCTTCCTTTCCCCCTTCAGGAGTTAGAAAACAATTTATTTTTTAAGGGGACTGGGAGTAGAAATAGGTTTACATGCTAGCAATGATATAGGAAAATTACCCTTACTCAATCATGCAGCTTGCACAATTGTTACAGGTATTTCCAACATATTAGTGAGTGTTTATTTTAATGGTGATTGCTGACACTTGTAAGGACTGTGTACTGTTCATAACCGCTTGCAATTCTGTCCACAGTACACCTTCTGTGCGTGTGGGTGTTACCACAGGCTTATTTTTAATTCTACAAATGTCATTGTGGGCTTCTGAGAGCTAATTTTTCTACCCTAGTGATTTCCTCTGCCTCCTCCTTGCTCCTGCTGGGTTTGGAAGCAGGCATGTGCCATGACTCAAGCTGTCCCCATCCGCTGTCCCCTTGTCCTGCCGCAGCAGAGCCACCCTCCCTCCCACTGCTCCGGGGCCTTGGGGCACTCCTGGCACTGGCACTTCCCAAGGAGAAGTTAAAGTTCAGCAGAAATTGTGGCCCCCACACAGGTTCATCAGACATTTCATTGGGAAGATCTAAAATAATCTATTGCAGAAATCACCTGCTGTTGTGAGTAAGAATGGTTCAGAAAAGTTTCTGATTGCAAGTTGAAGTTTCTGAACTTGAAACTGGGCTCTCTGTAGCTGCCAATCCCCCATGTGCCAATCCCCTGCCAATCTGTCTTGGGGCAGAAGTCTTTGTTCTCTAAGGCTTTTCAAACTACAGATTTACCTTGATGTTTATCAGTATTTACAGTTTAAACTGTCCTGATTGGAACAGGAAAATCAGGAATGTGGAGCATTGTTTCCATTTTCTGCCTGACTAAATATACAGATACTTTATTAAAGCAGACCTGTGGTGTAAGCTGTTTTGTTGAAGTGGGTTTTGTGAGTAATAAAATACAAGGTGAAGTCACTTCGTTAGGAGGCAGTAATATTGTAAGTTTGACAAAGATGATTTGTGCAGACAGAAAATAATGTGTGGATCATAAACAGCTAAGGAGAATAACATAAAACATGGTAGGGCATAAGGTAGGGAATACTGCAATTTCTTATATGTTGTTTTCTTTGCCAGACAGAATTCCTTCTAATATTAAAAACTATGGAAAACTTTTTTCTTTTTTGTTTTTTCAATAGTAGTGTGAACAGCATGGAATAATAATAATAATAAAAAAAAGATAATACAGAGAAAATCCTTATTTATTGCAGTGCTAAATAGCGATAAATGAATGATTGTGCAGATTACAAGAACGTGAATGACTGAAAATCAGTGTATAGAGACTGTGGTACACTTAGTGGAAGTGTGGTTTCAGGGCTGGAGCTGTTCAGCTGTAGCTGGAAATCAGGTGCAGTGTGAAAGTTTTAGGGTGTTTTAGTTTAAGTTGTATAACATTTATACTTGCTTCATTTACACTTGTGGAAAGACCCTTGATTGGTTTTTATATTGATTAGCAGTTTACTCAGGGGTTTTGACTGCACCAAGCTGATGCTTTTCCAATATTTCCTACATTAAAAGTAATGAACTGCAGTAAATCTGCTTACCCCCAAATTTAGCTCTTTGAGAATCACTAGTATTTTAATAAATTAAATATATTTTCTCTTCCACTGTGGTTTTTCGTTTGAGAAGACACAGCTGTCTGAAAACACTGTGTGAACTGAGCAGATCTGACTGTAACATTTTAAGCTTATTGTAGATCATATAGTTGCCCCAATATGCAATGAGATGAGGTTTTTGGGGCAAACTATTGAATTCATGTGGATTATCATTTTGATGTGCTTAATCCCATGTACAGTTGGAATCTTAAGGTGTTCAGTTCCTTTTGGCAGATTCATCAGTGCATGAAATTGTAGAGAACACCCTGGATTTTCTTACTCTAAATTTCCTTACTTACTCAATTTCTAAAAACCCTCCTCACTTGTACTTCCTTTTTAAATTCTCTTTGACATAGGAATAGTAGTGTGTTCAGAGGCAGTCATTTAATTGTGATAACATGACAACTGTAATATTTTTTTTCTTGTGAGCAGATCTGTCTGTTTCTCTTAGGTTTCCAAGGAAGTACCTTCCCATAATAAATGCCACAGGCTGCAGAATCCTTAATGTTAGATGGTGCTTTAAGAGGTGGGCAGCCAGTGAATTAGAAATCTGATCCTCTCATGCCAAGCTGGAACTTTGATTAGTCATTAGCAATAAATATGAAAGTCATACCAAAACATCTTCCTCTTTCATAGATATATTTATGTGTCATGCCTGTCTCTTCTGAAGCAACATTAACAATAAATATGAAAGTCATACCAAAACATCTTCCTCTTTCATAGATAAATATTATGTGTCATGCCTGTCTCTTTTGAAGCAGTCCCTCCCTTTCTTTGCAAAAATGACCAGCAGTCAACATGTGGCAGAGTGGCAGCAAGCAGTAGAGTGGCCCATGAAATATTATGTCAATTATGTAAGGACGAAGGACATAAAATAATCCATATATCAAGTGCCTTGCACACACTGCAATAACTGTAGTTTACCTAAAATTGCTTTTTAACAGCAATTTTCCTCACAGTGTATCATCTTCCCTAGTGGATAATCTAGGCTGTGTCTTTCTCTAAAGCCCCATTCAGCTGTGGCACCTCTCTCACTGAGGTGAGCAGGCCAATATCGGTGCATTTCCCAGGAGCTCTTTCCAGTGATCTCTTGCAGGGAGTGCAGGGTCACTACACCTGAGCAGCACAGGGCAGGAGCTCACAGGTGCCCCAGGGTGGAATGGCTGGGCCAGGTGCCTCTTGCCCTCCTGTGAGTGGAAGTCCTGGGGGTGGAAAGCTGGAAGACAGTGGCAATGAATGGCTCTGCTGGCAAAGAGGGATAATAGGCTGCCTAAGCTTTGATGTTGTAATGACTCCTATAAGTATAAATAAGCTGTTGATCACAGTAATTGTATAAACATTGATTAATTACTTTCATTGTGTTTTTCTGCTATTTTTGTGTTCTACAACTGAAGTTTAACAGTGTGAAAAAATCAATAGTATTCTGAACAAAATCTGAATTTGCAAGAGGCCTATTTTTACAGTTTGGTTTTAATCCTTAACTGCTCGATTTACTTTCTATTTAATAGGAAATCCATCATGCTCTCAAAGAGCAAGTACTGTAAATTTTGAGACAGAGTAAAAAAGGAAGCCACATCATCCAGAGAAATAATGAACATGAACCCCTGCTTTAAATTCGAAGCTCAATTCAGCCTAAACTATAGAGCTGCAGCTGGCACCTCATAACACTTAAGCAGTCAGTTCAATTTATCCTCAATGTCCACAGATGCAGTTATAAACTTTCTTTAGAGCTTCATTTCTCTTCAGAGCCTGCCCATGGGTTTGGGCCTTTTGCAGGATTCCCAGTACCCTGTTTCCCTGGCTGTGTGGAAAGTTGAGTAGCAAACCTGCAAACACCCCGTGTATTCAGCTCTCTGCAGCTGTGCAAACAGCACAATGAATTTCCAATACTCTGCTTTAAACATGCTCATGGATAATTGAACTTCAAAGCAACAGCTCTGCTAATTCTTTTATGAAGATGCAAATTACTAGTGTGACTTCTCACCAGACTGGGGGCTTATTGGAACAATCAGTCTGATCTAAATCCTCCCCAAGGCATGAGCACAGCTGGGAGTATTTCTGCAAGCCTAATCCATACTTTGCTCACTGGCAGGGTACAAAACTAATAGTAGCATGGAGTAAGCAAAGTTTTCACGTTTAAATCCCAATACTTGAGTTACCTTCTCTAATAATCTGCATTATTCTGGTATTGTGTGCAGGGATCAGGCATCAAGATAAAAGTTTAAAGAAGAAAAAAAAACCAAGGTCTTTACAAAGATTTAGTATGGAAAGATGGAGTATTTAATAAATTCAGTTTTTTCTTTCAACAAAACTGTGCTTAATGGTTGCTAAAATATGTGACATATTTGGCTCCAGTGGACATATTTTCTGGTATTTTTTTTATATTATCCTTAACTTGATAAATGCTTGGCATCTTCTCCTGTGACCATTACCATTGTACTGCCTGCTTTTATATGAAAGGTTGAAAAATACATTATGTTCCTCAAAGGCAGCCAAGGCAATTTACCATCTTGCTTTCCAGTTCACAGATACAAAAGTTTAACTTCTAGTGATTGGGAAGTTCAAGTCTAATTAATTCAATATAGAAAATTGGGTCCCAAGAGGAATAAATGGCTTTGGTTATGCCTTCACAATTATGCCTATCTCCAAACATGCACCTAAAAAGAACTGAAGTAAACTTTTTTTTCTTTTTTTAAAGCAAGATACCGTGAACACTTGTAAATAAGTGCAAATTTCAACTTCAAAATGCAATCTAAATTTCCCTGGAAGACTGAATAAAAACTTATTGCCTATATTTCCAAGCAGCTGATTATTTGTGATATGAGAATCTTTTTTTCAGTCAGTGGTAAGGATCTGTGGGCTGAAATTTTGCAGCTTTCAAGGTCTTTCCATCTGAAATGCATGTGTGTGTAGAGGGAACTGTCTGTTCTCCAGTCCAAAACATGGCTGGGTTTTTTACATGCTTTGACAGGTTGGGAACTTCTCAAAGGGAATTACATACAGGACAGCTGTGGTGGTTTTGGGTGGGGTAGATTTAATTTTCTTCGCAGGAACTGCTCTGGGGCTGTGTTTTGGATTTATGCTGAAAACAGTGTTGATAACACAGGGATGTTTTAGCTATTGATGCAGCACTTAGCATCAAGGCAATTTCTGTTCCTCACCTCACCCCACCAGTGAGGAGACTGGAGGTGCACAAGGAACTGGGAGAGGACACAGCCTGGACAGGTGACCCCAGCTGACCCAAGGGATATCCCAGACCGTATGGAGTCATGCTCAGTGCATGGAGTTTGGGGAAAGAGGAGGAAGGAGGGGACATTCAGAGTCATGATGTTTTGTCTTCCCAACTCACCATTATGTGTGATGGAGCGCTACTAACCTGGAGATGGCTGAATGTCTGCCTGCCCGTGGGAAGTACTGAATGAATTCCTTGTTTTGCTTTGCTTGCCTGCATGTGTGGCTTTTGCTTTATTTATAAAACTGTTTTTATATCAATCCATGAGTTTTCTTACAAAAACCCATGAGTTTTTACTCTTCTGATCTTCTACCGCATCCACCAGGGAGTAGTGAGTGCCCCTCTGTAGAGTGCTTAGTTGTCATCTAGGGTAAAACTACAACAGCCCCTTTTGGTGCTCATTGTGGGGCTCAAAGGGTTCAAAATAATGACGGTTTTGATTGGAATGTGCTAGATGGAACTGGGAGTGGATATTGTAATGGAAATACCTTGTTGAATTGCATTTTATGGAATTACTGAACCAAAGGAGGACATGCCTTCCATGAAGCAGCCCCAGTACTTTGTTGCCATCTGGGGTTAAACCATGAAAGTATTGAAGGGTGAAGATTGGAATGAGTTTTGTTTCATGGGGTGGATGTGACAACAGAGGTACTGCTGGCAGCTCATTGGTTTGTACATTACCTTCACTAATACTGGGGCAGTAACAGATTGTCCTCTATACTACCACTGTCCCCCTTGAAAGTCAGTCAGATTTTACTAAGTAGAAAAAGACCTCTCCTCCCTGTGCAGTGCCAGTTCTGTGCATTCGAGCTGGAGTGCCACTGAGCAGGCACAGCGAGCAGGAGCTGGACAAGTAGTATGTACCATTTACTTATTTATTCATGATCTCTTTTTTTCTCTTCTCCTCAGTACTCTGTAACTTGAGACTCTTTGCATTTTTTATTTTACCTCCTAGTGCTCCATTTCCCAATATTTTTTTCTCTACTGTTATTTCCTCTGGGAATTTTTTTTTTCTTTTTTTTCACATTTTTGAAGCAAAAAATACATCAGAGATGCTTTGATTTTGAAGAGAATTTTAAAACCACTCAATCTTTAAGGGGCTTCTGGGCTGATGTGAATTCAGCTCTTTCTTTGATGAGGAGGATGGGGTGGACCCAGAGCATCTGGCTGGTCAGACAGCCTTGGCAAGCAGGGCAGGTGATGTTCCCAGCAAAAACTAGAATGAAGTAGGAGCAGCCTGGTGGGAGCTGCTCACTGGAGCTAAAAAAGGCACCCCAGCCTCATAACTAACCACTGCCACCATTCCTCTGCCTCTCTGGTGGAAACAGAAATACTTTAAACATAATCTGAAATTTTTCCAAGCCTGGATATTTGGTAGGTGAACAAGAGAAATCCGTGAGTGATAGAAAGCCCAGCAAGAGATATGTTCTTGCAGTGTCTTACTAGCAGGGGGTTGAGGCATGGTGACCTTCAAAAGCTGTGTGGAAACCATGATGCAGCTTCCCTTGTAAGGCAGTGCCATGAAAACCAACCATGTGAGCTAGGGAGAAGGAAATCAAGGTGTGGTGATTCCCAGTGCATTCCCCAGAGCTGGCACAGGGGCAGGAGCATGCAAACACACGTGTTCTTGCACCCTTCCAGGAGTTTATCATACCGCAAATTATCCTCTTAATAGAAAGGAAATGCTGTGAGTTCAGCCATGTGCAAGCATCCCTGAAAGACATGGCCTGCTGGCACTTCTTTAAATCTGGCATTTGAAATTGCTCAGACAGATGGAATGAAAGTATGTAATAAAATGTGACATTTTATTTTATCATCTACATTTGTTAAGTGAATTCTTCTGATCTTTCCCGCTTCCAGCAGCACTAACTGTGAGCCAGATTCTGACAATTTTCAGTTTGCAAAAACCAACTCCAGGGGTCAGACAGAAAAACAATAAGTAATAATTAATTAAAGGATACACATTCATCCACAGAATCTGGTTATGGTGTGTGACAGCCTAACAGAAAAAAAAAATACAATTCCAAAAAGTCACAGCTTTTTAGGCAATTATTTGCAGACTACTTCTCAGTGCCATTTGTCTACTTTTTCGTCTTCCTTGTGTATATATTTCTAAGTATCAAGGTTTTACTAGGAATTCAGAAGAAAAAAATATATTTGTTTTCCTCTGTCTTCTAAGTTAGTTGCACTTGTTTGCTTTGGTGTGCAACACAGTACCTTCCCTTGGTCCTCTTCAAAGCACAGCTCCCTTAGATCCACGATCTCTCCCTCTCAGTGCTTCTCTCCCTGCTGCCCTGGACCTGCTCCCGGAGCCTCTGCAGAGCACAGGTACAGCTGGCAGCCCTCAGCCTGCAGCAGATTGCCACACTCATCTCACTTCCACTTTTATTGCTCAAGAGGAGCAAACCTTGAGGGTCAGCACTTCCAGCTTAGCATTGCTAAAGAAAGGAGGTGGAAAACTGACATAAGCACAGACTGAGCCCTGACGCTTTGAAAGATTGCCCCCATCCCTCCTTTTATGATTTGGTCAGGGACCTCAGCAGCCGTTACATCGCTTAATGTTCATTTACTGCTACATTGGGAATATTAAGCAGTAAATGATTGAAATTTAATTTGCAATTAAATTTAAAACAGCCTTCTCACTGCAAGAGAAATGTCATTGAGAACTAACTTAGTATCTGACAGTATTTTGCAAACAGCTTTACTGTAGTTTATAGGTAACACTTTTATAGGGCCTAGCCCTGACTTTGCAGTGAGTACTTGCTTCTGCTACAAATGCAAATAGCCTGCACCCTAGGACATAGCAAAAATACCTGCACACAGGTAAATATTAATTCCACTGTGATAGCAAGTAGGAGTTCCAACTTCAGGGCTGAAACTGCTGTGTTCATGCTTTCTCAACAAAACTGAAACATACCTGGGTCTTGAAAGGTGACAATCTAAGGATTGCAATGTTTACATAAGTGCTTACACAAATGCCTGGAAACAACTATAAACTACTCAAACTTGTTGTCACTTTTTTATTTCTGGTACCAATTTTTCCATCAAAAAGCCAAAGTAGCCAAGAAAATACTATTATCTGCTTATGGTACTGTCTTCTGCTTATGAGTTGTAGAAATGTGACCTCCTGATCCCACCAGTTTCAAACTCCTGGAAGCTCAGCCCCTCACTGGGTGTGGTATCCCTTATCCATGTAAACAGAGAGAGGTCAGAACACTCAGACTGCCACGGGTGGCTGAAAAATATATGGCTGAATATGAGTGAAGCCTCTGGTGTGCATGTCTTCAGTCCAGGATCAGTGCTGCAAGGGAAACCCCAGCACTGTTGTTGCTCTTGGTATCAGTGCTCCCTCTGGCTGTGCAGAATCACAGAGCCATAGGATGGTTTGGGCTGGAAGAAACCTTAGAGCTCATCCAGTTCCAGCTCCCCTGCACATGGTTTGGGCTGGAAGAAACCTTAGAGATCATCCAGTTCCAGCTCCCCTGCTCGGGCAGGGACACCTTCCACTGGACCATGGTTCCCATCCAACCTGTTCTGGAACGCTTCCAGGAATGGAGCATCCACAACTTCTTTGGGCAACATGTTCCAGGGCCTCACAACCCTCACGGAGAAGAATGCAAATCATCTGTACTGTTAGGAAACTCGTCACTTGGTGTAACCTCTGCTGTTTGATGGTGCTGAGGAGCAAAGGCAGTAAGTGAATGAAGAGAGCATGACAGCCCACTGACTCTCATGTCCTTCCTTTCCAAGCAGTCTAAAGAATATTCACTTATTTGGAAGGTATTTTATTCTGTATCAGAACTTGGGAAGTGACTGTTGAGGAGCATTTCCAAGAGGCCAGTTGAAAGTGGGGACAATTTCAGCAAGCACATCAAATGCCACATAGGAAGAAGAGCTTCCATCAGGGGATGGTTAGATAAAAGTTTAGGTTTTGCCACTTGGGTTTTTGTTTGCACCTCTGAACAATGCACAAACCAATAATTATTTGCAAAAATTATTCAGTGACACATTTCAAATAATGAACATTTCAAGTGAATTATTATGGGCCATACTTGAATAGGAAAAGAAGGAAAATAGTTGATGAATTATTCATGCAGCTTTAGCACTGATGTAATAAATATTACATGGTGTCAGAGGGAAATGAAGAATTTTGAAATGAAGAAAGAAATTAACTACGAAGGAAAAGCACCTGAAAATTGGAGAAGGTGAATACAAAGATTTGATATATGTGAATAACAATGAAGAGACTTAAGAGGGGGGAAATAAAAAGGTTGACAACTCTGAGTCACTTCAAGAGGCAAAATACTCTTCCTCTTTAGTTCTTTCTCTACAGAGAATACACAAACTTCCCAAATCTCCTTCAGCTCTGTCTAAAAGCAAAATGAGGGAAACAAAAGAAGACCCCACCCCCTAGAGTCAGCCAGGTGGGAACATATCTAGATCTGGCTAAGGGAGTTACATGATCAGAGATACTGATTTGCAAAAGGGCTGTAATGCAGAAAAATGCCATTTTTAATATCAAACAATGTTTTTTGGGTTTTTTTATTTTGCAAAGTGACTTCTCAACAGCTTAATACTGAAGTGGGAGAACAGCACTGTGTATTTCTTAAGGACAGAATGCATAAGGCTTTTATTGTGCTTTGGGTGTGCATTCAGCAGCTTTAGCTGCTGTGCCACTGATCACGTCTGAATGGTCAGTCAAATCTGCTTTGACACACTGTGTCAAGGAGCAACAGTGTTAATTCCAGGTTTGCTCTTCTGTTCAGATGTAGTGTGTACAGATTCTCATTAATCTTATCAGTTGACTCTTCATTTTAATATTCAAAAAACCCATTTTTAAAATCCTATTTTAATGTGAGAGAGGAATTTAATCTTCTTTTTCTTCCAGATGCATTCCTATTGACCTCTCTTTTGCAACAGTAAATAGAAAATAGGAGAGAAGAAAGAAGCTGAAAAACCCCTCATATTCCAAACAGATTTTGAAACAAACTTTTTTTCTAAAGTAGAAATGGGGACATATTACACATTTTTTTTCCCTATTGACAATGGACTTGGTCTTCTTTTAACCTCAGGAGTAGCATATTAAGATGAAATGTTTTACGTTCGTCATTTCCGTAAATGTCTCATTTGCAAAATCTGTCATGGGCACACCAGTCGCCTCCTCATTGGACATTTACCAGCCTTGGCATATCAATCCATCTCTTGCACATCTGCTCAGAAAATGTAATTAGTTATACCCATATGCTGCAGAAGTACATGATAAAACTTAGGAAACAGAAAAGGCCAAGAGACTTGACAGCCTTTCTCCTTCCTACTACATGTATTTCGTTGAAGACTTGGGAAACTGAGAAGCTTTTCTTGCCCTCTGCCACAGGGTGGGGATATCACCGTGTCCTAAGCAACTTCCAGAGATAAAGCAAAGCATAGTTTGTTCTAGTAGTGATTAATTTGGAACAATAATTTATGATTTAAAAATACATAGTATTCCCCAAACAGGCACACCTTCTGTCCCTGATCATTAAAATATTATTAACATGTCCTTGCAAGGAAATGTTAGATAAGGTGGACAGGGAGCCTCATCAGAAGTTTTGACATGGGAGTCCAAGATGAGAAGCTCTTGCTACAGCAAATGATACTCATATGTAGCAAGTATGGAGACTCAGCTTGTTAATCAGCTTTTTGTCATCTCTGCTCAAGTTTGCTGGCAAGTGGCAAAGGAGAGAGGGACTTAAAATCCAAAATGGATCTCTGCCTCAGCAACCAGAAGTTGGTTCAATGGCACCTTTGCACCACTGGCTTGTGGATAGAACTGTTCCATGTTCACCAGTGCTCAGCCCCTGCATGCACTGGATGTGTCTCTGCAAAGGGGGTGAGCAGAGGGCTGGTGTAACTCCCTTGGACCTCATTCAGGTTCCTTTTGTTCCTAGACAATAGTAATTATGTTGTTGTAGATACTGAAATAGGGCTGTTACAACTGTGATTTATCCATTGATCCCATCTTCTTCAAAGTTCACCCCAAAAAATGAAATATACTCTGGACAGTTCCATCTCCATGACATGGGATTTGCAGATTTTCTCAAAATCTGTTGTAATGAAACATTAGTTCAGTTTTTCACTGATAGTATATTATCAGCCTCAGTTGGTGGTGTGTTTAAAACCCAAGATTACACTTCAGTTCTCATGAGATCTGAGCTTTCAACAGGACCTCACAGTGTGGATCAGAAGCCACTGGCCACTAGTTAAATAATAGAGAACAAAACAAATTCTGTAAAGGCTGAATTCTGACAACTCTCTTTTCATGTTTCTTACTGAAATCCAAAACAATGTGTCATTGTTCACTACATGAACAAAGTCATGGTGATGTGGCACCATAGAAACACCATTTTAAGTTCATCTCTGACATACCACATTTAGCTGTATATGATGTTTCATGGCTCCACATTTTTCTTTAAAAAAACCCCAAACCCACTTTCAAATTATTAGCGTTCTTTTGCTTCAGTAGGGGGTTCACAATCAAAGCTGCTGCACCTCCAGCCTCCACCTTTTCTTTAAGGATTAACTGGGAAAAAAGAAAAGCTTTCATAATTACAGAGATTTAGCTTTCTTTATAAACTTGCTATTTTAAGATCTGTTTACAAGATGACAATATGAAACATCATTCAAAAACAGTGTGAATTGATTACATTCTTCTGAAGAACATGTAGCAGTAGAATATGCATTTGTAGCTGTTTTCTACAGCCCTATAATTAAGATTTTATTGCTTCCCTTCTAAACACATTGCCACTGCTAAAGAGCAGCTGAGATAATTTAAATGAAACAATGGAAAATGCTGCCCTCTCCCCCAAAAAATCACCTTCCAACCTTTCAGAAAAAGGTGGCAGAAAGACTGTGGTAATTGCCAAATATCGGAGTAAGTCAAGATACTGATTATAGTTTTCTGTTCCTGTTTCTTTTCAATGAGCTAATTCTCCCCAAGTACTATTAATAATTTGAATATTGATCAGTTGGGAGACAGTCTTTGGTCTCTTCATTAATTTCCATAGATCTTGGATCACAGCATGGTGATGATGTGGTCAGCAATCATATTGGGTATGTTCAGGTATCTCAGAATGAATGAACAAACCCAAAAAACCAAGAAGCACCATATAAATACATTTGAATGCTTAGAATTACTCAGAGATTCATTTCTGCTCTGGTCTTACATTTTTTAAAAACTAAGATTAATACCAATAAATTAGTAAAAGAGCTGTGCCACAAATAATGAATTAGAATAATCTAACATCTGGATCCATGTTATTGGAGAGGGACTCCAAAGGAAAACCTTCAAAACCCTGCAGTGTATTTGTTCTGAATAAATACTTTTGATAAATGAGATGACATATTACAAAGCAGAGATGAAAAAGTACTTTTTTCCATAGAAGTCTTCCAGAAGACAAACACTTCTAAGGGCAAATGAACACGTATAGCAATAGCATTGATGAGCTTTGTCAAATTGCAGATGATTTTCCAGGCATGGAAGGCAGAATTCCCATGGCAACCTTCACAAACTTCACATACACATTCAGTGTAGGTAGCAACCCATATAATGTAGGAACATTTCAAGTGTTAAGAACTAAGCTAAATATAATTTAAACCATGAAAGAAAATATCCTTCTAATTGTATCCAAGGTATTCTTTTTCTTCTGCCCTATTTTCTGTTTTTCTATTTTCTGAAATCTATGTCTAGATTGCAATCCAAGTGACAGATGCCAGTTATCTTTGTACCACTCCCAGAATCTAAGAGACAAAGTGTAGTTCCTCCTTTTGCTCCTCAGCATCTCTTGGCAGTGGGGTGGCCAGGAGAAAGGGATTGTCCTTGCCCAGCGTGTGCCTGGCTCCCAGCCCTGCTCACCCTGCTCTGTGCCACCTCCTCAGGCCAGGCACTCTGCACTCTGGCTGGGCATGGCTGTAAAAGTCCTTCTGCTCACCCTGCTCTGTGCCACCTCCTCAGGCCAGGCACTCTGTCTGGGCATGGCTGTAAATTAAACCTGGACCAGGTGCTCAGTGGATGAGCAGGAACCAGGGCCAGAAGTGGCTTTACAGCCATTGTGGAAAAGGGGAAAATAGAGGATGTCTTCTATTGGCATCTCTGCATTTTAACCAGGTAGGTTTTTTCAGTTTGGTTATAAAAACCTGGCTGAGGCTTGCCAGGTTGACCCAGTACTGCCATTCTGTATTAGATATTCTGGATAGGGATGGTGATCATCTGTACTGAGAGTCTGCTTCAGCAGAAAGTCACACATGAGGAAAAGGCTAATAGAAATAAAAGGTTCTAGGTTCAGCTTGTAGCAGAAGTCTATTTTTCATTTGCTGTAACTGTATGTGACAAAATGAGGCACAATTGTATTTGTATAATATTTTAAAATTCTTTTAACAACTATGTGTCACAATGCACAATCATCATCACAGATTAGAAATGAGTTGATTTTTCTGATTTAGCACCTCCCCTTTTATACTTCTCCATTAATTTTCTTTTCTACAAGATGGTAACAAAACAGGTGCAATCTAAGAATCAAAGGAACATCTGCACTGCACCAATAAATATTGAACAAATATTTTTCAATTATTACATATGTAATTTTTCAATTATTACAATGTTAAGCTGTCATAATCAATTCATTTATAAAATTTGTCCTGTCAGTGATTGAATACATGGTCTCTATAGTTTAATAGCTTATATAAGAGCTCTTAATAGCTCTAAAGAGCTATTCTCATTTAGGTATTTTCTCTCAAACCAAATTACAAATCTTCTAACCTTGCTTTACATTTACTTTTATATCAGCTGAGTATCTGCCAGGTTGTTTTGTTCATTGCAAAAGGAATTGCTGGTGGACAAAAGCAGGAGAGGATGTACTGAATTCTTATAATAATTTTTATGTTAATATAATTGCTGTAAATTTCCACTCTATTTCATAGACTCATGTAATATTTTCTAGGTTCAAAAGGACCCTCAGAAGTTTCCCTCTTTAACTTTTTATTAGATAGAAACTTTGGACTCTTGTGCTGTGTTATTGAAGAAAGAAATTTCTGAGTTTGGTTTTAAGAGTTAATGGTTTTCTGGTAACTCTTGGTTAAATATTAATGCAGACACAATAATGCTTATTCCTTAAGTAAACTTCTGAACAATACAACTATCAAATGAATTATTCCTGCTGAAAACTCACTGTCATGTCACAATATAGGTAAAAAATTTTGAACCTCAAATATGACTTTCTTCCTGTAGGACAATGAATACAATGTTTTTGATATAATTTTTCCAATTCTGTTTCGGACAAGGACATCCTCTTACTGTTCTTCGTTTCTTCAGTTGTGTATCTTACCTAAACCAGGATGTACCCTCATCTTTCAGGTCTCCAGAACCTCCCAAATCAGCTGAAAGATCGTGTCCATCCCGTTCAGGTTCAGCTGAGTTGTTGCCTCTGTTCCTCCCAGTGAGGCAGTGGCACCAGCACTGGGGGCTGCCTCCAGACATGGGTGCAGCTTGAGAACTGCAGCACAGTGGGTTTTGTGAAGGAGCTCGTGGTTCATGCTGTTGGCCAGCACTTCTTGCAGTCACTCTGTATTCCGTAAGGAGCCTCTGTGGGGTTGCACAGATAAGGCTTCTCTCAGTTCACAATGATGCCTGGGTGGCATACAGCAGGTCCACACACTAAAAGCTGCAAAGCTAGCAAGTGCTTTATGAATGTTTTGCTGTCCAGGTGCTTTCTGCAAAGCTTTTACAATCTCATCCTCTACTCACTCGAGTCAGTTGCACCAGCTGGCAGGTAGGGGCACCTCCATTTGTTCAAAATTGGGTTATTTAGCCATTTTCTTTGAGTAAGTTAAAAACATATCAGAGTAGCTGATTACATTCACCTCTGCCCTCATCCATTCTTCATGAAGTTGTAAGGGATTGTTTGTCCAAAATAGTGGGCAGTGCTGATGTGTGATATTTAAGTATGATTTAGACATATAAAAGAAAACTACTTGATACTCCTCATGGCATGCAAAGCTCCTGATTTAAAGGTTGATTTAATGATTAATTGATGCCAGTATTATCCTTATTTTATTTTAGTGATTTTAGAAGTGAAATCCTGGCCACAGCTATCAGGTAAATGAAAATAATACATAGTGCACAAATCTTTTTGAATGGTCACTATTTTAGGCATAGGCTGACAGCAGCAGGGGCCAGAAGAATCTGTATTTATTTCTTTTTTCTCCAGACATGCATGTTGCCATAGATCAGCTGTGAAGTGATAGTCTGTATCAGGTGACCCTTTAAAATCCTTCAGTGCTTAGGGCCGCTGATTTACACACCTCTCTGTTTCGTCTTTACTGCCAGCAAGAGTGCTAGTCTGTATCAGGTGACCCTTTAAAATCCTTCAGTGCTTAGGGCCGCTGATTTCTTACACACCTCTCTGTTTCACCTTTACTGCCAGCAACTTGCTCTGGTGACAGCTCCCCTGTTAGGGACCAGAGAAGGTTTTTGTTGTTTTCTTGGTATGTTTTCAGCCTAACAAGAGAGAGATGCATTATTTACAGGCCCTAGATATGAACCACTGACATGCACAGAGCATGAAAATCCAGTAAGGGGCAGACTGATTTTCAGTAATCAAATAGTTTAAGCACTTTCCAATCATAAGCCTAAAGAAGGCAAGACTTCACAAAAGAAAAATCTTTGGAAATAAGTCTGAATAGGCAATAGACTTTCTAAAATTCTAAGTTTCAGAAGTATTTTCATGACACGAAAAGGACAATGTTTGATCTCACAATAGACCTTATTATTACATGACGATAGAGCTACTAAAATATCAGGAATACATGGTCACAAGAAGGCCTCTATAAAACTGACTGCTAAAGTCTTTCCCATATAAGTTACGGCCTAGCTAAGAGAAAAAGAAATGAAAAATACATAATGAACATAATGAACATTTTTATCTACAACGGAAAATGTCCATTGGTGCTTCTGATTTCCACATGTCTCAGGTAACAATGTTCTAGTCCAGCAGAATATACAGGTAAAACCAATGCAACACACATTGGCACTCCCCATCTCAGCCAATCAGACACAATATGACCTTAGAGGTGCCTAAATTAGCAGCATAGTAGTAATTTTTGGTTACACTCAAGTATTTCTAGCCTTCCTGTAAGCCTGTTCAAGCTCAATTCCTTGAACCTCCACTTATCTGGTATTCAGAGTGTTACTGCTGTCTGTCTTGTTGCAATCCTGTTTATAGAACTGTACATTACAGAGAGATTAGGAGCTAAAAACAGCAGGCTAAATTGAGTATTAATGAATGCAAATAAATGCTCACTGGGGAAAAGCCAATTCTCCTATATATACACACTGATGGATATTAAATTATTCAGTAACCTTCAGAATCGCTCTGTGGACAGTTCTGTGGAATGGCAGCTCAGCATTCAGTGGTACTTCAAAAAATAAATTAGGAATATGATCACAAAAATCAAAGCATAATTATGACAACATGTACATTTCTGGTGTGTCTGCACTTTGAACACTGGTTGCAGCGGAACTAGAAAATACAGAGAAAAGCAGTAACAATGAGCAGAGATGTGAAGTGCCTCCTGTACAATATGGCATTAAGCTATGGCTTTTCCTCTGGGAAAACAGGCAGTACGTGGAAAACATGCTAGAGGTCTGTAAATTCTTGAGTGGCACAGGGAAGACAAATAGGAAAGAGTTGTTCATCTCTTCTCACAATTTAACAGGCAGAAGAGGTTACCTGACATTGTTGGGCAGCTGGTTTAGGAGATCACAAAATTAATTGATTTTTCCTACATATTAAGTTGTGGAATTCATTGATATTCATCATGGTAAATCCTATAAGTTTAGATGATATTAAAAAAAAAAAGAAAGGGAAAGCCATTAAGGCTATTAAGCATATTGATAGAAGCTGTGATGTTAAAAAAATCATCAGGAAGGGAAAAGAGCACAGCCCAGCCACGTTGTTCCTCCCTGCCTCCTGCAAGGATGCACTGCCAGCACAGCTGGAGAACAGCCTGTGAGGCACAGCCCTTCAGCACTGCACTGCCCTCTGAGCAGACTCACCTCTGCACAGGGAGTTGTCCACTTTTGGGGAGATTCATGCTCCCTGCAGGATTTCAGGAGCAGTGTAACTGACACTCCACAGATGAAGGAAGCGAGCTCAGCTTTCACTAGTGCTTCATGGGGGCAGCATGAGAGCACTTTTCCTAACATTGCTGAAAAGGTCATGCTGGTATTCCAGGTCTTACTTGCCCAGCTTAGACAGCTCCACAGCCACCCAGGAGCGGCAGCCACGTGCTCTGGAATTGTCCCCTGCAGCCATTAGGTGACTGACCAGAGCAAGCTCACAAAAGGTGCAGGTGATGGCTGAAGCCCTGCTCTTCTGCAAGGCCAGAGCCCTGGTTAGGCTGTCTCTGGTCCCTGCACCTCATTCTTGCCATATGAAGCCTGTGGCTTGCTCAGACCTTAAGCAGCAAGGGAGAACTGCAGAAACTACAGCTGCAGACTGGAGGACCTTCTGGGTGGAATAATTCAGTGACTGGAAGACTTTAATGCATATTGCATGAGTGAATCAGCTGATCATTTGAATGCAAACCTCTTATTTTCTTAACCCCTCCTCTTCTACACTGACTATCTAAAGAGGAAAGAAGCTGAGGATTTAAGGAGTGTCAGCCATGGGAGCAGGTTTCACCCTGCAAACTCCAAATGGAAGTTCTTGTGTTGGCAGGATCAGTGTGTGACTAATGGCATCACTGTACACACAGTCTGTATTGTGAACTGTCACTTTTTTCTTTATCCTTTAAAAAATGTCAAATTGAAGATGTCTAATAAACATATAAATAACGCAAACTGAAAACTAAATTATCAACATTTTAAAGGAGCAGAATATATCTGGCATCTTTATGTCCTATGTTGCCATTGGGCAACTAGAAAGATCTACTAAAATAATACTAAAGTACTAGTCCTTGAGGACTACATGACATAATAAAGTACAAGAAATTACTCAAGACAAAGAATCTCAGAAGCATGCTACAACACTTCTAAAAAAGACTAGGATACAGACTGATGACAAACTTTCCTTATTCAACTTTTTATTAAAATGGAGCTATTTTTACATATTTAAAATACTTTATATCAAAATTACACAATATTTATGAAAACAATTGTATGCAAATGCATAAAATATGTAAAATCAGAGCTAAGCAATATAAAGCAATATATAGCATGTTTCCAAATGTATTTCAGGACTAGAATACCTGAGTGTACAATAAGCTGGTTTCCTGCATTTCACTGATTTTAACAGTTAAACTTAATAATGTATCTGATCTCATATAAAGCACTTTGGTTGGGAGAAACTGCATGGAAAAGGCAGAGGTCAAGCAGAGATATTATTCAAGGCCTGTCTTCAGAATCTTCATCCACACGAAGATCCACTGTTTGAGATGCTAGGAAGGACTCCCACGTAGCAAGGCACTGAAAAAAAACAAACACACACATATGAGTACAGCAGAGAGATTTCTGTGAACTGTTAGCCAAGGAGTAAAAAAATAAAAAAATAGCAGAATACACACACATTGTCACAAACTGCTTTTGTAGGACCATGGGAAGAGCAAAATACGGTTTCCTAGGCAGCTCAGTGATATGCAAAATGTTAGCTAACGTGCTGAGTGAGCTGTAAAGGTCAATTTTACATAATGACAGGCACACACTGTGAGCACTGTAATTGTATGTTGTAGCAGGGAAGATGCTAACATTAATTATGCTCTTCTTTAATCTCTTCCTTTAGTTACAGGCAAAGATCTCTTCCAAATAGAAAGCACATTGTCAGGCACTGTTCCCTTGTAATCTCTGTGGATTCCTAATGTATACCCAATTTTCCTTCCAAGTTAAATTAAACCATTTTTTTTTCTAAATAAGGAGAGAATTCATTTTTCCCCAGAGTAATGGCAAAGAAATAGAACCAGAAAGGCAGAGGCTGGGAGTAGGGAAATTGTTATCTTTACAAGTGGTATTTCTCAGCTTATGGAAAAATGTATTTACAATTGTAAAAACTAATTTTTTTATTGAAGCATCAATTCTGGAGGCAGTAAAATGAAAAAACCAGAAAACCAACAAAACCCCCAAATTACTTTGGTTCAATTTGGCTTAAATGAGTGTTGGCAGCTTGGTAAGCCATTCTAAATCATAAATTAGTGTTGAGAGCCATGGCAAGGCTGTCACAAGGTAACCTGCAGTGAGTTGTTGCTTGTAACCCAAAGCACCAGGTTTCTACTATTTCTAGTCTGTCAGTAGAACAGGACAGGCAAATTGCTGCAGTAATTTCCTTGTTCTGATTTTATTGAAAAAAAGCCCTTGAAACGGAAATGTTCTTACAGAATTTTGACTTATACATTCATACCTATTGTTCTTGACAATGCAGCTGATTTACTACTTCCTCTTCACAGTTTTTTTTCTGTGAAGAATCTTTATTATGCACCATAAATAAGTCTTCTGAAATTTCCCAGGAAATATATATTAAAGCCTGGACAGCACACTCAATTCACCTGAACTTTGAATTAAATCAGTACCCTGAAAACAGTGTTATTTCCTAACTGAAATCTTTTGCCATGAACTATTCAAGCCACAGCAACCTGCTAAGCCCAGCTCATTGTAACACCTTGTATCCATCTGTCATTGCTTAGGAGACATGAAAATGACCCTAAAAGAACTTGCAGCCACCTAACTCCATTGGAGGTTTCTTGTGAATGACTTCCAAACTCTGCCATTAAATATGGAGATTTAATCATACTACACTGAAGAGCTAGGTCCTGGTATAACTGCATGTCTGTGTGTAAGCAGATGAGTGGGAGGATCTGATAATGTTAAATATAAGCTCAAAGAGAAAAACAAAGAATACACACAGGATGACTGGAGCTGGGGGAATCCATGATGATTCAAGGATACAGAACCAGGGAGACCCATAAAACTAAAGGTGACAAAAGTAACAAGAAAAAAACCAAGCAGTAGCTTTGTCTCTAAAGACATAAGAAAGTAAAACAAGTGGGTCTGGAAGAAAATTAGAGCAGTTAAAACAGCCAGCTGAGCTGAAAGATCACAAAGAAAAAGCACGAGCTTATTTTTGTACAGGTTTTTTGCTATTATCAGGCAGGAGATCATTCCTGTTATTCAGATTTTGTCCCCTAGACTATGGATACCATGAATTTACTGCCCCAGTCTTTCTCTTCAGATCTTGCTGACAAAAGCCCCAAGTAACTTCTGCTGCTCTTGCACACAACAGCATTATGCTACTGTTCAGATTTATATCTAAGGCTTGAATTACTGTGAAAAGAGAGGACTAAAAGGATAAGATTCATGTGGAAATCTGCTTTCTTCATTGACTTATTGGAGAAATGTTGTTTTGAAATGGTACACCAGGGAGAAAGAGTGAAGATACTGCCAGCCTGAACAGTGAACTACAAGTGTTGAAAACTGATTTCTGATTTAAAGGTCTTTTTGACCTTTAGTATAAAACCTTAAAGTTTGATCATTAGATTTTCCCCTACTTCATGTGACACTGTGGCAGCTGAATCTATCTGAGAGGCAGATGAATCTATCTGAGAGGCCTGAGCTGCAACGTGGCCTCTTGGTTTTGAAATGTCAGTGAGGCAGCTGCTAGCAATGTGTCTTCACTGTGGCACTCAAACTCAACTTCTGTTTGTCAGAGCCCAGCCTGGATCACCATCCTAGAAAGCTGCAAGGCACAGCTGCTTTTCTAAGCTTTTTCTAGGTGTGTTACAAGAAAACCTTCTACTAGAAAAAATTTATTTTTCCTGAAGAGTTTTTCATTGGAAATTACAGATTTTTTTCTGAACCACAGCTTAATTGAATTACCACATAAGTCCAAGTTTTGTTATTCCACAATTTAAGGAATGTGAATTAAAATACATATATCAGCACTGGCTGCAATGTAAAAATGGCTTTGTGTTATCTTTGCAACACTGAGCCAAGCTGCACGTTAAAATGCAATCATAATACATTGCTGAACCAGATAGATATGATCTACTGAAGTCTGTCCAGACAAAGATGCAAAACATTTTTTTCACACAAGTTATTCAGCTTATAATTTATCCCAGTTTATATAACCAAAACACATTTTTTAAAATATAAGAGCAATGGTGGCTCATTTCACTGTCAGAGATCACAGTGCTCCTACAGCTGACAGATTTTATAATTAACCACACCAAAACAAAACTAGGTCCCTGTGCCTTAGGCTCAAGCTTTTCACATTGTGAAGCATGAACTGCATAAACGACATTTTTTTAGTGATGTATACTTCAATGTTATTACCGAATGATTTTACTCCATTCTCCTGGGAGGTTGAAAATGGAGATCAAAATAGGGGATCAGCCAGTGTTCAGAAAGGAGACAGAAAGGAAAAAAACCCCAGAAAATCCAAACTGAGGAAATTAAATGTGTTTGCACAGGATTGAAATTCATAATCCAATTACTCTTAAAATCCCGACGGAAAACATAAAAAAGCCTAAATACACAAAACGAAATAGCAAGAACTTAAATAAGGCTACCATATCTAAAATATTCTCATTACTACTGGAGGACACTCTATTCTGCAACATCATTCTTAGAAAAAGCAATAAAAAGTTTTTCATATAGTACAATTGCATGTTTAGTGAAAAAAGGAGATACAGAAATAGAACATGTAGTAAGGATGCAAGCAGAAGCAAGTGTGTCACATGCCATGTGTGTTTCTGTTCCAGTCCCCCAGTTATCCATGGCTGATACCTTAAATATAGCACACATGATGGCGTTAGTGGAGTAGATGGAGTAGAATCTGAAAATGAAGTCTTGTTTGTGTCTGAGAGAATCAGAAAGTATTTTCATGATTTCTGTGTGCAGGGAAACAAAAACTAGACCACATAGAAATAGTAATCTGCATTCCACAAAAGTCTTCCCAAAACTATTTAAAAAAAAATGTTAAAGGCTAAATGAATGAGGGCTCAAAGATGGATCTGCCTTTGAAGCAACATGCACAGGGACAAACAGGCTCAGCTGGGGGAGCTTTTGAAAATCTCATGAAGTTTTGTAGCTGAACTCTCAGGCACGGCTAAGGTAGGACGTGATCAACACACAGGAGCAGCCAACTTTCTGCTACACGACCAAATGACTGCTTAAATGCATCTCTAGGGCAAATAACAAATCTCCTCTATTTTTCTACAGCTTTTACAAGCTGTAGAATTACAATTATTTTACAAGATTGAGAGGTACATAATGGCTTTAGAGGGAAGTTGCTGCAATGAGGAACAAGTATTGCTTTGCCCTGATGAATCTTTTGGATCAATTTATGCCTGTACAACAATGTAGGTCACAGAAATACACTAAATTGTGTTTGAAACACTTAAGAAAATAAAGAAATTATTTATATTTTTGAAAAATAGTAAGATGTGCCAATACCAACAAGAATCTGACTATATCAAAGGTAACTGATTATCCGATTAAGATGCAAGGGTTTAACAGGATTAATTTCCCATGTAATAAATAAAATCAAATGCTATGCTTTAAAACAAAGGTTCATCCATGCTGAAGAAAAAACACATTCATTCAATGCCAAAACTATCATCCCATTTTAGGAAAAAACACCAATCTGTCCTGCATTTCCTAACAGGCAGTGGAAACCCAAACTCTGGTATATTTGTTGGATTTATAATGTATAATTTGTAACCCCAACTTTGGGTTGGGCTGTAAAACCTAGCCACTTATTCTGGTGGTTTTCCTGAAAAGAATAGGTTACCAAAATTCATTGGCTGCATATGTACCAGCTATACTAAACACATGAGAAAAAGTGAAAAATTTAGCATATGTTTAATTGCTTCTGTTCTTTGAAGCCAGAGTTCAACAGTGCCTGGTTTGGTTCTGCTAGTCTGCAGCAGCAACACTTCAAAGCTGCCAGCTAAGTAACACTGCCAGCACCACCACTAATTCTGTATCCTGCTTTGGATTTAGTGATGCTGCATCTTTAGAATATCTATTTCTGAACTAATGAAAATATTCACGGTGACACTCAGTTTCTCAGCTGAAAGCTCCACCCTGTGGACAGTTTGTGATTCCAGCTGTTTGGCAGATACCTCTTCTGGACTAAGCTGTCAGACAGTGGTGTCATGCCTAAGGCCTGATGAAAAGGAATAAAATAAATGGTACAGTGTTAACACACGCTGAATTAATGCTATTTACTTCAGAAATAGCAGGACATTTATAAACTTTTAAAAATTAAAACCTTTTCATATTGTTTCAGAAAGTCCTCCTTATTTTAGCAATGCATTTACTGTCATTGTTACTACAATATTATTTTGGATTTAAGACTTTGTGGATTACAGTGAGACTTAAGGATGTATTCACCTCTTTTCCAGAGGAAAGGAAGTACAGAACTGTATGAACCACTGAGACCAGCTACAGGAATACCAAATGAGTGGTCAGTCATGGTAATTCTTGGCTCCTAAATTATTTTAAATATATTATAACAAAGCTTGCACATTATTACTTGAAAGCTTTCATTTTCACAGGCCTGCACTGGAGCACCCTGTAAATCTGCAACACTGGGCTTTTATTCACGTCTTTGTTACCACAGCATTGAGAGACACAAAACAGCTGGAGAAACAAAGGAATACTTCTTATTCAAGTTTAATAAATGCAGATAGCCAGTGAACTGGAAGACTACAGGAATAACTCTTAAAGTTGTAAATCTGGAGAAACATAATTACAGGTAACACTTTAGAGTAAGTAACATTTAATTCATGTGAACATTAATTCAGCTTAAGGAAGAGATACTCTTTTGTGCTAGCTAAGTGATGCTTGGCAAGTTGACAGCAGAATACTTAGGCAACTACAATTAAGGTAAAACCCAAACAAACATAAGATCATATATTCTTTTCCCATTGTGACAAAGATGAAATGACATTTTGGAAATTCTAGTGTACTTTGACATGCTGCTGTGTTGTTTTTGACCGTACTGTCTTGGGTTTATACAGTTTTGAAGGGCTGCATTCTCCACTGCAGCAGCTATCAGAAAATACCAGATGCCTGTCTCTCAGTACTTTGTGGTTCCCAAAATCTAAGGGCTGCAGAGAATGTCTGTGAACAGAAATGCCTCCTTCTTTGCTTGTGTGCCTGGTAAATGCAGTCAGCACGGGGAATAATGAGAAGCACAGCAAAATGCTGCTGTAGAGAAGAGAATGGGACACTGCTCATGGAGCAGCACAAACAGTTTAACTGAGAGGTGGGGGAAGTTGTGGGAAGAATGAGAATCAGGTAGTCACTGAGTTAGAAAGCAGGAGATGATTCTTCATAGGAGTTGGACAGAAGAATTGGAAGACTGAATCACATTCATAGCATCCATGATGTCTGGGAAAATGCACAGAACATGCTTTGGGGAAGAGAAAAGGCAGGAAATAACATGAGGGATGTTACAGCAAGAAAAGGCTTAGTAAGCATCAAATGGTGCATCAAAAGTCTGAATGAGTAACTTCAGACATGTGAAAGAATGCTAATGAAGCAAGTAATAACTGAACAAGTGAAAAACACTGTAACAGACACTGTGGTTGTGCATGAGTTTAGTGAGTCAGACTTAAACTATTACATTTAAGGTTGAATTTTCTTTCCTACTGAAAGCATAAAAATAATATTGTGCTTCTCAGGTTTCTGAGATTCCCTTCCTGAAGTTTCAGTCCCAAACAGCAGGAGCAGATGCCAGAGCTTCTTTTCCTGCTGTTTTCTGGAGTACACACTTGTAGTTTGAGATACACAGGCCTCTGAGAGTAATCAGTAATCACTTCTCTACTAATTAACCATCACCATTAACCACGGGTCTTAAATAAAGGAATTTTAGGTGAAAACTCCCAATCAAAATATTAACTTTATCAGGTTCTTTTGAATATCACGATTAGATAATGATTTTCTGACAAAACAGAAAGAACTTGGTAAACTCTCACTTTGCAAACAAGGAGTGATAGCGTTAGCACAATGTTGCTTATTATTGCAACTGCTGTAGTAAGATAAGGTGCTTTTTAAAAAATGTAGATCTACAAAGATGTAGCAGCAAAACCATTTAATGAAGATTTCAATATTCAAGAAAAGCATCAACAAAATATCCTGCCTCAGTATAAACCAATTTGTCTGGTATTTTAGAAGCTGTTTAAGAAGAACCTCTGGCAGTTACAGAGACAGCTGAATAAATTTTTACAGTTTGTGGCCTTAGAACAGTTAATTTCACATACAATATGTGCTTTGGTGCTCTGGATTAAACTTCTAATTCAGCAAAAAAACCATTTCTAGACAGGAAAAAGAACCAAATCATTATTGTTATGTTTTAGCTAATCATTCACAAAGAAAATATTCTAATATATTCAGCATTGTTTTAACATACATATTGCTGCTATAGAAGTCAGAGACCATCAATAAATGAAGACAATGTTAGAGGATGCCAAAAGCTTGCTGCCTGATTTCTGAAAATATTTTGATCTTAATATGTAACAACAGATTGTCAATGTCCATGCATCTCACAGACTGCATGTTAATTAATTAGACTTGATGATCAAGAGCTCTGTCTTTTCAATTATGTTTTACCAAAATGATTTGTAAAATCAGAGCACTGCCATTGGCTAATGTGCAATCCATAAAAGGCTCAGACTACAGGACTGAAGTTACAGTTACCAAAATATATCTGTGAAAATGACTAATTTATGATTAATAGATGGCTCAGTGCATTCCGTTTTTTCCCCAAAAGTAAGGAGAAATTATTTTAAAATCTTCAAGACATCTGGGATATTTTCAAAATGCGCATTTCAATCAACATCGTGTTTCCCATGAGGAAACTTCACAGAATGCTTAATGTATTTTGTTATATGTTTTCAAATTCTCCTTCCTAGCATATATTCTTGGAAATTCTTACCAAGAACATTACCTGTGGCATTTGAGCTGAAAATAAAAATCTGATGGAATCACATTTAAAGGTTTTCCTCATATAGGTCTGAGCCTTCCAGAGGGCTTCTTCATGCTCTCACAGCAAAATGTTCCCAAACTGAAACACAGCAGCTGACATTACCAAAAATCACGTTCCAAGTTGTTGTGGTTAGTAAAACAAGAGTGCCCTCTGTCGATGATGAACTCAGGATCAACGACTTGGGCACAATAAAATACATTCTGCTTGAAATCTGTCAATTTAAGAATAACTGCCTCACTATTCCCACAGAAACTGATTACAAAGTTACCAAATGTTTGAACTAAAATAGAAGAGTTCCTCTTTACAGAAAACCCATGGACTTCTTCATTGAAATAATGAAAAAATAATATTTTTGTGAGAAAGAGTTTTACCTCTTCATAATAACGGAGATTATTCTCAGCCACATTCATGAATGTTGATCTCATATCCCACTGCATGTTCTGCTTCCACCTGTCCCAATCTGCTTTCAGAGCATTATTGGCACGTTCAACTTTGTCTTCAAGTTTCCCAATTTCTTCTGAGAACTAAATATTAATTTTAAACATTAAAATAATATTAGCAAAAATCACCATTTCCAAAATTATTTAAATCAATTGACTGTAGTGGAGATGAAGAGAACTGCAGAACCAAGGCTGGTATTTAACTTAGCAAAAAAAGTCTTTCCCCAGGGATAAATTTAAAATTAATTCTTAATTAATAACTCACTACAATTTCTGAAATATTAATAACAGAAAATATAGACCAGAATGGAAGTGTTCCTGAAGATATGTCTTTTCACTGAGAGAAGTTATAGACTCTGGCACCTCTTCACTAGCACTTGACATTAATGCATCAAAAAAGAAATATATAGAGGGCTTTACCGAAGCAGAATCAATTGTACAAATTAGATTTGGCAAGGAAAACTGAGAAAATCCTGTCAGAATCTTTGATAACAGAAGAAAACAGAATGGGAGAAGACAGCAGAAATCAAACTCACAAACTTTCTGATTTCTTGCCTGTCACATTACCATCTTTTCTTGTGGAACTGTGCGTGACCATATGAAGGAAAAAGAAATATAGAAGCAGAGAAAGAAATTAAATGAAAGGTCTTCTACAGAGAAGAAACTCTTTCACGGCAATCCAGGACCCAAAACTTTGAGGACTACTCTACAGACACTACGTGCTTCTAATTACTGTAGATGTACAAGCTGATGCACAAGCTGACTTGCCAGCTAATGGGAGTAAGTGGACAGCAGCCCTGTCTTTAACGAGTTTTTCTGGTCTTCTCAGTAATTCGGTTACCTATTGTCATTTACTCATCAGCTGTGTCTGTTCTGCCTGGCACCAGGTCACAGAATGAGCTACATCTCCTGTGGCTACAGTGCAAAATCACCTACTGGGACTGCAGAGCCACTGTCTGCAGCAGGACGGAAGGCAGGCACAAACACCACCAAAACAAGGAACATCAAGCAGGAAAACTTAATTCCTCGAATTGCTTCCATTGCAACTCAGGCGCCATACATCTCTTTGTCCTTATATTTTGCCAGAAAGCAAACAGTTTCTTTTCTACCACACCTGTGTAAAGTTGGATAGCTACTTTTGCTTTCTGCAGAGCTGGTGTTTTCACTGATAGGAAGTTCAGGATTCCTGTTCAGGAAGTTCAGGACTAACTGCCAGGATTTTAAAGGAATGCTTGTGCTCCCGGTAGAACACAGAAACGTCAGAACTCAAAGCAAAGCATGGAAAGCCTGGGTGCACAGCCTCCAGCTTGGACCATGCGGGGGAGAACAGTGATTGCAACAGCAGTGATGCTGCCATCAGACCCAAACTGAATCATCAAACACTGCCTAAAAGGGTCACAGAACCTGGATCCCATTCAGCTCTTAAAGCCAAGAACTCCTTAGCTAGTAAAACTGAAAATTTCATCTGAATCAATGTTATTCACAGTCAATAACAAACATTTTTAGTTAGATTTGATTTCCACACTGATTTTCTCTGCCACACTTCTACGTTAATGACATACTGGTTATTAATGAGGAACAAAATGAAAAAAAAAATTTCTACTTTACTAAAAAACCCAAGTTCAGTTATCTGGCCAGACTACCAATTAAGCTACAGACTAGGGCAATTTCAACTATTAACACTGCATTCAAAATGAAAAGGCTAATCCAAAGTTTAAATGTGGGGGAATTACCTTTAAAGGAATTACAGACAACTGGATTTGGTATTTTGACCATGGCCACGCTAATTGCCTTTCCTTCAAATACCAAAAAATGAATGTGCACAGAATACTGAAAATGCTGACATTTTAAATGATTTAGAGTAGGAAAGACAGTTGAATCTATTCTCTGCTTTTGCAAAATAAAAGTTCCTATGTAGGAATACACTAGTCTACACACGTAAAGAACTTCTCTGACTTAGGAGTCCTGGCTGTAGCAGCTTTCCCTTACATTGGTCTTTATAACTTTAAGTTATTTTACAGTTTGTTTTTGTCTAGCCTTTTCTAGGAACTACACATTTCTTCCACACTGTAGTCAGAACGTGATATGGACAAGTAGACTCTGTTATACAATTCTGCCTGGATATGCAGTTTAAACATCCCACTCTAAAGCCCCAAAGAAATCACATGTATTAAGGCAAGGGTTGGACTTACGGTCTAAAGGCAGCATTATGCCACATGTCACCATGTCAAGTAGACACGTTCAAGGTCTATGTTTTCAAAACTGAAAAAAACCATCAATGCTACTCTCTTTAGCTGCTATGACAGCAGAAATGAAATAAGAATGGCTTGGACTTAACAAAAACATCTACCTAGTATGTTCCTCATTTACACGGTGTAAATTGTTACAACTGATCCTGCAAATTAAACAGGATTCTGCATCCATTTTCTTACATGGATCTCACTGAGGCAGCCAGTGTGAGAAATGAAATCTCCCACCAGTGATGGCCAGAGGCCAGCACACCACTCATCAGACATGGGACCAGAGCTCAGGAAGGTGGGAGCCAGGCATTGATAGGGCAGAGTGCTGCCAGACATGGACTGTGTGACTGTAGTCATGGCCCAGGAGCCAAATCACATGGCAACACAGCATTTTACACCATCTCACTATGCAAAACAGCATGAATTTCTACCTGCTCTGTGAATTAATCTTACAGCTTGGTGATACTAACCTCTTTTTAGCCTGGAGTTAAAACACAAAATATATTCAGAATGTAATAGATTCAGCATTTCATCTCTTTACTACTCAGTTTCAAGCCTGAAAACTAGAATCCTTAAGTTTGGCATTTAATGCTTATCTTGCTCTGTCAGAACACATTAATACCAACCTTTTTTCAGAATTATTATCAGCCCTAGTGGCAAGACTAAAACTGTTAAAAATGCCCAAACCATAGAGGGATACACAAGCATTGCTGTGTTACCTTCAGGATGGAGTGTGGGAATCATGGAGCAGCATATCCCACTATCTTTACAGCCGCAGCTCTGGAGGTAAGAAATGTCTAGATAAGCAGGAGGGTACCAAAGTCAGACCCAATCTCTCTGTCAGAGCCTGCATCCAAAATCACCAAACCACCCATACCCTGAATAACTGCCTCCTTTATGGACCAAATTTTGGAGTAGAAACCAAGGTTTTGGCTTTTGTAGCAGCACCACAAGCAGCTCTCTAACACAGCTCAAGAAAACATTTTTTTTTCCCAGCTGATTAGCCTAATGTCCCATAAGGTTTAATTTGCAATTCCAGCCTATTTCAACTGCACTGACCTTAGGGATGTTTTACATTCTTCTGCTGTACAACCTTGTGTTTGTTAAATCATTTAATGTTTGCCACAACCAATGCTAAATATCTCACAGCCTTTTATCAGCTCTAGTGACAGTCTGAGACTCCTTATCTGTGGTGGAAATGTACTTCAAATGAGATTAGGGCTCATGCCACTCATTGTCAGCAAAATTTCTGGCTACTAGATTGCACTGACAAGTTCAATCTGACATCTATGAGATCATTAGAAGCTACAGGAGTTCTGCTTAGGAATAGATATGTGCAAATACACCCAAACTTGGTGTCTGAGACCATTCCAACAACACACCTATGTTATGACCACCTTTATTAAGTCTGCGTAGAAGTGTTAGAAAAATATTTCAACACATAATAAAAACTAAAACATAGTAAAAAAATGACCAAGAAAATAGATAAGTCACTTGAATGGTTAAAAATAGCAGTACACCATTCTCTGTTGCCAAACTATCCTTACTAGAAAAAGGCTTCAGCTTCTAATTAAGAAAAAGTCTTCAGGATACAGCTGCCACTCAATTAGAGAACACAGGATTTTATTATCAGATTAAACTAACAGACATCTGTTTTACTGCTCTTCTGAGACTGCAAGGAGAAACAGGCTCTCAAAAACAGGATTCTCTGAAATTAGTAAGAAATAGAGGGGTTGGAAAGATAAAGCAAATATCTGAGCACTTGGGTAATCAGAGTGTCTAAAGCCTTTACCAAACTGTAAATGCAGATACGGAAACATACACAGAGTCAAAAAAAATAAGTTTGGGCAAACTTATTTCCAAGTCCTACTGGAAGCAAGTACAAACATCTCATGATGGAGTAAACCGTTGTCAGCATCAAATCAACATGGTACGATCAAAAATACTATGCTAAAATAAAAATATCCCTTTTTAATTTGTCACAGTTCAGGAAAAGGGAGTGCATGCATGTTGTCTGAGAGTTACATCAGATTATAACAGGAAATGCATCCTGAAAAGATAGCATGTCCTGCCAGGCTATGGTGTCTTTTCCAAGTAAACAACAATGAGTCTGGCTGCTAAACAAGCTCTATGGAGCTGAATTCGTCACTGAATGCACCTGCCATGGCTACCCAACTCCCAGCCTAGGGGACTTCTCCAACTCACCATCCTCCATGCATTTTATAAGAGCTTCAGGCTTTACACTAAGAAAAAAGGACAGGAGAAACAGCAAATAAAGTAGAGAAACAAAAAGAAATTACAGAACACAACATTTCTGCTTCAGGAAAAATCCCCAAAACCAGAGATAGTTACTTGATGTCCCACTGCAGTACACAGAGGCAAATTGTAATATAATATACCACAGCCATTGTAGATATCAGAGTTCAGCAATATATTCTTATTTATTCATCTCAGTGCCAAAAAAATCAAATGAAAATATGCATTTCAAGTGCCAAAAACTATCTAAACAGCTCATCTTTATATGGAAACTAATTAGAACAAGCCAAATAAAAAGTATCTGAAATGTTAAGGATTTTCTCCTTTGATGTACTAAGAAGTTATTAGTAATTTTTACATATTATTTACACTGTATAACACTTGGTGTTAGTACTGACTGTGCTAAAAGGACATTATTGAGGCTGGAGAGTTGAACAATGAAAAATTTTAAAAATGCCAATTCTCATCCCAGAGGTTGTTTCTAATTGGCTGCTGAGCCTTGCTGGTGGTTTTGGGGATGCCAGTTACAGTCTGACTTCACTAGAATGAATGAAGGATTCACACTTGAAGCAAAAAAAAATATCCCTGGGCCCAACTAGAAAAAAACCCAGAAACCTGAACAGAAAAGAAAAACAAAACAGAATGCATAACATTTTACTTTAAATAAGTTCAATGAACAGCTTTGCTGATTCTAATCACCTCCTGTACCTCTCCTACATCAATGAAGCAGCAGCTACAAGAGCACTGCAGCAACGGTTACCTTCTTTTAACTCCAAGTGTGGAAGCCAACAGAAAAATTTAAAATAAGCCGTGGTACAGCCTGTGTTGACAAAGGCCAGTGGTCGCCCACCACGACCAGCCCTTCCCCTCCAGCAGCCCAGCTCTGAAGTGCTGCTTCTTCCTGGTGATGGCCTTTGCCAGGCACAAAGAGCTGCCAGAGGTGCAGACAGCAGCCAGCCCAGCCATGGCCTCAGAGCACACGCGTCCTCCTGCGCCTCTGCTGCCGGCACCACGCGGCCTGGAAGAGTCCGGCTTTCTGAAAACACTTACCAGGTCCTTCTCTGTCTTTCTGCTGGCTAAAGCATCAACTCTGGAATCCAGCTCGCCTTGAATTTGGTCTCTCCTTTTCAAAACACCCTTAGTATGGAAGAAAAGAAAAAGAAGTAAACTGCACCAAATTTTAGCTCTTTCAGAAAACCATCGAACAAGTTGGGTATTTGATAAACAAGACCACAGAATGATACCATTTAATAATTTTGACATTGTATATGTTTTATCAAAAAGAAAAAAAAGAAGACTTATTTTTCCATGCCTGCATTTTATCTTACAGGTTTTTCAATAACATTACTAAATCCAAAATCAGTGCCACAAGAATCTGCCATACACAATGTCACTGCCAGTTGTATGAGCAGAACTGTTACAAGAGTTTACTTGGTATCAACTTAACTTACAATATATTAATTTAATAACAGCAACATGAGTTTGCCAAATCTTGTGAACAGAAGTATCTTCTTTGAGTAAAATTTACAATATAATTAGAATAACTAGAAATAGTATGCAAGACATTATTGAAATGGTGTCTTTAACCTTTAATATTATTTTGTAAGTGCCAAATATAGTTCTGGCAAATCAGAAAAAAATATCAGAAAAATCAGATAAGGTTATCCTAGGAATGAAAGCATTTCTACCATTAATATATGTTTTTATTTTCAGCATATGTAATTTTTACCTCCTTTGAAACTATCTTATCAGATATTGAGTTTTTAGTATAGTGTCCAAAAAAAAAAATTGAAAGGGGAAGCAATATTACTTGTTAAGCAACAAAACAGGAATAGTATTACAGATTAAATTTCCATTTCCAATGCTCAGGTATGCTTATCTTGCAGAATGTGTTGCAAGGCTTTATTATTTTTGAAAAAAAATCAGAAGCAGGACATTTATAATTACAAATCTCAAAACCTTCTTTTACATTACCTTGCCACAACTGGTTTTACTGCTTCTTCTGCAGAGATGTTCAGTATTCACCTCTAGCACAGGGCAAGTTGAAACAGCACAGGGCACAAGCAGCTCTACCTTCTCTAGCTCTCTTATTTGACTGAGTTCTCTCTGAGATCCTGACACTTTATCAAACATGATAGAATCATTAAAGAGCTTAATTTTTCAATGTTTGAACAGATAATCACTATAAAGACTTGGTATATCTGACTTTGGGATTTTTGAGCAATAGATCAGCAATACAGACTAATGCTCATCAATACCTTGGAATCTTTTGGCTAGATAAACACAGAAAATGTTTATCTGGAAGCACAGAAGCAAAAAAAAAAGTCTGGAAAAGCTTTTCTTAATAATACAAATGTTTTCCCTTTTTTCCTATTTCTTTTGCCTCTTTTAAAACTTTTAATGACAGCTTGGAAACATTTATCACACATACACTTTAAATTACAAGACAATTAATATTAAGGTGCTACATCAGCAAGTGCTGACTTCTAATTGCAAACAAAGGCACTATACTTTTAAAACATATTATTATACTTCTACAGATTTTTTGTATAATACTTAATGGTACCTTGCCACAAAACCCACAAATAATTTTATGTGGACCCATAACTAATTAATGCTGTACCCTGAGGGACAGCAGATTTGTTCTGTGGGTCAGTTAGGAAGGGGTTGGCACAGATGTAAATATTTTAGTTATTAATCCAACTCTTTTCCTAGTTACAGGCTGAACTTCCACTGGAAAATACAAGGATTGTATTGTATTGATCACACCTTGTACTGCACATTTGCATGTGATCTTGGCAGCACTGCACCAAGGTCCCTGTGATGAGGGGTTAAACACACCTCTGAAAGGCTTACTAGTGGGTGACACACAGGGTATTTTTAGGTATTTTATTTTAGTGACTAGTATTTCCCTCCTCAAAGTGCAAGAGGGAAATAAGCAGTAAGTAAGTAAAACAAAAATCCATGGTGAATGGAGGGAAAGGAACAGTTGTGAAACAGGAATGAGCTACTGAAGGAAGACTTCTCCCCTGGACAGGACCTCATGGCAGCCTAATACTGTGTTGCAAGTGCTGCACCAAGAAAGCTACAAGCAGGAAAAAAAAATGCAGTGGGCAACAGTAAGGTGTGCAGGAAGAGCCAGGTAATCATCCTGGGGCTTGTCCCTAGAAATCTCTCTGTGCTCTGCACAAAACAGAACGCCTGAGAAAGGGTGAGGGTGAGTCAGGCTGCAAAACAGAAGGCAATGGGCGAGCAGCATCTCCTCAGCAGCATGAAAACTACACTTGCTTATGGGTAACATACAAATTCTGAAACATAAGGTTGGAAGTGGTGGAGAAGATGACCTGCAATTGCTAGGACAGTATCTCTTCAGATGTTTAAGCAAAACAGTACTTACCTCCATCTACCAGAAAATAATGAGGACTGTGAGATACAGGACATTTTGTAAGGGCCCTTTTCCTGTGAAGCTTGTTTTAAAGACAGCTGTCATTGCAGCAGGAGCTCCTAACTCTCCTTACTGAGAAAGTGGCAATACCCTGCAGAGTGCCACCAAAGGCTCAGTTAACTTGGGTCTCTCTCTACCCGAAGACTGTAAGACCCTTGCAGCCCCTAGCCAGAAACCACTGCAGCAAGAGTTGGGTTCCCAGCAAGAACACAACAGATTCTGCAGCTGGCATTGCTCAAAACCCAGAAAAAGAGGGGTTTGTACACATGTTCTGCTTTCTGTAGGCAGCAAAGTGGGAATTATGACATACTGAATTCAGTTACTTTATTATGTTGATTATCCACCAGCACTGACTGTATCAACTCTGGAGTCTGATTTTTTACATCCTCTCAAAAAGCAAAATACGTACATAAAGGAAATTGAGAGCAGTAGCTTATGGCAAAGACTAACACATGCTTATATAACGGTGCAGGGACTGGAAGTTCCCAGCTGTTCTGGAAAAAGAAAACATACTTAGGAAGAGCTCCTAGAAAGAGAAAAACCTCTCTACTCCTTTTCCCACACACAATCTGTTACTCAATGAGTTCATATTTTGGCAGTGTCAGGGAAGGTCCTTCTCAACTGCTGTTCCCAAACCCTCACTGCTACAATGCAGAGCTCACTGAAGATGGCAAAACTAGATACCCTAGCACAGCTACCCACGGCTGCCTGCCAGGCAAAACTATCAAGCTCTTCTTATTTGGAAGGGGCACCTCTTGCCTGATTAGCAAGAGAACCAGGACCAATTGGATTCCCCAATAATACACAGGTATCATATGCCATGCATGCTTTGTACTGAGTAAATACAGGGACTGTGAAGTCATTTTCATCAGCTACAAATTCTCTCCTGGACATGGTCACTGGACTAAGCCAAATTTTACATTGAGCCATGAAGAGTCCTTCAGGAAAGCTTACCATGAGAATTTCACTGTAGAGCACGTACTCATGCAGAATGGGCAGCAGGTGCTCTGAGAGCCCTGCCATTCTCCTCTCCGTGGCCCTGCAGCAGCGGTCGATGCAGCTGGCCAGCCCCTTCAGAGAGTCTGCTATGTCTTCTTCCGACGCCGACCACAGCGTGTGGATGGGGCCAAACTCCTTCATTTCATTGAAGTAGTCTTAAAAGGAACATATACACGTAGTACTCTTCATTAATAGAGCTCTAAGTGATACTAATTGCAACTTCATATTTACTGTGAACCAAGCAAGAGACTGACTCTAATTTTAAATTTGCTCAAATGACCAAGACAAGTAAATTCCAGTTCACTGTTTATGAAGAAACTAATTAATTAATGTATTGTAATTAAGTAGCTTTGAGAAATTTATCAGCAAAAGTGCCCCACACACTTCACAATGACACACATACTCAAGCAGACCTGAAGAGCTGTATTCAGACACCAATGATCTGCATTACTTCACATTCTCTTCATAGAGCAACACGAGCCACGGCAGTTGGTCAGACTTGCTGTCCTCTACTGCCCTGAATTCCTCTGCTTCTTGGTAATAGTAACGTTCCAAATACAGTCTCAGTTATTAAAACTAGAAGGTTTGTTATGTCCCAAAAGCTTCAGAACAAACACTGAAGTTCACTCCTTCTCGGCAGGTATCTCCTTCAATAGCTTTTATTAATTTAAATACAGAGATATCTTATTAATTACTTCTCTTATGTTTCTAGATGAAGTGATAATCCATAAACAGAGAAGGCCCACAAATCACTGTGCCATTTGGTTGGGCTCAACATGGGCAAGGTGCAGTTCACAGGAGGACACTGTGACCACATTGGTCATGCATTGACCAATTGAAAATGCAATTTTGTCACTACTAAATTTATAATGAAGAAATGTCCTAAAAAAGATGAAAGCAGACATGTGGCATAAAGAGTGTTTACTTTGAGATTATTTGGACCAAAAAAAACCCCTCTATGGAAGATGTAATCAATAACCCCATGTTAAGGTACTGCAAGCAGGAATGTTCTCTGTATCTCAGCTATCAACAATTCCTATTCACAACACTGTGGCCCTGCACACAAGTGTTCTGACAAGTGTTGTTTGGAAAATCTAGAAAGAAGATATTACCTACAACATTTGGGAGCATGTCAAAATTCTTAAGCTTTTCCAAGAAATATTTTGGCACTGATACCTTGAACCTACAGACCTCAGACAGCTACTTTCAATTGATATTGTTCCCTCCAGTGAAAGAGTTCCTATTCTTTTCACCAACATGTTTTTTTCTTTTATAACACCCTTTCAGTGAGGACACACTGAGATCTGGTACTGCACAAGAAAGCTCAAGGACTCAGTTATTAACACAGTACAGCTCTTCAAATTATATTACACAGACAAGTAAATACTTCAAGTGCTGCCCAGTGGAAATGCTACTGAACAAGCATAGTCTGAGATTAGGATCATCTCAGAATCTCAGGAAAGTCAGTAACTTAGCATTCCAACTAGATGTGTGAACTGCTCTTACCTAAGGAAAAAATTCAGATTAACCCTTCCTTCTTGAGAAAACTCTAGTAGACACAGCTTACCCTGACAAAAATTATGGCCAACATTAAAGCAGTTAGAAAATTAAAATCTACTTTGTCAATGGAAAAAAGGTGCAGAACCTCCAAACAAAGTTTAGAGACCTGGAATCAAGACAGCCTCATGTCACTATGAGATTGCACAGAAAACTGTACATTCCCTTGAAAGTTAAAAACCAAAGTCATGCAGCTTTCCAAAAAGCACATGTTAAAATATTCTTCTAAGTTCCTTTTAAGTAGCTGAATGACATGTTAAAACTCCTCCTATTAAAAAATTATTCAAACTTGAATGTCTGTCAAAAACATGATCAGAGAGAAAAACACAATATAAACATCTCCCTTTTTCCTAGAAAGAGTATTTTGCCTGCCACAATGAAAACTAATTTACTTTTAAATTTCTTAAAATCAATAAAACTGACACATGTTTTCTACTTACCCCTTTCTTCCTTGTAAATCCTATGAGCTATTTTATCTAGTAAGTTTATCTTCTGACTAAATGTTTCCATGTAATTGTTCATTTCTGTAAACATTTCAGGACGATGTTTAACTGCTCCTCTTACTGAGGATGCTACAGCTCTGACAGTCTGTCCCATCCTGCTCAGCAAACCAGGACCCTGCTTCTTGTGGGAGGAGAGTTCCTAAACACAGAACAAGCTCTCTTTACTTCCAGATACTTTTGTTAATTCGCTGAAAACAATAAATAAAAGCATGCTTTTATTTTTATTGTTTTTTAAACAAAACTACATATATAAACCTCTGTCTTTTTAGTGTATATATCTTATCATTATTAGAGCAGTGTCAGAACCATCCCTGTCTTGTGCATTTATTAGCTAAGCCCTTCTGAGCAAACACAGGCGTGTCATGTATGACAGTGTCGCAAGAATGGTTGAAGATGGCAGAGAACCTTCAACCCTTTGCTCCTCAGGGTGAGTTAGCTAGTTTGCAATTTAGCTTTTTGAACAGGAAAGCAGAGGTAATGATTGAAAAAATAAGTCTTTGAGAAAAGCAGACAATGCTCCTACAGGAGGAAGTAATCCATCTATTTTTTTAAACTCGTTTTATATGTTGCTAGAATAATCTTTGCTGAAATCCAGAGGCAGGCTTTTCTGACTACAAAACTCCAATTTGCAACTGACCACATTTTGCAACAATGCAACAGGAAAATCCTGTATTTTTCTTCTATGAGATTAGTAAAACTTAAAAAAAAAGACATTGTCATGCCAAAACAGTAATTAATTAAAAACACTGTTTTACTCATAATCTTGGAAACTTATACATGTACCAAAAAATATGCAGAGTTGAAATACTATGAATTTGCCACCAAAATCCAAAATGCACTAACAAAAACAACTTTGGAAGGTACAGCAATATTTATGGTCATGTACATGATTACCAAAACTACAGAAGAAGGTGTTATTTCAGGTTATGAATATTCCACAAATCTCTGCCTGCTTCTGCCACTTCTGTAACAAGCCATGGGATGACACTAGTGAATACTGAACCAGTATTCACTGATATACCTGATATACCCTACTAACACAACATGTGGTTTCATGGAACTGTAAATAAAACCAAAGTCATTTTACCCAGGCTTGTGCAGTAAGAAAAATTTTGAAGTCCTCATTAAAAGTTAAAGTTGGATGATCAGCAATACGGTTCAAAAATTTATGTAAAGCTTTTCTTCGAGTCTCAATGAATTCATCACTAAATCGTTCCACCATTCCCTTCATTATGAATTTTTCAGGCAATGGCTAAAGGGAAAAAAAAAAGAAATATATTGTATATTTTGCATAATATTTGGAGCATTGTAACAGTTCTGCTTACTAAAAACTATAGGTATACCTTGTAAAATCCACCATGCAACAACCCAAAAGCTACATAAAGTTATTGTATTCAACTAAGGTATACCATTTTTCTTATAATATACAGTGCCAAAGAACACAAGTACAACTAAGAAAGGACATAAATTACTGCAAATTAACCTAATAAATACCTTTATGTGATTTTTGTTACATATATATAAAGCTAAGGAAAATAGGTTGGCTTAATATTTGTGAAACTTCAAAAGCTGAAGAAAGACCTCAAACATCTCTGTATAAAACTGGAGCCATCTTATAAACAAAGAAAAACAACTTAAGTTTTAGTAAACAAACAGGAATGATCAGTGTTGGATGTGCTTCTTCAAGTTTGTTCTTCAACCAAAGGAAATCCTGGTATCGTCTTCGAACTTCATATTCACTGGAGTCAAATTCACCACGGGTTGTCTGAAAACCAAAAGCAGAAAAAACAGGCTTAGGTTAGAATACCAGGAAAAAAAAGTTTTAGATTTTGGAGAAAACTGAGTACTTGAGGGAATGCATACATTCTATTTGGTCTCTGTTACTGGTTTGCTGTTATTTTAAAGAACAAAGATCAACTCCTTGAAGAGTTAACACATCCTTTTTCAGCAAGAAACCAAAGTTCTATTGGAGGAAAAAAAAAGAAAGCGAGCACTAAGCTGCACTTTGTGCAGTGACATATAATGGCTATCTTAGCACAATGTTTCCAAATTATTGCAATAATTACTTTAATGTGGCATTTTTCTCTCAGCAATCACAGTTATGTTTGTTACTTTGAGGGCACTTCTCTTAAGTAGTTAGTCATCTTACAAGTGAGGAAAGTCCATTTTTTAGCACTCTGAACAAAGCCCAAAGAGCTGACACACATCCTTGGGACCTGGTGACATTACTCAATAATCCTCATGTTCCAAACATGAAAACTTCAGCATATCACAGCAATAACACCTCCTGCACTGCTTAATGGATTCTGCAGCCTATCATCAATTCCAGTTTTGCAGCCCCCCTGTTAGAACTTGCCAATAAACCTTTAATGCCTACAAAAAGTGCTTATTACAGATTATAACATTGTCAGACCCTGAGATTTACTTTACCACTGCTCTGTCTTCTCAAGGCAAGCCTCAAAGAGCCCATGTTTTGATTAACTTGTGCCATTTAGCATTCTTTGTTGCACAGAGATTTATAATGCAATGCAAGTAAATTCTAAAAACCTCAAAACATGGTTTTGTAATCCAAACATTTTTGAGGGTTGAATAAAAATTTTTCAAGGTATGTGGGAGGAATGCTATTACTTTATCATCAACAACCAGCATTCCAAATTAAATATGATAAGAAAGGATAGAAGAGATAAAAAAAGCAAGACCAATCCAACTTACAGCCCCTTCATACTTGCCTGAAGAAAAAATGTTCTTTCGTGTACAGAAACAGGCATAAAGTGAAAATTATTGCTAGCAACATAAAGATAGCTCTCTTCCTACTCATTAAATATTTTATGAGGAATTTACATCTCTTCTTATTTAAAGATGAATAATTCCCATTTGAAAATATGCTTTTAAATGAATCTTTTAAAAAGAACTCAAAGGAAAATAATTTAACAGGGCAATTCTCAAAATGGAGCCTGCAGAATATTTACTGGTAATCTCAGAAGACCTGGCTGGTCTCACAAGGCTGATTTTCTTCCTTATTTCCTGCAAATAAGTTGCATTCAAGACAACTAAAAATACACTTAATTGTTTTCTCATACTACTTTTTCATTACAGAATTGTGTCAGTTTCCCCAGAAATCACATGCAACTGTACATGGGAAGCAAACATCCATGTGTTAATGGATGCTGCAATTAGAAAAGAATGGAACTGAAAGTCTGTAGGAGGTAATGTTTATGCAAGACATAAGACTGGTAGCCTGTAAGTTATCCAAAAGTCATCAATACTTGTGCTAATACAGTGTCTTCAAAGTGGATCAGTCCTTTGGCTGTTTCCTGCTGAAGATCACAACAGAAAATGTTATTGCTTCACAGCACTCATTTTGCCATTGAAGAATTATTAACTACTTTCTCAACATAAAAAATCTAAGCACGTGTGTATGCAGACTCACGCTGAATTTTTTTCCATTACATAGTGCAGTTTCATGCAGTCTTAGTTGTTTATAACTCATGGCAAAATTAAAGCTGAAATTTAGCAATATGCCAGAGAAAGGTGTGCAAGAAGAGTGAAAAAGTCAGTTGTTATCAAAGTAAGCCATTAATCCATGAATACCTACCTTTGTGACCACTCTGTATGTGATAAACGTTTCGATGGCTGTAATGTGGCTTTCAGGATCATCGACTGTAATGAAGAGATCTCTTAATTCTGGCCCATCTTCAAACTTATACTGGTTTATCATTGATGAGGGGGATATTGGCACTGAAGGACTGAATGAGTTTACCTCAGTCAGAGATGTATCCTACAGATAAGACATGAGGACATCCATATCAACAATCTTTGCATACAAACACGTCTCTGACACTAAAATGGCAAGCTTTAAAATAATCTGACAGAACAGATAAAACTCAGAGCAAATGAAATAATTATGTAGTACATAGCAAATCTATTATCCTTTTCAGTATTTGCTTTGGTGAGGATGTAAGAAATGAGATTTATTCTAAAATGGATGAAAGAACAAAATACTACCATTTGAGAAGAATGTTTTGCATAGCTAGAAACAGAACTTACCTATAAATAGTATAATTAGTTATGAACCAAGCACCCATTAATTGTGTAGGGTACTTACCAGTTTTATTAAAATTGTTAGATGCCAGTTACTGAGGCGGGCTCAGTATGATGTTTGAATTATCTCTAATTACCTGAACAGGATGAATGAAAAAATGATGATTCAAAAAAACAATGCAAAATCCAAATCAGAATTTTTACTGGAATTAATTACCTGAACAGGATGAATGAAAAAATGATGATTCAAAAAAACAATGAAAAATTCAAATATAATTTTTACTGGAACTGGATATTTCAGTTTGAGTTTATTTTAAAATAAAATTTGAAATGGAAAACAATTAAAGGTACATAAATTAATCTTTTTTTTTTTTTTCCTTAAGGAAAATGATTTGAAATGGAAAACAATTAAAGGTACATAAATTAATCTTTTTTTTTTCCTTAAGGAAAATAGTAAGTAAGGATGCAGTACAAATTTGCTGCTTAATTTCTAAAAAAAAAGTCAAACCACAGTTTTGCTGAAGTGAAAAACCTCTTTGGCTGTTTTTTCACTGACCACTGACCACTGACCACTTCCACACAACTCAATAAGAATATGTCCCCATAGCAGCTGCTTCAGCTAGTGTATTCAATGGCACTCACTCATCTGCTGAGAAATGAAGTGGAAATTGGAAATGGGCCAGAAATCTCATTTTCTTCCTTACATACAAATCTGGGTGAGATCTACTCATCTAGAATCTTGAAGGATACAGTTACCATGAAAATAAATTGAATTCACTAACTTCATAAAAGAGCATAACTAATTAATAAATTATTAGAGATAACAGAGAAATGGGAATAAATCATTATATTTTAAATATCAAATACTGTATGAGCCTTAATATATGTAATGCAAATAATTATTTTCATAACAAACTTTAAAATTAACCTATTTTCTAGAAGTTGTCTAAAAAGGTTGTTAGACTACGCTGACTATGAGTGGCAAAGAGTTGCCCTCTCCAGTGCCTTGTAAACTATGGAGGAAAGAGAACAGGGATGTAGTTAAAGAGAAAACTGCTCAAATGTTAGGACTGGAATAGTGCAAGTCCACACTAACTGGAGTCACGGCATCATCCCAAGGCTGATCTCACAGGAATGAAGGGAACCCTGCTTTAGTGCTGCTGAACTGTGTCAGAGTTGCTTTTTATCCTTTGAATTCAACTGGATCAAAACTTTCTCTGGAAAGAAACACCTTATCTTGTTCTTTTTCTTTGGATTTATCAATGTACTCCCACAAATATGGAAGAGACTTTTATACCAGGAATTATGCCCAGAAAGTGCTTATGTACTAGTTCTCCTCCCATCACTTACATGCAGTTCTTTGAACAGGGAGACAAAAGCAACACAGGAGACTGAAGACAACACTTTAAATATTACACAGTGGCTTCCTTGTATGCCTGTCAGTCATTTTACTTTTTCTCAGTGTGTTTCTACAGGAGTTCTGTACAGCCAGCACTATTCTGAGTCATGCAGAAGAAGCAGAGCTGCTCCCAGAGCCTGCTAGCACTGGCTGCCTGTGGTCTAGATGAAGAATGAGGACTGCTAGCTCAGAGCAGCCCATGCAATTCAAAGTGCTGAGGCAATGGGAAATTTCTAGGGAAAGAAAAATGCATGTGAGCATGTAAAGGACTTGAATGGCCATATAATTTGAGGAATAATGACTCTGCAGAGCCTAAATTGGATCAAGGTAAATGTGTTTCATATTTTCTCATTTTACATGGAGCATTAATGTCTTAATGTTTCCTTCCTTCTTCTAGGTTGCTACTAAAAATTGCTCTATTCATGCAGGTGTCTGAAAGTATATGTTTATGTGGAAGGGCTTATGAATATGTAGTTTGAGAAACAAAATATGGGCAATAAAAACCCACAGAATAAGCAAGTCTTTTTTTTTTTTTTTTAGTATTCACATGCACATGGATGAATACATGTGACTTTTAAAGAAGCATCTGTCTTTTATCCTCATGATAGTTCAGGTTTACTTCCAGTAATTCCTGAAGTTCATGTGACCTAAGCCTGATGTCATCACAGAAACACAGTTAAAAACCCATGATAATTTTCTATACAGCTGTAATTTTGTGGTTGGAACTATGTTTTTGTGTGCATACTGATGATGGCAGGAGTTCTGTAGCACAGGAAAAACAGACAGCTCTTGGGTTGTGTAACCTTCTTGCTCCTCATCCATGCAAAGAACATCAAGACCCTGTCCCAGGAAATGATGTCCTTTGCCACACTTCCCCCATCCTCACCTACCTGCAGTGCCCCTTCTCTTTCCTAGCCCCTTCACTCCTGACAGAGCAGCTGGCAGAGCTGTGAGTGCCAGTCCACACACAGGTTCATGCCTTTTGATTTACTGGCTAAGAGACCAAAGCAAGGGAAAATCAATGAGCTCCTCACAGCATGAGGGCCTTTTTCTGTGTCTCCTTTCTCTAACACTTGCAGACTGAGATAGTTACCCTATCTCAGTCTCACATTTGACTGCAACTAGTCAGTAACACTCCAAAATACTTAAGGGAAGAAAACACTCCTGCAGCCGGAGCAGCCTCAAAACAGGCTAGGCACAGAGCTGAGACTGCAGCTCTCTGGAGAGGACACTAAGCCTGGGGATTTGTCTAAACAGTGCTCCCTCCCAGAGCACAGGTTCTTGACCCAAGGTCACCTCTGTACTCCATCCATCCATCCATCCATCCATCCATCCATCCATCCATCCATCCATCCATCCATCCACCCACCCATCCATCCATCCATCCATCCATCCATCCATCCATCCATCCATCCATCCATCCCTCCCTCCCTCCCTCCCTCCCTCCCAGCAAGGATCCAGAGCTTGCAGATCCTGAAGCAAGGATCCAAAAACAGGTCTTGAGATAAAGGACGTGGGGCAGAGTATGTCTTATAAGTGAATAGCTTGGTTATTGGAGCATTCTTCAAAGAGCAAAGAGATTCAGGAGGACTCATTTATAAGTGCATTTTTTTGGCAAAGGAACTATTCTGTCTCAAATCCTTTATGAAGTTGAAGAAAAATCTTAAAGAAAAATTAGTTTCTATGCAATTCTGAAGTGGCATATACATGTTTTTTGAGAAACATTGTTTTCTGTAATCATGAAATGCAGACAACCACTGCGAAACAGAGTTTGAAAGCAGAGGTGCTAAAGATTTTAAGTATTAACCAAACTGCTGACAGCTTTGTCAATGCTACATATCAGTTATCAAGGAATGCAAAAGATAACTGAATGGGTATTTGTGATACAGGCAGTACCCTATATTTTGAAGCTAAGGGAAGAAAGCAGGTTGAAAACATTCCATCTGTCTGACTCATAACTCAGCTCCCAGAATTTGTCTCTGCTGAAAAGAATTACAAACTTTTTCAGTGGCAGTGGAAACTAGGATAAAGTGAAAAGCATATCACATTGTGAAATGCTTTATCAGAGCTGCTGAAGATGCTGGTCTGTAATATTTGAGATATGTCACAGGATACCAGGTCAATGGTTTATAACACTATCAGGTTAAACGTCTATGGATTTTCATAAAATAAAAGCCCAGTGTTTACATTCTGAGTAATAACTCAGGGTATTGAGGTTGACAATTTTTAAGAATCTCATTTTTCACCATTTTGTTAGCTGGCACATTGCACTGCCTAGACTGAGAAAGATGAAGCTGACGAGAGTGGCAGGCAGCGAGCTCTGCATGGCTGCTGCCGTCCCGCTTGGCCTGCAAAGGCTACCCCTTACAGACACTGCATGAGGAACCCCATCAAGACGCAATTTAAAACAAGGCAGTCCTGGAACACTATGTTATGGAAAAATTGGTTTTACAAAACTTAGTTCTAAGCTACATTTAGCCTGTCAGATTCCTTTGAATATATGGAACACGAATAAATAGGATGTAAAGCCCAACCAACGTCACAGATTTTCATCAGCTCGAAAGATCAGATCCCAAATTGCACTTGAAAACAAACCATGGATTTCTGGTTGATATATAAAACCATATATAAGTGCAGGTATCCAAGCTTTGGAAGAAAAACTGTATTTTCATGTAATATGACAAATTTTCTTGGTTGCAGGAATAACTTATCATGTAGCATGCATTAATAGTAGTTAAGATTTCATATATGTAAAAAATATTTGGCATGAATCCAGGCAGAAATTTAAAGATCTCAATATTTGCTATAAAGTAGCAGTAACTTGTATCAACTCCACTTGTTTTTATTTTTTATTCCCAAGGATAATCGCTCTTGATAAGGAATCAGCATAAGCATCAATCCGCTGTTGATAAGCAGATACCTTCATGCAGAACTGCCTGAACTTCACTCATAAAAGGAAATGGATGCAAAGTGAGTACAAACAACTAAAATTACATTTTAGCACTGCTTTTGCATGCAAGTTCAGGGAATCATTCCTCTTTTTAAGGCAAATCAGGACTGGTGCTTTCCAAGAAAATATAATTCAGCTCGACCCTAGTTATGCTTCAGAAAAATACAGGTAACTTGGTGAAATTTAGCCTAACTTCTTGCATGTTACAGACCATTAAATCACCTAAGAGTCCCTTCTGGCCTTAAAAGCCATGAGTTTCAAGAATTCTATTACAGTTTAAATACTAGCAATACATACATAAATTCTATTAGAGAGTTTAAATACATAGCTTCTAAGAAGGAAGTCCTTATTCCAATAGTAGTATTCATTCATACCACAACAGTGTTTCTCACCTACAGAAATATAAAAACCACACATTTACTGCCCATGACAACCTGTCCTACTGAATAGAAATACACTGTCACTTTTTCAAATTGGAACTGTAACTGCTATTTCTCTCCCATGGCACACACCCTGTCACAGCAGTTCACAAGTCTCAGATGGTGAACGACACCCTAGCACCATACACATTTTTTCCACCCTAGCTCTCTGCATGCACTAATATTTTAGATGCTACCTGGATAAGGCAAATAGATCCATAACATGCCCTCTTCTTTAATTACTGAGGGGACAAGAGGTAAGTCTTGTCTTAACCTGTACAAAATCAGTACTAAATGAGAAACAATATACTAAATCCCTTCGTTGGTTTAATTAAAACCAGCACTATCAGCCAGAAGGGCACCCATGTACCTGGCTGTGTGCTGTCTGAAGGCAGACCCTGATACACTGTCAGTTCATTTTATTCCCTTCATCAAAATTCAGGTATTATCTTCTCAAATCTCCCATGTGAAGAAGTGAGATTTCATCTTTTAAAAGAAAACACGAACTGAAACTTGGAAACATGTATTTACACTCAAACACAACTGCAATTACTAAACACGACTGTTTATTTGATTTACAGATACATATGTGGCCCCTGACGAACACAAGTGACGATGAGGGTACAGCGAGTCCAGAGCAGACGGCACATTTCAGGTAGGCGCAGTCACGGCTCGCACTGCTGCTCCGCAGCACCGACCGCGCGCTTCGTGCCCGAGAAGTCACCCGGGGCTGCGGGCGCCGCTGAGCGCTGCCCCTGTCGGCCCCGCGCCCTCGGGCACGTCCCGGAGCCCGGCGGCAGCGGGGAGCGAGGGGCGGGCGGGCAGAGGCCGCGCTCGCCGCCCGCGGCGGAGCCGTCCCTGCCGTCCCTCCCGTCCCGTCCCGTCCCGTCCCGTCCCGTCCCGTCCCTCCCGTCCCGTTCCGTCCCGTCCCGTCGCGCCACCCCGGCTCGCCCGGCGCCCGCTGGGGCAAAGTACCGGCGAGCCCGCCCGGCCGCCCCCGGTGCGAAGGGTGCTGCCGTACCTTGCTGAACACCTCCAGGTCGTCTTCCTCATCGTCCAGGGCCAGCACCTCAGCGGCGGCGAGCAGCGGCCCCTGGGCCGTGCCGAGGGCACCCGCAGGGAGATGCGAGTCGGCCCCGGGCCGTTCCCCGCCGGCGGGGAGCGCCGGCCCCGGTACCCGGCCCTCCGTCTCCATCCTGCCCTGCGAGCGCGGGCGGCGGCCCCGCCACAGTCGCTCCCGCGGGGCCGCGGTTGGCAGCTCCCCCGTCCGCCCCGTGCCGCGGCCGGCCCGGGAGCGCGCCCAGTGCGCAGGAGTGGAAGCGGCGGCAGGAGGGCCGCGCCGCCGGGCAGGGCTGGGAGGCAGCGGGGCCGGGAGGTGTCGAGCCTGCCGGCAGGCCCGGGCAGCGAGGACTGCGGCTGCGGCCTCTGCGGAGGCGGGACGGGGCGGCTCAACGCCCACAGGCGTGTTCGTGGCGGCCGGGGGACCCGCCCGGGCCGCCCCAGGGCTGCCGGGGGGACTGGGCGAGCCGCCCACAGGGCTGCGGCTGGCCGCGGCCGCTGGAAAGTGTGTGCAGTGTCTCGGTCCGGAGAGCTCCGTGCGCTGCCAGGCAGCCGCCCGCTCTGCCCCGGGCAGCCCCCGGGCCGGGCAGGGGCGTACCCAGGCTCGCTTTCCTGCGCTCTCCGGGTCGGTCTTTCTTCCCTCGTGGCAGGCACTCAGGTGCCGCCGCCGGGACAGCAGGCAGAACCCACGCGGTGCTGCTTTGTCTCTTGCCTCTCGTGCAGCTTCTCTTGAGCAGCCGCTCTGTCCCTCGTAGCTGGACCCCTTCGCCCTGGGGTCAGCAGTGTGTCCTGGTGCTGAGGCCAGGGACTCTTGGGCGTCAGAAATGTGCTCGTGAGAACAAAGTGACAGCACTTACATCAGAAAAGCAGCGGGGAGAGAGAAACCAAATATTTAAAAGCAGCAAAGCTGTCCTTTTTTTTTAAAGTAAAACCATCGGAATTGTGGGATTTGGAAGTTGCCAGTGCCGAACTGAAGTAATGGCCGGCGCTGCTGATTGCAGGAGCCGGGGCCGAGCAGGGAGGGGAAGGCAGCTCTGAGCTGCCCCGGCTGCAGCGCTTCCCTGGCACCGGCCCTGTGCCTTTGATCCGTGTGGAACGGGGCTCTCCGGGCGCCGCCTGAGATAGCTGAAGTCAACTTTGTTGTTAATGTAAATTTCAAGAGTCGTGGGCGGGTTCTGAAACTGGCAGATACAACATTGTCTTTGTGTATCTTGATTCCCTTGCTGTCAAATTAGAAAAGGCAAACCCCGTAATCAAACGAAAGTATTTTGAAAAGTATTCCTTCGTGAAACACTGCAGGCAGCTCATGAGGAAATACATTTGATATTTCACGGTTTTCGGCGAAGTCTTGAACGACAACTTGAAAACCTTGCAACCTCACCTAGTGAATCCCACCTCCATGGCTGCTGAGCGAGTATTCTGGTTGGGTGCTCCTGTTGACCAGCAAACACCTTTAATAACTGGGGATCCCCTGTGCCAGAGCACCCTTGTGTTTCTTGAATATTGGCAGATACGCTGGGATGTCTCAGAGGCAACCTGTGTAATTTCTGTGTCTCTGTAAGTTAGCATAGCCAACTGTATTTAAAAACTGAATCAGTGCAGGTTTATTGTAATATCTTGGTGTTTCTTTAGCAAATCCTGTTGGAATCAATGCTGGTGCAAGCACCCGACTGCTTTATTAACTGTTGCCCTTCCACTTGCTGCTGTTGAGGATCATGACTATTGCTAGTTAATTATATGTTGTAGAAAATATTTTCTAATCTAATCATCTTTCTGATCTTTCTAATCATTCCGTTTTACTCAGTATCCTTTTGTGTAATAAGAAGAGGTCAAGAGGACATAATGAAGTATCTTTTCTGTTCCATCAACTGTTTCCTGTCACACAATATGGCAATATGTGTGACAATGTCTTCACAGGTATTCCTAAATATTTCTGTATGTTCGGCTTCATTGAAGTTGCCCACCTGGCATCTCACCATCAATTCAAATTGTATTGCCAAGGGCTGTTGAGCTGATGCATAGGTGAATTCCTCAGATTGCCAAGAATCTGTTTCTGTCCCCTTCCTTTGGTTAGCAGCAAATTTTTGCAAATAAAAACTGTTAACTTGTTTTTAAAGAATATGACTCCTAGATACAAACCCATGATTTTGTTTGGCTATACCTTTTATTTTTCTGCCAAAAAACTTCCCTTCCTTTAAATTTCTTCTACCTTTATGTCAGATTCGTGGTGCAGAGAACTGAAAAAAGGAAAAAGGTAGAGAATACTGATTTTCAACATCTTCAGCTAGAGTCATGTTTTACAATGTTCTCATTTAAATTATGAATTAAAATTAATAAATCATGAGAAAATGTGATATGACATGCACACCTATGCGGAATAGTGCCTTGAGACTTTCAAACTGCTTTTGAATCCCATCAATTAAAACTATGTAATAGTGAGTAGAGAGAGGCTGGATTTTCATAATTTCTTAGACCTCCAAAGGCCGTGCAGATGATCTCTTCCAGAAGTATTTGCTGCTCATGTCTCTGCTTATATACTGCTCTCCCTCAGCAGTAGCCCACATATGCAGATGAAGTGAGAATGCACAGACTTTGCAATGGGTGAAGTGCTCCTGTTCTTCACCAGTCCTACTGCTGCTTCATGAGTGAAGCGCATTAAAACTACCCAAGAATAAATCCATCTTCCACAGGGTGAGAGGCAAACCAGGGTCTATGATATCCATCCTTGCTGCACACAGGCAAGAACATAATCAGGGCAATAAAATGGCCTACAGCTTTTACCGCTGTAAATTTTCTACTTCTATTGAAATCAGTGGAGCTGGGAAAATTTATCTTAGGTCAGGAATTTGTACCAGCAGTTTCTAGGCATGATTCTTCTTTGCTTGTAACTGGTGTTTCCAGTCACAGCTATGCAAACCTTTCCATTCTGCACTGGTTTTACTTTATGCCTACTATTTTCAATTACTGCTTACCTTTTCATCCTGCAGCTACCAGACTGTGAAGAGGTTTCAGTTGTGTGTATATATCATGGCCTAAAAGGCCTAGGCCTTTTAGGACAGGGTAGTTGCCAGCCTTTAATATTACAAGTCTTAAGTGACTGTAAACAACCTTGTGGCTTTCTGAGTGTGCCATGGGTGTTAGGGAAACTTCCCAGTCTGGCGGTTCGCAGAGCTCTGACAGTCCCACAGCCCAAAGGTGTCTCAGGGCCAAAGGCTCCCTGCACGCCGGGCGGCTCTGCTGAGGTGAGGGCGCCTCGCTTGAGCACATCTCCCCGCACCACGACTCTCACACGGTCACACCGGGCTTCCTGACCGGCTCGATCCCGCTTTCCCATAGCAGACTCTCAGATACCTCGTTCCATAAAGCAGTAGCACAGAAACAGCTCGAGCTAGTGCCCCTGAGGAGAGCACCTACATAAAGAACCTCTGGGCTTCTGCAGCCTCACAGGGGCCCCCTGAGCCAGTCTCGCTCTTCCGCCCGAGCCTTGGGCTCTTGTCCCACTCTCCATGTTCAAGGACTTCGCTGGCGTCACCGGTCTTCATCTCCTTTGTTACCCAAAGAGGCAATTCCAGGCTCCTGCTGTGTCTCCCAGTCTGTTCGCCTGACTAGCATCACCCATCTTCGCGCCCTTGGATATCCCGAAGGTTGGCAGCTCACGGCCTCTTATTTGGGCTCCCACCCGAAGCTTAACCTAGATTTCAATCGGCAGCTTGCGATCCCAGCTACCTGGACCGGACGTATTCCTCAGGCACGTGAGTAGATGATGTCCGAAGCTCTGCTCCATCCCCTTTCCTCTTGCATTCATCCTTGCTGTCTGTTCTTGTCACCCATTCACCCAAGCCCGACAGCGGCACCCACGCAGCACGGAGTGCCCCGGGACACTAGTTCCATGCGGGAACTCCTCCGTCCCTGACTCCCCGCCTCCCGCGGCCGCACCTGCGCGGAGCTGGCCGTGCCGGGGCGGCGGGACGGGGCTGCCGCGGGCCGCGCTGGGGCTGCCGCGGGCCCCGAGCTTCGCCCCGCAGGAGCCGCACCGAGTCGAGCTCGCTGCCGGGGCTCCCATCCTCTGTCCCTGCCGAGGGCAGGGGTGGAGGCGAGCTCTTAGCCTGGCAGAGGAGACTTGCAAGAGGAGCCTTGTGGCCATTCTCCATCTAGCCAGGGTTTGAGGTCTGAGTGTAATCACCCCATCTTTATGCACCTTTTAGGGCTCTGCGTGAGGTTCAGGAGTTGAGCCCAAAGGATGCGCTGCCTCAGCTGGGAGCAACTTAAAGAAAGTTGGACACTGCAGTTAGGAAGGATTTATAACGCAAAATAAACATGTTGTTTATTGATGCTGCCTTTTTTGAGTGTGATGTGGCAGCCTAAGCCATAGTGTGGTTTTAGGTGGCAGTCAGTTTTTTGCTCTGATGCTTTGGTACAGCTGATCAGCACCTTGGACTGGAATATCTGGTCTGTGACTTGCAGGAGAAGCTGTTGTGTGGGGGTTTGGGTCAAGCACAGCAAGCACTTAACAGTTCTACTTTAAGGAGAAGCCCTGGGCTGCAGCATAGTTCCTGCAGCATAGATCTGTCAATTTTTCCTAATGGAGTAGCTTAAAATAGAAATACGATAGTAAAATCTGGCTAGTAACCCCTGAGACTGAACCTTAAAATTGTCTTAAAATTGTAGGGAAGCGGTTTGAATTTTAATACCCCTCCCCAAGACAGAAATGGCATTTGTGTGTTCGGGTTAAGTGTTTGAGGTGTGAGCCTCTATTTTTAAATGGCAGTGCTTAGGTATAGCTTCTGGGAAGGGGCTGGGTAACAACTTTGTCAGGGAAGATCTTTCCTAGTAGCACAACAAAGGGGGGATTGTTTCTTGGTGACTTTGTGCATTGTGTAACCTTTGTGAGGAGGTTTTGGATAGTGTTTCTGTGGTACCCCCGGTACAGTGGAAAGTCATGGCAAATGCCAAATTTTGGAGCTGCAGGCTGGAGAGACCTTAACTCTGTATGCAGCAGAACTGCAGGATACTTCAGTATCTTCCTGAATGTTACCCAAGCATGTTGGGTATTGCCTGTAGCTTTATTAGCTGTTGTGCATCTTCTGATAGAAAGGAAGAAAAGGGAGCAAAAGGAGATAACATGATGTGTCTGGGTGGGACGAAACAGTTGAATAAAACTTGCTTCTCAGTTTGACCTCATCAATGAAACCTGCATCTTTGAATGTACAAACACTCAAGAATCTTGCTTCTTACCTTATTTGTAGATGACTTTCCAGCAGTGGGAGCAGAACAAGAGGAAGATGCTGAATCTCCCTGGGATTCCGAGGTACTTATTGTGAAGGACACAAGGGTTTCCACTGCAGGAAATAGAAGTAAGATCCAGAATCACTTGAGAGCTTCCTTTTCATTTGGACACTGCTGTTGATAAGGCTTATTTCCTCTTTTCTTCCTTTTGCTGTATGTTTATAACTGGGGGCCCTTGAAATAATTCTGCTCTAGGCCAGCTGCTCGTTTAGGTTTGGGATGAAGTTAGGTTGAGCTAATTGCTTGGGTCACAGCAGAGTTTGGTTTCTAGTATAGTCCTGAAACAGTGAAGTTCCTTGCTGCTTAAAATATTCTTACCTTTTCACAGAGGCTGGCAGGATTGTTGCTTTTTCACCATGCCGCCCTAGTCTGACCTGGTTAGCTGTTGCCCTTGGGGTCTGCAAGCTCGATGGCTAGCTGCTTCTGAACAGATCCTCTCTACCTTCTGCAGGTGTACTCTGGTCCTCTTTAAAATTACGTTCAGCAGAGGCACTGCACATGCTGGCCTTGTTTGCCTTTTTCATTCTTTCTGTCCATGGCAATCAGCAAGGTCTGTAGCTAAGTCCCTCTGGTTCTTCTTTGGAGAAAAATGGACTCTTCCCATCCCTTTCTTAAAAATACAAGGCTCAAACATTGTTAGTTTCAATGTAATTTTAAGCTCTGCCTGGCTAATCTTTGCTCAATCCAAAGGCTCTTGCAGTTGGGAGCAGCACTGTGTTCATTCACTACCGCAGGATATATGCCATGGGAATGTCCATACCAACTTGAATGTCATATACAAGTTCAGTACAAATGCTGGACCACTGCAGACATGTGGCTGTTGGTTCACAACCTGTATCTTGAGTTACCATGTCAATTCTTCTTTGTGGTTGTCCAGTCTGTCAAGGTTTGTCAGTATGGCAGAATAGTGGTATGAATTTTTTGCTTAAGATCTGAAAACAAAAACAATTGCTGTGATTTTCCAATATACTGTGTTTTGATGGATTCATGCCAAGGGCCTTAAGAAACATTTTTGTATCTGGAATATACTTGATACTGTGCTACATGAATTGGTTTAGCAGGAACTTTTTGTATAGCAATTAGTTGAAAATGCATTTGTACCAATTCTCATTCATGTGTTTTAGGTTACACAGACAGATTCTGAAATGCCAAGAAAAATGCCATGTGGTGTGCTGCTCCCAGCTGCAGAGAGACATGGAGCATGCTCCCAGTTTGTTTCAGGGGAAAGTGACAATGGTAACTTCCTGGTGGGCTAATGTTTGTCTGTAAGCATTAATAAGCTAAAGTAAACTTTTATCAGTGTCTGTCTTAGAAATGCTGTCACGGTATGAGTGCGAACCGTACCAATGAAGTGCTTATTGTTTGTTAACTAATGCCAGTAATCACAGCACTTGCTGGCCAGTTTGTAAAGGAAATTCTTTACATTATTTGTGTTCTTCCAGTGAGTATCTAGTTTTTTGATTCAGGTTCTTGTTTCATAGTGATGACAGTGTATGTCTATTAGGACTGACCTTTCTCAACATTTAACATTCTTAGATGATAATGCAGCAGAAGACAGCTATGATCTGGCTTAGCATTTTTGTTGCCCTTAGCTTAGCCTTTGATGGCTTTTTGATAGCTTATGTTGTGCTTTGCCCAGGAGCTAAAGCAGGACTAAAAGTACAGGGATTTTTGGTGAGGATTTCTGCCTATAGTTTGTGACACTGTCTCTTGAGTGTCTTGAGCAAAACTTTACAAGATTCCAGGAGTTTCAAATGTAGTTGTTAACTATTTGTCACAGAATTCTGCTTAGACAAGAATTCTACTAAGACAAGTTTAGGATCAGTGTGAAAAGATGGTAAAAGGTGGTTATGGTAATCTTTCTAAGGTCTTTTCACACTGCTGGAGCACCAGGTTTACTGAAATTGAATACTGTTTGTTTTTTAATGCTAGTTTGGTTTTTTAATATAAAATATAGAGAATTTTATTTAAATGTAAAATTCTTGCCATGGGGCCATTCTTAATAATTCTAAGTATTCTTTCATATACTTCTTTAGTCAGAAGACTCAAACCATAAGATGACTTAAGCAGAGGATTTGAGAAGTGTAGGTGGGATTGTGTGGGTTTGGAAATGATTTAATGTTGGACAAAATTAAAAAAAATATTTGGAACTATATTATAAATGTAGATTAAAACCAGACAACATTTGTTTCTGTTATTCCCCTGCAAGCTAAACCACAATAATCTGAACACTGCCTTGATTTTACTTTGTTAGACATGTATGAGGTTTTACTGTCTGCATCCATGCTTTCTTAGTCTCATCAATGGAAAAGAACATGCTCCTCAATATTAAGCACTTGCAGAATAATCACAGTCATAGTGCTGTTTTATGATTATTCATTGCAGCAGATCAGCTTTGGCTTTTGAAATAATCCTTTTAGAATGCAGGATTCAGCTCCTTAAAAGGACTAAATATTTTAATCTTGTTCTGTTAACAAGCATGACCTTACTGCTTCACCTATATTGTCCTAGTTCTGTGATAATCATATTTTAAATCCAGGGTGTATGATGGGAAGCATGCATTGTTCTTTTCTTGTATACTAAGACACATATTGCATGATGGGGTGAATGGAATTCAGTATTGTACTCTTGGTGAAATAATGCTTGTGACTAATACTTAGTTGTAGAAACTGTTGATGTTGAATGGAGTAAAACGTATCCACAATTTAAAAAAATAACATTTCCCAAAATATTTTTCACTTCCAGGCCTTTTGGAGAAACCCAACAAAACACAGGTAAGTATTAGTTCATGTAGACTGGCTACTTATTCCACTCATTAAATAGTTTGCAGTTACTTTGAATTTGGTGTTTTATCATTGAATTGTCTTTCATAGCTGAAGACTCCCATATCTGTTTTGGAAATGAATGAAACATCTCCTGAAAACAGGCAGCAGAAATCAGGTACATTTGTCTTAAGTGATTCTGGATTTAGCTTCATAATCTTTTAGGAGTATTTAATAAAGCATCTGTTTTATGTTTTGCAGATCTGTTGCAGGAATTTGATTTAGAAGATGTTGAGGATATTGAAGGTATTCATGACCATCTCTTTGTCATGTTCTTTCATGGACAGGCATATTGTAATTGCAAATCTTTTCTTAATTTTAAATTAATGGTTCTAACAAGGTGTTCTGGAAGCAGAAGGACTACTGAAATATGCACCTGTACATGTCTACCCTTCCATGTTGCCTTCCTCCAACATAGATGTTGTCATCTCCCCTTTTCAGGCAGTCCTGAAGATGGAGGAACATTGATGCCTTGTGTCTTTCCTGCCTTTTCCCTTGTTCTCTGCCAGTTACACAGAAATTTCAAGATTGATTAAACACTATGTGGAATAGATCTTATGGGCTCCAAAGGTCCTAAAATCTTACTTGAAGACTGAGACTTCAAACTCAACATAGCTGCTTTTGAAAACTTCTCTGATAGGCAAGACTAAGTGGGAGTTTGGGTTGCTTTTGATTACAGGAGTCTTGATAGTGATAACTTAGGATACCCTCTGCAGTAATTTCTGTGGTGCTACCTGCAAATGTCCCTTGACCACCAGCACATCTGTCTGGTTTTAGTGCTGGCTGGACCCTTCATCTGCACCAGCAAATTGGGATATTGGGATATCTATAAGCATGACTAAAGTCTAAAGCTCCTCTTGTTGAAAAACAAGGAAAAGAGGAAAATGCCTGTGTTCCTTGTAGAACATTACCCTTAGATAATGTTGCACCCTGGGCTGGGTGCTGCTCACCTCCAGGTGCTGCAAGGGCCATGCTGGGGCTCCTTGTGCCACAGGTGCTTCTCGGCTGGTGTTAAATCTCCAGCTCTTCCTACCTCTGGGTCTTTTACGGCTCCTCTCCTGTGTCATCGCTGCTCCTGTTCCCTCTGATTACTGTCAGGTACCAAAGACTGATGAAAAGTGACTATTGCAATATAAATTTTCTACTCTGTCTTTTGTCCATCAGTGAGAAGTATAGCTAGTTTGTTTTCTGACTTCATCTATAGCTGATAGCATATAGTTTCCAGTGACTTTGCCCTTGTTTCACATGTTCTGCTAGAGGCCTGCAGGTTTTCTGAATAAAATAAGTACCTACAACCTGTATAATGCCCAAGTTTTTAATATGTCTATTTAAATTCAGATTATATGCTTGTGAGGCAATAACAAAATAGGACTCATCAAGGACCACAATTTCAGACAATACACATCAGAGATGATAAATAAAGGACAGCCAGTCAAAGAAAGTATAAGATTGATGTACTATAGGCTTGAATATTAAGGCTGCTGTCTGAATCATACTAATTTTCCAAAGTTTTACCATGATCTTGGTTTTTTTATTTCTGTATGAGAGAAATATTACAAGATACTTTAATTGGATTTTTTTGTATTATAACTTTTTATTAGCTCATTAATCAAGCTTAAGAAGACATATTTTTAGATTCCTTGCTGGCAGTGCTTATCTTTCTGTGCTTTATATTTAAGTATCAATCTATAAGAAAAAGGTATTCATTGTCCTTCACTCTATAAAAATATGCATAGCATTTAGCAGTCATTTGGAGATTTAATCTCAAAAGAACCCGTGCTAAAAAAAAATAGGAGACTGCTCTGTGATTACTTTCATTTGTCCTCCCCACCCTCAACACCAGTTGTCCCTAATTTCTATTAAAAGGGCTGAGTAAGCAAATGCAGCTTCAGAGTACCTTCCCGCCCATGCTGGGTCCCAGGGGGTTGCCAGTCCCTCTCCCCTACATTGTTTAGCAAAAAGAGCATTTTACAGACTCAGGAATTTGTGCTCATTTCCTGCTGTAGGACCAGAGATGACTTAAAATAGTTGACTAATTGTTCTATTCAAAGATACTGCAGATAGTGTAAATACAGAGCTACACTTAGCAAAGGGGATTTGCAGGTGTCTCTTGTACTTTTATTTCAGAAGTGCATTGCTGTAGGTCTTGGTTTTTCTTCATTTCCATGTGTGTATGTTCACAGGCTCCATGTTTCTTGGGCACCAGGGTTTTACATGTTTTACTGCAGATAACCTTCCCTGAACCTGTGGAATGAGATCTTGGCAATATTAAGTCAATATATTAGATGTTGTAGCATGAATATTGTTGCCCCACTTATTTAAAGAGATAGGTATTGCACTGAAACTATATTTGACAATATTTTGCTAAATAAATTGTAACATTTTGCAAAATATGTTTTTTTTTCTAAATTCCTATGCAATTCTCATGAAATATTCTAGCTTCCCAAGCCCTCTTACTCAGGAGCACTGAGTGGAATATTCTCATATGCTGGGGTTGAGCTGCAATCGCCTCCAAATTTTATTTATTCACTTAAGCCCAAAAAGCTATTTTGTATTACAAAAACGTCAATTTATTCCTACTTGCATTTTCTCTTTTTCTTTGGTAAGAGTGTTGATCTTAGCTAGTAATCCCTTCCAGAGTTGCTTTTCCTTGAACAAATTAAATTTACAAACACCGAAGCAGAACCAAGCTATTCCTTTGCTCTTATGTGCAAGCTGCATGTGATCCCTTTAGGCCACAATACCATGTTGAATACTTAATGTTGACTTGTCAAGTTTCACCAACTGCACAGTGATATGGACAGGATTAAATCTTGTTTTATTTCACCATCTCCCTAGCCAGGCAGCAGCGGGGCATGGAGGGCTCATGGTGTTTTACTCTGTTCCACCACTGCAGTGCAAATAAGCGTGTTAGTGAATCTGCTGACATTCAGCACCCTGACGCAAATGAGAACGTTTTTCTAGGTCTGAAATGGATTGTCAAGTAGCATTCTTGTCAGGGTTGTGTAGTGCATAAGCAGAAGTCATTATGTTTACACCCAGAAGATATTTTGATGGTGAATTAAGGGCTGACCTTCATATCATACCATTTATTAGAGCAAGCTTTTTAGTAAGCTCCGTTTAATGGCTTAGAATAAGGTTAACTATTTATGTTCCATGCCTGAACTCACAAGGAAGTTGGAACATTAAAACTCTCTACTTGTGAGCTGCTTAGGTTTTCAGCTGCCTCTTGTTTTGTGGTTGAAAGGTAATTGTTAAGTTCTTGTGTTATTTTTGTTGTGGTTAATTTAAATTTGGAAGATTCTTTAATTGGAATATTGTAAAATGATTCATCTGTCAGATGGTGGATATCCTGCAAGCTTATTTTTTTCGGAGACTATCAGACTGTTTTCCCTTTCTGACTGCCCAAAGGAAATTACAATGTAGTGTACTCATAATCATGTTATCTCTTTTATAGCTGCAGATGATTTTTATGGCATTGCAGCTGTACAAACCCCTGATCAATATCTGGAGATGTGCTATCCTTTTAAGTTATGTTACTGCCAAATTTTAGACATGAAAATATTCCAGGTGAAGCACTACTTGGTCTCATATATTTTACAATATCTAAAACCAGTTTTCAAGCTTCATTAGATATGAAAGCATCATTTTTTGGGGGGTGAGGGGATGTAATACTTTGCATTGTTGTGAAATAGAGTCTATCTGTTCTAATATAGCATTGTCTTTTCTGCTGAAAAAAAATGGTTTCCTGTTTTTAAATAAATGCTGCTGTCCTGGTTTTTTGAGGAACTGTATATTTGGCAATCCATACTGTATAGCATGAAATACTAGAGTATCTCCTAGTCAGAAAGTATGCAAAATATTCATACATTAAATGCATATCAAGGCCTATTGAATTCATTTGATACAGGAGTTGGAGTTCTCTCTGGTTTTAATTTTTCTCATGCCTAGTTTGGAACTCTAGGTAAAGAGAAATAGATTTATACTGGACCTCAGTTTTTCTGTTTATCAATGACCAGGTGTAGTCCTGCTTGTTAAATAAATCCAAAAAAAGTGACAATGGTTGATATGAATGTTATTTCTTTATTAGTGTCTTTTTATAATCCATTTCAATTGAAGAATTGTGCATTTCAGCTGGTACAGTGTAATGGCTCTGAAAGCACTGTGCAAACTGGTGATCATTTTTTGACCTTTAGGCAGAGGGTTTGCCACCATTTCAAGGTTAATTAGCCTTTACAGAATTGCTTTATGGATTTAGCAATCTTTAATGTTTACACATGCTTTCAGTGACCCTCAAAACTTTTTACTAGGGGAGCCTAAGTATGTTTGTAGTAGGTGAAAGTGCTTAAACCAATATAGAAGATGCATTATGGTTGAATTAACACTCCATACTCATGATGTTTTAATAGATTTTTTTTTAGATAGCAAATTTTTGTCTTTTGCCTTAGTTTATTACTACCAGGATGACTACTAACAAAGTTTTATATAAGAGATTTTTTTTTAGTCCTCAAATTCACATCTGAACTATTGACATAAAATTTCAAACAGCATGCAACCTAATTAACAATTTAGTACTAATTGATAGAAAGTGACATGTGTATAGGTATTTATAAAACACGTAGAAAATTCGTATTGCAGCTACACTGCTGGAGAATCTCTCCCTTCTATCTGAACTCTTCCATAAAACTCTATAGTATAATACTAATTGTAAAGGACAGTGACTCAAGGTCATTCTTGCTAAAAGCTTCCACTTTTTGTTCTACAAAGATCAGAAAATTTTTAAAAAGCCCCATCATCATAATGCCGAAATGAAAGTATGGTCATGTTACTAGATTATGACCCAGAGGAAAGAATGTGAACAGCATGGCTGCAGAGAGGAATTTCAAGTGATGTATGTGAAGCTGCCAAAATGAGAATTGCAGCTGAAGGAAGTGAGCCAGCAGTCTAACTACAATCAATATCCAGGTTAAGTAAACAATTACACTCTGCCAGAGCTGCAAGAAAATCCACACAGCCTGACAGGGTACCTGAAGTGTCTTCAGGTATAAATTCTGAGTTTACTTCATGGATAGCTTTCTTGTCATTTGCATAGTTTTTAGATAGCTGTTGGGGGTTTTTTTTTGGTGGTTTTTTTTTGGGGTTTTTTTTTTTTTTTTTTGTATAAGACAAAAACCGTCCTCAGTGTATGAAGAGCTCTTTTTAGGTCCTGGCAAACAAATAATGCATTTTAGTTAATAGTGGAGGTTATTTTAAAAGTCTGGAAACTGGTGAGACTCCAAAGTGACCAAAGAATAATGTATCTTATCAGACAATCTCATTGGTCAGGGAAGCAGGCTTATGAATAATTTAAAAATACAAAGGAGTAATATTGGGGTCCTTTTGAGCACTGAGCTTACCCAGCATAGAAGATGTCAAGCTTAAAATGGGAACAGCTGTGTTTGCAATATTTTGGGATAGTTTTCTTTTCAAAGATTAATATGTGGAAAAGCGCTTGGGTGAAAAATGGGAAGTTGGTCTAAGATTCTTCTTCCCACTGACATCCTTTTCCTCTCCTAACTTTATTTGTTATGAAATTGCTAAATAGCTCAAAATAGTTTCAACACCTTTAAAAGAGATGCCTAAATCTCAAAAAGAACTGAGAGAGATTTATAGAAGAATTAATGTTTTTTACCCTGTGCCTTAGGTAAATCTCTTACACCTTAGGTAAAACTTCTCAGGAAACCTCAAAACTTTCCTGCCAGGATACATACATGTAAAACTGGTAGTATAGTAGACAACTGTTCTACTCATGTGCCCTAATTTTATATTTAAACCCCCTCAAATTTCTTCATGATTTAAAAATATCTGTTGCTTCTGGTGGACATTAAAATGACAGAGCATTTCCCATTGCTCTGAAGACATAAAAAGCAACAAACCAGCTACTGTCTGTTCTCTCACCACTGCATGACATGCTTGGGATTAGCTAAGGTTTGTGGTGTACCTGGTGGGAATGCTATATAGCAAATGTGTGCATGAGCATAAGTGCACAGGAGAGCAGACTTCAGTAATTTTGTAGATTGGAGTTTTTTAATTTCCTCTTAGCATGTCTTGTCATGTGTGTTTGCATTGTGTGCAATTTTGGAGGCTCTGTGTCTTGAAAACTGAGAAGTATTTATCTTCAGATATTGAGAAGAACTATTGCCAAATTCTGGAAAAGAATAGCAGGGGAAACAAATTTCAAGACTTGATACCATGATGTAGTCCAAGAATAGAGTGACTTTGGACAGTATGGTCAGACTGCAGCTGCAGGAGCTCTAGATCAGATGGGAAGGAAGTATTCCAGCAGATGTGATTTACAGTGGCAACACAAGCAGTCATTTGCTTCCTGCAGTTTTCTCTTTTGTGAGAAAATGAAAGAGACCAGATTGGTCTGTGTCTTAGAGGGAAAACAATGAGATTAATTAGGTCATTATTACATCCAGCAGATTTTTTGCACTTAGGGATGATGTGATAGCAATGCACTGATGATGTTGACTCTGTGGATTTGCAAGAGAACTTCTGTTTAAAATGGGGTTGGTGGATGGACTGTGGCATTGAAATACTGTGTGCTGGTGAGTTGCAGTGAGCTCTGTAGCTAGCATTGGTACTTGTTTACCACTGAGAGAAAGAGAAAAGCTGCTAGGCAAGATGAAACTGCAGGGGAGAGTAGGTGTATCTACCCAGCTCCTAGGAATTAATCCCTATCATATTACATGAAAGCTTAAATGCATTAGATTTCTCTTTATTCATCGTTCTGATAAGCAATTGCTAGAAGGATGCTGTAGACTTCAAAAAGGAAGACTATAGGAAGGAATATATTAGGGCTTAAGAGGCATTTACTACAATATTTACACTTAACCTATTCCATACTCTGAAAAAGTTTAGAAATCAGGTCAGTTCCTTCTGCCTTAAGTATGTAATTGTGCTTTTTTTTATCCATGAAGCAAAGTTGCATGCTATTTTTGGCTTTGTTGAGCTTCTGAAGCATTAACAGAATAATATTTTCTTTTCTATATGCCATATCACTTAAGACAGCAAATGACCATCTGCTAGATTGCATTTCTCAGCCTGTGGCCATATATACTATAATAGTTGTTTTGGTGGTCTGTAAAAATATCTCTTCAAACTGACTTAATTATTTGTGCTACCAAATTGTTCACATTTCTAAACTGTATATGAAACTATTGAAACAGACTAGAATTTTAGGTTTTTCTTGTTCTCATGTGATACACATGAGGAAAAAAAGCAATGAACAGAGCACAGCTATTGGAAAGGATACAATTTCCATGTGCAACATCTCTGAAAGCACCTTTGGTTAAAGTGGAATGTCTCTTGAGCAAAACCATTCTAGCACCTTTGAGACTATATCTTAGATGGTCAAACTCTGAGCCAGACTCAATAGCTGGGTGGAGGGGGAAGGGTCTCAGTGGTAAACTCATCTGGTTTTGAACCAGCTGGGAATTACTCCAGCTCTTTAGCAGGCTGCAATACTTTAGGAATGTGAATTTGTATCTCTGTGTTTCAGAAAGCCCTTCAAGCCACCAGGAGGAATGATACTAGGCTTGGAAGACTTATATTTGGCTCCCACTCTGCCAAAAATATCTCCTATAATTTCCTATGAGCTGTATGGATTCTGTTTGAAGCCCTATGCTGATAAGGCAATACAGAAGTGTTTTGGATGTAGTGCTGCAGCCATTCTTGCCTCCAGCTATTCCCTCTGCTAAAAAAGTCCTTGAGTAGATCGGAGCAAATCTCCTTTGATATCTGTGTGCCTTTTGAGGACTTTAGGAGCATACCCCAAGAAGATTCCTAATTCCTGTGCTTTAGCAGAACCAATTCAGATTACTCACAAGACAACAAATTACCTGAAGGTTTCCATGAAAATATGTTATTGATTCTAGGATGCTTTAATTTTACATGCACACTGGAACACAGAAACATGCCTGATAGGAGTAAGGAAAGGAGAAGAAAGGAAACAATAAAAGCAAAAATGGAAGTTATGAACTTAAACCCAGATGAAAAAAGGCTTCAACAATCCCTGTTTATGCAATTTATTTAAATGCATAATCTAATTAATTAATCATTTTTTGCTCATTATTTTTAGTACAAAAAAGCCAGGTGATGTAGTAACATGCAGATCAGCATGGAAGCTGGAGGAATGAGTCTCCAGTAAAAGCATGGCCTGAAATGCAAATGATTTTTAAACAAAATTATGTCTCTTTAAAATATGACTCAGTCAATTTTTAGGTAACCACTCTGCAGAGTGGAATGGATACAAATTATCTGGTAGTTGATCAAAAGGTAGATAATGGTATGTACTGCTGCATACTGAAGAAGCTGAAAATGGGAAATAGCTTTGGTAATCTGCCTCTGGGGGCTGAGGTTGGCATGATGGACAAAATAAGTCTGGAGCCAAGAAACAGAGTAAGACAGATTTTTGGACTGCCCAACCTACCTTCTGTTAAAAGAAAAAGTCAGTTCAAGTGTTTTCCAATGATGATGGAGCTGACAGTGAGAGAAACAGTTCAAAAAGTGAGGGGATGTGGCACTGAGATAGGCTTTAGTGGGTGTGGTGCATTAGGTCAAAGGCTGGACTTGATGGTCTTGGGGTTTTTTTCCAACCTTAATGATTCTATGTTAGATGGATTACAGGTGCATAGTGGAAAAACAGATGAGAAATCTGATGTGATAATCACAAAAGGTAGAATTGCACAAATTCTTGTCAATAGCTTTAGTGTAGCTTTGTTTTTTGAATCAAAAACACCTCAAAATCAGAGAATGATAGAAAAATTCTATTAGTTTTGTGAGTCTGTAGGATATTGTAGGGTTGAATTTGCATATTAAAAGGGATCTTTTTAAAGCATTTTATGTTTTAACATTCTGTGCGTGGTTAAAGCTTTTAAGTACTACTAGGAGTTGTGACCAGATGGGTGGGCAGCCCTGCATATGGAAGTATTTAACTTCTTCAGAATAGCTTGGAGAAGTACTGATAGTACTGGTTATTTCTGCTGATAATAGCTGACAGTTTTTTCACTTCATCTATAAGGTTTCATTTAAGTAATGAAGATGTTCTAGATGAGCTGATTGAGGAATGTATGATGTGTGATTCAGATAAAATTAAATGACAGGAGGAAATGAAATCTGTATGTAACTGAGGATTTCAAAGCTCAATACTCTACAGATGTGAATCAACCTACCAAAGAAGCCCTGAAACTTAAATATGGAAAAGGTCTGGAACTTCCTCATTCAAAAGCTTTAACCCTCTCTGGCATTAATACCTGGAACAAAGAAAGAAGCATTGTAGAAATAATATAACTGGATCAATAGCCACATAATTAAAAGTAAATTAGCAGAATGTAAAAGGATTGCAGAAAGGACTGACAGGCATAGAAATGTATGCAAAAGAGTTAGAGAAGGATAGGAGTAAGGTGAATTAAAGTCAAGCAGAGCTAGACCTTGCACTGGATATTGAACATGATAACATTAATTAGCCTTAAGCAAGCAGTTTCAGAAACAAACTACTAAGAACAACACATGGTCACTGTTCAGGGGTTAAATGTATTGCCCTAAAAAATTGAAATGTTTTATTCTGTCTTCATTAGAGGTATTGGTGCTGATTGTGGTTAAAAATGAAGGTTGCATAGTAGGAATTAGTCCACAAACTTAATAAAAACTATTGCAACTGAGATCCAAGCAGTTTGGTGGAGTGAAGGGTGGCCACCAACAGTTCCTTAAGTAAATTAGCAGAATGTAAAAGGATTGCAGAAAGGACTGACAGGCATAGAAATGTATGCAAAAGAGTTAGAGAAGGATAGGAGTAAGGTGAATTAAAGTCAAGCAGAGCTAGACCTTGCACTGGATATTGAACATGATAACATTAATTAGCCTTAAGCAAGCAGTTTCAGAAACAAACTACTAAGAACAACACATGGTTACTGTTCAGGGGTTAAATGTATTGCCCTAAAAAATTGAAATGTTTTATTCTGTCTTCATTAGAGGCATTGTGCTGATTGTGGTGAGAAATGGAGGTTGCATAGTAGGAATTAGTCCACAAGCTTAATAAAAACTATTGCAACTGACATCCAAGCAGTTTGGTGGAGTGAAGGGTGGCCACCAACAGTTCCTTGGTCAGATACTGGCTCATGAAGTCTCCTGTCTGACCATATGACAGCAAATACACAGTGATTATGGAGCAGGAATAATGACCCAACTTGTTATGGGTGCATTAGTCCTACCTTGGGGCTTGAGAACAACTTTTAAAGGAAATCCTTCCTGTACCTGCACATAAATGCTTGACTGATTCCAGCTTTGGTTCTGGACGTGGGCTGTCACAGCACAGCACATCTCCTCACACACCACAAGTTCTTAGGGGCCTGTTTACCCCACCTTTGGGCTGGAACATTTCTGTACAGTTTGGATCTTTAAGTAGTGTTAGATTTTTTTTTTAAGTGTCTGAGCATGGCTCAGTCTAGAAATTATTCTTAATTCCTTGCCTGTAACTTAATTTTCGTGCATAGTGGGCAAATCAAGATTTGCATAAACATGAATTTCAGTTATAGGCTAAAACTTAATATAGGTGCAGAACAGAGGCTGTGGAGTTTTTGTGAGATTCCCCTCCCACTGACTTATGAGTGCAGTGAACTCTGTGAAATGATCTTAACTTTCTTCTTGAGGATGAGAGAGATTGTGAACAACACACTTGAGTCTACAAATATTTTCCCATAAGAATCAAGTCCACTGGATGAATTTCAAATTTTGTTCTGTAAGATAAGTACTTTAGACCTCTTACTAGCACTAGGCATAAATTGTGAATTGCAATCTGTTCAGAAAAATTAAATTTATTTCTAAATTGTATTTAAGAGGTGAAAAGACCCACAGATCTTTTACCAATAGGTTTCCTGACACAGGAATTTTCTTCTTGACCATCAGAACCAACAGCTTGACAAAAAGCATCCTAAATGCCACATTTGCTCCACTATATCTACAGGGACTGTGAGAAAAATAGGCTTAACCCAAATATTAGGGAGAAAGTCACATTTTGTGACCTGTGGTCTTCCCCACAGTTTAGGACTGCCTGTTGAACTGAAGTCTGAGAAGTTCTTTCCGGAACTGAGATGAGATGGTGGTGGGCATTTTTACAACATAGGTAATTTTAGTATTAAAATTATTATTTATATGAAGAGTGCTGGAAGAGCACTGTGTGATGAATAATAAGCTTAGGCAATGTTGATAAATTAAAAATAAAACCTGGCTTTACAATTTGCTCAGAGGAGCTTGTTAATCTTTAAATTTTCCCAAAATTAAATATCAAATTATTGGTAATGCCTGGCATCCTTTGTAGGAATGTAATTCAGATAGACTCACCAAAAGAGCTCACATCATTAGCGGGGATATTGTGTCACCTTCTGCTGAAATATTCCACACCATTGGTGTTTCTTGGCAGACTGACATGTTTTCACTTGACATTGCTGTAACCTCTGGGAAAGAAAGCCCTACCTTTCTGTGAATAATTCATTAGTGAGTCATCACACTGAAGTATTCCCCTCTTTTGAGGGAGCAGGAGAGGGATACCAAAGCTACTTACTTCTGGTTTGGGTGTTTGGTTTTGGTTTTTCATTGTTTGGTTTTTTGTTTGGGTTTTTTTTTTTTTTTTTTTTTTTCTTTTTTTAAATGCTACCTTGCAGTCTTAACACTTCTGAAGTATTCTTCAATAGGAACCTTCTCTCCTAACATAACTCTCAGTTCTGATCCTTTCGTTTGTGAATTAATCCATATAATTTTTCTAAAGGGTTCTGGATCAGAGCAGTGGAAAGCTGCTGATGCAGTATAACCTTTCTGATAGTGCTGGGTTGTCTGGAACTGGACAATAATGCCAGTAAATCAAAGTTTCAGAAATTCAGCGAAAAAGCATGGCTGGCTGTTTAGTAAAATGTGCTAAAATATGTTTGGAATGACTGGCTTGCATTGCCAGCAGTGAGCTTGCAGGACACAGAGTACACTGCTGGCAGAACCAGGGGAAGGAGCCCTTTTGTATTTGACCAGAGAATGGAGGGCTCAGTGACCACAGGCATATTTAAAGCACTGGTGAAAATGTTTGCATGGAGTTGCTTTGTCTGACTTTTGAAGTTTAAAACGTCTGTACCTTCACCTGGATAAATGGTCCTATTGCTAGTAATGATTTTAAGAAACCAGTTGAAACAGAAGACCCAGTACAGCTTTTTCAAAAATTTATGTTAGGTAAGCCTTTTTTAAGGTAGCCTATTTGAAGGTTCTACCAATGACTTTTTTCCTAAAATTGTATCAGTAGCAAGTGTTCACTTTGTTCTTTACTTTTTCACTTGTAGTGTGTATTTTTTCATGTCTGCTAGAGAAGCTTGACTCTCAGTTTAAAGCATGTTCTTGATAACAGGCAGGCAAGGCCTGGATGAGCTGTTCTTCTATTCTTATGTGCAATATCTTGGGTATTTGAAGGGCTCTTTAGTGATCCCTTCCTCTAAGAAGCTCAAATAATTCCTGGTCTTTTATTAATCTGTCAGAGCAGGGGTTGCTTCTGAATTTATCTTAGTATTTCTGTCTGAAACAGCTGTGCAGCCTATGCTTCAAATTGCCAGCATTAAATCAACATAGTTTTCCTCCTCATTCTTCATCAATTTGTCATATAGATAAGCCCACTACCTGCACTAGCAATCTTCCATTATCCACTGTTCTTGCTGGTTTCTTCCATATACTCCCATCAACACCCACAAAGACATTTACCCTCAGATATATTCTGTCTTTCTCTCTTTAGGTTTTTTAACTCCACTGCATAAAACAGTGTCTACAGAGAGCTAATGACTCTAAAATTGAGCATGACATATGACTTATTTTTCCAGTGATATAGCTAGGTGATTTGGACTTTAATATCTTGAGATCGCATAAAGGAAATTAAAAAAATATAAAGGAGATAAAAAGAAAAAAAAAATCACACGAAAAAGGTATCCTGATAGTTTTTGTTATTTATGTAAACTCTAACCCAAATTTATTTTCTAATTACTCAAAATGTACACACTGAAAATGTGCACATTTGAGGAATATAAATGAATACACTGTACCCTCCATTATGCACTGTGCAGAAAGTGTCTTTCATGATCTGAGTTCTACCCCATGAAATTTAATCTTCATTCAGATTCTTCTGTGTTTTTTTCATATATTTGCCTATCTTTAAATGTGCTTTTGTGACATCTGTATATGTAACCTCCATAACTAAGATGTGCTTATTTGCATTGTAAAAGAGTAAAGTGTTTCCAGTGCCAGTGTTATAATGAATACTATATTTAAAAGATCATGCCTCATTTTTCTATGTGCTGTGTCGGCAGCAGTGTTGTAGTCTGTCCTGATATTTCACTGTATAAATTAGACAGCTAAGGAAGGGAGAAAGAGAGCAGCAGATACAGATTGAGTGACCTGTTCTATATCACAACACACAGCTTTGACAGCATGAGAGGCAGATTCCTAGCCCAACCTGCTAAATAAGGAGTCATCAGAAACGTAGTCCTGATTATAGGAAGAGGTGAGGAGTTTAGAATTGTCTTGAATTTTTTGTCCTTTTTGTGCATCTCTACCAAAATAATTATAACTATATACAGTGGCTATTGTAAACCTCTTTGAAACATTTTCAGAAACTACTGCTTCCAATTGTAATTCTGTAATGTTTTTCTAAAATGGAAAAAAAAAAAGAAAACTAACTTTTTTCATAGAAAGAGACATTTCAAAGCTTTCTGGTTTTTCTCCATTAGAGCTCAAGAACAAGTTGAAAAGGGACATACGTTTTTCAATGTGTAATTTCCACGTATAAACATACTGGATGCTAAAAAAAGAACTGATAGACTTTTTAAAAAGGAATAGATATATTTGCATGGAGAAAGATTAGCAAAATAATCTAAACACCTGAAGAAATAAGTAATTAAGAATAGAAAAAAATGGTGACTCCTCTAAAAATGTTGGGCAAAGTGTTTGCAAATAAATACTTTAGAGGAGGTGAATCCTGTTTCAAATCAGAGCAAAGCTGCTGGTTCCCTTTGCTTCCCTATGGCTGCTGCAGGTGCCCCAGGCTTTTTCCTGCAGAGCAGCTGTGCTCCACTGACACAAATGGCACTTCCTGGGGACTACATCTTTAGTTACTGGTGCAAGAGTCATCGTAATGTGCAATGGGATATTTCAAGCAGTCATGCTTTCAAATGGCTGCTAAAACACAGCACTGCATAAGCAAATCACAACTGCATGCTTGCTGATAGGGCTGCCAGTGACACAGCTACCTATGTGTTATTCCCTTCAAAGAGGAGCTACTAGAAGAATTGTAGGGCAGCAAGGAAATGTGTGAAAAAAACAGATGCTTAGTGGTGTAGTCTTACCGCTGTCTGTCTTCCCATCTCCCTCCCAGCTTTCTGTTTCAGCTTATGATCTCTAAAATACTGAGTTTTCATAGCTCAACTTATTTTTTGCCTCACATCACAGAGAATGCCTAACAATGTCAAATATGGAAAAGCTGATTCAGAGTATGCCTATGTCTTCAAAAAGGTTCCAGTTTTTACCTGCACAAAGTAAACATTTTGCTTGGGAGAGTGCAATATGATGTGCATTAACAGAATGCTTTGTCTTTTCCATAACAAAGGTCTCTTAATTTAGAATTTGTGCATTAAAGCAGGGGTAAATCCAAACAATGACTGTAAAGTTCACAGCCTGTTCTGTCGGATAGAAATTAATAGGATAAAGAAAAAGGTTAAACTATGTTGAGGAATTGCAGCATAATGTTCCTTTCTCTTCCCTAGCATCCCACAGTAAATATTAAAAAGGAATCATATTTAAGTTGACTTTGGTGCAGCATGTGTTCCTGGCTTCTCAGGACCTCATCCAGGACATGCAGAATTTATTTGCCAAGGATTTTGCAATAGTGGAGGCTGTTGGTTTCAAAAGTGGTGCAGGACTCTTAACCTAGCTCTGAGGACCCGTGTGTCAGGGTAGGATGCTGTTGTGTGAAGGTATTGAGATAGCCAGTAAAGAATAATGTACACTTCTTGGGGCAAGTAAAGAGGGATTTAAAAGTTCTTCTGGGTGCTTAGAAACTGAGCCCCACAACAGCCAGCAGTATCTGGTCCTAGGCTTTATTATTTTCATAGCTTCATGCTTTGGTCATCAGCTTATTCTGCCCTTAAATAGAGTTTGCAGCTTGTCAGGTTTTTAATTTGAGGAGTTAAGCTTGTCATCCTGGTTCCATGAAGTTGTGTCTGTAATATGAACAGGAGAATAGTAACACTTCAAAGACCAGCATGTATTTCAGGCAGACCCTGTATACTCATTAAATGTTAGAATTTAGGATCTTTCCAATGACAGCCATGACTGCTTTGTTTAATGTCAGGCTTCTGAAAGATCCTTTCCTAGCCAATGCTGTTTACCTATCTGTCTCTTAAAGAGAAAGGAGACACAGATCTTGCATTTGAGTTACTCACTCCATCTGGAAATGTTGTGTAGTACATTCTTTACTGTATTTATTACAGAGTATGTGGTACCTGCTTGAGTGTTCAAGCATACTTGAATTGCTTTTTTAAAAAAATGTTCATAACATTTGCCCAGTGATTTACCCCCAAAGCTTAGTTTTGCAACAGAATTTCGGTCTCATCTTGTATTCTCTACTATTTATTTAGTCATCAAACTGTTAAAATTCATAGTAAGTGATTTGGCACTGTGTCTATTTGTTAGACAGTTTATTTGGGAACAATTATGGTTATCTCCTAGATATTTCCATCGTGTTTTTTTGAAACACAGCATTTGGCTCTACAGTATTTGAAAAAAACAGTGATTGAAATCTGAGCTGTATGCTACCCGTATGTCCTGGTTTTATTTTCTGCTTGGGGAGGAATCAAGTTTCAGCTCAAATGGTCATATTTGCCCTCTGTATTTTGTTTCTGGTAGGTTGTTCTACAAACCAGCAGATTAATGATACAGAATAAAAGCCTTCTGAATACATCCTAAATGTTTTGACATGTATATATTTTATAAATATGTGGATTTGCCAGCATAGAATATTTGCAATTTCAAGGTTCTTAGTTGCCCTGTAGTTTGGATGGGATTTTTATGTGTCAGAAAAGAAATGTCTGTCTTTATCATCAACTGATTTTTTTGCGGTAGTGTAAAGCAATTATAAATATGTCTGGTAAAAATAGTCTCCTTTGATTCTTTAGCAGGTGTTGCTTAAATTCATCCGTTTCTTTATATATGTATGTGAATTCAAAGACTGAAGATCAGTAGGTTTAGGAAACTTAAGATCTACTGGAAAGGGGACAGTGGACAGTTACTCAGATTCAGCATAAGTGAGACTAGAGATGCAAACAACTGCATTTAATGTTGGTAGCCATACCTAATTTTTATCTGATGATTTATGTCATTTCAAAAACATTATTTTAAAGGTGAAGCTTTCTATGGAGCTGTCAAAATTTTATATTTCACATTTCTGAAATAATCAAATTACATCATCTTATACATAACTAGAGAGACTGAGGTGCTTTTCACATGCAGTATTGCACTTAGCACAAAAACAAATGCTAATGTGACTATCAGTACAGGACCAAACTTTATCTGAGATCTGGGGTGTTGCCATGGCAATTCCAATTGTTGGGAAAAAATTCTCTTTTGTGCTTCATTCTGACATTAGATTGCAAAATGATGATTATGAAGAAACATACAACCCAAAAAGGGGGGGAAGGAATCTCTTCTTGAAAATGTAAAACATACTTTCTATCACATTTACTTTTTCTGAAATGCTGAGTGTGTGCCCAAATTGTTACAAGCTGTATTTTTTGCAGATTCAGATATATTGTTATTTCTCAAGCTGCCATAATAATACTCAATGTTATTTCTCCCAAACGTAATAATCAACATAATAAGGAACTCAGAGACATATATCCCATTTCCTATGCAAAATATCGGCTTCTAGTGTATGTTATACTGCTGATGTGACCCTTTTGCTTTTAGCAATACTGCCTCTGTTAGTTGAAGCATATCTAAAATACAGACCTCACTTAAGTTATTTATATATATCAGCTGTATAATCTATGTATAATAGAATAGCGCATACTAGCCAATAGATCAGTCATTTCTGTTTAGTTATAAAATTGTTTTTCTACCAATACATCTCACTGTGAGAAAATTGATATGGCTATTACCTGTTCCTTGCTAAATCAATACACAACAAGCTTTAAATAAATCAATAAATAAATAAATACACACTCCTACGCCACCCCCCAAAAAAAACCCTCAACAGCCGAACAACAAAACCACACAATACTTCCTAAAAAGAACCAAATGAAGGAGCACAGTTAAAATGTGGTTTGCACTGCAATTCATGCTGAAGTTTATTGTGCATTCTTTTATGTAGGAAATGTGTAAAATGGGAAACGTTGCCAGAAGAGAACTAATTCTTGCAGTGCTGCATTGCTGCTTTATAAATAAATCATTGTCCTTTCTCTATTGATCACTGGAACAATCCAGTCGAAGAATGCTGACTTAGTGCAGCCCTTCGCAGGATGGCTGGATTGAGAGAAAAAGCTGGGTAAGTGGGACCCAGCAGCAGGGAATTGGGAAAATCCCAGACTAGTTAGAGATCAGGTTTGCTGCATGAAATCCTTGACTTGTCTTTTACCTCCAAAAAAACTGCACAGAACAGCTGATTTCTATGAGATATTCTGTCTTTTCATAATGCCATTGATTATGAGCAATTAAATATAAGACAATACTAGTTGTAATAAGTGAATGATGCTCAAAACCCATGTTTAATGTATTGTGATATATTTTTTTTTGAGAACACACACAGAAAAGACCTTCCAAATTTAATTCATGATCTGAATGATGATATTTATTTGTGAAGAAATAAGGGCTCAAATCTGCCAGGCATATGTTTGAGTTTATAGACTCTCAGAAATAGTACTGCATTCCTGTGAGTTGAGGTTGAATCTGGATTTTATTTGGTTATCGCAGGTAACCAAAGTCACACCTTGCCAATCTGGCAATTCGACGATGCCTGAGTTTTCAGGAGTTCTGGTATCAAGCCCCAAGGCTTTTCTGGGAATAGGAGTAGCCTGTTACAATGAGGAGCTGAGAAATATTATTTGGGTTGGCATGTCTGAGCAATAAGATCAGTATTGGATCTCAGAGGCATATGCTTTTTAAAACATGGCTTTCACTGAAGCCTGTGGTTGTCATCTATAGCAAGAGTGTATACTCACAATGTTGTTATCCAGAACATACGGCTAGTTCTAGAATATAAAGTTCTTATTTTTCATAAAATGAGATTTACTGGTAAATGCAGTGCTCAGCTGATGGCAAGTTAGTCAGGGTCATGGTGATGCATTGCTTCTAGGGCATGTTGTCATCACATCATTTTTTCCTGTTTCTCATTAATTACAAATACTTCCAGGATGCAGGTCTGTAAAATGTAATTATTTATTCCACGGGGTGTTTTATCTCCAGTGCTGCAGTCAGAGGCAGCGCATGCTGCTGTATCCTCAGCGGTGTGGCTGACAGGGGGCACGGGGCTGGCAGAATCCTCTCCTGCCCGCGGCCGAGGTGCGGGGCGCGGAGCGGAGCCGCTCGGTGCTCCGGGGCTCTGGGGCCGCCGCATCAGCTCCCGCCTCCACCCCCGCTGGCGGCCAAAATCCTCCCGACCTCAACGATAAACCAAATGGACTACAGGGAGCAAATCTGGAGGTGCAGAAAGAGGCTACGTGTGTCCATGTTGCTAGCACGGCAGAAAGCGCCTGGCACAGCCCTAGTTTCCATTGGGCTGGCTTTCCCTTTCCTCTCCCAGTGTCCAAGTATCAATAGGTTCGTGCCTTCTGCTAGGATGCTGAAAGGCCCATAATTAACATGAGCATAATAATCCATGAAGTATTTCGTTATCTGAGATAATGCGATCTATTACACAAACAAAAAACCCGGTGGTGTTTATCATTACCCCTGCGTTTGACCGTCTCCCTCTCCCAGCTGGAGCAGAGCCCGGCCGCTGGCCACTAGATGCCACTGTTGTATCAGGACATGTTGGGCGTAATGCCTCAAACAATGAGTAATTTACTTAGAGAACATGTATGTGTATAATTAGGAGTCATCAATGTCTTTCTTTTAAAATAAAATAAGTTTACCATATCTAATTAGATATTTCTTATAAGATGGATTTCATTCTAATTGGGTAAAGCTATGCTACTGGTTTAAAATGTAGCAAGGGATGTATTTGTATTCACTTTCACAGTTTCCATATTTTTTTAGTCCTTGCAATAAATGGATCTGATTACACCTTTTAAATCGATGTTCTCTCAAACGGGTATGACATAAATGATTGTTCTGTCATTGTGATTTTACTGCCATTGTTTTCAGCATGTGAGGTTTTCTAGTGATATCTCTCTTAATCTCATTCTGTCTTTCCCTATCCTCCTGATTTTGATCTTAGATCTGCATGGTCTTTCTATCCAAACTGAAGTCATCTATTTAAAGAGCCAACAGTGCCACGGACGACTCTGGCTTGACCATGACAGCACAGGCTTTCCAGCAGCAGTGAGCTCAGTAATCCACAGCTAATGAGCCAGAGCTCCAAAATGTCTGTTGCACAGGGGCTTCTTTAAAAGCTCAGATTTCCTGTAGCTGGGTGTTGACAATGGAAGTCTAGATTTTTCAGATGTTGGACTGTATCCAACCTAGGTAAAATTCAAATCCAGTGCTTTTTTGCAGGGAAAATGCATGCCTTAAAGCTTCAATATGAATTCAGAAGGCACTGGCTAGTCATTGTGACACCCGGTGTGGGTAAGGCTTACACCCCTTCCCAAAGCAGTTTCATTAGTGCCTGAATTCTCTTTGCCAACCTGAGTTCTGGATGTTCCCACCAAAATACTGTGTTGCATGCTAACGTAAGAACTTTGCTGGTTTTCCAGTTCTTTCAGATCTGTGGGAGTTTTGGTATGGGCGATCTTCCTCAGATCAGCTCTAGTGACACCAGGCTGCAACACTGACCACTTCCACCTCGTGAGTGCTCCCATCACCCTATTCCTGCCTCAGTCTCACACGTGAACCACCCCTGGGTTTCCCAGTTATGACTAGAACTTGTGTATTCAATCTTGATGGCATCTTTCAAATTTGAATTGTCTCCTGAAAGAAGCTATTCCTGCAACAAAACAGTGGCACAGTGATTTTAGAGTAATTTTCAGATTGTGGTTTATAACTGTGTTGTACCTCAGATATAGCTTGTCCCAGTGGGAATGGCTTTCTCTGCTATCCCTATCTCTCATATATCAAATTATGGATTATTATACAAAAGTTGTATCTCTGTCTTATTTATTGAAGTGTTAGTTCACTAAATAAAGGATCTCAACAATGATTTGAGCTGGCTGAAAACATGCTTGAAATTTATGTATTTCAGTGAAAGGTTTTCAACAAGCTCTATTTCTGAAGCTAAAGTACTTCAATTCCCAATGACCAAATTCATTAAAATATAAATTAGACTAAAGAAACATATGAATCACAACGGTATATTTGCATATCATCTATTTGGTGTGCCTATAACAGTTTCTTCTTGTAGACTAACAGCTTCTGCAATCTTCACAACCACAGAGTTGAATAAATGACTGTGGAGCAATTAAGAAAGCAAAGAAGACAAGGATGAAAATTCTTTCTGCTGAATTGGGAAGAGTACTGCAGAATTCTGCAATTGAAATTAAAACCTGTGTTAAACCAGTTTCCTTCACTAAGACATGTCTTAGCTAATCAATTAGCATTGACTGTCTCAGTATTCTAATAATAGGAAAGGATTTAAAGAAATGTCATATTTTGTTTGTATTTTCAGAACTGTAGATAATTACTGATTATTGCACAAGAGTGAATATCCTCTAAGAAATAAAGGTGAAGAGGATGGAACGAGAATGTCTCATCTCAGGGGAGTTAGATGATCCTCCTGCAGTAAGACCTTTGCATCCACAAAAGGCAGCAACAGAAATTTCTCATAAAGTTTGACCTGTTGTTCTGTAAGTAATATATCTGAGACTCCAATACAGAGTATCTTGTCAGTTCCTTTTAATAAATGAAGCTGAACTGATACAGCAGCTTGAGTAGTTTCTCTGATCTGTACCAGTTCTCTGCTCTATGCCTTCACATGTATTTCCATGAATTGTTGATACACTTGGCCAGTGAATTTTCTGTGACTTCAAAGCTAAGCCTTTCACTTTGCCTTGTATAAAACATGCCCAGAAGCTGGATTTTGAAGAAAATAAGTAGAGGGAAAAATATTGATTTTAGATGTTAGGATAATCTAAGGAAAATGGTTCAAAAATAAAAGGGGAAGGTAACCCTGTTTTTATTTTTTTAGATTTGTCATACTTCCCAGAAAATTATTTTGTAGTGAGTAATTAGCTCCATATAAATGCAAACAATAACTGCAAATATTGCATTTGTGACATCCGGAAAGTGCCATGACATTCTTAAGAGATGTTCTACATCTGTTCTTCATCTTTCCAGGAGAAAGGAGGAAGAAAGGATTGGTTAGACTTCAAGAATGATGGGCATCAGATTCATTGTTGGATTTTCTGAAGAGGCTTATGTTTGATATCATAGAGCACAAACTCGATTAGCTCTAATGTAATTTGTTAGCTTTTGTGATGCAACTCCGCGTGTGTCATTGTGCATTGCTCTGATCAAGTCATGTTGGGGAGACGGTCAAAAGAGCCAAATAGTCACAGATTTATGCCCTTTCTAGAAGTGACTAGGACATTTTGAATCCTATAGGAGAATAGACCTTTACACTTCTAACTCACCTAGAATATCTTAGAAAATATGACCTTTAATATAGTCCCATCTTTATAAACAGCTTCAGGGTCATCCCAGCATTTCCAGATAAAATTGAAGACATATAAAATAAGGAACTGCTGAGTTTTCATCAAACTGAGAAAGAATAAATCATAAGATGTGGAAAAAAAAGTTTTGTGACTAAAGCTTTTGCAACAATGCAATTTTACTGTGTTATCATATCACACTAGTTCTTCAGTCATATGAGAACACGAAGCATGTAAGTAACCTAAGTATGACTATTGCTGCTCTTTAGGAAAATTGTTCAATAATTTATTGACCTCCCATTGCTTAGGTTTACTGCCTAAAATGTAATCCTCCTTTTTCTTGATATTGTCAATTTTTTTTTGTAAGTGAAGAATTTTTAATATTCAACTTGGTAGCATTTGAAACCAGCCTGAAACAGAAAATTTTATGAGAGTTTTATAAACTTCATTTAAACTGAATCCTAGGAAATGTGGAAAAAAAGTATTGCAGATGAGTAATTTTTAAGGAATTGGGAGGAAGAGACACCATTATGTAAAGGAATGTTTAGTATCAAAGCATATAAATAGCTTTAGCTGACAGCTGAACAATAACTTCAAAAGTTAACAAATCATTCTCAAATTTTGATAGAAAGGGAAGCTAGAAAAAGAAAGATAGATTTATTCCATTTTGAAGATAAGAAAGGCAGTTTTAATTGTAATTTTTAAGGATTTTTCAGACATGCTCAACTTTTGATTTCAGTGTTTTTAATCCTGATTTGCACTAATAAAAACTAGGTGCAAATGAGTGCTGATGAGTCTGTATTGAAGTTAAACGAATAGTTGAAAATGTCTATGAATATTCATTTAAATTCAAAAATTAACTCCAAATTGATCATGTCTATGACTTTGTGAATTTGCTTTCTACGAGCATACATGCACTTGAAATTACCTTTCATGAATATTTGCAAAAGCAAATTTTCAATTAGATATTTCATATACTTGCAGAAAATAATTTTTCAGTGATATATTTAATTGTGAGATTTGGATTTTACATCATGCTGCCTGATATTTGTGATCTGTTCTGTGGGACTGCATATTTGAAGGCCTCCAGAAAGGTTTTAGCTGGATGGAACACTTTGGAAAACCTTTACCTAGTGAATTATGGGATTCATCAAGAAGCAGAAAAAAATGAGAATATACAAGAAAATCAGAAACTGTGAAAATTTCCATTTGAGAATTTTATAAAACATATATGGAACATTGTACTTCAGCATGAAGTGAATCTTAGAGGCCAATTTCTCCTCGTGTGTGTTGTCAGGTCATGATCACGGCCAAGTTCAGTGACTATGTCCAAGCAGAATAACTTTAAGGCAGTGGTTTTGATTTTTAACCATTGAAGGTAAGAATCATGATTGCAATGGCTGATAGTTTGGGGTAGCTTAGAAAAAGTGGTATGACTGTCATTGGAGCTCCAACATGGGATGTGTGGTTTCAATTAGAAGCTCACTTCACAAAAGAAGTCCTAGATCTAATAAGATGCTTGTATAGAACTTTTCTCATGGTGCATCCAAGTCAAACATTATCTAGAGCCTGCTGACTTGCAGGAAGAACTGAAGCTGAAAATAATATTCTTACTAAGGCACACCAGAGAAGTGACAGTTTGGCAAGTCTTCCATATCAGGAGGAGAAACCAACACCAGCAAGTGAGATGAGAGGACCTGCTTGGCACAGGTATTTTTGTGTTCCTAGAAACAAGGAGAAGCAGGAAGGATGCTGGACCCCTCCATGGATGCAGTAGGGCCAGTTCTGGCTGGAGCTGTGATGTGTGGGGAGGCTCAGAGGAGAAGCTGCTGGCAGCCTGCAGAGGCGACCACGGGACCCCATGGCCAGCCCAGGAAGGTGAGCTCAGCCACCTCGAGCAAGGGGAACGGGCTGCTCGGGGGGAACTGCCTGAGTGAGGCTTGCAGCTGGCCTTAGCAGCCCCTGTGCTACTAATCTTGCAGGGGAGGAGAGGTCCTGGTCGATAATGGCAATCTAGGAATGCATTTTTAAATTTCAGTTTAGTTTTATTTTGTGAGTTCATCCATTGCTGTGCACAGGAGTGTAACCACTTATTTTGCTGGACTAAATGTGTCCTGATTTCACCTTGGCAGCTGAATGGCATATTCCCTATGGCTGATTCAAGGCACTTTCTTCCTGGTAGAGCAAGGAAATATACACACACAAGTATTCCCTTGGAGCAGGGGAGTGGTTTCCCACCTAGGTACTGGAGACAGCTTGAGGGCAGGGTCAGTCTCCCTCATCAGGCACAGCCAGTGCCTCTATCAAGCAGCAGGGGAGGGGAAGATTGTATATGATGCATGAGGTACCATAGGAGATACCATACAACTCAAAAGAAATTGAATCAGGTTCTGAAACTGAGACAACCAAATTTTTCAGCATGACCAGCCTTGGCTTGTCAGGATATTGAGTACCTTGAATTCAATGTTCAAATATTTTGCAAGTTAAAATACTGTTTATTGGAAGAAATTTGTGAGTAATTTAAAGCCAGGAATTATTTGGGGAAATTTCTGAGTGATTTTTAGATAATCAAATAGAAGAAATGTAGGATGAATACATTATTTTGTTATATTGCATATTCATCTCTAGTTTGAATAGTGAGAGAGAATCTGGCCCCAGTGCCTAGAAGTCATACTCAAGGATTGGATTTCCTGTGTAAAAGCTATACAGTGTGATAACACAGTTGTACTGCATATTCAGTTTTGATATGTAACCTTTTAAATAAATTGGAATACTCTTTGTGCCTATACTGGCACACACGGAGAGATCATAAACAATAATTTTGTAAAGGTCACTTCCTCTCTAAGCGCTTGAGCTCATGGCAAGAGCAGCATAGGGCTATTAAAAGACCTTTATGCTTCTATTTTTTGGTGTCTGTTAATATTTTTGCATCTTTGAAGCTCTGTTTAATATAAAGGCTGTGTAGTGTCCCATGCCATGGGTCTGTCTGTGCAGGCCTGTGCAGTGAGGCCCTGGGCTGCCTCCCTGTGCATTTTAACAGCAAATGCCTGCTGGCTGTAGGATCTGGGGTTACTCTCAGCATGGAGCAGCGTGCCCAAGGCTGGCAGCATCCTTCCTGCTGGGAATGAGGGGGAGCACATCAAGGTCCAAATGGTGGAGGCTTTTGTGTCAGGAGCATCGCAAGACAGCCAGGTATCAGGAACCTGGGCAATACATGAGTGCCAGCAGTGGCTGAGGGATCTGCACAAGGTGAGAGTTACCAGATGCTTGCCAAGTTCAGCTACACAGCACATTGCTCAGATTTTCCTGCTGCTGCCCTTCTAAGGTGCTAATGAAGTTGTTAGTTGAATAATTTTTTTTGGTCCAGTGGAAATACCCTTGGTCTTGCTTGTCTCCAGCAAAATACTTTGTCTCAGAGGAAATGCTTGGAAGTTTATAGTCCATCCAACCAACATTAAAACCACATATATCTGCTGGTCTTCAGAAACAAAAGCACATTTTGTAACAAAACTCCATTTATGCTATACCCATTGGACTGTTCTGTCCTGTGATTGACAACATGGCCTAAATCAATATCCTTTTATTTTCAGATCTCTATTATTTTGAAGAAATCTACATTTGTCCTGTTGACAGTGTAGGGAGAAGTTATTCCTCACTGTAGTGCCATCAGAGGATACCCTCAGCAGGGTAAGTGGAGTCTGTCTGGTGTCATTAAAATAGCCCCCTAGCCTGAATGTGTGTGATATTTTCTGGGGGACAGTAAAGCAGGAGACTGAGATGGTGCATTTTAACTCTGGGATTATTTCTTCCTCCTGCTGCTGCTGGTGTAAAGCCACCATGGCTCACAGAAGGAACAGGATGTTTGTAAGGATATTGGCCATACACAGAGGGGTTGTAACTGCAAAACACCACAGTGTGCCTGGAGAAAGGATGCCTGATGTTGCATGCTTGTTGGCCTCTTTGGTGGGCAGAAGTTGGTGCTGCCCACACAGGAGGTGGCTCATCCATCTGCTTTTGGGGACACTCCCACACCTTCTCTGGCACAGCTGGAATTGCCCCAATCCCAGACACAGCACTATGCAAAACCAGGGCCAGAGCTGGGGAACAGCCCAGGTACCCTCCAGCTTCTGCTGCCACCATCCGTGCTGCTGTGGTGTTTATTCAATACCTAGAATTTTGTTTAACATTATTTCACTTCTCTCTCAGTGAGAAGCCCTTGAATGTATGATTCAAAGCTTTGATTTTCTCTTCTGTGGAAGACCTGTGCCTAGCACCTGTCTGTGATCTTTGGGAGGTTACATGCACTCAACAACAGAGCTATGTCAGCCTGAAAGTTTAAATCATTCAGGTGTCTCTTATCCTGGAAAATCTCTTCATTCATTCTGAGGGCAAGCTGATAGAACTGATAGAAATCCATATTTCCTAGATTTAAAGTATCAATGTTGCTAGCTCCTTCTGCATTAATAGATTTTCTATTTTATGGGGTTCTTAATAACTCACCTAAATTTTAACCAATTTGCATGAATGAATTTTAAGGAAGGTCATAACATTATAAAAGTCTGTATTTGTGCTTGTTCCACATCACTCTACAAACTAGCTGTTTTTTTCTCAAGCTGATAATTGTAGCTAGTAATTTTACTCCTTTGGCAGAATTTTTCTGACCTTCCCTACTTTCCCCCACTCTCTGAATCAAAAAGAATTTTTTGTAAGATACTACAAAATCTTCCCCAAAAAGGGATGGAACTTCAATCTCATAATAAGAAATAAAAGAGGTAATTTCCCTTGTGATTGATAAGCATAATTTGTAAATGAACCTGCTTTATGGAATGATGAAAAATGGTTGGAGCAGTTAAAAAATGAATTGAATATGCAAAAAATAGATTCCCTATAAGAAATAATATAAATTTGTAAATTCAGAATACAAAATTATTCATAGACGTTGAATGAACAAATTAATTTGGCTGACTTTACCATCCATTTACATAGAAACCATCTTTCACATTTTCTGTGTAGACCATTTTCTATGTTCTGCTGTGACTGAGGGAGAAACAAAGCACATGAGTCCTTTAAGGCAAGAGGAAAACATCCCGAAAGTCATTTTAACTGATTCCAAGAGTTGTGCAGCGGGCAGAGATTCAGGGAATGACAAAGGCACATGCAGAGAGGGAGGCAGCGATGCCAGGGAAACAGCTGGTGTCTGAAAAGCCCAGTTTGCTGTTCCCCTTACTGCTCTGTGTGGAGGCTGGGGTGGAGCCCTTTGCTGCTCAGGCCAGGCTCTAGCCAGGACACTGCTGGGGGGATGCTGGCCTGGAACTCGTGCCTTGGGAGGGCCCGGCCAGCTGGGATCGAGTATGGCAAAGCCAGCCATGGAGAATTGTAAAACCAGCTTCTTGCTTGACCACACGGACTCAGTGGGAGTGACTGTACCAAGGAGAGGTCTCTGGGGTAGGCTTGTTTCAGTTCTCCTTGCACAGTAGACATTGCTTCCAGACTACATGGGTACACATGGGCATGTCTGGCCACTTTTGGCTTTTCTATCACAAGACTCAGAAGCAAATTTTTAATGTGTCAGTCTTTGTTTCTCTAATTCTTTCTGTTCACCCCAAAGCTGAACAGCTGGTGAAGGCCAAAGGTATGTGTTTAAGGCACCAGTGCTGCAAACAAACCACAGCATGGTTCTGTTATGTCATGTCATAACAGCATCCAGCCCTTGTGCAGGAGAACCTAGGTGAGCATCTCAGTAGATGCAGCTAAATTGCACAGAGTCCAGCTCCTGAGCCCCTGAAATGTCTGGGAACAGCCACAGGCTGGTTTAGAGGCCAGGAATGGTGACTGTCTGATGCCTCCTCTTCCCTCTGCATCCTTTCCCATTTTCTTGGTGAGAACTACAAGAAACACCCATTTATTCTTCCTAGATCAAACTGTAGCTAATCCATAATGAGACATGCTGGTATCATTTCTTGCTACTCAGGCACAAAAACACTCAGCAAGTTTTTCCATGTTTAAAAACATGCTGAGTTGAGCCTTGCATAGTGACACTGCATGACCAAAAGCAAAGTGCAAAAATGCCTACAATTCAGGACCTCAATTTAACTCACTTTTGTTGAGACATTTCAGACAGGATAATGACATATGAATCCAAAAGACAGTTTTTTATTAAAAAGACTAATAAATGTTTCCAATTTCTTCCATGAGCATTTAAGAAAAAAAATTAACAACAATGCTGTCCGGTTCTGTTTCAACATTGAAAGTAGAAGCAAACTATTTGAAATTGGCCATTCACAGTAACTGTGGCCAGGGGAAGGAAACTATAGTGTCAAGGTATTAGGAAGAGAGAAGCAAAAAAAATAGGTTGCCCATTTTCCTATCTTTCATCTCTTGCACAGTTTGGCAGAGAGTTCGGGAAGGGGCTTTTTGCCTCTTCAGGGAGAGACATAAACTTGGACCACACATTCTCAAACACTGCCAGCTTGTCATTCAGCTCATGCATTCAAGATGTTGCATATTAATAGCACTCCCTGATGACTGGTGGGTAGGGGTCTCTCCACCTATACAAAATAAGCCTCTTGGCACAACAAAGTACAAAAGAGGCCCATACAGGGAAAAAATGCACTTGAGAACTGGTTTGGAGAAACTCTGCACAGATGCTCATGTGCAGATGCATATTTCAGATGGTTTTCTCCTGATTAGCATGCAGCAAACTCACCTGTTTTGCTGCCTAAAGGAGTCACAGCAGACATGGAGGAACACCTGCGTGAGTTCAGTTGTGTCTCCCTGTGAATATGATTTCCACCCTTATTCCATTGCTGCTCTGTGTAGCCACTGAGACCCTTTTCAATCCCCCTCTTGGACATGCCTAAGCCAGCAAACGCAGAGAGGTACTTTGGGATGGAGACAAAGCACGAACAGTGCAGAGTGCTGCATGTTGAGAAGGGAAGAAGGGAATGAGTGGGTGGATTGGTCACCCAGGTGCATTGGGGGTGCTCAGGCCAGATGGGTTCTGGCGTGGCTGAGATAGGAGGATGAGCTCCCAGGACCTGCACAAGAGCCTTGTGTTTGTCATCTGCAAGTGATCTGACACTCAGCACATACAGAGTTTCACCTGAGGTCTGGTCATGAGACAAGAGAATGAAGCAGGCTGTCTCCCCTCTCCCCTGCAGTGTGCTGCTTACACGTGTCTGCCGCTGATTCTCACACTGCGCTCTACAGGCAGATCCTACACACGCATGGGGAATAAATTTCCTTTGTGCTCTGCTCCATTGTAGTTTACTCCAATGGCAGAAAGCACAGCTTAGTTCTAACCATGTGTTTTGTAAAAATGAGCCTCAGGAGGAGAAAGTGGGGAGAGAGTTGCTTATACATGTGTCGGTATCTGATGCAATCCGCAGTGTGAGCCACGTTTTTCTGGATATTTCAGCATACACTGAGAATGACACATGAGTAGTCCAAGCTATTTTCAGAACTGACAGTTTTCCTTTTCACTCCAACAATTGCTTCTTCAATACACTAGAGTATGCAAAGTGCTTCAATAAACTTTTAATTGGGAGTAGGAGTAACAGTGAAACTAAGGGAAAACTTAAGGCAAAACAAGAGCTGACCTCAGCTCATACCTGTTTTGTGGGTTTGTTGTTAACTTTTTAAAAGAGGCTGCACACCTTGGCATTTGTTGATTTCTGACAAGACTTTTCAGAAGTCCTTCTCAGGAGTCCTGTAACAGCCTATGAATGGTTTTATGATATTCTTGACCCAGGAAAGATCCAGCAGAAATCTGCTCTGATGGGAGCCATTGGCTAAAGGTGTCTGGATACATTTGGATCAAACTCTTAGGTATTTCTCTAAAAAAAATATTCAAAATGTTTGAGATTTTCAGAAAATCTTCTCAGATCCTTACAACAGGAAACAGATTACAAGCAAAACTCTCCAGGTAAATGTGAGATGGATTTTGCTCTAATAGCTTGTTCATAGTCTTTGCCTGAAGTTTACTGACTGACACCAAGAACACAAATATGCCAGGGACAGGGTCTCTACTTCTTAAGCTGTCAAAATCAATTAGGGATCTGAGGCAGGGTGGTGTATTTCCTAGGAGCTTAATTTCTTTCTATTACCCTCCTGACAAAACTAACCAATCTCTTTGGAGCTTGCAAAGTAAGGTGCATCCCACAGAGCTAATGCTGTGTGCACTACTTGTAAAAAGGTATGTTTAACAAAAGCTGCATTCTGGATGTACTCCAGATATCATTACTATTGTTTAATTTCAGCTGCAGTTCAGCATTTGTTTAAGATAGTTTTAAAGATAATAATCTCACTAGACAGATACAAAATACAAAACCGAAATTACGTTGCTCAATTATTTTGTTTACTAGTGATGTTTAACCACTGTTTTTGTCTGAATAATGCAGAAGAGCTGTGATTTTTTTTACCTTTAAGCTTCTCTGAAAATACAGCTTTAGCATCACTACCTATTTCTTTCCAGATTACGTTATATGAATGAGTTTGATAGGAGTCACCATGGTGAGGAAAGGATAATGGAATTTCAGGTAAGAGTTCTCCATAATGAATTCATTCCTTACAGCATGTTAACACCCACCCATGGAATTAGGGACCTTTGTAACACAATGCAACAATTTACTAGACATCACAAAACACCAATTATAGAATTGGACTGAAATGAGCTGCCAAATCCTCTGTTCCTGATAAAAGAAGGATAGGTATAGTCGTGCCAGCACATTTTAACTCCTTCCTAAAAATTCACTTGGGTCCATTGTGAACATCCTCGGTGATACAGTAGATTGACTGCAGTGCTATGTGTATGACATGAAAGTAAAATAAAATAAAATTGAATAGGTCATGAACAGCAGTGAATATGAACTCAATTTGGATCATATTTATTTAAATAATTACAGCAGATTGTTAACTTTGAGAATCTCCTGATTTATGCAAGGGAAAATGAAAGAGAGTTGGCTTCTATATTGTATATTTAGCTTGATAAAAGGAAGCCAGTCTGCATGGAAGAAGTGTGCAATTGAAGTTCCTCAGCTGATATTTTATAAAAGCACAATTAAATGTCAGTACTTTACAAAGAACTCTTAAATCCTTAGACTGAATCTCGTCTGTTTTTACTGGTAGCAGGGTACCAAACTGTAAGCAGAACTGAGCAGGATCTGACTTTCCATCACAGACAGTTAATAATTAAATCAAACATTATATTCAACAATAGAACATATGCATCAGCTTCTTTCAAATTGCATTTCCTTCCTGTTAGATCCATTAGTGTAAACCAGACTGCCTTTAGAAAACCCCTTATTGCTGCTGTCTTTCAGCACAGTTCCTGAAATGGATAATGTGGTGCATATTATGGGCAATTACACAGAACTCCCTAGTGACAGGGTTTTAGAGTTTCAGAATAAAACAGCTGGAACTACAGGGCTGTAAACTAATCGGAAAAAGAGACAATAGTAGCACATTTAATGCACATTGTTAGAACATGGACAAAGACTAGATATATGAAATACTGCATATCACTGTACCTACTGTATTGCACAGCATCTTCACTGAAAATTCCATTTAAGTCTTGAAAGACAAGGGAGTCAAAAGCCAATGATTTTGTCATGAACAAATGCATGCACAGCTCTCTAACCTGAGCTAATTGGAAACATTAGAGGAAGAAGCCTTGATCCAGAGCTGTGGTTTTCTCTTAATGTCAGTGTAGTTTGAATCAAATCCAGAATTCTATTCAAAAATTATAATTTATTTATGAATGCATAATGAATATATACCTACATATGCTAAAAAACTATGTCTCCATCCTTCTTTTACTGTTTAAATATACTGAAGATTTAGCATTTGTGTTGCAAAAACTGCATTTGCTCTTCAATATATCTCAGATATTGCCACAATACATAGTGTTTGATCCTCCATCAATTTAAATTGATGGCAAAGCTCCCATTAATTTTAGTAATACAGCAGTGAATTTTTAGAATAGCACATGCATCATTTAAAAGCACAATGACCATGATTACATGTGTAATCACGGTAATTGTGTACACAATTACTGGTTGGGTATCTAACTGCCTTTCAAAAATCAGTTGCTCTACTTGCGTGTATACTCACAGTAGTCACTTGTGAAAATGCAGTGCAGCCCAGAGCATCCCCACCTCTGTGCTTGCCCCTGAAATACTGCAGGTGAGGTCTTGTCTCTGGCATTAGGGATGTAGGATAGAGAGGTATATGTTTACATTGCAGTGATTTCAACCACAAATAAGAAAGGGAGAGAAATAGCTGCAGTGTCCCTTTGGGAAAGTAAAAATGTAAAATTACTTCAACTAATTTTTCAAAAGGACAGAGACTGATTTGCACCAGCTCCTGTCTTGTGAGCCTCCTTATCAGCAGTGTCCAGCAGGCATGGGCATGTTAATGTTTTATAATGATATGGCAAAATGATCAAATAATATATCAAATAACAGCAGAATATAACAAAAAAAAAACCAAAAAACCAAAAAAAAACCCAACCCAAAACCAAAAAAAAAACCAAACAAGCCACACTGAGTAAAATTTTGTAGCTTAAAAAATTCAGAAAACAGTTAAAGTTTCACTGTAGTGCAGTGAGTTTCTTAGAATGCAGAACCCAAGAACTAGCTGCTGTGGCTCACTCTAGTTTAAAAGGTGACTCCTTCTGCTCAGAAGGTTGGTTCCTATAGGTGCAGAGGTATAGAAAAACACATCCTCCCTGGCCAGGGATAAGACTTCCAGATCCATCCTTTTGCTCAGTATAATGGTAGCTGGAGAAAGTTTTACGCAAGCCAGTTGTCCCCACAGTCCTGGCTTCCTCCTGCCCTGGGGAATGGTGGGTGTGCTTTGCTCTCCCAGTGACAGCGGAGGGGAGGGATGGAGGGGCTGGGCAGGCTGGGCCTGGCAGCCTGGCCTGTGCTTCTCCCAGGGGAAGGCTGGGCCATGAGTCCACATGAGGGAAAGCAGGTGTCATTAACAGCCAGAAAGCACCCTCTTCCTCAGGAGGAATGGGCCTGATTCCAGGGGATGGGAGCACTGGAATTGTGATGAATGAGAAGTAGCACAGCCTCTCCAGGAGCCCCCCTTGCTGTGCAGTGACAGCCAACAGCACTCACTCCAAGGGACAGAGCAGGACAGGATCCCATGGCTCATGAGAACAGGACCCCCAGCAGCCTGACCCTATGGGAAAGGCAACTGTCTTTCCAGATGGAAGACTCAAAAATTGGCAATGAATGAAAAATGAACTTTTTCTGAGGCTGCCAGTGGCTGGAGGAGGGCGGCTGGACTGAGAGGCCTTCAGCAGACTGCCTGCTGCATGTTTACCAAGGAGGGAACCTTGTAAAATGTGCTGGGGCAGATGTAGTGGTTACAAATCACACGTGCTGTCTAAATAAGATCTGAATATCAAATGTTGTAATGTTTGACAATATTTGGTTCTTGACTTACCTTATTTTAGATGGTGGAAATTTTGAGGCTCCTCCCCATCTATGGGATTTTAGTCCCATCAGGGTTTGGGAAGTTTGGTCCTGGGCTGTGGTGTGTTGAGAAGACAACAAATGTACTCTGTCAGGAAGAAGAGGGAACAGTGGTCAGATGAAAAATTGAAAAATGTTGAAAAATGTTTCTTCTGCTACTGGAAAGCTTCAGCACCTTTCCCTTCAACAGCATCAGCTTGTAGGTGAGCTCATTGCATGCATGGCTGTGCTCCCTGGATGCTCAGAGCCCATGGCCACAGTGACTTGACATGTTTTCAGAATAACTTTATGTAAATGAATCCAGATGGCATGTCCTGTTGCCTCTGCACAAATACCTGCTAAATAGTTTTTTAAAACTTTATTGAAGGACGATTCCCTTCTTGATTCTCTACAACCATCCTGCTGATCACTGTAGCAGATTCTGTTCTTAATTTCACTACAATAAATGTGAAGTGACATCACTGACATCTAATCAGAGGGAATTTCAGCTCTCTGCATTGCCTTGGGTCTACAGTCTTGAACACAGGTGCTGTTCATGTAGAGTAAATTCAGTACAGAGCATTAAACATTTGTAATTAACATTGGAGAGCTATATGAAGCCTTGAAGCTATGAAATCCCTAAAGTCCTGTAGAAAACGTTTATTTATGCAGATCTGAAGTGTTATTCAAATAAATTCACCCTCAAAGATGGAGAATTGCTGGGACATGAACATAAGGCTCTAAGACTATATATTGGAGAAAAGTTCCCTCAGAAGTGTGCATTTAGTCACCTTTGGTGACACATGCTGCCTTGCCTGCCACCTCTGCAAGTGTGGCCTCACTTTCACTGTTATTGCAACATGTGTCAAATGAAATGAAAACAGAGATTTGGGAAAGGATATAATTAACCTACTTGTAAACATTAACCTTAAATATCTTGCTAATTATCTCACTAATTTAATCACTGCAGCTCTCAAACTTGTTTGTTAAATATTTAATTCTACAAATTGTTTTTGGTACAGAGGTGTGGGGAGCTTTCTGTGAATGTAAGTTACTTTGTAAAACTCTGTAAAACCATTGTTATGTTCACACTTCATTGAACAAACCCTGCTGTCAACAAGACTTTTAATGGAAATCACAAGCAACTGTGCCCTGAGGCGAAGAGATATAGTGCCCTATTATTTTAAAATCTAATGAACACATTGTGTGGAGTGTAGACCAGGGTAAATTTCTTCCTGCACATCTTCAGGTTTGATTCCATGGGAGTATAGCCTAGAAAGCTCTGGGTTTCCTTGTTCCTTTGGTTACAGGGAAGCAATACAGCTATTTCTTACCTATTCACCTCTTTATTACTTGAGTAACTCAGCAAGATTATGTCCTTGATTTTCAGCCCTTTTTATCAAGTCACAACCTTGTGCTACAAGGAACCTACAAGGCGTTTAGATGCTTCAGTTACAATGCCACCCAGAATGCCTCTAATTATTCCTGAGAGGAAGCTCTTGAATTTGGTAGTGTTTGTTGAGAAGCTGAAAGCTCTGGTTTTGTTCCTTCCTCCCTGATGGGAAGGGGGCTGTGCTTGTGCTGCCTCCTGCAAACACCCACGGCACAGCCCAGCACTGCAAGCCAGGGCATGGGGACACCTCAGTGCTGAGGCTGGGAGAGGAAACAGGCAGGGCATGGGTGCTGGGGGCATCCCAGGGAGAGTGGATGGCAAAGCCAGGACACACTGGGGACATCCTGGCTGGAGTGGATGGCAAAGCCAGGATATGTTCTGGAGGCTGGAGGCACCCAAATCCTCTGTCCCATGGGAGGCAGGGGCCCTCAGCTGTGCAGTGCCTCCCCTCAGACAGGAGCTTCAGCCAGCCCTGTGTTTCCAGCTGTACCCCCATGGCAGCTCTTTGTCAGTGTTATTTTCTCCATTTTTGTTATATTTGTCTTCTTAATTGAGGAAGCAGGTAGATTAGGAGTCACATTGTGGTTTTGCTCTGTAATTCTTACCATCAGAGAAGGTGCAAAGGTATGCTAAATTCAGGTGACAGCTCACAGCAGACCTGTGACAAGAGCCATTTGATAAGTGTCCATATAAATACCTATTTGGGACTATATTACTACCTTATCATATATTATTTAGAATTTCATCCTGATTGTCTGTGGTTCTTTATTACACACTTAGGTACTGGTTAGTTCAATAAAAAAACCCAAATTTCTGTGACTTTAGCTGAAAAAAGCTCTGTTTGTTCCTGTTAGTTATATGAAGTCTTGTTCTTTCTGTGCCTTATCTCAATTTCTGGGCATTTTTCCCTTCATTTACTCCAAAAATTACTTCAGTACTAATGAATACTGAAAGACAGCCAAGACAGGATGAACTTTTGGACAATTTATGCAAACATGACAGATGATAATAGATTTACTGTAAACATGTCAGGCACAAAAGACTTGACTGCTTTTTAAATACAGTGATACTGGAAGAGATTTATGGATATTTTCAACTGTTCATTAAAGAGAAAAACATTTTGAAACTATAGGCTCTATCCTTTTATCCATTTTTGCCTTCCAGGCTGAGTTGCAAACCTTTGATGTTTTCTTCACCAAAAAATAAAATTAGTTATGAATTTATTTCTTCCAAGTACTTTTATTTTTGTGTCATTTTACAGTTTATATTACATTCTTGGCAGTCCAAATTATGGTGTTTGGAGAGCACCTAGAGTCCACAGCTCTAAGTTTTCTAAAAATAAGGACTAAGTTCACTTAATGATGCTTTCTGGCTATTGTCTTTTTTCTTCTCTAGTAATAAAAGGTTAATAAAATCTCTGAATACTTTAACTGCCTTTTAGACCAACCAACCAATTAAAGGTTATTCTATTCTAAATGACTGGAAGCTACTTGAATTGATAAAAGTTAACATGAAATAGCTAGTACCTGTTGGATCAGGTTAATAAAAAGCAATGTCTTAGACATGGAAATCATGTATAAATATGGTTCCTGTAGTTGACCCAGGTATCAATTCTTACAGCCAGACAGGCGTATTCTTAACTGTTTATTGTCAGAGTCTGCTTCTGTGCCCTTACAAATCAATAGTGAGCCTTGCTTTCAACTTCAGTGCAGCTGATGTTGTTGGCAGTCAATGATTTTGCAAGATCAGTTCAAGATACTGGAATGGTTTCAGGGAATTATTGGATTCTTTCTTTCTAAAATAGTGTTAAACTCGTAAGTAGGAATTTAAGGAATTTAAACGTGAAAATATATGCGCTTGCACTGCTTCTTAAAACTAGTGTATCTTGCCAAATCTCCTATCAAGTCAAAGCAGTGCACCAAAATGATAGCAGGAAGGATTGTGCAGTGCTCAAACATCTAATCCTGCATGCTCACAGTGCTGAGCATGCCCTCATTTTTTGAATAGATGGAGAAGGATGGAGAAAGATGGAGAAAGAGCAGATTTGGGTGGAAAATAACAGTTTTCAATGCAACCTTAGAAGAATATTGGCAATTTTGTAACAGAATGATTTGTGCATCCTGAGACCCTTCGAAGGAAGGCAGGAAGCTTTATAAAGGCTTCATTTTGGAAAAAAACAGAGAGCTGAAAGTAGTATTTTACTAATTCTCACTGGAGGTGCATTTCCTGCTTTTGAAAATTAAGAGCCACAAACTAACACACATTTATGAATAATATAATGCTGTTGGAGATAATGCAAATGTCTTTATAAATAACATATTATAGCTTAAATCATTCATTTTAATGCCTTTTTTTTCTCCTATATGAACAGGTCTGTGCTGGACTGCATTAATTAAATGTAGGTAGGTTTCTAAGGCCAGATCATCATTACTTCTGTGTCCCTGATTTAAATCTGCAGTAAAACATTTCTCCATTTAGTTTGGTGCTTTTGTGTCATATTTCATACACTAGTTGTCTCTTAATTAAATCCATGATAGCCCACCAACACAGACTATTAAAATAACTATACTTTGCACTTGACATATTTATGAGACAGATTCATAAGAGTATAGACTGATACTTGAACTACTCTCTGAGAAATGCTAATAAGATTATGATGAAGGTAAGATTAGAACATTCGTCTCCTTTTCACTTCTCTCTTCTTTATAGGAATTTATTTTTATAACTGCAATTCACTATTTCTATTTTCACTATTCCAGGCTCTTTGATGTTGTTGTATATACCAACAGTTCTTTCTGTGTCAATTTATTGTGGCAATGAAGAGTGGGAAACTGCTAATTTATATCACACCAGCAAAGTGCATAACTGTTGTGTTCCTTGAAGTATGAATGTTTGCAGACATCTGTAAACCTTCGCATGGGACTGACAACTTCAGGATAATACCTTTGGATTATTACCTTTGGAATTGGGTGATGAAGAATATGGATGATGGTGAAGTGCCACGTTTTTTTACCTTTATTGTCTTATTCCTTCAACCCTCCTGGTGGTGTAGAGCTGGCTGAGTCTGCTCCTGGAGGAGGGCGGAGACAGTGGCATTGTGCCTGTGACCCCTCCGTGCCTTTTCCTGTCTCTGTGACCCCTCAGTGCCTGTTCCTGTGCCCATGACTCCTCAGTTCATGTTCCTGTGCCTGTGACCCCTCAGTGCCTGTTCCTGTGCCCATGACTCCTCAGTTCATGTTCCTGTGCCTGTGACCCCTCCGTGCCTTTTCCTGTCTCTGTGACCCCTCAGTGCCTGTTCCTGTGCCCATGAGCCCTCAGTTCATGTTTCTGTACCCGCAGTCCCTCAGTGCCTCTCTCTGTGCCTGTGACCCTTCATTTCACGTTTCTGTGCCAGTGCCCCCTCAGTGCATGTTCCCGTGCCAGGCAGGATGCCCTTGCCCATCCCTCAGCTGTGGCAGATGCAGTGGGGTGTCCTGAGCTGTCAAACTGCTCTGGGCAGCTGGACTGTCACTGCAGTGTTGGAAATGGCCTGGGTGTATGGCCTCAGTGGGTAAGGAAAACAGAAAAGCAAGCAAATCCACAAATCACATAATTTGAAAGGCTGTTAGACATATGCTAAGATTTTATCATTCACCTGTATGAAAATCTTGAATTGTCTTCTTAGCATTATTTACAGACAAAGTTGCTGATATAATTTGTTTGTTAATTTTCTTAGTAATTTGGATGTGGAAAGTTCAAGGAATTCCATGTTTGAGAAGAATGTTGCTAGAAGTGAAAGAACTGCTAAATGAAAATCATAAAGGATTTCTATCATTTTTCAGGACCGCAATGTTCACATCTTAGGGACCTTTCCTCTCTATTTTTTTTCAGATCCACATTCTTTCATGGAAGAGCTTCCACTCATCATTGTGTTGGGGTCCAGGTGTGGGTACAAATGGAAAGGGCTCTAAATACATGCAGCTTGAAAGGGATGTATTTTACAAGTGGGGTCTATAGAAAGCCATGTCTATATGATGTTCAGATGTTCAGGAGGGTAAAAATACATCCCTGTGTTTCATCCTGGTATTCTCTGTGAAACAATGAAAACATCAAATGCTGGGATTTCATTTAGAAATAAATACAATATTAGAAAGTAAGAATAATAAAGTTATATTAAATATTTCATCCTCTACAGAAATAAACCAGCTACAGTTCAGGGAGCTTCACTAAACACATTAAATCTAATAAAATTGCCTACACATACTCCTGACACTAGTAGTAATTAAAATAACTTGTTTCAAAAAACTGGTCCTATACATGAATACTTATTGGCAATTATTTCCAAGTTCTTCAAACCAAAGATAAAGTAATTTGATTCACACACAATGTTCTTGTAAACGTGGTTCATACTGGGTTTTATATGCAGCTTAGGACTGTTAATTGCCATTTTGAGCCTCACAGTAAAATAGAGTTCAATATGTCGCTTTTTCTGAAGTATTGAGAAATGTTTGAGAAATGCTTGTCTTAGTCTAATCAACTGTGAATAATTTATTTCTGAGTCCTACTTTTCAGTATAAATGGATCTGACTTTTCTCAGAGCTTCTCAAGTCTAATCAACTTGTTACATTCATTTAATTAAGGAAATCTGTAGCGAACTGTGAAGTCTAAGTACCAACAGGCTTTTTTGTTGTGCAAAATTGGTGTATTTTCACTGTGAATGTGATTGTGGTTGTTTATACTGACAGGTAGCCTCTACTAAAGAAGTCAGGGGTTTTTTTCTACACATATGGGTCACTATGAATAGCACATAAACTGTTTTCTGAACTGCCTCTTCTGTAGTGGACCCACCACCCAGCTTCCCAAATTCACACAGCAGTAGTTTTCAGGCAATTCTCATTTCTGGAAGGGTTATGAGTGTTCTTCCATGCCTCAAAGGGGAGGAAGATATAATGGAGGTATAACATACCAGAGTGGGGATAATAGACTGCCTTTAGTCACAGTTAGCCTGAAAAAGATCATCACACTTGAGGATTAAAACACTGGCACAGGCTTATGGTCAGGATCTGCAAGCCACAGAGTCACCCACAAAGGCATGAGCTAAGGTGCTGATTCAAAGTCCTGTCTGTTTCCCAACCCTACATAATTTGTTCTCATTTCTCTGAGAAATCAGCATTCTAGGAAGGGAGCAGCTCATACAATAAAGGGCTTTGACATCATACATGCATTTGTTTTAGAAAAGGCCCTATATTTATTTGCTAATAAATGTTCAGAAGTCCATCATTCCTCTCATATTTATGTGATATGAGGAATATTTTTTATTAGAAATATAGAGAGATGCTGTGGAGATTGACATAATATTTTTTTCTCCTTATCCTCAGACAACCTCTTCAGACTCAGAAAAAGTTCTCAACCCTGGTCTAAAATACTGTCCAGTGCTTATGGGTTATAAAATGAAAATCATCAAAGCTGTCCTTGACAGGATGTTTCTTTCCATTAGTTGATTAAAATGGTTTATTGTTGCCTACAGCATTGTTACTTTAAATGTATTTTTTAACAAAGAGCAGATGTGGCCGTGTCTTGCACTGTTTCTCTTTCTGTGGTTTCTGATACAGAAGTGAATCACTACCTTGGCAGATCCTCCTGTGGAGAGGGAGAGAGAAAGGTGAGGAGCCCAGCAATGGGCTGGTGTACCAGCTGGGGGGGGCTGTGCAACAGTACTGCAGAAAGTTGGAGGCAAAACATGCAAACCTTCAAGCAGCAAGTGTTCAGAGTAGAAGAAAACCCCAAAATCTGGAATTATCTGCCTGTCATTGCTGTATGTTTGCTCTGACAAAGCAAGAAGTGGGTTTTGGCATTTTTTCAGACTGTCAGCTCTAATGTTTCAGATAGAACGTGGAAGTGGAGAGTAACTGATCCTAAGACATTAAACAAGGTTGTACCCCCATAAACTCTCTCTACCCACTGCTATAACAAAGAGAACTGAAAAAGTCCAAGTCTTTGAGATGTATGTTAAATTTCTTTGTTCCTTGTCCCCTCCATGTTTGATAGGGGAGCTGAAATCTCGGTACAAATCCTGTTTCCAAATCTAGGGGTCAATTATGTAGAATAGTTATAGAAAAGGTACCTTTAGCATAGTTATAAAATAGATTATAGAAATAGTTATAGAAAAGGTACCTTTCCATTTCCTAGCACAATTTTTCTAAGGCATGTTGTCATCTGATGATAATTGGGTCTTTCACTAGTGAATCTCAAATTATTGGCCATGTGACCTTATTTTCAATAAATATTTATTTGAGAATCATAGGTTAATTAATTTCCATTGTTTCTGTTTTAATTCTATACATGCTTATACTATACAATTAGAGAAAAACACAGCCACGAGTAAATGTTGCTCATACAAAATGTTTCTATTACCCTTTACTTTTAAAACCATTAATAGATTATTAGGAGATATAAACATTGGAGACCATGGATCATATTTGCATGTTAATCAAGTCCATGAATTATACATTATTTGCTATGGAGAGTACTAGAAACAATATTCCTCCTTTCTAATATCTATAAAAGCTGGAGGTTTCCTGGAGCACACATCACATGCCCTCTGCAATACCTTCTAATAGAAAGAAAGAAATCCAGCTTTTCAAAGCAATCTCTCACTAAATGAAATAGATTTGTTTGTGTTGCTTTGCAACACACAAGTGTGACAGTTCATTTTAAACAAAATAGTTTTAATAATGTCATTACTAATATCTCTTTGGTCATCTCTCTGAAAAATTGTGTTTTAATAGGAATGTTTCATTTTAATAAATGGCAGAAGAGGCAAGCTGCCCTGAGTCAGCAGGAAGTGGATATACACCAGAGAACAGGCTGATTGTGTTAGATTCATCCAGAACACTGAACAGCACACAGACAGTCCAAGAAAAAGCAACTGGCTGTATTCAAATGATTAGTCTTACTGCTATGCTGTAGCACAGATTCACACATTCTTCTATTATTCCTTGACCTTCTGCCAAAAACTCCCACTTCAAGTAATAATTAGAATTAGTGTTTCCAGTGCATGCTTCCATCTTCCTAACAAACAGTAATGAAATGTGGCTTTTACAAAATATGTAGTTAATTAAACTTTTTTTTTGAACATTGTTTGATTAATACAGTTCCCCTGTGCTAGCCCCTCATTATGCCTGACTACCTGGGATTGGTGAATTGAAAGAAAAGCACTATCAATAGGATGAGTGAGATATCAGAATTTTGCACTTTAAAATTGATTGTGCTTTTAATTTTTATATTTTTTTTTGCTTATGTCTTGGAATAAACTGAAAGGACAGCCTTTATTTGTAATCCTGTTTTTTCAAGTCGAGGACAGTATGTGTATTATATAACAACTCTACAAATACTCCCAGTGTGAATTTGAAGAACACATATATCAAGTGCTACAAGATAACAAGTGGATTTCTAGGCAAGCTTTTTGAAAAGGTGTCTCAGCACTGTATTGCTTAATAACACTATGCAAATAGATATTCTGATTTCATTTTTAAAAATATTATTTTATGCTTTTTAACTGTCTGCCTTAATTATCCAAATGCTGAACAAGTATAGTCTTTTGATTGATGAGAGTTCCACCCCTTTACCCACACCCCTGCAGATATGAGGCTCCACAGTTTAGTACCATAAATCACTGTGATTGTAAAACTTAACTACTGTATGATCAGAGATCACATGCAGTGGTAGCCTGAATATGCATTCTTCCTTCGTTATGAATGTTTTAGGGCTAAATTTAGTCTGGATGTTTGGAGAAATATCTGTTTCTTCACTTAAGAAAGTAATGCATTTTAAATAAGCAATTCTTGCAACAATTGGAAATAATCACAGAAGTCTTCTATTTGCAATCTTCATTAATGTGAGTTATTTCACCACTTTAGGAGAAATCTTTTCAGAGGAAAACAACAATTAAACCCCTCCCCCCAGGCTCTGACAGCTAAGGATCTATGGATCAGCCATTTTAGTAATTAACCACAATTCCTCTGATTTGTGAATTTCCAGATGATGAGGCAGGAAGCAAGTTACATCTTGGAGAAATTGCCCTCAGGAGAGAGGAAAAACTATTGCGAGGTTGACAGCACAACCTTGTACCGGCACAGTTTCCCTTCCCCAGCGGTTCAAGGAGTTCCAAGCACCCTCCTGTAAATCATCAGCTCACATCTATTTATTATCTTCCAGCCCAGTGCACAACACTATCTGTTACACACGGATACCAGCAATATTGCAAGGTGGACTCAAGGGATAAAAGACAGCAAACCCTGCACACCTCCTATGCCTGAGTCACACCCACTATAAAGCCAGGCTCTGTTCATAAAGTGCATGCTGTTGTCAGAAATGAAACAATATGAGCTGTTCCAGTTCAGAGTGGAGTTTTTGTAGTGTTTTTCCAATATGCTTGATCTTATCATCTTGATATCTTTGTGTTCTTATACAGAGACAAAACTTATCTGCATAGTAATGGACAAAATGTCTATGGAAATATTGCTATTCGTTCAATGATTGTTGTTATATTTGGACTAGGCGCCAGCCTCACTCTGTGATGCTTGTCCTGGAATATCAATAAATAAATCATAAAAGCCAATGCTTCAAATATTGAAAAATTCACACTTCAAACTGTGTTTTGAACTATACTGAGAGCAATGCCTCAGATTGTCCTTTTGCTTTATATGAACAGAGGAAATTCAAAGTAGGAGGAAGTCTCTCCCGGGATTTGGCATAGGGGAGTGCCACAAACCATCAGCCTTCCTGTCTCTGCTGTGCCAACGAAGCCTCTCCTGGGATGTACCACGAGCAGCAGACAGAGTGTCTGGGGAGTTAATGTGGCTTCAGATGAAATTATCTCCTGCAGAATCCATCTTGCCTGTTGTTTGAGTGCATGCAAAGGAGACAGGCAGTGGTGAGGAGCCAGGCCACAGCAGGGCAGGTGAAGGCTCAGAGAAAAGTAGAAGCATCTTCCTACGGCTCTGTAAAGTGAAGTTCTTTGCACCACATACTTATGCTGCTGGTGAAAATGGGACATCACGCCTCTTTTTCTCCTTCTGTCTGGAGCCCAAATTTGGTAAGAGCAAACTCACTGAAGTCCCCACTCTGTTGCCCATTTCACTCCTCACTAGTAACAGATATGTAAATTCCGTGGTGTGATTGACAGCATTAAAAGGAGAAATGAGGGCAAATGTCCTTCTGAAAAGTACACTCTAGTTCAAGCACGAGTGCTTGGGCTGATGCCCAAGTTGCAGATTGACTTTCTATGGTTTGCATTGTGCGGGAGGCCACTAGGCAATTCTAATGGTTCTTTTTCTTTTGCTTTAAAAGCACTGAAATTAGCTGAAAGCTAGAAGTAGGAATGGTATTTTGTAGTAATTGTAAATGCAAAGCCAGACGAGCGCTGGAAGTCACTCAGGTACATCTATTCAAAGGCCAGAAGAAAAAGCACTGCAGGTATTCAGTGCTTTATCTGATTAGAAAACAGCCTGGCACAGATGTGATTTCTGCTCCATATATCAAGCTATGGCAGGCTTTTGCTGCTTCATTATGAAAGCATGTGAAGTAAAATAGGTTTTGGAACATAAAAAATGACAAATTTGGAAAAATATCTATATGCCAGATGGGTGTAGGAAGAATCCTTGTGACAAATATATTATTAAGGGAATATGCATAAGGAAAGAAACTGTGCCCAGTTCTCCCAGGGATGGACGGGCAGGAAGGTAGCGTCTCACTGTGTCTAATGTATTCTCATCTAATCTAAATCTAATTAATTATGTTGCATCGCTGACATACAATCCAGGCAGCGCACACAACAATGGAGGGCTCCGGCAGGGCTGGCGGTCGCTTCGCCCTCGCTGCTTTTGTTCTCCGCGCTCGGGGCCGCGCTCGGTGACGCCATCCCCGCGGGGCAGGCTGAGCTCATCCCCATCCCGATCCCGATCCCGATCCCGGCCCGCCCTGCCCTGCCCCGAGCCTGCTCCCGGAGGGTTTCCGCGCACGCCGGCAGCGCTCCAGCTCCTCTCGTGTTCCGTGGAGAGACTGGAGCGTTTTGGCCGGGGCTGTCTGGCTCTGCTTGCGGAGCCGAGCTCGCTGTGTCGGAGCCGGTCCCGCGGCCCGGCGCGCAGCTCCCGGCGTGGGAAGGGCCGCTCCACCGGGAGCTGCCCACCCGAGCTCCCGGCTCACCCCCACGGCATGGGTGGGACAGCTCCGCACTGCCAGGGCTGGGGACACAGGGCGCCGAGAAAAGAGGCTGGGCTCTGCTGCCAGGAGGCTCCTGGGCAGGCAGCGGCTGGGGCTGGGCAGCCAGCCGGCCGTGGGGCAGGACTGATGGACGGATCCCTGGAAACTTCAGCTTTGCCATGGTGGGATCCGTCAGCCCAGACGGGTGGGGCCAGGCGCCAGCCTGCAGACCCTTGAGGAAACATCACTGCCTCTTCTTGGAAGCAGGCGAGTCAGTGCCCCAGCTTCAGTGTACATGACCCAGCAAGGCGCGCCGCTCCGGCCGCCGCTCCCGTGGGGCGGCTGACCGCCCTGATGAGCTGCAAGGGCTACTGCACACACCGAGCGGGTTCAGCCTTGGCTCCTCCCAAAGCTGGGGTAGCATACCTGGTCTGGGTTCAAGGTGCGAACGATCTAGCCATGATTAATGTGTTCAGAACTGAAACAGAAATGGAGGTAGGGAGGGTGGCACGGCAATCGTATCATTTGGCTTCACGTAATTTGATTTTACTGATGCCTCATCCACTATCTGATTACTCTTTTCCTATTTAATCCCAGCCAAACCAGGAGGCTTTTGCTCACAGGCTTTTAGTACTATTTTATTTGGCAGTTATGGAATAAAAGAATTTTAGTATTGCCTTAGAATTTCTCCTGACATCTATCACAACCAATCCAGCTCATATGTGGGTGAACTGTGTTTTGATCCAATTATAAAATTCTATTGGAGTCTTGTTACATTCTTATCCCATGTGCATGTTGAAAAATTCAAGAGCAAAAGAAAATTCTACAAAATGTTTCTCATTTACTGTAGGCTTAGAGACACAAAACTGCATCACACAGTCATTTGTGGAGGCTAATAGCAAACTAGAAAAACAACGTATTCTTCAGGAAAAAACCCACCCTGTTAATCAGCAGCAAGATTTAGAGGGAGAATAGTACAATCTGTGTATAGATATTACTGGCAATCGTTTCTTGGAGACACAGCCTTACTTTTGTTAATTGTAGCAATGAGAACTTTGTTGATGTTCATCCCAGAAGTTATAATGAAAAAGGATCTGCCAGTCTGAAGACATTTTGGAGGGTGCATAAAAATGACAAATTTGAAAGAACCCAGACACAAAATGACCAAGGTAACACATAGCTAATGTCCCAATGGATTGCAATGAAGATATTTTACACATTCTTAGCATCTCTATAGCAAAAATGCATTATTAAATCAACAGCCCATGCACTATTTGATTACCATGATGGAGAAGTTGATCTAGGATATTTCTGTCTCAACACTTTCACCGTCTTCAGGCGACAAAATATAATAAAAGGAATTAGGTGTCTCCCTTGCTCATCGGCTATAGAAAGCCATGCAGAGGCGTAGCTTCACAGACAGAGTGCTGCTCCCAGGAGAGGAAATGCACTTGCTCCAAAGCTTTCTGCCTCCATCCTGGTGGAGTCTCACACACACCTACAATCCGAATCCCCATCCTAAAGCTGGGAGGTGTCAGGACCAAGCCAGCAGCCCTGAGCCAAGCAACTGTGGCAGGGCCAGGGCCAAGTCTGGAGCTCAGACTTCAGCTGTGAGCTGTTCAGCCACATGGAAAAGCCAAAAGCTCTTTGACTTTCCCCAGTACTGCTTGTAATTCATCCCTTTCAGGTCTGTAGGGATCCTGTGGCTGCCCCCAGGAGCAGAGGCTGGGTGGCACTGCTGGGATGGATCTCTGTGCCTTGCCCAGCTGAGCTGTGCTCTCTGTGTGCCCCAAGGCAGCAGCAAGGCCATGCTGGGGGTGGGCAGGACATGGTGGCACTGCAGGGTGCTGGCCACAGCCACCAGCAGTGGTGACCAAAGCTGAGCAACCCTGCTACGTGCAAGGATGAGAGGTGCATGTGTGCCCACAAACCATGTTGGATCATTCCCACATCAGTCTGGCCTCTCTGTGATTCCAGTAGCTTGATAGTCCCCTTTCCCTTATTTCCAGGGTACAGACAGGTTGTTGGTCCCCCATTCTGGAATGCTGTCTGTGTTTTTCTGTACCCCATGGGAGGCTGATAAACATGGCACCTCTCCCCATGGCTTCCCCTGGTCACTCTAAGCCCCATCATTAAGCTCTGACAAGAAAATCTGTTTAGTCACAGTGGCAGATTGCTTCCATGAAGCGCAGAAATGTAATTTGCCAGTACTTAAGCTACAATATTAAATACTAACATGAAGTTCCTTCCCCTTTTCAGTTCTTTGTAGCAAAAAATATTTGGTGTGAAATCTTGTTTCTACAAGGGTAAGTGATAAAATCTGCATCAGTGACAGAGCAGCTTCTGCCCTTCCTATGGTGAGTGGTTTTATTGGTTTTGCATTTAAAGCTGTTCCAGTGCATCGGTGCTTTCATTGCCAGTCCAGAGCACTCCTACACTTGCAAAGCTGGTGAAGAGGTCATCTCCATATTCCCCCTGCCCCGGTCGTGTCCCAGGCAGCAGGACAGCCCTGCTGGGGTTTATTCTGCAGTGGTTCAGCTCTGAGGCAGAGCACACTCCAGTACACCTCACCTCAGGCTCCAGCCCACTGTAGTTAATCATTAAATAATTCTCCTGGTGATGTTATCCAGTGCTGATAAATTACAGATTTCATTGTTTTGCCTGGAGCAGCTTTAAATTGTGTTAATTTCATTGAAGATTGACACTGGCTTTTATTTCCTTTTGCTACTGTTTTGTCCTGCAAAGCGACACATACTGCAGACTTCAGATTGCTCATATAATTGGTGCAATAGATTTTTTTCTTATATTTAGAGAAAATTTTAATCAGAGCCTTTGAAATACCAAGAACTTTGAGATCAATAAAATACTAATGATAGTGTATTAGAAGAGGAATATTACCACAAATCAAATAGCTTTTAAAGCAACCTTATTGTTGACCATGTTTGTTTTACATGTGATCTCAGAATGATTTCTAATTTTATACAGCAGTGAATTTATTCCACCTACAATACACGTTTCTGACACAGGGTTTTCTCAAAAAGTGAAGATAAAATACATTATACATCTTCCTGATGAGCCAAACTCTCATCGGTCTGATTCTCTCCTTTGGCAAAGCAAAAAATATCCCCAGGTAGTCCTACTCTTTTCAGGCAGAAGAAAAAGACTGTTTTAAGTTAGTGGGATCTTGATCTGTTCTTTGATGACAAATTCCACCTATTTTGGAACAATTAACATAATATTTCAATGGGTATTGAATAAAACATATGGAAAATTTTGGAGCTGTAATTTACAACTAAAAATGATATTAAATAACTTCTGTACTAGCAACAATGTGACACAATACAGTCGACTGTTGTGGTAAATAAGAGAAGGTTTTGATTGTGCACTATTGTAGCTCCCCAAGCAGAGTGTTGAGTTTAGCTAGGAGATATTGAATAAAACCTCATATCCCCTCTGAGACTCCATATCACAGCTGGTATTTTTAATAGAGATCTCTCTTAATATTTTCACCAGGGTACTTGGGGTTTGCTTTGGTGGGGTTTTGTATTTTTTTTTTTTTAGTGCATGGTGTAATGCAGTCTAACCCCCCACTTTGCTGTAAATGTGCACAGAAATTAATTGAACAATAAATTAGGTGTCAGGTGCCTCAAGGCACTGATAGGTATTAATGCCCCTGACCAGCCTCACCTGGGGCGTCCCACCCCCTCCAGGGACTCAGGATTTAAGCTCAGCCCTTTGCAGCCCCTGGTTTCTCAGCAGTGCTGTGGGGCTGCTGGTCTCCAGCTCCTGGTGTGTGCACCCTGCTGCTGTGGACTCTGGCCTGTGTGTGTCCCCAGGCTTGGTGACAGAGCTGTCCTGTCAGGATGGACCTGGCTGGCAGTCTGCATGGTGATCTGGTTTTGACCCTGACCTGCAGATTATCCCCTAAGCCTGGCCCCAGGCCTGTGTGGTTGCTGTGACCCTGCCTGATGTTGGGACTGGTGGTTGAAGCTGCCCTGTTCCCTCCACCAGCTGCTCTGTGACTGGTCCTGATCCTTTCCCACTGGGAGAAGACATGGCTAGCTGAGGTAAGTAAATGCTTTAATGGAGTTTACTTAACCTGGAGGGACCCACCCTGTCCCATGTCTCTATAACCTATTTCTTATTAGAAAGGCAAGTTTTCTTAGGAGAATAAAAAAGTAGCTAGCTTTAATATCTTGGAGCAATTGTTCTGCAATAGCTTTTCAGCTCTAGTGTTCCAGACTTTTCCTCAGGGACATGGGGACAGGGGCTGCAGCTCCTGCAGGGATGCAGCTGGTGGAAGCTGAGCTGACACAGCTGCAGCTGAGGTTGTGCTCTCCTCTGAGCTCCTGTGCAGCCAAAGGGTTTCTGTGCTTGCTCACCTGCCTCACCTTGTGTCAACCTATTCTGTGCAAACCCAAGGTATTGTTTGAGACTTTTGTAAATCAAAACATAAGCCTCCTGGCATCCATGTGTTTTGTGCAGGCCATGGTAAAAGATTTGGTGTGGTGGCAATTGGGAGCTGAGAAGAATCTGAGGGTTTGTCTTAGCTTGCCTTTTTTGGGTCAGAGTGTTAGACTGGTTAGCTGATCCAAATTGCATGCATCCTTTCAAGAGGGGGACTACAGTTATTTGCAGCAGAATGAATCAAGTTAAAATTCTCTAAAATATCTCCTCAGTAAACATCCAGCTCTTAAGAAACCTGGGGCACTGTTTCATACATTCAGCAGAACAACTTATTTACACATGTAGGCCATTTAAAGAAATGGGATAAATAAAGCACCTTATGTTGCATTTCTCCACCATTTAGAAAAAAATATGGAAAAGAATGTCACTATGCCTACATTTTTGTCCAACTCTATACAAGGCTTATCTGGCCTCCAGGAGGACAGAGGATAACTACCTACAGATTTCAATCCTTACACTCAGTTAAGCTACTACTACTTGGGCAGACTTTCCAGTTTTCCTTAAAAAAATATGAAATGTTCGCTATTTTTTTTTGCCAGATTCTGATAGGACAAGTTTGAAGTGGAAGCAAGAGTGTGCTTCTCTGGGATAAGTGCAGGGTTCTCCTCCAGGATATCTACCAGTGTATTTGGATGTATGTCTGTTTAAATGTAGTATTAGTGTGAAGGTAATAGAAGAATATGGGCTTCATCCCACAAAGTTGTAGACTGGAGCACCTGCCAAATCAGATCCTTTACATGTGGGGTTTGATTGGCATAATCTCTGAATGTTTTTTGTTTCCAACTGCTCTACATAGATTAGCCTAGAAGATGAAAAAAACCTGTGGGTCCCTCCAAGTACTTGGGATAATATATTCTCATTTTAAAACTATGGTTGAATATATTGAGTAACGGAAAGAAAGGCATAAAATCAAGACTTCAGAGGCAAAGCAAAAAGTCACAATGTTTGTTTCATTATATATCTTGGCTCTTACCACCTGAAAAGGTTTGAGAAGCAGACCTTCCAAATAAAAATAGGAGAATAATAAAACAATAATAGTAAAAAGCAGTGGTGGGGTTCTTCAAAAATCTACATTTTACAGAAGTGTAATCATGATTTAAAAATACAAAAACACTGTGACTCAAAGGAGGGAGAGCGTGGGTGTTTTGCTGGGGATGAGTCAAAAGAGAAGAAATTTCAATTCCAGAAAGCAAATGCAAAAGATGAGGCTCTGTAAGTAGCGCCTGCAAAAAGGCAGACCAAATTTATGCATTTGTTCTGCATCCAGGGTTCACCTCCATGCTATGCAGAAGTCATTGATTAACTGACATTAGATTGAAATGGGGCAATTAGACAGAGTAAAATGTCTACAGCATAAATTATACAAGAAAAGTGTCTGAAGAGAGCCTCCCCTTTGTCTTTAAGACTTGCCAGCTGTTCCTTTTCTGCCTTGTGATTTTTACCTTTCCAGATAAGCATATTCCTTTCTGTAAATCAATCTGACGGAACAGAGCTAACTGTATATCACAGAGTACAGCTGGATGTCCAGATACATTTTTAATAGGTCAGCCAGTCCAGTGGCAAGACAGCACTGATTCATGGTAGCAGATGAGGAGGAAAATGATGCTGTGGAAGCACCTACAGCAGATACTGCTGCACACTTCCTTGGCCCTGATTACTTGAAACAGTTTGTCACATGCTTGAACTGAAGCATGTGCTTTGGTTGCCTTTGTAGTCAGTGAATCAGGTGCTCAGTCTTCTACAGTATTGAAAATTAATTACAGGAGATGGAAATCCTGCTGTTTTCCAGTATAAATAATGGAAGTAAATCACTGATTCAGTGAGAAAAGAAAGCTGAGGCAGTTCTGTGGCTATGCTGGCTCAGTGCTCTTTGCTTGTAACAGTGCAAAAATGTGTTTAAATGCTTTTTTGCAACAAGAACAATGAAAACTGGGTGGGTTTTTTAGAAATTGATTACTTTAAGACTCCTCTTGTGGTTATGGCTAACACAGTGTGATCCAAAACACCTTAGTAGCGAATTCAGCTTGTTTGTAAAGGAAACGTGCAAGCCTTAGCATCCACCTGTTTGATCAGCACTGTACTACACAATGACATGGACTGGGCTGTTGGAAATAAACTGGCCATTAAGCATTTCCTGATCTTCCCTTTACTCATGATAACAGGACTAATGCATGAGCTTTTCCACTGTAGAATCATGTGCAATTTGTGGTGTGGCCATGCGAGGTGAAGTCTTGATCTTTTGTAAAGCCCAGGTTACTGTTTACAAAGTGGGGAAGGGAGAAATGGATGTTTAAAATTGCTGTTGGTCTGTGCCAGGTGATTCAGCAAGTAGTCAGTCCTGTGCTGAATGCAGGATTTGACAGTGTGTTAGCCTGAATTGGTGGTAGCTGCTGGATGACCTCTCCAGTTTTGCATTTAACTTTCAACATGTTGTCCATGTAATTCAAGTGGTATTTTCATCCATTCCTTTTCACGCCCTTGTGTAGAAAGTCAGACTTGCTCTTTCTGTGTGGTTCTAGCATGGCACTGGTTCAGAGCCACACAAACCTGATGGTATCTCCCCACTTACCTGCAGAAGTCAGTACCTGATTCCAGTTTTATCAGGACTGCCTCAAACATAGGAATTCCAGGAAAATCAGATATTTATCTTATTTGTTCAAGTTTAATGTGCCCAGCCAAGCAAAAAGGAAACCAGGTAAACATTTGGCTAAGTGGCATTTACATTGTTTTTATGCTGGGCTTTATCTGACATGTCAGACACACACTTAGTATTTTATAAACATGTCTCCCAGCCTTCAAAAATGCAGATTTATGGTTTTGAAAATATTTTACCTAAGCTGAGAGCATTTAGCTTTTCATAATTGGGTTGAAGGGTTGTACATATCTCACCCAGTCCAATCTGAAGAAAAAGTGCAGCATTTCCATTTTTCATGTATGGACCGTGAAAAGGTGAAGGTTGACTCTAATGACAATATATAAAACAAGAGAGAAATGTAAACCAAGCCAGTCTCGTGTGCTTGTTCAGTAATTTCTTGGTGGTGAGGAAACAAGAGAGAAATGTAAACCAAGCCAGTCTCATGTGTGCTTGTTCGGTAATTTCTTGGTGGTGAGGAGTATTTATACAGCACTGAAGTTAAAATATCTGAATATCACAAAGCATGATGGTTTTGTACTGTGAACTTGAACATAACTCATTTGAAATGAACCTGTCAATCATCATTAATGGTCTGTGAAACCCTATCCCAAGCTGGTGCCAAGTCTTTCCCACAGAAACATTGTGATAAGCTCTGCAGTGTTCACAGTAAATCAGGGACTTGCACAATGAGTTACATGATAAGCTTTGCAGGATTGCACAGTAAATCACTGTGTTGAACAATTACACAGTAAGCCTCCTTAGTTTTTTCTTTATGGGAGCGTCTGTCAGCAATGGATAAAAGTCAATATTCATGTTTTTATGCCACTTCTACTACTTATCTCAAATACAATTTATGGACGCTTCCTAGGTTGGTGGTAAGACCACTTTGTTAGCCTTGTATGGCTGCACATATGTGATATAGTTAATAAAGTACTGGGGGACAGGGCACAAGGAGCCTAGAGAAGTCTAAAGGCATCACTGAGGCTGACTTGGTGATGGCAAAGGTACCCTTGGCTTTCTGTGGAGCTGTGCCAGTTTACACTAGCTGAGCTGGCTTTTGTCTCAGTTCTTCAAGAAGATGTGTACTAGGATTTCCAGTTTATGCAGGCATTCACGTTTACTTTGCTCTACATTGGTTTTCATTGTCCCATTCAATTTTTTTCAGTCAGCATTGCTATAAGCAGCATCTTTCCTCCTAAACTCTGTTTTATTGATTCTTGTGGTTTACAAGACCATTTCTCTCCCTGCCAGCTCCTCTTATGTGATTTAACCTCTACACCTATTTGGTTGGTCCTATTCCAATTTATTTTTTACCCTGAATTTCAGCTCTTCAGCTGTCTCCAAGACATCTCCTATTGATGTTCCCTTGTCCTTCAATGCTGCAGGCTGGAGCTTAGCTTCTTGCCTTTCCTCCCAGGCTAATGCCTGGAGCCCCTCCCCGCCTGTTTTCAGGGTTCAGACTTGTCTTGTTTGCTTTGCTTTCAGCTCCTCCTCCCTCCCCATGTCTGCTGCTTCTTAGAGACTTGCAGGGCCTAGTGCCAAGTGCTCCAAACATGCAGTTTGCATTCCTCTTCCTTGGCAGAGCCTCCTAAACTCCCACTACTGCACCCTTTGTGTGCCACTTCACAAATGCACACCTTCTAACCTTCCAATCTTGACAAGATGAAGCAATAATAAATTAATTTCCTGGTGCCATTTCAGCATGGTTCCTTCAGGTGTACAAATTGTTGGTGTCAGATTGTAGGAGATGTCTGCCTTTCAAAGAGCAAGGAGTTGTGTTTGCATTAATGCTGCCTCAAAAAGCATCGTGGACTGGAAAGGGCCATCATGTACACCAGAACTGCAGGAGCCAATTCCCCCTCTCAGCACAGCAGAAAGGCTCCAGTGGCATCAGGGGCTGTAGCTCAGGTTTGTGCTGGCTGCAGGGCTGGCCTTGAGTGGGGGCTGTGGAGTGCAAGCCAGGAGATAGTTACTGAGGCCCTTTTACCTCTTTTGGAAACCCACTGCAGACACAAAAACCACAGGAGAGGATCTCGCTGAAAAATAGTAAGAAATCTTGACACAATGCTTTGTGGTTTTAGAGTGACCCTTCACATTTGCTTTATTGATGAATATATGTTAGAAAAATAAAATGTTTTGGTTCATGAGGTTAGAACTGCTGCTGTCTTCTAAAATCCTGGCATGAGGCATTACCTTGTACGTGTACATGAGATTTGTTAGTGGCAATCTGTCCTACATGGTGGTGAAGTCAGGAAGGAGCTCAAGTCTCTGCAGCCAAGTTTTGTTGCAATCACTGAGAGTAAAGTTTGCTATTTCTTTTGTCTATTTGAAGTCACCTTATTGTTTCTTTATAGATGTTCAGTTGAGGTGGTTGTGAGGTTAGGAAGAGAAATGAGAGGTGAGAAATGTGGAACCCTTTCTAGTCTGTGTGCAAGGCAGATCATGTACAGCATACATTGCTAGTTTAAAAGCCCTCGGAGGATGTCACAGGGCTCTGATGTAGTAAGATATGTGCAATATCACCACTTGCTGCCCTTATGAGCAATGTCATAAAATGGGATGCTTACACTTGGTGCAGGAGGCTGTGCAGCCTCAAAGAAGCATGTGTAGGTAGTTATTACAGCTTTTTCTCTGTGGTGTGCATCTGTTGTGGCCAAACTACAGATTAAATCCTGTCTTGGAGCTAGTGAAAATACTGGCACATGCTGTTGCATGAGCAGCCTCCAAACGTGGCACAGAACATGGGTGCTCCCCTTTTGCAGGGGAGCTGCTTGTGCTGGGGGGCAGGAGCCTGCAGTTCAGGTTTGTGACTGGGATGTGTGTTTGTAAAACTTGATGGGGGAACCCAGAAAGGCTCTGGGAGAGCTGGAATGGGGTGAGGCTGTCACGACAACAATCAGAACTATATGTGGCCCTCATATGTGCAAGTGTAGTGTATGTATTGACACCAGCTTATTAAAGCAGATATTTAGGAGCCAAGAGATAAATTTACAAAAGGATTTCATACTTGGGAGCTGGGCCTTTGAAGCTGTTGTTCCTCTCTTTTATAAAAATCAGGAGACATGCTGAAATTGCAAACTGCCTTGTCATCCCTGGAATCAAATCTTCAAATGAAGAGGAAATCTTTTCTTTTTCCTAGAAAAGATGCACTCACTGAGTCTTTTCAGATACCATTTCTATTTGTGACAGGAACTTTTTCAAGGAAATGAGCAGAAGGTAGAACAGCATGCTGCTTCTGATTGTACATTTCTTAATATGCTTTAGAAATATACACACTGGCAACACTTTTACAAGAAAATGCCTCATCTTTCATTAAAGAATGACTTATAAAAAAGCCTTGACTTTTGTATGGCTGTGTATTTCATTAGGTATATTTCATACTTCTCTAACAACTCCTAAATGGCAAATAGTCCCGAGTAAAGCAATTTGCTTTAAATGGTTCATTTAGGTGAATTTAGCAATTTTATTTTGTATATAAACTGAACAGCTTTTCTTAGCTCAGCTTTTCCACTTAGCAGAATACAGGTGTTTAGTTATTGACAGAGATCATGCAAAATCTCTGTAAGACAGCTTAACAAAAACAAAAATTCTTGGTTTTCAAATGTTATTTTTAATTACTCCAGAGACAGTACTTGGATATTACCATGAGCAGGTAGAGTTAGATTGTTTAACACTAATGGGGAACACATCTGATTTAATCAGATTTCCTGTAAGCTATAGGAACTGTGTGTATCAAAAAGCAACTCAGTGAACACTAACTCCAAGATAGCACCAGAAGTCAAGTTCTGAGTGTTTTATATACATGTTTTTCCCAGAAGTCATCTTGTAACTTTGATCCTCCTAACATGCTACTTCTAGCACAAATTTCTTTGAAGCAAAACAAAAGCACAGAGTAAACAGAAAAGCCAAGCCCAAAAAGATTCACATCAGCAGGCTTTGCAGTGAAATCATAGTGTATTCTCAAGCAATGATTTCTCTTACTTCCTCCTTATTACCCTTACTTACCCTTCCTTTATCCTGATGCTTGAATTAAATCAGTATACAAGTGCTTTTCTTCTCTGAATGTCCTTTAATTTGACAGCCTCATGGCCTCAGTGCCCTTCTTTGCCAAATATTGCCTTTTGTAGACACAAGTTAATTCCTATCATATTGTGAGACAGCCTTGTGCAGAGTGAAAGCCCAGCTTGCAAACTGCCTCGTTTCTTTCCAGCCCCTGAGGAATTCTGAATGTGTCAGTAAGAGCAGATAAAACTATCAGCATGTTCCTTCTGCTTTCTTTCTCCAGTCATATCCCAAAACATGGGGTGTTTGTTTTCTTACTTTTTATTTTGCCCACTATTTGCCCCATCCACTTTCTTCCCATCTGCCCCATTTCCCACTTCCCCTGCAGGAATGCAATGGCCATGTATCTTCACTTGATCTTGCTGCAGTTGTTTCCGTGGCTGGAAGGAAGTGCACTGTCACTCGTGAGCCTTCACACCTGCCAGAGCTAAGGAGCTATGTTTGACCCTCATTCTGATGGATTATTCAGAACTTCACACTCCCAGGAGAGTTGTAGTGTCCCAAAGGAGCAGCTGAGTGCTACTACAAATTTTTCTAATAACAAAAGATTTAATATGCTTTGTGTAATAAAGATATTGTGGAATAGATCCTATTTCACATCTAAAATGCATTTTTTTCATGGAATATAATTCAAGTTTCAATAGCAGAAATATAATAATGGTATTTTTATTGATAGATGCTTCAAAAGTTTATTTGGACCAATGGAAGTGATGCAGAAATAGCAGGTTTTTGCAAAGGTCCTTCTGCCTGGCCTGACCCGTGATCCTGTACTTTGTTTTTGGTGTATGTCTGCCCTCCTTGTTTTTGGTGTATGCCTTGTTCTCCTATTCACTCATGACAGTGACTACTCCTGAGTGATGGAGACTGAGCTGGGATCAGAACTGGGTCCTAAGGCTCATTGTTTTGGTGACATAACTCAAAATCATGACAAGTAGGAAAAGGAGATGGGTAGTCGTTCTAAAAACATTAGGTGATTAGTGATGTATGAACATGTTTGTGGTCTGATAAGGAAAGCACTCAGAAAACTAAGCACACATTTTCCAAAGCTTGTCTGGTGGGGAAGGGGGCAGTGAAGGCTGGTGGTGCACCCTTGGGACTTTCTCCGTGGCCATCTGGATGTGTAGCAGAGGGGCAGTGCTGCCAGTGGCACTCTGCTGATGTGGGGCAGGTGTCCCCAGAGAGAGGGTGGGCTGGTACTCACTGAATTGTTGGGGTTTTTTTTCTTTTACCTCTGTGGAGAGACTGTTATGTTTTGAGGAATTTTCAGATTAATGTCTAGACAACCTAGAGAGCCTTTCAAAAGATCCACAAACCCTCTGAGCCAGTGTGTTGTATTTATCTCTTAAGGAACCTTGTCATTAGGCTCAAATTAAAAATGAGCTGTCAGTTTCTATTAATAATTAATGCCGAAATGTTAGCACTTTGAAAGACTGTTTCAAGTGTAACACATTCCATTTAATGCTGAACAGTTTTATATTTACAGTAATTCCACCTTTCATCCCTTAATGTCAACCTCTAAATCTTTAATGCTTTAATCACACTTCTTATTTTGATATCCCAAGTGAGCTGTTCTAACCTGTCCGCTCCCTTTCGATAAGGTGCACATTTTATACTGGAAGGTTAGTCAGCAGCACTTGTTAATTATTAAGGAAAACAAAATGCTATTGCTGGAAAATTATGTTTGTTCCCAGCTGTATGTGTTACCTTTAATCTGTACTGACAAGAAGCAAGAGGAATCATAAAATAATCAGAGGAGCCAGGAGAGAGGATTGTTTGTGGAGAACATTACCCAGCAGAAATGTAGACAGCCTTGATTTGATTCCATAAATGAACCTAATTACTGGGTAATGTATTTTTCTATGGAAATAACAGATCTGTAAAATACTTAGTTAAAAGAAGGCTCTGTGAATGTGAAAGCAGATGACTTCTGCTTTTGAGCTGTGATTCCTATAGCATATTCCTGGACAGCACTAACTCACTGAGAGCTTTTGTCTTGTGCATAGACAACACAAACATTGCCCATCCTGCAGCATATGTCTGTGAGCCAAGTTCTTTATTTGCAGCCTCCCAATTGTGAATAGGGAAAAATTCTGTAGAGAAACAGGCCACCTAAATGTGAAGTTTTATTTTTAGAGTGCTTGTCTCCTGTAAATATCCAAGACATAATACAATAAATACTGGGAATTTTCTCAACTGCAAAGCAAAAAATGAATATTCTAGAAAACTAGAAAAAGCACTTACATTACTTCCCAAGAAAGGAGACGTTTTTGAACTTGTAGCTATAAAATATATTGCTCCAATTTGTTTCCCTTGCTGTTTCAGAATAACTCCTTAAAGTGAGATGTAGCTATACAATGAAGGGTATTGGTGATGAAGTTTACATAATATTAATGGGTTATAGAACAATATTAAACTAATCACGTACTGCTTAGTTACTGGGATCAGTGGAATGAGACTCCACCTTGCATCTGGCTGATCCGTGTGCCATGTATAACATATCTTGCTACCAATTTATGTTAGCAATTTGTTATTCAGGCACGTGTTTTCTGGGATAGATACTTAAGACTATTATCCATATCTTTTTCCACAAGCGCTATTGCATGGAGGAGTCAGAAAGGTGTTTCACTGTAACAGAAACCTCAGCTTGGCCCTTCCTTTGCAGAGATTGAAAACCAAGCCTGGTGCTGGGGAGGGACCTGCTCTGGCCTTTGGGAGCCCCTATGGATGGGCCCCATGAGGCTGTCCTTGTGTGGACCATGTTTTAATCATGTGTATCTGTCTCTGGGAAGACACGCAGCCTCTGAATGCTAATCATTTTTCTGTAATAATGTGTTATTTCTTTTATTCCCCTGCGTCATGTGCTCCTTTCCTTCACCTTGTTCATAGACATGTTTCTCATAGGTGTACTTGAAAATCTCTTCATTGGCTTTGGGTTGGTAGCTGAGTGTTCAAACACATGTGCAACTCACAGCAAGTCCTACCTCACTGCATGACAATTCATTTGAAGTCAGGGGACTGTTAAACTGAGACTCCAAAAAATCTCTATCCTGTTTGGCTTAGTCATTCCCATGCAGGGGAGCAGAGTGCTGTGTCAGTCAGATCGTATTTTGCACCCATTTCACCTAAGTGCTAGTGAAAGCATGATGTGCAAAGTGAAGTTTTGGTACTGTATTTTGATCAATTCTAGCAGCATTTCCACCACAGATGCACGCATTTCAGTGAAACCAAAATAGAATGAAAGAAGGTAGGATATTCTCAGCCTGTGAACTTATGCTTGTATTATCAGCTCTCATCAATATTATCTGCTTCTTTTATCAGACTCTCATTGTCTGGGCTTTTTTTGATAATTATATGAAGAGTGGATGAAGTCCTATTAAGTTGTCTGTGACTAGAAAAAGAATTACTGCACTGATACTTTCAATTTCACTGACATGTAAAAAAGGCATTCAGAGTTTACTGAACCTCTCTGCCTCACACATCAAAAAATAAATAGAAAAATTCCTGCTGATACATTATCATGCAAGCATCCAATTCAGTCTTGTCGTGCTGTGGAGACATGCACAACATACAGGAAAGACTTAATATTTATAAGATGCCCAACAGGACTAAACAAATGGACACGTGTAGAATGTGTACGTTATTCATTACAAACATGATTAGTGTTTCATATAATAGATGTGCTGTTAAAGCACAGTGGATTCTTCAAAGTTTACAAGTTTGTTATGAATTGATTTATTCATGAAATGCTTTGTTTCTATGACAACTTTATTGGTTTGCCTGTGGTCTAAATACATATAGGCATGGCAGGAATTCTACAGTACAAAACAAATTACATGCTCCCACCTGAATGGCTTGATGCCTTTAGGGAATGTACAGAAATAGTCCACAATGAGGGCTGAAATCACCATAGACTGTGCCTGTATGAGAGGGCTTACTTAATAAAGAAAAATGCTTAAAGGTCTTCCACAGGTTCCAACTCTACAGTGAAAGCAAAAGATGGAAACGAAGAAAGGAGTCTGGTAGGAAAACATAAAAGGGACCCAAAGCCCAGTTGCAGAGATGCTAGTGTATTCAAGAAAAAGCCACAGATCAAAGACCAGCACTCTCCCACAAATAGAGCTTGCAAGAAGCTATTAATATTCATAACAGATCTAGACCTACAAAAGAAACTGGAGAGCTGTTTTTTAGTAAAAAAATTAGTGTGAAAGTATAGGACATTAGTTGATAAAAGGATAGGAAGGCTTGCTAGGGCAACACAAAATGACATCAGAGAAAAAAGTCAATAAGTGGATCAAATAACAGAAATGAAAATACAAGAGCGGTAATTAAGACAGGGACTTGTAAGAGAGGTCAGAGACCTAAAAAGAGTAACAGTTTTCAAAGCAAGCAAGACAAAGTTTATGTAGCAGTGCTTCTATGAGTGACCCTGTGACACAGGGGTCTCTCCAAGACAGTGCTGTAAACTATGGTAGAACAATGATGTTTTGGCTCCTTCTGTCCTGTGTGACCAAGACAGTGCTGTAAACTATGGTAGAACAATGTTTTGGCTCCTTCTGTCCTGTGTGATGCAAAACCTTTTGGGAAATGATAAGCAAGAGCAGTGGAAACTAAGTTTTCAAAGCAGGAGCAGAGAGAGTGCACTTCCATGGAAAAGCAAGTTTTCTGGTGATGTTTTTAAATCTAAACAAAGCTGCATGGTATTCTGGATCATTTTTAGAAAATTGGTATGAGAATTTCAAAGGAAAGTAGGGGCACTGATAATCCTCTGCCTAGCCTGAAAGCCAGTGTGAAAATGCCTTAAATTAGAGCAAACCAGTACAAATGCAAATTCTGTATTGGTAAACCACAGACTGCACCTCTAGCTCTTCTGCCTCCCTTGGGAACCTGTGCTGTGGTTTAGGTGTTCCATGCTCACTTGGCTCAGACCAGGTTTTTGCCTTGTAGTTTGGCTGTTGGGCTGTCATTCATCCAAGTATTTCACTGATTTTGTCTCTTATCGTAGAATGTTCAGAGGACAGGCAGATTTTGCAGCACTATGGATTTAAGGATGCATTGCCTCCCTTGCACTGCAGCGAAGCCAGACTGTGAAGCCAGTGGGGTTTGGTACCCAAGACTTGGCTCAGGGAATGTCTTAGTCAAACGTTGTTTTGCATTTGTGAACCAGGTCATCTGCTTTGAAAGGTGACCAGGCTGATGGAGACAGCACTGCATGACAGGCAGAGTCCTGAGGCCAGAAAGCAGAGAAGAGGAAATGCAGGGAGTGAGATGGGAGGCTGCACGTGGCTTTGTGCTGGGCACACAGCATTCACAGCTCACCCACTCAGTAAGTGCCTAAGACATTTGACTAATTTGACATGGAAGCACTAATAAAATAAAAAGCTTCTCCAATTAGTGCATGCTCTCTATTATTTCTGACTTGTGTTCTGACCCAGTCCCTTCCCTACTCCTAATTGCCCATGCTGCACTAAGTGATATTGCCTTCCACACATTCTTATGAGCTGCGGTCTCCTGCAAGAGAAGAGATTTGTGAGTAGCAGCCTCCATGACTGACTTGAAATTACACTGTTGTTTCAGCTGGTCAAACTGAGTATTTAAAAACTATGGGATAGCTACAGAGATAGACTTTAGAGGGAGGGAGGAATCACCTCCTAGAACAGTGGGCCTAATTCTCAGCTGGTCATCCTTGCGTATCTATCATGCTTGCTTCAAAATCCTTCATAGCAGCAATGGATTTTGTTTGGGGTTGTGTTTTGGTTTCCTTCAGGCTGGGTATAAGCCTTGGCAGAGAAAGGAGTGTTGACATCAGCCAAATAGTTCATTATTCCACCATGCCTTTGGGACTGAGAAAATGCTGAAGTAAAACTACTGTGCATGCTGAAACAAAATGCAGTGTTTTTTTTCTGTTTCTTTAGTTCTCTATTTCCAAATACCAAGTCTTCTGTCTCTGGAAGGACATTGAACCTTTCAAGGTTCAAGCTGGATATGAAGCATGTAGTGAAGATCTCTTTTCTTTCTCAAGGAAAAGAATAACCACAAAATCTTTTCCCATTAGTATTCCTTTCTTACTGGTTTAACCCCTATATGGTGCAAATAATGCATTTTCAATTTAGCTTTTAGTTTAAGGAAGTACATAGGCTGAGTAGTGGAACAGGTTATCCCTCAATAAGGCACAGAGCCAAAAGTAATTCTAAATCTCCCTTAATGAACTGGTAGAGGTTCTGCTTTGCACTCCTGAAATATCTGCTGGCTTTTCAGCACTGTTCCTATGGGACCCAGCAAAGAAAGGCTTCTGGTGGAACACAGCAGAGCACCAGATGCACAAAGAGGTTTGATGGCCAGAACAACCCCAGAACTCAAGGCAGCTGGTCAGAAGCCAGTGGTGCAGGCACTGCAGAGATGGGCAGCCTGCATGTGCAGACAGCTCAGCTGTTTTGTTACAGTTCTTTGTGCATCCCCTTCTCATTTTGAGAAATTGGGCAATATTTGGAACATGCATCACAGGGATGCTGCATCTCCAGCATCCAAGACTGTGGTACACAGGTGGCACCATCAAATAATGCTGCTTGTAACATATCAGCACAGCTTCTGCTACGTAGTGCAGGGGTTTCAGTAAAGAGTGGCTTTTGACAAACCTGTGTGGCACTGAGTTCAAAAACTATTTTTAAAGTCTTATAAATGCTTTTATGGGCTCTTTTAAATGTTGTCTGAGCTATGTAGGAAAATGTCATCGTTTATCCCATAACTAACAGCAATATTTAGTTTAATGATGGCTATAAAACAAGTGCAACAAAGAGAAAACTGTTCTGAACTTTCTTGACACTGTATTCAGCAAATACTTGCTCTTTACCTGACATGCCATCATTTACTCCCTCAGCCCTCAGAGAACAGCATGATAGCTGAACTATCGACACAGTAGAAGAAATCATAGACAAGGAAAGTAAACTGTGATATTTTGAAATTAATGATGTAGTTCACTTGATGCACTGCATGCCTAATAATGAAAAATCTAGAGGGAAGAGCTTGCTTAATGAAATTTTGAAAATCTCTGCATTTCAGTCACAGACAGTGGGATGCCATTTGTGTGTGTATAAGGATATGCCTTATATGATCTGATGTGGTAAGTTTGTGCAGACAGTACTTTACACATACATCAAATGCTTAACTTAATAGAAATGTCCCTTTTCACTGCCTCTCTGGGTTTGGGCTCGTGTATGTTTGTGTGTGCATATGCATGCATTCAGAGGGGCTGGGAACAGGTACCCTTTTTCATTAAGTAAGTGACATTTTCATGCTGGTACAGCATCTATCTATCTATCTTCTTTCTGGCAAAGCTGTGTGCCTTTCAGTCAGCATCTGACTAAAGATCAATGAGAGAAAGCTTTTTGAAGGTGCTTTCAGGTCCTGCGGCAAGGGAGATGATCAGAAAGCTGCCATAAGCTTCGGACCCACTTGACAAATGAGGAACTATTTTGGTGCTCTGTAAACTGCTGTCACATCAGTTAGAAACACTAATTAGAACTACTTTGCTGTTGAAAGTGTCCAGTGCATTAAATACCACTTCTGCTTATTGCAATTAGCTTATCCATTGACTTACACTTTATACCACAAGACTATCAAAGATGGAAATGCATAAGGGATTGTTTAATAATTTATGAGGGAAATTAGAACTGAATGGCAAATAGCTTTTGCCTGCTACCCTTTGACCTTTCATTCCTTGCAGAGCATGAAACTCACATGTGAAATGTGCTCATCCTTGGTTTTTTCTAGCTGGAGAAGAGTCAACAAACCAGGATGCACAAATAAGCAAGTATCAGATTGTGTTTTCTTGGTGATGTGGAGGTTAAATGATGTGGGTAGCTTCTGAAAAGCAATAGGGCATCGTGGTACCACGCAGTCTGTAAAGAGAGAATTGTATACACTTTCTGTACTCTTCTTCAAACTGGTTCTTGTTATTGATAAAGCAGGGAGATTTTGTTCAATAATTTGTACCATGCAAAATTGTGATGATTTTAAATGCCATTTTTGTCTTTTACAGGGCAAAATTTCAAATGAAACATCTAGTAAAGAAGTGAAGTTGTAAGGACTGAGTCCTCATATTTTTGTTGTGAAGTTAAATTTTGAGTCCATATTTAAGCATGCCTTAGGAATAAGAACAAGGAAGTAAAATTTTCTCATACTGTAAAAGCCAGAAGCAGTCCAGCCATTAGGAATGCCATGCCTCTACATGGTACACAGAAGTTTTTTAGCAGAGAGGGAAAAAGAAAATATCATTCCAAATAGCTGACTTGCAATCTAGCTCCCAACATAAAATCACAAGGCTTCATTCCTCATTCTGCTTTTTTTACCTTGGTCTGAGCACTTATTCTTTCTGCTTGGATTCCCACTGATGATATTAGTTCTTAGTTTGGCTGCCAGGGTGTTAAAGACCAGGATTTGTAATTTGTTATTTTAAATATAAGATGGCAATCTTACCACCACTCATACTTTTCAAGAGCTGGAATTATTTTCTCCTGAAGTGCTTTTTTTGGTTTTTGTTCTCAAACTTTTGTTGTTCTCCAGGACCAATACAAAGAGCACCTGTGTTCTCTTCCTTAAAAATTAGTAAGGTGTAACTGTAATGCACATTTTTTTCTGGAGTTCTCTTTTAAAGATGCAGACAGAAAACAAAGCAGTAATAGACAGTTCCATCTAAAAGCTCCTAACAGGAGTCACCTTCAATTATCTGATTCCAAATATATGAAATTCTCCTTGTCTTCAAATTTCTTTGCGATGGATGCAGAATATCTTCCTGAAACCCTGTATTTCATCAGACTGCTCCATACAGAAATATTTCTGAAAAAAGTAATTACTATTTCATTTTCAACAACCTTAAATGATAAAAGATAAAATACTGTTAACAAAGGAATGGGCTTACATGCACATACCAAAATGCAAGTATAAATTACAGTTTAAAATGGTTTTGTTCTCTGAAGCAGTTTACAAGTTTGGGGGTTTTTGTTGATTTAGGAAAGTGCTCTGGAAGAGCAGAAGAGAATTGCAAGATCTCAAGCCATAACTGAGCCTCCTCATCCTGCTAACACCAGAGACCAAAGCAGTGATCTCATTTGTGCCCTTCGCTTTTGCTGCCTGTAGCTGGGACAAGGGAGAGAATTGGTTTGGTTTTTTAGATTGGATTCATTGAAAATGATGACGCAACAGACCATAACTTAGTGTCGCATGCAGAACTGTCTGAGGCCTGCTTTGGTTTGGAGCAGTGCAGCTCTTTGGGCCCTTGGAAGCTGCTGTTCCTTCAAGTGGCTCTGCTCTTCTGGCTGCCGTAGCAGGAGCACAATGGAGACATTCAGTTTTAATTTTTTTTCCAGAAATACATTGCATTGTTGAGAGTTTCTGGCCATTGGGGAGGTCCAGATCCATATGGGAGTTATGGAAGACTTTTGAGGTTCAGCTGTGAATCCACCCTTGCTACCAGCAAAGTTGCTACTGATGCCATTGGAGCCAAGGAACAATGCCTGGGCAGGAGGAGTGGAGTGTGCATGTAAGTCCCAGTCTGAAGCTTTGCTTCCCTTCATTTCTAATTGTCTGCTGCCTTCTTTTAAGACAGGTAACCTTAGATCAGAGGGAAAAAGGGGATTATTTTTAAGCATGATGAAATTTAACTTATAATTGCTGTTTCCAGAGCAGCCAATTGAGAGGTAAGAGCATAGCTTTCCCAGGCAGCCCATAATCTCTAGGATTTACAGATGCTGAAAATGAGCAGGAAATCAGGGCAGCAGTGACCTACCTGGAGTGCAAGTACAACATACACTCACAGATCTCCATGCTAAAGACACAACATTCTTAGCAAATTTTGTCTCTCCTGTGCAACTTTGAAAAATCTCATGGTTTGATGTTTGTGCCATGTTTCACCTAGTATTCATCACTTGGTGAAATAACACCTGCATTGCATTTAATGTCAGTTTTGGTATCCCTCTGCTTGAGACAGGGTGCCATAATAGATTCCATTGCTGGCAAATTTCAGCAGAGAAACAGTAACTTACTCATTGACTGCTTCCCATGATGGTTCATGTTCCTGTAAAATCAGCTACTTAGAAAAATGCCCAGTATTCATTTTAGCTTGCTCTGTCCCTTGAAACTGCTAAGACAGCCCCTGTAAAAAGCAGCACTTCATCAGATGTCCAGTGCTATGGTGTGTGCTGCAATGCACGTTTTGGGAGCCAGCACCAATTTACGTTTGTCCTTCATTTAAAGCCCCTCTATGGTGGCTGGCTAAATTCCTTCAATTCTAGGAAGCAATTTGGTTTTCCTACAGGACACAAGGTAAGCAGAAAGTGTGCTGTCATGCATATGGTACCTTTTGAGAGCCTGCCCTCTCACAAAATGTGCCGTGGTAGAGAGCTGGGTCCCTGCCCCACCCTTGGCTCCTTGGAGGCAGCGAACACCCCAGCCCTGAGCACGGCACTGCTGCTGCTCTCCCCTGGCCTCTGTTTGCACCTTGGCTGCTCCAGGCCAAGTCTGACCTGTGTGTGTTGGCCAAGACTATTGTTTCAGAGCTGCTCCGGTGCAAGTGTAAGGGTTTCTGTCCTCGAGCTTTGGTAGTGTTAATCATATTCCTATGTACTGCTCAGAATGATCGCTGAGGAAGTCTTAAAATCCATGCCCCACACAGAATGCTCTGAAAAAAGTGTTTGTTGTTGTCATTCTGTTCACCAACTGCTTTTCGGGATTTGTGTAATCAACAAATATCTAAATGAAGTACTGGCAATCTTCTCTGTGTAATCCCAAAGAAAACATGAAAGAGGAAGTTATACAAGGCTTTAGATGATGTCTCTTTCATGATATCAGGGAATCTTTTTTGTTCCACTTTAGACATTTTTTATTTTTTTGTTTGTTTTGTATAGAAGACTCCTAGCCCACTAGGGAGAGTTTAGCCTTTCTCTAGAAAAAAGGTTTATCTGTCAAATATCAGTTTGTTCCTTCCTCACCTGCTACTAATTTTAACATACCCCTCACTTAAGCAGCAATAAAGCTTCTTTAAGTGACTGTCCGTGGGCTGTGTGAGTGTGGCCATGTCCAAGAGCTGGGGCAGGGAGCTTGGCCATTCAGGTTTGTGCCTGGTGGGGGTGTCTGGGTGCTCTTGGCCCCTTTTTCCCTGCTAGAGGGCAGGATATTCTGGGGGGACGTCTCCAGTTCAAGGTTCCCTCCTGACAGTTCCCAGGTATTCTTCCATGGAGTGCTGCTGGGGCTCCACCTCCCCTTGTGGCCCTGTGGCCAGTCTTACCCAGCTGCTCTTGGTGTTGAGGAGGTGTTATTGCACAATATTGTTATTTTCCTAATTGATAGAAAATAGTTAATGTATTAATTCTGTGTAATTTAACCAGTGTATGTATTAAAAACTCCCAACAGAAGCACACGTGTCTAGGACAGCTCAGTTGAAGGCAGTTGTCTTGGGAGGAAAAGGCTGTTTGTAAATTAGACTTGGTCCAGAGGTGTCATTTTGTGCTCTGAATTAGTGGGACAGCAAAACTCTTTGTATCAGCTCTCCTTGCCTGAGAAAAGCTTTTGTGAACTGTTGTAGTCCCTTAAAACTCCTGTAGATGGAAAAATTCCAGTGAGAATTTTAAAATGGTATTTGAAAATAAATATAGGGTATATAAAAATACTGAATAAGCAGCTGAGCAGTAGAAAACTCCAAGAAAAATTGCTATTGTGTAAAGATATATAGTTGCAACAGTAGACTGATATCCAATAATTTACTACTAAGTTCCAAAAACCAGATGACTGCAAAGTGTTTGCTAAACCATTCTTTTTCATCTGACATGTGGTTGGATTATGTGAACTGACTCACCATTTAAATGGGGCTACTGAGATTGGTGTGTTATTGATTCAGACAATCCTTGACCCCAGGGATAACACTTGCTGTAACAGAGGAAACTGGCTTTTAGTGTCCTACTCTCTCTGCATCTATGTTATTTGACAATACTGAAAACAAAAATATTAGGGAAGCAAAGAATGAGTTAATACTGGCAAATTCAAGCAGCTTGTTTGATGAAATAGTGCTGGTGCTCTCCAGTAGAAAAATGGAGAGGTGCTGAGACTAGTTCTTTGGATTCAAATTGTTTTCAAGAAAGCTATCAATGGGCACTTGCCTGGCTGCCTTCAGAACCATTTTTTTCCCAGAGAAATCTTGAAATAACAAATAAGTAATACAGCAGACTGATGATCACAGTCTTAATTAACTGAAAACTTGCACTTTAAGGGTATAATTCTTAGGCCTGTTTGTCTACTTTTTCAATCTGTCATTCATCAATCTCCAGACATTGAGCAGGTAGCCTGGCACTTGCCCAATAGGTACTGGATGATGCTGCAGCTGCTGAACAAGTACTTCATCAAAAATTATTCTTTGGCTTTTTATCAGCTTTTTCAAATCCTAGGTTGCAAATCAGTTGCTTCCTTTTTAGTTACACAGAAACAAAATGAGATGCACCTGAATACTTTTAAAAATAATTACTTCTAATACTATTTACCAAGGGAAACATTCATCCATCCTCACGTCTTTCTCTGTAGACTATAGCCCTCAGTCCTTTATTACTCTTTCATATGCAAACACTATGTCTGTGTTATAATCACTGAGCATAAGTCAGATAAAAGCAAAATCTGATGTATTAACAATGAAAATGTTCTTCTGAATAAAAACATGGATTACCATGGAATTTTTGCTAGGATTATGCTAAGAGCCTCAGAACTTGTCTCTGAAAGACTTATTCTTCTAATCAAAGTGAACATCCCATTTTTCTATGCCTTTTTCCCAAGCAGGTTGACAAATGATCTCTTCATATGTACAGCTTTTCCTAGGCACAAAATTTCACTAAAATCATTTGGGGAGAGGGCAATTGGAAATATCTTATGGATGATCTTCCTTTAGTCTCTCCAGTGCTATTGAAACAATATGCAGAGTGGGTTGGTCCTTGGGAGCCTGAAATCTCCCACTCTGAGTGGTGTTGTGAAAACAAACCTCTTTTTGAGTGGGAGTATCTGCAGAGAGCAGCTGATGTGGGCTCTCCTTGCAGAGCACCGGCTGCCGTGCTCACACTACGGGGCTGTAGGTTCCGTGGTGGGAGGGAGTCAAATGTGGATCCCGGTGGGATGTGTGTGTGTGCTAGGCTTTGGAGATATGTCTCTTGGAGTTTCAGACAGCCCTGAGCCATTTGCTGACCTTTTGAAGGATTCCTAAAGCTGTTAGTCAGAAAGCATTAGTGTTAGATGCTGACAGTTCTGAATGGGTTACATACAATATGTTTCCTTTGCGTTTACATGCTTAGATGATGCTTTACCAGTGCCAAGTGGTGGCAGACAAAAAGTTATCAAAAATGGGTATGGACATGGATAGAGGGAAATGCTATGTGTGCAGAAATTCTGCTTTCTCTCAGGACACAGGACTACTGTTCAGTGTCACTGAAGTGCTGGTAAATGTGTAAAACAACAGCCCTTCCCATGCCCACAAAATGGAATGGCAGTGTCCTTCTGCCATCTGTGACTCAAGTTAAAGCACAGTCAGCACAGGTTCAGTGCCTTTTTCCTAGTAGTAAAAAAATCCAGTAAAGTCTTCACAATTATTCCTAGATGGATCAATGTAGCATAACATAGTAGTGCACAGATCAGATGAGTCACATTGAAGCTGACTCCATGCTGACAGTGAATTGCTTTCACTTCAGCAAATTCTTGAAGCACCTCATTTCCTATGAGCTAGATTATTTTTTCATAAATTGTGGACAACAAATAAGATGAGTTTTAGCCTTTGCCTTTGTTGCGGAATGTGGCAAGCTGATCTGTGAGTAATGGAGCCAAAAAGAGCAATCTGTTCCAGAGCTTCCACAAAGTTTTCCATTGTTTGGGGAACGAATCAGTCCATTCTCTACATGAAAGGGAAAGTCACGCTTAGGAACTTGATTTGTTGCAATGATCTTCTTTAATGTATTGCACTGCTGGTGACATTCTCGCTGATATTGGGGCCCTTTGTGTGCTTTGTATCAGTTTTATTTTCTTGCCAGGAAATTGGCTTCCTTACATATATAGGTGTTTCAATCTTGGGTCTGTCGAGCCCGGAAGTGTGCCTGCTAACATGCTCCTGACCTGAATGCATTCACAGTGGCACGGAACCAAGGTATGAAAGCTGGCATTCAGGATTTTACCCCATCTTCCTATTGCAGAGTTAAGTTTCTTCTTAAAATTAACTCCAGTTGTAGGCATAAAAAGTCATTTGAGAGCTCAGAGTGGCATTTGGAAGGGCATGGCTTTTGCCACGCTCAGGTGGTTGCTAGATTGGAGCTGGTTCAATGTTTCTTCTATACTGAGACAGGACTAAGAGAAAAATGTAACTTGAATTCACATGATTTGGTGAGTGCTAACCTGGATGTCCACGCCTCCCCAAGAAGAAAGAACAGATTTTACAGGGAATTCCTACCTGGGCCATCTAAGTCTAAAATAAGTAATGGGTGTCAGTATTAAGAAACTTTTAACAAGAAGAAGGAAAATGGAGACAGAATTGAAAAAGAAAGATGAGCAAAAATTTATCCGTAAGGGCAGCTTTATCTGCATAGATGGGGAAATGGAGAATTCATTTTGGAATTTCCTTTCTGATAAAAATGAAGAGTTTTTCTTTTCCCTTAAAAGTATTATATCATGTATATAAAAAGTTATTCACCATTGTCAGGTGTTACTGTAGGTGCTGGATAGATGTGAGCAAGAGCTCATTCTTCCAAGTGCCTCAGGGCCTTGGATAGGGTGTGTGAGGAGTGATTAAGGAAAAGGTGGTAGCCACCATTCTTCATGTCTAGCAATGTGGATTGCTATATGAACAGAGTGGAAAGCCCTGTTGGGTTCAGGGGTAGGCACTGAGACTGCATTTTTACCCTCTTGTATAGGGCTGTTGACATACTGATCCCTTCTCAGCTCAGGAAAAACCTAATTAAATAGCTTCTCTTCCCATGGCAGCACAGGCAAAGGCTAGGAGGACGAGGCTCATGCCATTATCCTGAGCTCCCTCTGGAGCCAGCAGAGCTGCAGCCAGTGGTGCTCAGCTCAAAGCTTTCATCATCTCCTCCAGGATCTTGCCATCCTAGTGTTCTTGCAAGGTCAGACTAGCAGGGTACTAGTGAATCCAAGAGGTCACACAGTTCATACAGCACCTGTCCTGTGTCTTGGGGAGGGAAGTCTGAAGTCTCAGCTAACCAGCTGAGAAATGACAATGTAAAGAAAATCATGTTTTCTTTAAGATGGCTTATAAATCTTAGCAGTTTTAGGGCAAACTCTCTATGGCCTAAGGCCACCCTCAGTAAGTTTGGGGTCCCAGACGTTTGCAGTGCAGGGCCCCTGCTGGCCCCTGGTATCCAGCTGTGCTGAGGTGTCCCTGCTCCTGCTTGCCAGGACACTGTGACTCTGCCGAAGCTCTCCTGCTGCACCTTTGCTGCTTCACTGAGCGTTTGTTTGCTGTATCCTACAGAAGTGCCCTGGTCTTCCAGTGACCAGAGCCCTGCCCCTCCCTGCACCTTGCCTACCAATAGCCCAGCATGTGCCTCATTTGGCAGGGGGAACAGGGACTTACCCAAGGCTTCCCAGCAGCTCAGAGTCCGTGTGAAATCCGTGCAGGGTCACTGGTGTAAATCCCAGGTGTCCTCTGGAGGCTGGAAATGCCTTCCTGAGCCACTTCAGCTGAGAGGCAGCGGAGTCTGATCCATCAGCTTAGGAGGAGACTGGAAATGCTTGTGAGAAGTTGCTTCTACTGGAAAAGGAGTTAATTTTTTCCAGATTTTTAAAATTTTTTTACTTTTTTGGCTTGTTTTACTCTTCAGTTTTTGTCTTTGCTCCTCAGAAAGGAATGTGAGCTCAGCTTACAATGAGTTAGGACTAGACCACACTTTTTTAAAGAAAAGCTTGAGATTCCAGGGAAGGATTTTGTTCCTTTTGTCTGCTTTTCTGTAGAAGAAGCTCATTAAAAGGAGAGTCTGAATTTCAAGAGCAGGCCTATTAGAGAGGTAGAAAGCAGCTCTAAAACTTGACTTTGGATCCTGATTTCTTCCAAAGTCTGCTGAAATTCAGATTTAAGCTGGTGTGATGTGTGCTGCTCAGAAATATGCCTTGCAGAATATTTCTGAGCCATACCAGGCTCAATTAACTCCTGGCAGCTTCTGGTGGTCGTTTTGAAGCACATTCTGTGGGGTGTTTTTCAGGGGTCATTCAGCAATGTCTCGCTACAGAGAAGAGCACTATTGAACTCCTTGGAAAAGCTATGAAATTTCATACACTAGCTGCAACCCCAGGAGACTAATCCAGCCCCAAACACTATCACTCAGATTTGTGTTTCATTCAAGAAGTCATGAAGCAATCTATTTTGCTAGGGAAAAAAAAAAGAAACCATTATTTTATCATCATTCTGAGTACTTTCCATAGGAACAAAATTTATCAAAAATGCCTGAGATCTTTGAGAAATATCTCAGTTGTGCAGAAAAGCATTACATTGATTGTGAACTTAGTCTTTCTTTGGGTTTTTCTTCTTGTCATTTTTACTTAAATACAAATATTAATGAAGACCTAAACGTGCCCTTTTGCTATTGCCCTTTATTTTGCTTTTCTATAAAGATTGCTCATAATCCTGCAGCTATCTTTTTGCACTTTAAAAGGTTCTTGCTTCTTATTGCTGTCAGGATAATAATGCTGCATCATTCCACCTAACTACCAATAAATAGAAATGCAGAGCCATGACTTCTATTCAAAAGCATGCAGGCTCCTTTGTATGTTTTGGTATATATAAATATATCTTTCAACTTGTAGCTGTAGTACAACATCTGAATTAAATCATGACTTATTCTTTCTATTAAAGCTGTGTTGTCCTTGCCATTATCCCTTTTTCCAGTAAATGAGTACAATGAAAAATTGATTCTAGCTGTATTGGACTGCAGCAAAGTAACAAAAGATGATTGTTACATTATCAAAGTCCTCACTGCATCCATAATATAGGAATTGAAAACACCTGTCTTTATCTTCTCAATCAATATTGCACCTGAGTCACATTTTCCTGGAAAACACTTTAAAAGGTGTCCACTGTATGTTATTTAGATTTAACAAATGCATTATTCAGGCTGTCTTCATTTATTTTGATTACCTGAGATTGCTCTGCCATCCCTGTGAGTTATAAAAAGCCTGATATTAAAAGCCACACTAGACTAGTATGTCAGTAACAATATCAGATGGCTTCTCTTATGTGAAGCTCTGTGACAGCTGAACAAGTACATTTTGTAAAATGTATGTGGAAAACTGGTGTTCAAGGGGGACATTTCGTGTCATGGCATTCTTTTCTATAAAGTAGAGCAGGGCAGAGGGCTTCAGTCAAGGGTAGCTTGACCAGTATGACCCAATTGGAAGCAGATTTGGGGGAAGTGACAGTGGACATTAGACATTAGTCTGTATTTCTAGAAAGGATAAGCCAGAGCTGGTTGCCTGAGACTGTCAGCTGTGCTTTACAGAAGTGCTTTCTAATACTTTTAACATGCAGTGCTTAAGAGCAGCTAATTTACTGCATGTCTCAATAGCAGTCTGAAACTGTTGAGCATCCAGTAAGAACAGAGAAATAAGTGAACAGCTCTAGAGACACGGCCATAATTTCAACATGTGCATTTGCATATTCCATCTAATGCCTCAAGTCAGATGCCTAAAATTAGTAGATTTATTTGGATGTGTGGAAATAATTGTAATTTGTTTCACAGCAATCAATTTGTGATGCTTTGATTTCCCTTTCTGTAGAATTAAATTATTAAGGGGCAAATATGATTTTCAAGATACTTTTTATCATTCTCTCTGCTTGAAGTTTTGTCAAGTTTGACACACTATAACCCAACATTCTGCCATGAGTAATGAATACTTAAAAAAATAAACCCAATCAAATAAAAAACAAATTAAGTATGAGACATGCAAAGAAATGAGGGACAGCAGGCTAGTGGTACCTTGCCAGGTAATGTGGCCATAACAGGGGTCCCTTTTCCATATCCACCAATTATCTTCAGCCATGAGAGACAGCAGCAGTGGCTGAGTGAGGAGACTGTGCTCCTCAGTGCTGGGACTGCAGGGAGTCAGATGAAGGGTAGAGCTCTTCTTCAGAGCTCTTCATGATGCTCCACACACAGACCTTCTCTCTGGCAGGGCCCACAAGGCACAGGCTAATGGGAATTGCAGCAGCTCCATCCCAGCAGAGACAGGGCTGCTGCAGTGGTGCTCAGCAAGGGCTGTCTGTACCAGGATTTGAGCCTGGCAACAGGGAGAGATGATGATCATCTGAGCCCTGCTCCAGCTCCTCAGCTCCCTGAACAGAGCTGGGGCAGGGCTCAGGGCAGGAGGAATGTCCTTGCTATCCAGGAGAGGTCTGGAACTCCGCCTGAGTGCTGTTTGTACTGCCCCAAGATGCCTGGTGGTGACCCACAGTGACATGGCACACACTTGGGAAGCAGGAGGAGTGTTCAGATTTTGGTCAGTACCTGAGGCTAACTTGTGACAACTCATTTCACTAGCCCTGAAGAGCAAGAGGCCCCCCTGTTCCAGCAGTGGAACCATCAAAGCCCCTGCCTACACTTCTCTTGCATTTGGCAGAAATACCCATATTTTTTTCCATCCTCTGCACTCATTATGTTTGTGTTTAAAAACCTTGCTTATTGTTTTAGCAGAGGAGTAAAAAGATCTGCTTAAAAATTAACTTCAAAGCCCTTAGTCATTGCACAGCTACAAGGAGAGAAATATTCCCTCGCAATCTTTTTAAATCTTGATGTTGTTTTTTTGTTTGTTTTGGGGTTTTGTTTGGGGTTTTTTTGGTTGTTGTTTTGTTTTTACAGCTGGGCACAGAAAGACTGGGCTGGTAAGTCAGAACCCCAGCTTCACCCTGCCTGCACACAGCCAGTGCTGACACCTGGCCCTGCTGCCCCAGCCCTGGGACCAGCCCATTCACACCCCACTCACCCACCAGTACAGAGTTTATCCAGGATCCAGTGAAGCTGTGAGATCTCCTCACTCCTTTGTGCCAGATCCTCGAGTCCCAGAGGGGTCAGGCTTTGCTGTGGCTCTGTACACGGGGGCACCAAAATGAGAGGGGAGCAGAACAGCCCGGGCAAGTGCAAAGCCTTGTCTTCAGCTGTCCTGGATATTGAAAGGGATAATTCAGTATCATCTGAAGTTTGCCTTGGCTCAGGGGAGACCCTGAGTGCCAGGATGCCTCTGTCAAACATTTTTAACCTTTAACTGGTAATTTCACATTGATACCTTGATGGGAACAGGCTTTCTCAGGAGCTGTGACCACCTTTGCTGCCAGCACAGCCTTGCTGGTGGCATTTTGGAGCTTCTACTTCTGATCCCAGCCAGACCAAAGGTAAGGAGGGAACAAGAAATTAGAAATTACATGGAAAAAAATGTGACTGGCTCTGGTTAAAGGTTACTCCTGTAGGAACTTGACCTCTGTGCATGTGTCTGGCCCCCTTCCACATGCCTGTCCCCTGCACAGAAGTGTGCATGGAGATGTTCACAGAGGATCTGAGCTGAATTTCTTCCTCTGCTCAGGCCAGGAGTGTTCAGGAGGCTCTGCCTGCACCACTGGGGGGTGATGGGAGGGGGCTGTACACCTGGATCCATGGGAACCTGCAGTCCTGCTATCTGCAGAAATGAGCTGCAAAGCTGCTGCTTAACTCTAACCCTTAATATATTCATATTCTCTCATCAGGGCAACTAGCAAGTGAACTAAAAACTGAGTTTATGATGCGATTCTGGCTTTCATTAAGGAATTTTGTACCTATTTAAAAAAATATATGCAGGAGCATGTTGCTGATTATTTTGAGAACCTATGCAAATTTATTGATTTGCAGTAGGAAAGGCTTGCTGTGAAGTGTAAATTAAGCCATTTAAATCATCTTGCATGGTAACTGGAGCATCAGCTCTGTTTGTTCACTGTGTTAATACCCTATTTCCTGCCATGGTTTTATAATTGCACTTGTGGTCATTGCTGTCCATCTTTGCCAGCGGATAACCCCCCTGCTCTCTGGGCTGGGTGTTGTTTGTTGCTCTTTGATGGTGTCCCAAAGTATGCTGGCTGCTCCTTTGGGCAGGCAGGACTGGCTCCCCTCAGCACAACAGGACACGGGGGCCTCGAGCGAGGGCAGTCTGCAGAGCCAGGACATCAGTGGCTACGTCAAGCTCTGCTTTTGATTGCTACAGATCACTAAAATTTCTCTCTGTGGGCAGAGTTTCCACCTAAATACTTCTGCCAAACACGATCAGGGATATATTCAGTTTCATCCCCATCTCAAGTCACCAGTGGGTCAGATGTAATTGAAGATTTGACAGACCCTAAATTTTTTTCATGTCCCTGCATATGAACATATGGAGGCTGTTTTAAAGACAGACCAAGGGATATATTAACACATAAATCCTGTAGATAGTTGTATTGGTTCTCAGGCAAATGTACATATGAGCATGTTTTCAGAAACACGAAGCTGAAGGCTGAGGTAGAAAAAATTCTCTGGAATCCCTAACTGAAGCTCTGCCCTCAAGTGGGGGATTGCACAAAGTAACACACCAGACAGGTGAGGGCTCCTTTAGCAGGTGCTCTTCATTAATTAAAAAGCTGAAATTGAAGTTTTCTATGGTGGAATAACTTTCCCCTTTACCTATGTTGTATGCTAACATCACAGTTTAGGCTTTTAATAAGTTGCTCTCAAATCTGCCTCTTCCTAACAGTAGAACTAGAGCCATTCAGTAATTGAGGGGTTGTTTGATACAGGAATAATGAACATACACATCAAGGCAAAACCACCCCGACTTTTGAAGGCCTTGCATGTGGTGCACACAGCATTTGCCTGTTTAGAAAAGCACAGGCTTTTAGGATAACAGACCATTGGCTGAGTCAAGTGATATTGAGTGGCTCAAAACTGTAACTCGGTCCTGCTATGCAATGCTGCATTCATTCAGGGAAAAAAAAAAACAATGTTCTAAAACTTCCAGATGAAACAGAGAAAAAAATAAATGCAAATGTTAAAATGCATGTTTTAGTTCTCACATTTTACAAATTTAAGAGGTGCTGAATTTTACTGACAGTTTTCTTGGCAGCAAGTGAATTCCAAAGATGCACATGCAAATATTTGTCAAAACTGAATTTTCAATTTTGCATGCATAAGGATTACTCCAGAAGTGCTGGCATACTCACTTGCTCCCAGAAGAAAAGTAATGTCATGTGGTATGTCTGGCCAATCACAGAAAAACTGTGTATTTTTAATTTTAAATATTCTGATTAGTCCATAGAGTAAAAAAATATAGTGAAAAGAAAGTCACTGAATATATTTGAATAATAAATTCAAGATGGTGTGATTGGCTTATATATATTCCCCAAGCAAGGAGAAACAAAATTAATCAAATAAATTATTCATTTTGAATTATTTGTTCTGATCTGTTTTTACAAGTAATGTCTACTAGTGATGTCTGAATTTTGCAGTTTGCTACAGAAGCTCTCCTATTGTCCTGATACCCACTGCTTTGTTTGGGTCTGATTTCTCCACAGGTGAGATCTGCATTTGCTGTGATGGTGTATCTTCTGTGAAAGAGTTGCTAAAAGCAATCAGGCCTTTAGTAGCAGGCACTGAAAGTCCAAGGTGCTCATTGACCAAAAGTCATTAGAAATATAATGGTGCCCATTTCTACTAAATCATTACAGCACAAATAGCATTGCTCTGCCTTGGCCTTTGAGCAGAATTAGATTCAGGTTAGAGTGCATCTGTACACTTACCCAGAGAAGCACTCAGTGCTGCTCTCCTAATTGCACCCCAGATATCCAGACCATATTTACAGAGAGGATTTAATGGTTCTGCCACCAAAAGTCTGTTAGTCTTTCATTGCATTTATTTTCATCAGAGAATCCAATCACTGTGTTCTCTGAGATAAATACAGTAATTAAAATATAATTCTTCTTTCTTTGATAGCTATGTCATGTATGGTGCTTGTCCACAGTCTTGTTCCAAGCTCATAGAGGAGGAAGAGCACAAAGTTGAACTATGTAAGCATTTATCAGTCTCCTGGCATTGATAAAGCCTTGCACTGGGAAGAGGGTAGTGGGTTTCTAAACAGAGCTGTGCCTCCTTGGCAGCACAGTGCTGGGCCAGGAGCAGCAAACCACCCCTCGTGGTGGATGGGGAGCTGAGTGTGCAGAGGGACTGTGGGGCTCTCCAGAGCAGTGTCTGCAGCTTGCCTGAAGCCCCAGGGCTCACCACTTCTGTGAAGCAAAGCATCAAGGTGCTAGAGCATCATTTTCCTCCATCCACTAAAGGTGAGTGATGGAATGACAACTGATGCTGCAGCACAGTTCTGCTGAGGGGAATTTAAAGTGCTAAACAATGTGTCTCTGCTCCAAAACCCACGTGTGAAGCTGGGGGTTTGATCAAGAGCCTGCCAGCCACATCCTGCTGCCCAGGCTGCAGCCAGGGCTGGTGCACAGGGGGATTGTGACAAGGCTGGCAAAACCTGGAGCAGTATGGTCAGCTTTTTTCTGCAAAAACTGCCAGATGATTGTGAATTTCGTTGCCAAACATGACTCGTTTTGAAACACAAAAGTGCACAAATGTAAGTGGCACTGTCAGCTCCCTTAAAAATCACATTTTTGGAAGTCTGTAATAGTTGTTCTGTTCCATATGTGGAGGGATTTTTATGAAATGTTCCAGGCAGAAAGTGAAAAACTCTGTGGTGTACTGGCATGATAAAGCTATCTTGCATGAATGCAGTGCTTTCCACTTAAAGTGACTTGCATAAGTGGAAATATTATCCCCATTTTGCTGATGAAGAAACTGAAGCCCAGCATTTCCTTTGAGTCACATCCAGTGAGCAAGGATAAAGCCAAGAATGAATGTGCTGACATGCAGGATTTCCCATTGCCACCAGACAGGTTGTCACCACTGAAAATATTTCATTCTGACTTTATAGTTGTCTTCTCCCTGATTAAAGCACCATCTTACTAACCACTTTATTTCAACATGATAGGAAAAAAAGGAATTGTCTGTATTTGCTCCAATCTGTTCTCCAAGGCATCTCATGATGTGGCAGGAGACTTTGCAAGCTGCACTTGCAGTGACTGGGCACACCAGAGAAGAGGCAGTGTCCTAAATTAGCTGATGCAACTGGTGCCTGCACTAAATCTGTATCTTTGCAGGTCTACAATATATGGAAGGCAGCAAAATGTGGCTCCTAGAAGACTTATGTTGTCTGTAAGGAATCATTATAACTTTGGTTAGAATTGTTAACCATTCAGCAAAATGATACGCGACGTAATTATGTGAGTTATTGATCGATGCATATTAAGAAAGACCTCCATTTGTAGGTCATTATGAAGCATTATTGGGGCCTCCAAGTGCATCAATAAAATCATTTATTTCTTCACATGGATACTAAAGAAGACTTAGAAAGATGCCATTTGCAGAAAGCTGCTTGTGCCAGTAAATTATATTTACATCTGCTGCATATGGATAGGCGGGATGCAGGCCAAGTATGTGATGGTGGGAAGCAGCTTGCTGCTTCTGTTTTGGGAAAGTTCATCACGGTTGAAATTTTGGACAAATTAGATTCTGAATCAAGCTTGAGAGAGAGCAGCAGATGAGCTCAAAACTTTAGTTGCTCCAGAAACTCCATTCAGAATAATATACTATCTCACGTGTCTTGTCTTTCCATCAGAGTTCTGAGGATATTTTCTGGTTGCTGATGGGAGTAGAGGAGAAGAGAGGATCTCACATTGCAAAGGAGAAAAAAACCCCACACAATCCGCTTCACTCGAGTTTTGTGTTTGGAAAATGAGGACATGGAAGAGGTCCATCTTTGCTGCCATTTGGATACAACTGCAAGAAAAATTAAAAAGGTATGAAAGTCAAACTATGCCAGTGGCAAATCTGGTCTTCTGCACTAGTTTGTGCCCAAACACAATATAGATGATAGATAAATTCAACTACAGTTTTTGGGCAAATTGTAATGCTTGGAGATGAAGGATACAGATACAGGCATTTTATCCCCAGAGGCAAATGAGTGCAATAATTTCCTTGGTACAGAAGCAGAGCTGAACAGACACCTTCCATAAGGTCTTCCGGCCTGGCTTTGCACCTTTTTAGGCTCTTGTCCTGCTGCCACCTCCCTCCATTGGGCAGCAGCTAGGGAATAACCTGGAGTGTTATGCTCAGGGACCAAGGTGGGATCTCCACCCCAGGGCTTCCCCTTGGACAGGAGGATTCCAGACTCAAGCTGCTGAGGTGGGGGTGGGGAGCAGCTTTTGCCTTTGCTGGTTGTGCATTTTGTCCCTCTGGATGAACAAGAAGCTGGATCTGCCTCCCAGTGCTGTGCCCAAGGCAGGAGGAAAGCACCCTGCCTGGACAATCCATCCAGCAATGCAGCCTGCACATTGCTGTTGCAAATCAGGAACACAGTGCAGACCCTGTTTTGCAGTGCAGAAAAAGCAGCCCTTTCTTTAGAGAACGTGATAAAAATGGGCTCTGGCTTAATCTCCACACCTGAGGCTGGATTAGTGACTCAAGCAAGCAGAGCTACTGCTCTGTAACCCAAATAATGTCTGAAATTAGCTCAGTGGAAATGGCTGCACTGTATGTTTGGGGAAACATAAACACAGAAGGAAGGGGGAGAATGAAGGGCTTTTCAGTCACTGTGCTGATGGTTTGTTGGCTTGTGGCTGTTACACATGGAGAGCTGGCTGAAAGGTTGCCAGGTGCTTTCAGGGCTGGCTGCTGACAGGTGAGATGTGTGTCAGTGAGGAGCAGGCTGTGCACAGCTGGCAGTGCTGGCAGAGGGGCTCAGGGGCTCCTCAGCACTGCTGCTGGGGTGCACACCAGGGCCCTTTTGCAGCACTCTGCACCTTTCCTGTGTGCAGCAGCTCACAGAGGCCATGGCTTTGTCCAAAGTCGTGGACACTGGCTGATCCCTGTGCAGTGCCTGGCCAGGGAGCCTCTGATACCAGCATGGAGCATCCTGCAAGGATGCCACTGCCAGCGTTTGCTGCCCAGGGCACCCGTGGATTGCCTCACAGCACCTACCTCTGTTTCTCTGGCAACTATTTCACTTTAATCCATGTTCTGAGTCACACCCAGACAGTGACAGCTCACCATAGGAGATCACAAATAGTGAATATTTCGCAAATCTAAAATAAAATTTTCCTGTCAGGGATATGGGGTGGAGACCAAAGGAGACTGAAGACCCTTTCCCAAGCCCTCACAGGGCAAGTGCTGCTGAGGCTGGAGCAAACCTGACTATGGAGGCAGACTTCTGCCTTAAACTCAATGGGTCCTGGCAAGTAAAATTACAGCAGGTACTACAGTGGTTTGCAGAAGTAAATGTTTATTTCACCACTAAAATGCAAATGTCTGGTGTAGTCCCACAAAGTGTATGCTCCTGCTGATGGCACTTGTTTGTGGCTATCCAATTTTGGAATAGGTTTGCCTCTCAAATTTAATGATTTTGACAAGTTAATTTCAGCCTGTTCTTGACAAGGAAAGTAACTATGAGGAAGGCAGTTTTGATGTGTGTCAGTGCCAGCTCCGGGCTCTGCCCCTTGCCTCCAAGGCTGTTTCTTTCAGTAAGGGGCTGCTGTGACCAGCCCTTTCTCTTTAGCTGGAGGGAATAGCTAAGCCTGTGACTAAAATCCACCACAGCAGAGACAGAGCAGCTCCCGGCAGACCTGAGAGGAGCTGGGATGGGTCTGCTCTGGTTCTGGGGCTCCCTGGCAAGCCCTGCTCCCAGTGCCCAGCTGCCCTGTGGCCAGGACCCAGGCATGCCTTTGCCTTGAGCATCTCTGGCTGCACTTACTCCACCCAGCCCCCTCCTCCACAGGTGATGAATACTTGGGTGCGTAAATTCAGAGAAAATTTAAGAAAAATTGGCTAGAGAAATTAAAACTGCCTCAGGCAGCTTAACTTGTACAGCGACACATACAGTACTTAGCACCCTAGATTTCATTATTCTTAACAGCATAACTGGAGTCCTATTTTCACACATTAAATATTCTTGGATTTTTTTCCCCAATGAGCAGACATATGATTTTTTTTCTCTGCCATCAACATGCATGTTTTGTCCTTTCAGAGACTTTTTTCAAATTGGAATACAGATTAGTTTTACCTACGATTTAAAGAACTCCAATGCTTGGTAAGGCCTCAATTTGTTTTTTATGGAAATGCATAGCTGTGGGGCTATGGGGAGCTGCTCACTGCTTAGCACTTCTGAGAGCAGAGCCGTGCAAGAATACACTATTTTCACATCTAGGCTTTCACAGACAATGTCAAATTTGACTGTTTGCCATGAAAAAACAGTCTCCTTAAGCAGGAATAGGCATGCTCTTGTGCTCTCCCAGGCCAGACCTGGAAAGCCCTGAGAGCATGAAGGGAGAGGAAATGGCAAATCCTAAATAGGCAGGGACCAAGTGAGCAAGGCCAAGTGTGTACCTGAGGTAGAGGCTGAGGGTGTGTAATGAGGAGGCTGGCAATATCTGAGATTTCCGTTTGCTGCTGGAAACAGTGAGGGGAAAAGACCTGCCCAGCAAGCCCTGTGGCAGGCAGGCTCCTGGTGAGGTACCCACGGTGTGGGTGGGAGCACACCAGAAGGTGTTTGCTGAAGCAGACTGGGGGGAAGCTGGGGGTGCCCAGCCTGGGGGGAGGTTGGCGAGTCCTGTCATGGGAGCCTCCCTTTGGGAGGTTGCTGGCATTGGTGGCTGTATTACCTCTGCATTTCTACTTCCTGGGTTAAGGCAGTGTGTGCAATGAAAACTTGTGTGTCAAAGGCAGATTTTGCATGTACACATCCCTGCCTAGACCTTGCTGGGCTGTTTTCTCACATCCTTCTGAAGTGCTCGAGCCCTTCAGGGTGAGATTTGTGCAACAGGGAGCTGTTCATCAGAGAAGAGAGCCCAGGGAGTCTGCCAGCTCAATAACATGGGTACTGAGCAGCTTGCTAGGCTCCTCTGCTGTCTAGTGTAAAGCCTTATGGACTGAAAAAAAGTCTGGGGCTGCTTGTGGAACTGAATCCCATCCTTGGGACTCTGTGCTGTGAGACAGAGGGCCCCCTTGTCTGTGCCTCACGGATCTTGCCCTCCCCTGGCACTCCTGGGGCTGTGGTCCCTGCTGGTGCAGTGCTGTCCTGCCTCCAGGCATACCAGGCTACCTCGTGAGAAGTGTCAAGTGGCACTAGACATTCATGATTAGGAACTCAAATCCTTCTGTAATTGTCCTGGGACCAGAGTGAGTGAGTGCTCTGGTGCAGAGTATCATCTTTCCTAAGATGATCTTCAGGTGTTTCCATCCTACTGCTCATTAAGCTTAAGCCTCACCTGCTGGGATGATCCGGGCATATCTCATCTAAATAATTCTTTGCTATTCCAGGGGGCTTAAATATTCCTGGCAGCTTTGTCTGTCTTGTTCTCAACCAGTGAAGCACAATTTAATCTTAGGACTTGAAATGTTTTACTCTAATGAAGTCTCTGAGTTTAGAGCACGGGTGAAATGTAGTAATTTATATGGTACAAGAGGTCAAACTCTAAATGAACTGATAGTCTATTTTGGCCCTAAATTATGAAGTTCACAGAATGATTTCTAATAATGAATGCATTTGTAAAACTTGGATGCCTTCTCAGGGATAATCTGCAAACAGAAAAACAACTTGTTTTGTTAAGCAGACTGTGACAAACAGTTCTTCCAACTTTATGCTATGCAGACATGTATTTTTGGATATTCTTTGGGGGAAAAATCTACTGCAGTGAAATCTACATAACCTGCAAGAAAAGAATCTGAAACAAAACAAAAGATATATGTAGATGATGAAAGGTAGAGAATCAGGTTGGAATTCTAATGTAAATGTATGTCACTATCAGTAGAGATCACTTGTAAAGCACTACTTTAACTTGAAAAGCCAAGAACTAGAATATTAAAGTGAAAGTCTTTTTACTGTGCATTTAGAACAAAAGGTACCCTGTCATTAGAAATGATATGTAACAGGCAGATGAGGGTTGTTGTTTGCAGTATTTGGTTTAAACACAATAAAGATGAACAGAATTAAAATATGTTCATTGATGCATGAGGATGAAGTCAAGATCAGAAGTACAATTTCCTAATTTTTAGATTTATTCAAAGACTCTTCCTTTGTATTAACTGCTACAGATGTTTAATGAATACTTAAAACCAAACACCATTCCCACCTTCCCCCCCACTGTGTTCAATGTGTTTTGTACAGGCAACCTGATAAAAAGAATATCTAGGAGGAGGGGAAGGCAAAATCAAAGTTGATGTATCAGAACATCTACTGCATGTCTAAATACAATGAAATTTGAACTGTGTGGGTGTATTCACTCATTTTAAAGAGTGTTCATTGATTTTAGTTTTATTATGTTTGGAATTGTGGTATGTTACACAAAGACCATTTTACTGATCTTTATGATTCCATAAAAGCCTATAACAATTTGGATAACACTGGCTGCTCTGTATTTTTTCTTTGTTTCTGCTGTTAGACTTTATGCTTAGCTCCAGGTATAATGAGAACACAGAGCTTTCTCCTCTTCTCACTGAAAACTATAGAAACATTGCTACAGACTCTGGGGCATCCAGGCACAGGATACATCCTGGACCCTTCAACAAAGACACCTAGTTTGGCCTTGTGTGGAGGTGGGACAGTATGAGGCTGGCATGAGCTGAACCCGTGGTAACAACAGAGTGTTGGAAAGGTACCAGTATGACCAAATTTCCATGAGTTTTGAGGTGCAATGCCCTATTCTGATGAGATTCTCTCCTCCAGCTACCTGCCTGAAAGTTCACTTCCCAACTTCCCAATGTGAACATGGAAAGAATAATATTGATGGAAAGGTGAGTCAGTGTCCGAGCAAAATTCTGAAGTTTTCCTTTTTCTGTACAAACAGGAGGAGGCAATTGTAGTCTGAGGAAAAGACACAATATCCAGGAGTGTCAGATATAACCAGGGAATGGTAAGAGGACTTAGAGCAGGGGAGTGGGAGTCCTGAGAGTTGGAGAATATTTATAACTCTGCAGAGATCCCACTGTGTGGACTTGGACAAAGTGCTCCAGATTGATGTGAATATCAGTAGCAATACATAAGACCCCTGTTGGCTTCCAGAAGCTTTGAAGTATGTTTGAACCAGACTTCAGTGGCTCAGTATGCACTGCACTACCTGCTCCTGTTCTCCCAGGCTGAAGCACAGACCTCCTGTGTGCAGCTGCCAGGCCAAAGCTTTTTTTCTCCAAGACCTGGAGGAGACAGAACAAGGATGCAAGGTATTGGAAAGCAAGGCTTTTGTGTGGAGAGACTGGACAGTGGAGGACTGGAAGGCATCACTGTTATGAAAAGACACCCTATCTGGCTGGGCACTCCTTGCCTTGGGTGCCCAGGGCAGTTTTCTCTGGGCACAGCAGGGTCTGCTGGACTCACAAAGACATGGCAATTAACCCCTCTGTGCCAACTGGCCAGTACTTGCAAGGAAGTCAGGTAGGACAGGGTTGCCATGTAGCTGGAAGCCAGAGGGGACAAAAGGCCAGTTGGTGCCAGGCACAGGTGAGCCATTAGTGTAACCTGCACCTCCCAGCCTGTGGCTGGCAGCTGTAAAGCTGCCACTGTTCTGCTGTTCCATGAGTGAGGTTTTCAGTGGTTTCATTTCATCTGATGGGTGAGACATATTTCCTATAGTTAAGTGGAACAGACAGCTCATCATCCTGGCTACATCTTTCAGGGGTGTTTTTAAGTTTGTGCACACAGGTTTTCCACAAGGACCCACTTTCTACTCACACTCTCCCTTTGCTAAGTGATAGCAACCAAACCATGCTGTGTTCAAACTCCTAAGCTTTCAGATAAAAAAAAAGATTTTCTGAGGAAGGGAGCTTACAGTCTAATTAGTTGATGGTGTTTCTCCTCACACAGTTTGTACTTCTTGATTGAAGGTTGAGGCAATTTAAGCACTGGCTTTCACCACAACGAGCACCCAGAGCTCAGCTAAATTCAGGCAAAGCCCAGGCTTCCAAGGCACAGATTGTATGCCCTGTAACACCAACCACTATAAAGATGGAGACCTTAAAACTGATGTTGTTATTGCTGATCCCAGCTGGAGAAATTTTGGTGTCAGAAATAAGCTCATGTTTAAAGAGATTTTTCTCTAATCCTGGCATGTTTCAAAATCCTGGGTGAGATTTAGTTAAATCCATGAAGGGAAAAGAGATGAAATTCTAACCTCAATATCCACAACAGTCCTGAACCAAAATGGACACCACAGGATCATTAAAGAGCTTATCTCCATCTCACAGACAGCCAACATGTGCACACAGTGTCTGTGTGTCACAGGGAGGTGTCACACACTGGGAAGGTGGGTGACACTCAGTGTGCCAGGGATGCCTGTGGCAGGACACAGTCAACTCATGCCACTACAGTGAGTGCCATTGCTGCTCAGCCTGCCTTCCTCTTCAGTTTATTATTAGCTAAACACAAGTGTTGGTTCATCTGCCATGTTGGGAGTAGAGAGGACACAGCCCGGCTGTGTGGGAGATGGGGCTGCGTGGGCACCTGGGTTCCTGGCCTCCTTACTGGCACCACGCACAAATTCATGGTTGATTACCGCTCAGAATTGTACTGTCAACGGTCTCAGCTGAATTACTGTGTGAGGAGAAGAGGCCCAAAAAGGAAAGTTCCTGGTTTTGTGACACCAGTGTCCTTCAGGAGACTCTGGTTCAAAGGGCACAGTTGGCAGTGTAAGTGTGGGGGTGGAAGGCACACGCTGCCGTGCTCCTGGTGCTTTGCTGTGCTCTTTATCTTTGCCAATTAACTTCTGGAGTGCTCTTGCCACAGCAGCACCAATTCAGCAGCTGTGAGTGGAAAGTCAGCAGCCCTAATGCAACAGCACAGCAGCGTACTTCTATTAGGTTTTTCCAAAAGAGACTCTTCAGGCTTCTGTCAGAACATATTCATGACTTCTTGTATGTAAACTGGTCTCTTTCAAGACACTGAGTTGTGTTCTTAAAAAAAAAATCCTATTTAACCCAACAGCAATGAAGCTGAGGGCTATGGGTTTGCTTTAACTAACTGGTTAATGAATTTTTCACCACCACTTTGTTTCACACATTGTCAAAACAAGAAGCTTGTGCTTCAGAGGGAGGCTGGGTCATCTTATGTAGACTCTTTCAATGCTAGTTTAAAAATTTATTGGGGGTATTTGTAATTTTTTTTCTGTTTTGAAAGTATCCAGTTGTGCTTCTTTTTAATTATTAATAATTATTAATTATTTCTAATTTTTCAGAATTCTGCTGATTAGACTCCACTTTTTGAAGCAGTTTCTTTTCTATCTGGATTTACTGTGTGTTTTTTGTGCACAGGGTGCTCAGTATTCTCTGTGCTTGCTGTTTTGCAGGGCATGCACCACAAACCCTACATAATTTTTCTTGGTTTAGGACAGATGATCCTGGCTTGTGTGAGAAATAAATTTATCTTATGTGATAGCTGTCTCAATGGCCAGTAGGGTAGTCAGTAGAAACATCAGACCCGTGGCATGTGTGAATTCAGTTCTTAGACTGGCCTTGGTCTGCAGGTACAGTCAGAAACTGCACTTGAGTGCCATACAAACAGAAACTCTTCATGTAGACAGCTTCCCTGGCTGAAAATATCCATTTCCTTCTCCCTTGCTGGGAATACTGCAGTAGTCTTACTGAGAAGCCAAGGACAGGAAAGTTCTGGTGCAAATTCTACTAAGCAGTTTTTCAGGGTGGTATTTTTAGACAACACCGTCTCTTGCATTCATTGTGCTCTCCCAAAGACAAGGCGCTGTGGAGAGCATTAGAAGGTAATATTTGTGTTAACAGGATTCAAGTGCACTCTGGTTTTTAGTCTGATTTGCACCCACATTTAATTGTTGCAAGATTTTTTTGTGCCTGACAATAATTTACTGCTGGTGCGAATGTCAAGATGTAGCCATTTAGCTCACTGATTTGTGGGAGCAATGAGGTAATTTTATGCCTAGGTCCTCTCATTTGTACCTGCCAGCAATGCAGAGGCAGTCTTTCCTAATCAAGCATTAAAAGTTCTTCTTGATTAATCTCTGACTTTGTTGGAGACATTCCAGATTTAAGCCAGTGTAATTCATTTCAGGATCAGACCCATTAAGCGTTTTCCAATGAGTAATATACTGTGTCACTCTTCTGCTCTTAAAGATGTCCAAAATCACAGAGGTACTGGTGTTGATCTGGGAGATACACGTATCTTCTGACTCCACTGGCACCTTCTCTCCCATTTCCTGACTTTTGGAGATTTTCTCTAGGTGAAATTTCTTTATTTCAATTTCTTTCTGCATTCAGCTGGAAGAATTAACAAATGGTGAAGTGTGATACTGTCGATCCAGTGCTCTGTGTGGCCAGGCAATCAGGACAGAAATAATTAACACAGAAAGTGGCCTGCCAGTATCCTGCTGAATGAAATTGGAAGGAGTTCAAATACAAAAAGATTTTTTAGCTTACCACTTCTGGGCTACACATAGCAATAGCCATTTGGAAGGACAACTGCCAGCTTCCATTTCAGATTGCTTGACAGCACTAACTAGAGCACTAAGAGCATCACTCCATTTCAGCAGGAGCCGTTAGCCAGATTTGAGATGCGAAGCATTATTTCCAGACAAGGCAAGAGATCAAAGAGGGAATCAGGTGCTGCTCTGATGTGTTGTAAGAAGGTGAATTCCTCTGAACATGGGAGGAAATGTGGTGTGGGGAGTGCCTCTGGTTTCTAGCCTGCCAGGCAGCCACACGTGCTGTCCCGGCTGTATGGAGACCCCCTGCTCCCCTGGGTGCCTGCTGCTGCTCCCTGCCACCTCCCTGTCCCTGCCTGCTGCAGCATGCCACCACACAGGGACGATGGCTGGGCGTGGGCATGGCCACACAGTGCCCAGCCATGTCACAGGGTCTGTGCCTGTGGGGTGATACAGGGGAGGGCAGCTGCAGCTCTCTGAAGACCACTCTCCCTTCTTCTTTCTGTCTGTTTCAAAGATGGCTGATGCAGCATGCAAAAGAACAAATGGTGGCTGTAAAGGTTAAGAAATCTTCCTTAGGAGCAGGGATTTCTCCTGCAGGAGATGTGACCATCCCCTCTTCTACCATGGTGTACTGAGCACCCACTGAGCATCCAGGTTAAAGATGTGTTTGTATGACACTGCTATACTTTAGCTCATTTCTCTGGCTTTGCCTCCCAAAATGCTTGCAGAGCCACCCTGCTACAGCAGATTCCCATGCAGAGAGTAAGAAAATAATGGTTTACTTGCTGTAAACTGGTTATCTGCTCTGATAAGAACTACAGCTGTACAGACAAAAATTAGTTCTGTCCTGGCAAGCGCAGATGCTGCTGCATACCTTTCATGCCCTACAATTAGCAGTGTGTTGCTTTGTCTTACATCTGCCTACATATTCCTTTCAGGAATATGCTTGGAGCTTTCAGTGTTTGCAGAAATGGCGATGGAGCAGACAAATAGGAAAAACAAGGGAAGAGAAAAAATTAGGAGTAGCAAGCTTCTGAAATGGATTTCCTTTGGAAATTGTTCAGAGTGGTGAGCTGAGATGCCTGTGGCGAGACTGCTTTGCTCTGTGGGGGCTGCCAGTTTGCACGTACAATGAACTGCACAGCATTTCTTCCAGGATCCCCAGTTCTGCCTTCTCCTGCTTAGTGGTCCTGAGATGGTCCACTTATGTCTCTGCCACTGATATTTGTCATGGATGAGCCATTACCTCAAGATCTTACAGACCATGCTCTTAAAGCCACTGGACACCCAAACAGAAAAAGTGCCATGCAGGAGCTATGTGTTGTTAATATTTACAGGTAAGTCTTGCCCTTCCTTTCCTTGTGCTCTGTGGTTCTTCTTGAGCATGAAAATGGTCAGCCTCGTCTCTCTGTTGCAAGGAAATGTCATGATGCACACCTGAGGAGAGAGGAAGAAGCACTGGGATCTAGCTGAGCATTAACTTCAGAAAATGGCTTCATTAGCTACTTGTGAGAGTAGTGTTTCTCACTGACATTGTCATTTGCTTCCCATCAGAGGAGCTCTGTTGTTTTGATCTGCAGGTCTGGGGAGTTGTACCTCTTCTTAGAACCAAGATGGTTGAGATGCTTTATTAGAATAGCACCATAATTATTATGAAGAATTTTACTTCAGGTTTTTCCATGACTTCCATTGCATCTTTTTTCCTCAATTTGTACCAAATGCATGTATTTCCTCCTTCTCATGCATCCTGGATTCAAGTTTTAAAATGGACCTTGCTTAATTTGACCTTATCTAGCTAATTTATCTTGTGCCTTCGTTTCTAAACAATGTTAAATGGAGCATGTTTCCTTGTATCTTCCCAAGTAACTAAGTCTCCTGCAAAATTCAAACCATTAAAAGTGAAGGTGATAGAATAAGCTCCAAGAAATGAGTGAACTTAATATAAAAATTTATAATCATGTCAATTCCACTTTTTGAACAATTTCTGCAATGTTAGTTTGCTAGAACGGCTGGTCAGAAGCACAAAGGTTAGGTTAAGCTTCCTTCGTTAATGGTTTGGCTCAATGCACCCAGCAGTATAATGTATTTTATCAGTGAGGGAAATGATATTGGTTTAAGAGGTTTCATGTAACAGTCATATCCTGGCCAAATGTAATTTTGAAAACAATCAAGGCCATTATGGCTCACACAGAAAGAAAGATAAAGACAGATAGCTGTATATGGGTTTTTAATAAGTAATTCACCCTGGGTCTTGAAACATCAGATTGCCAAGTAATATTATTAATGTATAAGCATGTTGCTAAAATCATGTATTCTTTCCCATTGGTTGACTATAGATATGTTTCTGATGCAAATATCATGTAAGTGTATTGAATCCAAGCTATGTAAATAGACTATATAGTACATCCATCAAGCAGTTGACTTGATTATTCCACACACTAAAGAGCATTTTCTGACATCAATCTACATTCTGCCTAAATAGAACATTTTTCACCAATGATATTATGCATCATTTACTGTATATTTGATACTAATTGTTCAGCATATCGATCACCTGTCACTTGGAGTTTAGTGATCTTTGCAACTTGTCCTGGCAACTTGGAAGTTGCAGGCGGTCGGTTGCCCATCATCTGTGGTGGCAGACTGAGATTTCCTGGACAGCACTGAAATCTTGCCCTGGGCAGGCAGCATGGAGAGGAGTTAAGTGGGGGTAAGGGCCTGCCAAATTGGTGCTTGAAAAAATTACACCCTTTTGATTTTCAGAGATTAGGCTATAGCAGCACACAAACACACTGCAAAGGTTAACAGATGTCGTTTATTCTGGGCCTTTCTGTTTGGAAGCAATATTTCATTAAAGGGTCAGGATGAGGGCTGACCAGCACCCTTTACATGGATGAACTGTGCTATTTTGTTCCATGAGTTCAGGATGCAGAAGGTCTGTGAGCTGTTTCTCTTTCACAAGTGGTTAAAAGCAGGGATATCGAGGGACTGAAAGGTCTTTTTTAGTTACTCATCAAAAGACAAAACCCATTGATAGCTAAGGGACATGGCTCTAACTATCAGAAAATATCCAGCCACCTGATAAAGGATCTGTTTTAATATAAATATGTTGAACCCTGATCAATTTTCAACATCTGCTTCATATATGAAAATGTAAAGATTATTTTAAAATAAGTTTAACTGCAGCTGGAGGGGGGCTGTTAATATTGACTGTTCTGAATTTCTCACAGCATATACATTATCAAACTCAAAAGCTACTGGAAGCAAAAATAGGAGAAGAATATATTGATTTAATAATTTCATTCATTCAGCAGTTCTTTTACAACATTTTTTACAGCACAGAGTGGGGACTGTCTTCTTTCCATGCGCTTTATTCACCAAGCAGGTCATATCTTTACTGTATTTTGCTTTATAACCCCTCTGTATTCCAGGCCTTTCCCTTTTCAGGCTATCATAGCTCCTACTCCCTCCATGTAAAATCGCTGGCTTTACTCCTCCCCAAATCTTTGCTTTAGTACCAGGAGTGCTGGAATGGCAGCAGGGAGCCTTAGGGGCACTAGGGGTAGTCGGGCATGGAAGGACTGAACTGAGTGACCCACAGGAAGGGATAGATTGAAAAATATTTGGTGATGAACAGTACATTTTCTGGAAAACAGTATTTCAGGAAAATCAAAATAGGTTATGGTGAGACTCAACACATTTGCAGCCAAGGAAAAATACCTGGGAAGTGGCAGGTGGCAAGAAATTTTGAAAACCTTGAGACAATTCACTCTGATATTTAAAGAACCCAATCCTGTTGACTCTTTGCTTTGCAATGCATTTCTCAATTCCAAACTGAACTGAAAGAGGGGAAAAGATTATGGAATAGATTAAAATAACCCCAAACTTGAAGCAAAACTTTGTCTGGACTTGAATGACAACAACTGACTGATCTGATTTGAAAAAAACCCATGGGTTTTTTTCAGTTGCAGAACTCAAGCTTATGTTATTTCCCAGCTTCACCCATTGAGCCCCTGGTGACAGACACAAAGTGTACTGAATGTACATACTAGCTGTTTCTTTCTCAGTCTGACCCCCAAACTACAGTCATCTGTTTCTACTCCCTTCCCACATTTTGAGTTTTTTTAGAAGAAGAAAGGATTGTACATTAGCTCAAAAACTGTGCCAAAATCACTAATATCAGTCATCTGTTTCTACTCCCTTCCCACATTTTGACTTTTTTTAGAAGAAAGGATTGTACATTAACTCAAAAACTGCGCCAAAATCACTAATATAAAAAAAAATAAGCAAGAAGTAATGTTAACACTGTCTTATTGGCTTTGCTTTTCTCAAAGGCATGGTCCTACACTGCTTCTATGGGGATGTGGTCTTCCTCCTGCTCTGGGAATCTGCAGCCTCAGAGTTTGTCCGTGTTTCTCATGAATTCCTGACTCTCAGGTTCCAGGCTTCTGCCAAAGGATTCTCTGAGTCATTCTGGGGACATCTATAACCCATCACCAAGCAAATAAAGGGAATTCTCACATTCAGGTACGTGATTGCCTTTGCCGTGTGTGTTTTGCTTCAAATCTTTTTAGCTGTCGTTGTGGAGACCTTCTTCCCAGGGGTTATTTATAAAAGATGCTTTGATTCAGGCAGCATGTGGGTTGTGTGTGTGTCAGGTAGTGCACACAGTGCACTCCCCACAGTGGCTCCTTCTTCCTCTCTGCTCTTCCCTCCCATTCTCTTCACAGTGCCTTGGCTGTCCCCTTCATCTCTGCCTCCTGGCTCCCTCCCTCCCCCCCGCTGCTTCTGTCCTCCAACACCGAAGAAATTTGCTGGATCCACAGCTGTTTTTGGAGGGAGAAAATTGTGTAGCAGCAGCTGTGGCAGCAGGCATAGCAGCGAATTACATGAGGATACAGATTATCTGAGCACTTGTTTCAGAGAGGTACAGCTTATCTCAGATGTAGACTCTGCATAAGCAGTATGGAAATGCCAGCAGCCCAGAACGATGAGGCTGCCTTGGTTTATTTAGGCTGTTCCCTGCTGGGGCAGGCATGGCCCATGTGGGGAGGTGGCACAGTGGGGTCAGGGGCTGCAAGCAGACAGCTGTCCTGCCTGCTCCTCTGCCTGGCCCCAGGCGTGGTCACAGCACCCAGGGCAGCCAGCGTAAGCTCCTCAGGGCAGGAAATGTTTCCCTTACTTACCCATGAAGTATCATGCAGAGCAGCAGTGGTTTATAAATAATAGATGTTTAGAAACACTCAGGAAAAAGCCTTCAGTAGAATCTACACAGTGAAGCCTTACCGAGGCATCCCTGAGCCTGCCGGAGCCACAGGCACGGTGAGCAAAGCCGTAATGTCCCCCATTCATCTCCCTAACAGTCATCACTCTCTGCTTTACATAGCTGTTTACTTTTCCAGGCATCTTATGCCACAGCATTAAGACACAACAGGGTGTGCTTTACTGGGACATTAATAATACATCGGGTGCATTGTGAGCCGTGACTGCAAAGGCTGAATGACTTCAGTAGCCCAAGAAATGTATTAATGCTCCAGTAAACCACATCCGAGAGTGGTAATTCAAGTTTTATTTTGTCATTTTATTAATGACGCAACTGACATGACATTATGTGTGACTCCATCTAATGGCACACGGGCAGTGAGGGGGCAGCAGGCCACAGGCAATGCCAGGCACATCAGCTTCTGTCCCCTGCATGCAGGAAGGGCAGCTTTGGTCAGGGAATTTTAACCAGCTGTGTGTGCTTTGGGGAAATAGCACAGCAGCAGTAGAGACAGCCCGTGCAAACCTGTCTAACACATACAGGGAGGCTGGGAATGTTATGGAAGGGCACATATACTACCTGAAATGGGAAGATGGATCTTTTGTATATGCCTAATGCTGAAACTAAACGTATCCTTTGGTAGGAAACCTGGGATACTTGGTAGTCAGAGAAATGATGAAAGATAGGAAAAAAAGAAAGAAAATTACATCTTAAAGAATGTGAGAAATAAAGAAAGACAGACACCAGTTTATAGAAGCATCTCACCTCATTAAGCATCTTAATTCCCTTTTATTGTCCCTACTGCACTGAAGCCTACAAGATGTATGCATGATTTATAAGCAGTGCTGTGCATCAGCTGAGCAGTTTTATATAGGGCTCTGAAAGGCGGAGGCACATGTGACACTCGGGTTTAGTTGGGTGTTTCTGCAGTGTAAGAATCTTGCCTGATTTCATTCATGGTGTTACTTGGCTCTGCCATACTTGTGTGTTATTATTTTGATAAATAAAGTAACATCTATACCCAATGAAGCCAGGTAAGTATGAGCCTGCTTTATTCGGATATAATTTTAAAACTAATTCATACCTGGATTGACCTGCATTTCATTAAAGTCCAGTAAATAAATTAATGATGTTTATTTGGACACAAGAAATCTTTATAGATAATTTTATAGTCTTTTAATATATTTGTTCACTTTAGCATATTTTAGATTTTTTTATACTCTTGGCTATAGAGCTGTACAGTCATAAAGAAAATGTAAAACAACAATGAAAAATGCCAGTGTTCAGATCCCAAGATAAATCCAATAACAGCTGTGACAGGATTGATTACAACAGAATCAGCAAAACCTCTAGACTCTTTTTAATGTGGTTTGAGACATAAAGAAGATAATGAAAGATGTTACTTGACAGTAGTAGGATCTATGTTTAGACCTAAAAGCAAATGACTCTGAATTTTGGGGTTTTCTGTTGTGGAAACATTTTTCCACTGCAAATAAAATTTTTGTCAAAATTGACATATTCATGAAATCATGTTAATTTTGATGACATTTTCTTCCCCAAAAAAAGTATTTTTCAAATGAACCTTTGGAAAATTCTATTTTGAAAAATTAGATAAAAACGAAAAGCACTTTTGGAATTAAATTGTTCATGTGTATTTATTGTTTTAGTGTCATTTTGTGCTATGTCACTGGCGTTATCATTTTCTGTGCTCATCTTACAGAACCTAGTCCTATTTGCCTTCTCTTTCTGCACCTTCCTGCATCTCTGGGTAATTTCATCTGCAAACACACAATCAGCTACTGTCCTTGCACAACTGACTTGCAGATCTACCTGTGTGCTCCCAACCTGTCTCCTCAGTCCAGCCTCATCTCTGGGTTTGTTTCCCTGTCATTTCATGTAGACGACAGTCTGTCAACTCAAGCCCAATGTGGAAGAGACAGAACTTTTAATCTTCCCCAGTTCATGTCTTCCCTGCTAGTCCCCTCTTTGATCACAGCAGACAACCTCACCACCCTGCTTGTCACTCAGGCCCATAATTTGTGTGTCATCTTTGACTCAGATCCTTTCTCAGGTCCTCACAGCCAGGATATGGCATAATCCCAATGACTGCTCCTTCTTAGCATCACTAAGCTGTTGCCTTTCCTGTCCATCCCCACGGCTGAGGCCCTTGTCTAGCATCTTCTGTGTCTCAATTAGTGCAACACATTTTTTACCCAGCATTGACAAATGCAACATAAGTCTTTTGGTGCCCACTTGAAATGTCACTGTGAGTACTATTTTCTTAAGCCATCAATCTCCCATTTTTATGTCCATCTTTCTTTCCTCTCCTCTTTCAGCATTGCACCAAAAGTTACCTGTTGTCCTCATTTTCATGCTCTGTCACAGTATGGATCCAGTTTTCAACAGCTGCTAATTCCTGCTAGCTGGGGTCACCCTGGTGCCAGCTCCATTTGCCCTTGTGCTGGGGGCTCAGCCTTGCCCCCCCGGCTCTTCCCACTTTTGAGGGGACCATCCTGCAAGCAGCCACCTTGCATCCTCCTCCCCATCCCACAGTGAGTCTCCAGGCTCTCTTTTCCTAACTAGAGCTGAGCTCTTCCTTTGCTGCCTGTCCCGTTGCTCACTATCATCCTGTTTCCCTGTGTATGGCACCATTTATTTGCTGTGCCCCACTTCTGTCTCTTGCCTCATGTTGTAAGGCTTTAGGAACATCTTTCTCTTTTGCCTAATAGTTTGAGGTTCAGCCCACAATCAGGTCTCGTGGGGTACAATCCATTATACTCATACACATTATGATAATATAAGCAGTTACTCTTCATTAATATTATTAGTGTGAAAATATGGCATGGTATTTATCAACCCAGGCCCTTTTATTACTTATTTAATATTCTACTGTTTTATTATCCTCTACTTCTATATTATTATTTTTATTTGAATAATTAGCTTTGATAGCTATTAAGCAAATATCTGAAGCCTCCTATTCTCTAGATCAAAGCATCTCCCACTTCTGTTATAATGAAACACTTGAATTCTTGGACAGTCTGAACAGAAAACTTAGGTAAGAGTCAAAGTGTTTCATTACAAACAACAAAGAGATGCTTTGATCTAGAGAATAGGATTTCAACTATTAATTTTTCATCTTTAAGATAAGATACATTGTAAATATCAAGTGAAATCACAGTAAAGTTCAGCTATTATATTGCATAATTTGCAGAATGTGTTGGGGGAACTTATCCATCACATGAGGTGTGTCAGAAGCCTCCCTGGCCCACCCCCTCAGATGCTGTGAGTATCAAAATTCAGTACCAAACTCTCTAAAAAACCTTGAATTTAAAGCTGAGAGGACATTGCTGGGAGCTTCCTGTGATGGAAAGGTCCAGTCAGGCCAATGCTGCAGTTGGTGGTGGTTCTGCTGTGCAAAGGGTGATTGCAGGGGCTCTCTGTGATCCAGCTAGTGCTCTCTGTGATCCTGCTAGCATGGCACTGCAGCCTCTAAGTCTCAGGTTTGCACTGTTAAATTTCAACTGACTTTTTTTTTTTTTCTTTTAATTCTTTCTATTCTGGCACATTTTGATACCTGACAATGCTCTCATTTATGGTGGGTGTGAAATATCTGTCTTTCCCATGAACAGTTGTTCAGGTTCTGGGTTTTGCAAGTATATCATTTACACTTCCACCTAAAATACACCATTTTGCCATTTTACTTTGCTAGCAGAATGCACTTTAGTGTGGATATTTTGCAATGTCACCAGAAAGTGGGAGGAGAAAAATGTTAAGGACTGCCAAAAAAAAAAAAAAGGGGGGGAAAAAATACTGTGAGAGATATATTCACTGTATACACAGAGAAGAGCTATCTTCTTGCAGAGATTTCCCCTAAGCCATGGCAAAGGTGACCACTTCTTAAAGAGTACTCCCTCCTCCTGCTGAGAAATCCATGGCCTGAGAAATCCACAGTGCCTCTTTCAGGGAGTGTGAGGTCCGTGGAGCTGCTAAACCCCCAAAGATCCTTTTGGGAACCAACAGATGATGGATTAATATATTTCATAACAATCTCCATGGAGACCAAAGCCGGGCTGGCGTGCTCCAGACTGATGGTGATAGAAAACCCTGTTGGCAATGTGGATTAGTGGGTGCCTCTGTCAGAGTCAGAGGCTACCCTGGATGATGTCGTTTATCTCAAGTGTAAATCAGATGTGACTCAGCGGCAGACGCCGCGCAGCCAAACATGCAGAAAAGTCGCGTCAGTGTTGAATCAAAGCCTGCAACGCTGATCATTATTTCAAGAGAGTTATGAGAATGCCATGAGTTTCAAGAAGATGATCAGTGCTGCTGAAGAAGTGAAAGCCAAGAATTAGAGATACACTGATAGGAAGCTCTTTGGATTTATTAACTGTTTTGTTTGGACTTATTAAAAAGGAATGACACCCGTTAAAGTGTATCGCAGCAATGAGCTATCTAGCAGCCCCAGGGCTGTGACTGAAGGAGAGCTCTGTGATAAGGTGAGGGCTCTCTATTGCTTTACAATGATGGGGCTCTCAGTAAAAAAAAAAAAAGGTTTTGCTTTATAAATTGCTTGTTCAATTCAAGAATTTTCTCAAGCAAATGGCCCAATTCTCATGAAATACATAGATCTGGGCATCAGTCTGAGACATTTCTGGTGTTTTTTATGACAATTCAAAGTACTCCTACAGCTGTGTTATTTAAGGATGATGTGCAGATGGCCCAGTGAGAGTGGGGGCAGGGCAGGAGCCAGCCCTGCTGGGGCAGCCACTATTCCTGCCTCCTGAGGGCCATTTACTGGGGAGACCTTGGCAGGGCCCAAAACGTTGCCATTGCTGTGGAGAACTCAGATGAGTGACAGTACTTTGACCATTCTTTTTTTGCTGTCTCTTCACAGCGGTATTTCAGGTTGCTGAACTGCAGGCTGTGCCCTACGTCTGTCTTTACTGAAGCATTTCTGTATTTACTGGAGCACTTCAGGTGCTGTAGGAACCAGACGTGCTCCCTCCTCCCCATCCTTCCACCAGCCTCCTCGTGCACATCTTGCAAGCTTTGAATAAGCAAGAGCCACAGCTGAAGCAGCTTGGGGCTGCCCCCAGCAGCAGGAGCATCCCATCTCTTTCTTGCTGTCTCTCTTTCAGTGTTTAGTCACTTTTTGGTGTCAGCAGCTTTCTCTCAGTGCAGAAGTGAGCTGGGTACTTGGAGGTTTGATTCACTCACATACACATACACACCCCTGGGTCCTTTGGAGAGGTGTTTCTAGTCCCCTTTCCATGAGGGTGTGTTTGCCCCCCTGCTGCCTGCTGTGCCCCCCAGCACCTCGCTGCCTCTGGGGTTTTCTACTGCGTGTCTTAATAAGCAAGTACAAGTCACAAGGTAAGATAAATCTCTTCATCTCCTTTTGTTACATCTGTAACAGCCTTTGAGTCATGTCAAAACAACTCTGGGCTCACTTACCTGCATTCAGGAAATTCTTCTTTACCAATGTACACTTCAGACTGTGCAAAAATGATTTCTTTTAAATGGTAATTGTCAGTGACAACTTTGAGGCACAAAAGATGCAATCCTGCATGGAAGGTCAAAGAGCATAGCTTGATAGGTTCTAAAATACTTTTGCAGATGGATTTCCAACATGTACCTGAGCTATTTACCATGCCCCTTCAACTAATTGTTTCTATTCAGACCATTTTTCTTTTCAGTTTTAAAGTAGTGATGTGTTGAACCTCACCAGGAAAACTGAGGTTCAGCTGGCTACTTTTCTTTTTTGGAAAATAATCATTCACTCCCCCTATGATACTGCAACAGGAGAACATCAGATCAGACATCCTGTTTTACACTGATTTCCACCACTGCCCCATGGGAATGATTGGTCTTTTGTGCATACTTTTTTTTCATTTGGGCAAACTTCATTGCATTTTATTATTACTGAAAGTTAGAGAAGAGATTGAAGACTGATTACAAGGTTATGGTGTACCATGGGAAAAGTCTAGTTATACAAAAGCTTTGTTTAGAGTCAACTAGTTTCTGTTCTGAAAAAGCTACTGCAGACATCCCTGTTGTTTTTATTGATCTTATAGATTCAGTACTGGGGCCTTTAGAGTTTGGCTTTGCTTTGGAGACTGGTATATTTTATTTGAATTTGCTCAAATTTCAACAGATTAAAGTGATCTGACAGCTTTTTGGATGTTGACCTAGAAAAAGAACTAGTTTCTCATACAAGGTGAGACAGCTGTCTCCAGAAGAAGAGTTACCCATCCACATTGTCACCACAGAAACTCTGGTCAGGTAAGAAGCCTCTGCCAGGGCAGCCTGGCAGGTGGCACTGGGTCAAGAATCCTGCTCTGCAGGCACCTCTCCTCTTGCTGGCACTGTGCCTCCCTCTGGGGCTTCAATCAATTCAGATCAAGCAAGTCCTGAAAATCAGCTGGGAATCCAATCCCCAACTCCCTATGCCATGTACCTTGCTTTCCAAATCTTTACTGCAGTGGCATTTTCTGTATTTTAAACAGAAATGTTTCAAAACTGTGATATTCCCAAGGATATAGAATAGTGCTGTCGTTGCTATTTTACTTAATATTAAAAGGTTAAGAAGCCCATGAAAACATATAGCTATGTGGAAATTAATGATGCTTATCTCTTGTAAACTACTGCTGTATATGTACCTATCCACTCATAATGTTTTAAAATATACATAGCAGAGTGCAGATAGTGATAACACATTTGATTTTATCTGCTACAAATATATATATATTTGTATGTCAGACAAATAACCTCTCTTTCTGCTCTCTGTATTGATAGAATCCATAGAGGATTTAATCTGAGTGTGCTTCTCCATGTTATTCATCTCAACTGTGCACTCAGAAAGTTCAAATATTTAAATTGGTTGAAAGTTAGAATATTAATGGCTGTTCTTAGCAATTCAATAACAGTTACATTTTCCCAGCTGATGGATACTGTCACAAATGGCTACTGCAGGAGTGTAGGTAGTTAATTACTCAGCAACAATTAGGATCTTAGCCCAAGTACATGAAGACTTCCTAGTATGTGTAAAGAGAAACACTGGAGCACTCTGAGATCCTGGTTGCTGTGGGAGTGTGTTACCAGTCCTAGCTGACAAACCTTGGAGCAGCTGCTGGCAGCAGTGCTGTGTATCACCTAGGTGCCAGGTCTGGGAGAGTGCAGGTTAGCCCCTCCAGAGGACACAGGATTTGGTGTAGATGAACATTTTTTACCCTTAAAATATCAATCCTGGTGAAAGAGAAAACTGCCAAGGAGAAATACAGTTTCTCTCCAAAAGTGCAGGTTTTCAATTAGAAAGACAGAAAAAGAAGCCTAAAATTTGCAGAGAATTCAGCAGACAAGGAAGCAAGCTGTGTGCAATGCTACCCTGCAACTAGCCACCTCCTCTTAGTGCAAAGACTGAACACATGCTTCATTTAAAACCATGCTTCATTTCTGTTTTTAAGTACACCCCTAATTATGAAATCATTACCCGAGACCTGCATGATAAGGAAAGAAGAATTATTATATTAACCTGGGGTCCTCGGTGCACTCAGAGGCATCACAAAGCAGCTCTCCTGCAGTCAAAGCCTGCGCACTCCCTCTTTTCTCTCATCCAGTGAGTCACTTCTTCCTTTTAATCTCCTATTAAAATCCTTTCTATCCTCTTCAGTTTATGACTCTGTTGCTGCAAGGTGGTTTGTGGCACTCGGTATGGCTAATCCTTGGGATCGCCTCGTATTGAGAACAGAATAATTGAAAACAGCTTGAAGCAGTTGTAGTTAGGCACACAAATCAATGACAGATAATCATTTAAGCACAAACTGAAACAGACATTTACATGGAAAATAATCATGGCCTTGGAGTTACACCCTGTTCTTGCCATGCAAAATCTTTCATGGATTTGGCAGAGTACCACTGGATGCTAAATCCCATTGCCAATGTGCCCATTCCTTTGAGACAGCCCTGGCAAACCCCTGTCAAAAATCTGAGCTCAGCTCTAAATAGGTTTGCATTAAGGACTATCCACCTTTAGGTGGAATAAAACTGCACTGGCCCCCAGGCTGTGTGAGGGTTTTGGTCTGAGATGAGCTGTGCAAAGCCACAAGGCAGACAAGTGCATGGAGCTGCATTTCCCCTTTCAGGCTTCTGCTCCCATCCCAATGGAGGGCTCGTGCTCAGGTGCACTGTTCTGGGTATGGAAGAGCAATGATAATGAAGAAAAACTCCTACATTGGAATGTTTCCTGGCTTGGTAGTGCAGATGGGAGCACATATTTCCCTGTCATTTTCCACTGACAATCATATTCATACCAGCTGGTTAAAATGTTTTAATAAGTGATTACCTGATGAGAACACTTTCTCATGGTTATGGTGCTGGGGTTTGCTCATTTTTGCCGCATCCAAATAAACATTCAAATTAAAAAGCAGGAAAAAACCCAATATAATTTAGAATCTTTAGAAAGGCACTTGGAAACCTAAGTCCCAACTCACCTAGAGAGCTCTAATCTGAAGAAAATATGTTGGGGATGTCATATTCTTGTCCTTGGGGGGCTGGAAGAGCTGAGCCTCCATCCCTGTCTGAGGGTCCATTCCATAGCCAGATGAGTGAGTGAGCATTGTAATTTGTGTGGGTCCCACACCTCTGAATTTCTCTGGGTGAATTTCTCTGCAGGGAATTAACTCCACCTCTGAATTTCTCTGGGTGAATTTCTCTGCAGGGAATATTCCAGAGTTAATATTCCCCTCTGCTTCTTGTGAGGCTGGGAGTCACAGCTGGCCCAGCAGCCCCCAGCTCCCTCACTGCTCTCGGCTGCAGTGCCTCTGCCAGGAGCCGCCCTGCTGCTGCTATGATGCACAGGCAAGCACAGAAACCAGCCCAAAAGGGCTGGTCTAGTAAGTTCTTACTAGTCACATCTGCTTATAAGTAGGCAAGTGGGGTTTTATCCTATTATTTAACCTTTTGCTTTGAAAACATCAACACCTGCATCAGAGAAGTTCCTAAAGTTTAGTTGCCAATTTTTCTTCCACTTTGCATGACTCTGGTGAAAGGGTATTATTTATCAAACTAAGCGTGTATTATAATCTTTGCAAAATGGTAAAGATCAAAGAGACTACCTTGCATCAAGCAGAATTACAGTGCCATAACATTTTTTCTTGTTACAGCTGATATCAATCACACTATGACAGCAAGCCACAGAGAAGATTCTTCAGTCGGTATCACTGACACTACAACATCAGAAATACAGCAGCCAGCTAGCATGTGCTCTGGGTGTGAAAGGGAGCAACCAGCAGCATCAGTAAGTGCCTTTGGTATCAGTGCCATTAGGTAGGGCCATTTGGCAGCAAAATGCATGCACGCAGCTTTAATTCTGCCCACGGCTGGTGTGGCCTCGCAAGGGGAGAGATAAAAGCCTCGATGAGAGGAGAGGGCTTGATTTCAAGTGGCAGTGGTGACATTTTCAGCCGTGACCCCCGAGTGCGGCAGAGTCTGCCATATGATACTGCTGCCCCAAAGGCATGTGCACCACCCTCCCCTCTCTGGGAAGAGGTGGGAATTTGGATGGGTGGTGAGGCACGGACCCAGCGGAGCCCTGAACACATCTGGCTCTGCACGCGGGGCCGCTGCCAGCACTGCCGGCAGCTTTCCTGCACCAGCCGTGAGCCAGTTACTTTCTTCCCACGACTCACAATCATATCTTTGTTTACTTTAGGCTTGACAGTCTTTTCACCATGGCCGCAGACTACCCAAGGAAAGGAATGAGATTTCTCTTGCTCCTCCCCAGGACCCTGCCAGGCTGGTGAGTTTTACAGTTCTAGCACTTAAAGTACTTCATGCATTGTGTCCCCCAGACTTACCTCTGGGAGCATCTGGTGGAGAACAGAAAGGAAAGGGGAATTACACGAGAGAGCTGCTTGCATACATATCCCTTCCATCTCTCCTCTGCACACCAAAAGCCAGCCCATGTACTTCTCCTTGCAATAGATACAAGTCCACAGCAGCATCTTTCCATGCTGTGCTCACAGCCTGTGCTTCTGCCAAGTGCCACCTGAGCTCCCAGCCCATGGAGGGCCCCCCGGGCCCTGCAGCAGGAGCTTGCAGCAGTGGGGCACACTGAGGTGCATCCTGCCGTGAGCCAGGAGCAGCAGGAGCAGCAGGGACCAGCCCGTGGAGGCAGTGCACTGCTGCACACAGGTGGGAGCCCAGGAGCTCCAGGCAGAGCGAGGCTGGAGTTGTATCGAGCAGTATTGATTCTGGCAGTGACTGGAGCACTTTGGTTTCTGTATCAGGGCTATATTAATGTTACAATTTCATAAAATGCAACTTCACTTCAAATGGTCCTGCAACTGTTTCTCGGGCACTTCAATCTCTTTGCAATGAAGAAGAAACAAAGCAAATTCGGTTGGGAAAGTACAAGGTTCAACAAATTTAAACCTCTTGCATTTTCAGGATTCTTCTGCTATTTGAATACAAAACGGCATGGTTTTAGACAAGTGCCCATCTTTAATTTTTCAGACTCCTTTTTCTTTGCTGCTGAGAACCACACAATGTACTTCCCTGCCAGTTACTAAAATGCTTCTAAAAACTTGAAGAATTATTTGAAAAAGGGCATTCCTATTCCTTATGCATAAAACATGCATGCATATTCATATAAAACATTTAGAAAAATTTGTACCAGTTATAATTAGCATGTTTTGTGCATCTATTTTCTTTGCTATTAAATAACAAATTTGTGGTAACCATAGCAACTGGAACATCACATGATACTGGTGCTATTTTGGGGATAACATAAGTACCTTTCTTAAAGAAGCATTCACACCTCTAAGCTATGAATTTTAATAATTTTCATGATAAAGTATTTGTTGGGTAGATTGTATTCATTCCTCACTCTAATGTTGATTTAATGTGGAATGCACTACCTTGTACTGCAGTGCCTATGACCACTTAAAAGCTGTGATGAGTCCTCTTGTTTTGCAAAAAGGCAAGTGACTTAAGAAAAGCAAAAGAGAAGCTACATGCATTGAGGGGGAAAGCACAGTAAAATGAAGGATTTCTTATTGTTTCTGGGGAAGGAGCTCCCATTGGTCCAGTGCCTCTTCGTGCATGAATGGAAGAAAGAAGGAAGGATGTGCTTTAAACCTGGATTGCTACAACTCCCAATGGAATAAACCATAATCTTGGATTGGTATATCTCTTACTGGAATAAGCCAGAGGTGGAGCATCAGCTCGAGTGGAAGATGGGAGAGGTCCTTGGGAAGTTCTTTTGGGAAGAGACCAGTTTGTTCATCTAAGGCAGTTCCCTCCTGCTGCAGTCAAGTGTGTTGTTCTACTGAGTATGTGCTGTACACCACACCTCATACCATGGGCCTTCCAACACATCTCTGAGCCTCCTAGCTAATGAGATCAAGAGCAAGAGATCAAATGCCACAACAGTAACAAGCCATTAAAAGAGATTAGAAGGTGACAAGGTCAGTATCCACATGCTAGGGTAGGGATTCTCTTAAATAAAGTTTGCTGAAGTGTCATATTACAGATGAGAACAAAATGCCTCAAGAATCCCTGCCAATGTTGTGATGAATTGAGGAAAAATGGAAGAACGTGGAAGAAATTCCCTTCAGTCTCTGAAACTGGTAATTCAGTTAATTGTGAGAAGGTGAGATGAACCAAACAGGCACCGATGAGAAATGAACGCTATTAAAAATACGCTGCCCACACTGATGTTCTAATGAAAAATGCTGGTTGACATGATTAATTGTTTTATCATGGAAGTGTCTGTAGAGATGAAACCCACCCTGAGCTGTCAGGATGGTGTTATCCATCTCCCAAAGCAGAGGTAATGAGGGATCATTCACCCTGGGTGGCTCAGGCAGGTGATTTGGGTTAATGCACACACCAGAGGCCATTAGGTGGGGAATTACTTTGCCTGAGTCTGCCTGCCAAGGTGGAGTTTGGGGCAGAGCAATTTTACCAGAAGGTGAAGAAAGGTGCAGGGGTTGAGAAAGGGAGCCGTGAACTGGAGCTGTAGGGAGACACCAGAGTATGCACAAAAGATGAGGGGTTGCAGGGCCTGCCAGGGCTGTGCTGGCAAAGGGCCCCGATGCCCAGACGGTGTCTGGGGCTGCAGGGTGGAGCCCCTGTGCAGCTCAGCAAGGCTGCAGGCAGGCTTGGGGCAAGTTGCAAGGAGTAAAAGCTAATGAGAACTTTGAGTTTATAAGCTCACCTGGATTAAACCTTACAAATCTGAGCCAGACTGGGGGTATGAGCCTGAGTAAAGATTCAGAAAATAATGCTTTGCCTCTGGCTCCATTCTGTTCTGCCCTCCTTCAGTTTTTCTCCATTCAGGTGTATCATTGGGAATTTTTTTTAAATTCATCCTCTCTTACTTCTGACTTCTGTTTTATCAAGAAAGTCTTATTCTTCTTTATTTTTTAAAAAATAGGGGTTTTGTTTTCATGAATTATTACAAGTGTTCAGCTATTTGGAAATTATGGATTTTGTTTCAAAAAGTGTTATAGCAAACAGATTGAAAAATAAATTAAAGCCAACATTTAGATATCTCGAAAACTGAAAGTTTTGATTATCCTAAACTAACCCTTAATTGTTTTCTATCTTAGCTTGTCCCCCAAGATAAATAATCCAAGATGGAGCAACCCTTTTTCAGCCCTCTCTTGCTACACCCCTGGGGAGTGGCAGTGCTTGAGGGGGCCCTGGCACGATGTGCTCTGTGGTGGCTGCTGAGAAGAGGCTCCCTGCTCCCCTCCACACTCACTCTGTGTGTTGTGTTATCCCTTCACGACTGAGCCTGCTTTGTTCTCTCCTGCTGCAGCTCTTGCTGTGCCGTGTGTGTCCCTGCCCACTGCCTGTCCCCTCCACCAGTGCCTGGGGCATCTCCTCCCTTTGCCTGTGCTCTGCATAGGAACTGGTCCTTGCGTTGGCTAGGGAACTCAGTCTTCCCTCACTCCAGCACTTCCCTCATCTTCCATTCTTGTTCTCTTCCAAATGCCTGCTTCTTCAGGAAAGTCTTGGGAAAAGGTCTAACAAGGCAGCAGTGAGGGGTTCTAGCTGAACTCATATGCAGGAGCCCTGAGGGGTGAAGCAAAAGTAAACTTATTAGAGGAAAAAAGGGAAAGCTGGGCAATACACTTTTTTCATTTTCTTGATCCATTCTGCAAGACGGGAACTTCCCAATCTACTTTCTGTTTGGAAGGAGAGCAACACAAAGAAAAGGTTTGGAAGATGCTGGCAAGTGATAAAATACAAAGACATTCTTTTTCTTATATGGTAAATGAATGGCTTTCTGCCTTGCCTTTTGTTAAAGCTCTTAATCCAGCCTGTAAATAGGCACTTTCCCTTTGGACTGACTGTTTAGATATGAGATTAGAGCTGATCTGAAGTAATAGGATGAGAAAATAGGAGAGATATATGAAAGAGAATGATACATGGGCTCACACTTCTGAACTTCCTCTTGCAGCACTTCTCATATACTGTATGTAAATGTTCACAAGTACAAAGTGTGCTTCTTTTTACTGCAGACCTAAGCTAAGGCATGGCCTCTGAGAAGCCTGGCTGTTTGATCCCCGGGGGGCAGCTCACCTGCCTCAGGGCAAAGCACAGATTCTTTGCCACAAAGCAGAACTCAAGAGGTAACTTTGTTGTGTGGCCTGATTTAGGGTTACAAAATGCTGGAAGAACTCTGCATTTGAGGATGTTGGAAGTGGAGATTAACACTCCCAGATCTCAGAAATGGCAATAGGAAGCCTGACCAAGCAAAAAAGTCAGCAAAACAGGGACTTGGGACCAAGAGAACTCTTAATCAAAAACTAGATTATCTTCAAAGAAAAACTATATTTCACATTCATGAAAAAACTTTTTACCCTACTTTTTAAGCTACACAAACTTTTGCAATGAAGCTATAGTGTTTCTGGCTGTTTCTTTGGGACTGTTCCATGGCTTTCTGTGAGTAAGGCTGTGGCAAAGCATTGTTCTTCTTGGATTTGGAAGTCCTCCAATTCGTATTCAGCTGCTGTGGAAAAAATCCTAAAAATTCATAGACTTGTCTTGTTTCCAAAGACGCTTCTGACCCAGGCAACGTATTCTAAAATACTTAATCATTTTCTGCTTACTGAAAATCTTCATTGGCTGAATAGGAATTTTTCCCAAGTCAGATATTAAAGGAGAGAAGAGATTTCTAGTGTGATTCTTAAAGATTAACATATATATATATGTATATAAGCACAGTGAGAGTATAAATGTAAAATATGATGCATATATTTTCTTCTAAATTTAAAATGAATAAATTAATCACTTGCTTTCCATTTTGTATTTAGGAATATTTAGATGCTATTTGATGCTATTTATATTTTCCAGGGCATCTCTTCATAAGAATAATTTTTTTATTAGGTGCTACTTGGACTGTATTTTAGAAGACACTTAAAGCCATATAAAAGGTAAACTGCCAACCAGCATCATCAAGGTCATTTGAAAAGATGCTCAAACTAGAAAGCTGCAAAAACAAACTTAGTTTCTTACATTTCTTGTATTATACTTGTGAAAACCAAGTGGAACTTTGCAGATCAATAATTAGGCCCAAGGAAAAAAAAAAGTACATGAACAAAATCTTTCTTGTGCTGCTTACATCTGCTTTATGCATCAGCAGAAGTAAAGATCAATATTTGTAAAAGTAATGTCCTGAGCAGATTTCCTTCCCCATTGAAAATACTGCATGACTAAATGGGAAACCTTTAGAGGAGGCAGTGCAGGATCTGCCCTGGCTTCCCAGTCTGAGGCTGTCAGGACAGAGCTGGCTGCTTGTAACACTCCCAGCTCTTTCACTGAACAGTATGAACAACAGACTGACATCCATGTGCCTGCTCTCTTTTTCTTTAAAATAGTCTTTATCCATTTTATACTCTTCTAAACTATATGGGTGAGTCTTCTGATCTGCTACTGGCTTTTGTTTTCTTTTCAATGTAAACCTGTTATCTGTCAAAACCACAAGTTACATTAACAGCATTTGAAATGGTTTTCAGTATTTGTATATACTACATTTTTTCCTTTTCAGCTGAATGCTGTAAAAAGTTTGCTTTGAATTCTTCCCTAAGATATCTTTTTAAATACCAGTAGAAGGGAAGGTTTTAATTCCGTGCTCTAAGCAGTACAACCACTTGAATATCCCCCATTTCAAATATAAAGCCATAGTATTTAAAACATTAAAATAAACCCTTTATTTTACTTCAGTATCAGTATAACTGTTAATAAAGGTGTGTCCTTCATTGCCTGTTTTAACACGCCATGGAAAAGGTTTCATTTCAATTGAATTAAATCTCAACTAAGTTAACTAATAAACAGGAATATCAGGTGATGGCATGGCACCACCCAAGTTACTAATGCAAAATGATGAGTGAGCAGTGAAAGGTCAGTCCTGCAACCGGGGCCTGCAGATGCAACCTGATTTTCATATTGATTGTGTTTTCCAGTGGGCTTCAGGTCAGGAGCTGAGACCTCAGGGCTTGATCTGTCTGCAGCTGTCTCGCTGTTTTCTTTTCTTACCTTGAGCAAGTTCTGCAATATTTCTGTACTGCTTCTCCAAGGATAAAATAGGTCTAATGTTTATCAGTGTTGCAAAGGCATCAATGCCTAGGAAAAGGTCTTAGGTGCTCCCTATGAGGAAGATGCTATGCACAGTAAAAGAATCACTCTGTGTGTGTGCATATATATAATCTCAAGGGTTAATGTTTCTCTGCAGGATTGCAGGATATTTATTTTTACCCATTATTAAATCCATTGTGAATTACTGTGCTTTTTTTTACAAAATGGGTTTGCAACCAGGAAAAGAGAAGATATAGGCACCTGTTCTGAGAGGGAAGCAACATGGAACTGTATATGTTATACCAAAATCATTTGTTGATACATAACAGATCAATATGCAACTGCATAATAAGGTTGAGAGACGACATTAAATGTTCAAATAGGTATGCTAATTAGAAAGGACATGTACATCCACGTATAGAGAACCTGATTGTGAGAAAATGACAGAGATTCAGCACTACAGTGAATTATAAATGTCAAATTACAAGGATGCATGTAAAAAAAGCTTGTAACTGTTAGGAACTAGACTCTGTATTCATGTGAAAGCTGTTGCCTTTATCATCTTCTTAGATCCCTCTAAGGTGTTCTGTCATTCACTGTCAAATTTTCTACGTAAGATAGTAAGACGTATGTCACACAAGTGTCCAAAACTGCTCCTCTGCCTTTGTCAGGACACACCAATATATTTAGAGGGATTTGTAAGCAGAAAGAATATTAAGCAGGAGATCTGCTTAAGCATTAGCAGTTAGTCACAGAATTTTTCCCCTCGGATGTGACAAAATCTAACACATGCCCAAAATGTAGGGGAAAAAGGAAGCAGCAATGTGTGTTCAGATGGCTGTGGGCTCAATAGGTTGTTAGAGAGCCATAGTCTGCACAATAAAATGGATGCTAACTAAATTTTGATGTGCAAGAGCATGTCTTTAATTTGCAAGGTATTTTTTTTAATTAAAAGGTAAATAGCATTTATTATTCTTCTCACAGACCGAGAGCAGCAATAACACCTACAGAGCTCTCATGACACCTGAAGAACTTCTTTGATGCATCTGGTCCATGGGGTAGGTACATTTAACAGTTAACTACTTTAAGTGATATTTTTTGTTTTTACACAATATTGGTTATTGCTTCTAAAAATTTCTAAACATTAGTTGCAAGATATTAGTTTCATGAAGTGTGTAAAATACTCAACCATGAAAGTGTGGTGAATGTCCCTCCCCAAGTACAATTGACTTGGCAAGACATTTACCATGGTGCAGATGACTTGCCTTAAGCCAGGACTTCACGTGAGTATGAAGGTGTGCAGTCTGCACAAGCTGTGTTCAGACCCTTCTGCACACAGGCCTCACAGAATGCTGCAGAGCAATCACAGCTTCTGATGTTTCTTTTTCTTAGCCATATCCTCTCCTCCAACAGAAGCCTCCAAGCTTGCAGAGTTTGTATTTGTTTTCTCTAAGGTCTTTGGGACTCGACACTCATTACAGGTTTTGGGCAGTTGTAGTTCCTTCAGCAGAACCCATCCTATGGCCGGGGTGCTCCTCGCTCCCCACACGCTGAGGCGAGCCCATGGCTGCACCCACGGCAGAAGCTCTCTGAAGGTTTCACACATTTGGCAAACAGAGCAGCTGAAGCCCAGAAAGGAAGCGAATGGGAAGGCAGTGCCAGCTCAGAGGTGGGTGCTGTGCATGGTCACGTCACCCTGCTCACCTACACGGCCACACTCTGAAACCTGAGCACCTTCTGCCAGCTGCTCTGCAGTACTCAGCAGCCACATCTGCTGTGGAGGGGAACTGCCCAGCTCTGAGAGACAGATGCCTCTCTTGCCAGTGGTCTTTAGGGACAGCATCCCCAGGTCAGCTTTTCTAGTGGGGAGCCCAGCAGCTCACATTTTGTTAGGTTGCTTGAAGCGAGTACAATTGCTGGGAAGAGATGCAGGCTGCTGACACCAATCTCTCTAATATGTTAAAGCTGGATCATGTTCTGCTCAGAGGGTCTGATGCTATCAGCCTCCAGAGAATCAGTGTCTGACACTCCCAGTCTGTTGTTCATATTGGTTTGGTCTCAGCTGAGCTATTTCTAACAACGAAGAACATATCTGAGCAAGTTACAATTTGCTGTAATCATATTTTTCCAGTTTTTCTCTGTGATAATTACTCCCATAAATATCATTGCTTCACCTCAGCTCAACAGACTGCTCTCTGTTTCTGTGCTCAGGTCCCATCCTTCTGTACTTGGATTGCTGGGGAAGAGCAATGATAGCATTTGTTGTTATCAGAACCACTCCAGCTATGGGGCTGTTGGGGCTTCCTGAGCTAGTTCTGTTTCTTTGCTGTTATTAGCTGTTAAAAATTGCCTTCTGAATTGAAAACTGGTGAAGAAAATGCATTAAATGGCATCTATGTTTAAATTAATTCATTAATGATAATAATAGTAATAATAATAAAAATGTTTGACTTGGTTTTTGACCATGCAGAGACTTGAGTACCAGAAGCCAGGATGCAGATTTTCAGTGAAATGTCTCTGGCTTTACTGCTGGTCCCTGGGCTTAGTTTAATGACAGAGAGTGTTTTTAATGTAATCAATGAGCTGAAGACCTCAGGAATTCCAGTCCCTAGCATGGATATGAACAGCTTTCCTGATAGAGCCTTAAGCCCAAAGACTTTATAAGAGTATTGTCTATTTTTGATTGCTGGTTAAGAGTCACAGAAACATTTCATCTTCATAGTGCCAGGCACCAGCAGTACCCAGAAAGCAGGTGCTTGGTCTGAGACCTTAAGGTGCATGTGAATATATGGTAAAGAAAAAGAGACAAGAATAGGAAGATTGCTGTTCCCATTTAAAAAGTGGTGAAATGTGGCAAAAGACTAAAGGACTAGTTAAAGTTACCTCTGTTGCCTATGGCAGACATGGCATTTGAAGCCACGTCTCCAGATTTCTAATGTACCCTCTTAACTACAAGGCCATTCTTCCCCTCCAGGAAATGATATATAGGTATATAAATGTGCATTGATGTAATGCCAAGTTATAAACCACAAGCCTTTCAGAACTCATGTCCCTGATAGATTACAAAAGAACTTGAAGTCAGGAGAATTGTGGTTTGTCTGACCTTATGCTAATCATTCTCCCTACTTGTGTCTTGGTCAAACTGAAAATGGATAGAATAATGAACCCTTTTGAAAACTGTAATTTCTGGGTGTTGGTCATGACCCAGTTTTTATAAGTTGCTAGGATATGGGTATAATCAGGGAAATGAAGATTCTATCTTATGAGACAAGACTGAAAAGCTTGATTTAAACAAAAGAAATTATGAGAAGGAATATTAGTACACTGTGAGGGGAGTAAATATCAGAACTAATTAAGTTCAAGGACAAAATTGGCATCTGAACAAATGGATATAAACAGGGCCCTAATAAACACAGCCTGGAAATCTTAAGCCAAGTTATGAGATTCTGGAACAGTTTTCCAAGGGGAATAGTAGGGCCAGAAAAAGTAAGGGCTTTTAAATGGATCTCAATCAGTTTGTGAACTGGGTATCATGCCTGAGAAAACCAGACAAGCAGACTGTCAGTCCAGGCAAGTCCAGTGTCTCCAGGTAAAAGCCAGGACACCACCAGGATGTAACATCAGGTGATGTTCAGGAAAAACATTGTGACCGGCTACTTCTATCTCAAAATCTATCATGTGCATTTTGTTTTTTAGGCTCCTCAGTTCAGAGTCTCTTCAATTCCCTGATTATCTCACCAGTCTCACACTTGAGGTGTTATTCAACATTTCCAGGTAATCCTTCCCTGCTCTCAAGAGCCGATGCAGGAGCAGACCTGGAACAGGTCAAGGTAACACTGAGCGAGAAACTCCTCGTGTTGGCTGCTGAGGATGAGAGAGAGGGATGGTGGCAGGGGCAAGCAGGGGCAAGTGGCAGGGCAGCGCACACAGCGTTCTTCTAGAACGGCTGAAGCCTGTGTGCAGAGCCTGCACCCTACCCCCACGGCGCAGCCCTCTGGAGGGGACGCCTGCCGAGAGTCCGCTGGCAGTGCCTTCAGTCCCCTCCTTCCCGAGGGCAGGCGACCCTCGTGCTGCTGGAACGGGAGAGCGCAGATGCTGCGCAGCCCCGCACCCCCGGCGTCCTGCCACGGGAAGGGGCGGCTGACCCGGCTCGGCTCCTTTCCCTGCCCACACCGTCTGTCCTGCTGGGGACAGCGCCTGGGGCGGGGCCGGGCGGGGCCGGGCGCTCCTGGGGCGGCTCCCGCTGCCGCCCGGCTGCGGCGGACGGGCGCGCCGGGCCCGGAACGCCCCCGCGCAGCTTCCGCCCGGCGCGGCTCTGGCCGGGAAAGCGGGACCGGCGGCACCCGGCCGGGATGGGCGGCGGCTGCCGGGAGACAAAAGGCCGGCGCGTGTCCGCCTCTGCGGCAGCGCGGGTGTGCGGCCGCTGCCCCTCCCCGGGTCCCCGGCCGCAGCCCAGCCGCCCTCCCCGCCTCGCTGCGGGAAAACACCGTCCTGTGTGCGAGGCGACAGGCGGCTTGCCTCCCGAGCGGGTGCCGAAGCCCGTGTGGCCGGTGTTACCCCCGCGCAGGGAGCGGAGAGGGGGTAATAGAGCGGCTCCGTACGAAGCCGTGTGTAGGTGTGATGGGAAAAAGAAAGGGAGCGGCCGCCTTTTATTAGGCACTGAATCTCTTGAATTCTAAGTAGCAAAACCCTATCGCCGTAACACTGGGCTGCTTGGGGGTTTATTCTCTGGTAGAGCATCTTGTTCGTTGCCGTGTGAGCGGCGCCGATGCGTGCGGAGGCACGGCAGAGCGTGACTGCCGGAGCGGCACCGGGCGGTGCCCAAAGTTCCCGCTGGCCCCGCAGGAGCGGGAAGCATCCCTTTGGGTTGAGGGGCTGGGGCGGAGGGAGGGGCTGCTGCCGGGCTGCCCCCTCGCAGCCGCAGCCCGCCTGGCTTCCCGTGAGGTCTGCCTGGGAACAGGAGTGAGAGGAGCAAACTCTGAAGTTGTGCCCGAAGAAAAGTTGCCCGACTGGAGAAGTCGGGGGGATCCTGAGTGTCGCCACCCGCTCAATCCTATTTGGTCCTGGGTTCTTCCTGTTTTTTCTGCAAACCTAAGGGAAGGGCAGGGTTTGCCTAGGAAGCTTGCCGTAGTCTTATGCAGACAAGGGGAGAAAGGAAACAACACGTCTTCAGAGTGGCACCTCGCCTTTTTCAGTCTTCTCGTCTCCTGGCCAGGGTTGGAATGGAGGCTGAGGGCGGCCTGAGCAGTGCCGGTGCCGGCTCTCCCCACTCGTAGCCCCTCCTAAAGAAAACACGTCTGAGCCCTCGTGGTGAAGAGCCAAACCCAACAAAAGTTGGATTTTTTCGAAGAGGGGCCCGGGGGCGCCGAGCCCGGCGGCTCCGGTCCGCGGAGCGCTCGGCGGCGGCGGAGCGCTCGTCGCGGCTGGGACTTGACCTGCAGAGGGCAATAGTTGGACGCAAATGCCAACAAAGGCAGCGGGGCTCGCTGGCTCGGCGCCGCGGCCGGGACCCGAGAATGCTGTGTAGGTAGGCGGCAGTGCTTAATTAATGTATATTGAAACAAAAGATCGGGTAAAGTGTTTGATTTGTCTTTAGGCTACGTTTTCAAGGCTAATCTAATTCATAGCTGTTAGATTTCTTTAAAGATATTAACACAAACTTCCAGCAGAATCATGGGGTTGACTCCAGAATTACCCTAAATAATAATGGTTTACCGGAACGTTTACATTCGGCTGCTTGGATTCGTATTATTTGCGTTGTTCTCCTTTGCGACTCAGACAGGAGAGATGGAAACGAAGGGCAACTTTGCTAATTGTTGTAGCGATTGTCAGGGCGGCCGCGCAGACTTTGCAGGGGAGGCGGCGGAGCGGGCCCTTTGTGTGCGGGGCCGGCCCCGGTCAGCACCGGGCGGGCGGACAGCTCCGGCCCGCGGATGAGAACTCGCCTTCGCTCGCCCTGGTAGTCCTTCTCCCCGCTGGTAACGGACTCGTCAGGGAGTGGAAAAGAGCATCCCGACGGGCGCACTTTGTCTCCCCGTCGGTGTGTGTAGACGCGGCTGCCGTAGGCGTCTGTGGCTTGTGTACATACATGGCTTTAATAATTACACATAAGGCTTTATAACCTCATAATTCAGGAAAGACTAGAAAACGCGACCAAATTGGAGTGTTGGCAGCAGGGGTGATTGCAGGTCTGGATGCATACTCCGTCTCTTCCCAACTCGCCGCCCCCTTCCTCCCCCCACCCCCCAAATCATATTTATCTGAGATTATGTCAAATTTCAGTGATCGGAAATGTCTTGCCCAAGCCCCATTCCCTCTGGAAAAAGTCAAAAGGGTTCCTGGCATTAACACGATCTTGCATCATTCCTGATGAAATTAGCAGAGCTACTTGTTTAGAGCTTTGCTAAGGATGCACTTTGGTGACAGTAAGAAGTAAGAAATTTGGGGTTTAACCCCACATCTGAGCAGGATCCGTCTGCTTTCACTAGCTGCAAAGCCTGAGACCAGCACTTGAAAGCGCCTTAGACCCGCAGTCCATTTTTCACTTGTCTTTAAGTGCAAGCGATGGGAATTGCTAACCTCGGCTAAGAAAATTTCATTTTCCCCATCCTGCTAAACGGTTCTGGTCGACATATGTTTGTTATCAGAGAGAGGTGCTATGAACACAGAGCCATTTTCTTAGCAGCTCTTTGACTCTGTGTTACCATAGTCCCACACGGCATTGGTCCTTTCCCGTTGGGAAGTCATGAATAAGAGACTATGAAGCTTGCACGTCAGATCTTCCTCAATTAATCCACCATTAGCATGTTCGGGATCCTCTACTGGATGGTTAACAGCAGCTTTGGTAACTGTATGCTGTCCATACCCAATTATGCTCTGCTAAAAATGAACTCTGCAGAAGAACCTTCCTGAGCTGTCAGTGTCTCCCGTTTTCCTATTTTAACGCTTGTGTGTAGTGGCAGGCGACAGATGGTGTAGATCAGATCGATTTGATTGCATTAGGCGATTTTTTTTCCTCCTCTCCCCCCCGACTCCTTTTCTGGAAGCCCACATTCATCTGAGAGGCGATCGCCGGGGACATGGGAAGCAAGAGCAGCCGCCGATGTGTGAAAGCAACGAGACATGGCCAGCCAGAGGCGCCGGGGTCCCTTCACGGGGTTTGTTAACATGGTAATCCGGCACCAGGAGAGAAAGCTGCTTTCTGCTGCCTAGAGCCCATTCCCCATCACACATCAGATGACTCCCTGGCTTTACACAGTTGGAGTTCTGCTCGAAACCTGGATTTAAAGGGTAAGCGCTTCAATAGAGGTGGATTTCTGGTGGTTACTCGGGTAGGTGGCAAAAGGAGCGATCTGCCAGCGATTTTAAAAAGAGGCTCCCTTTGAGCGGGCATGAATATTTTCTTCTTCCTTTCTTATGTCTCACTCTCTCTTTTTTTTTTTTTTTTTTTTTTTCCTGTGCCTCCCCTCCCCTTTCACCAGCGAGCCCCCTAATTCACAACAATTTCTCCCACGGAAAGATATCGCGCCTCTCTATTGACGGATGGGATCAATATTTCCCCCTCCGAAATTTGCTTTTCGTGGAGAGCCCGAGCTCTGCTCAGACCTTCGCTCCTGATAGCTTAATTGTTTAATTCCCTCCATCCGCTCCCCTCCCTTCTGTGTGTGTGTGTGTGTGCGCGTCCCCCTCCGCGGGCGAGGCGGAGGTGCCCCCGGGGGCCCTTCCCCGGCCCCGCCGGGCTGGCGCTCCGGCCCCCGCTCTCTTTTTGCGCGGAGCGGGCGGCAGCGCCGATAAACATGGCTTTCCGGAGCCGGTGAACAAAGGTATTTAGTGCCGCGGCGCGCCGCCACGGGCACCTCCCGCACGGCGCGGAGAAGGTGCGGGGCGGGGGGCTCGGTGCCCGGTGCCCGGGAGCGCCGGGGCCGGGGCGGGGGCGCGGGGCTGGC